>NC_133758.1:99436373-100044185 GCF_036562045.2 Rhinolophus sinicus
TTACATGCAACCTATCACTTAATCCTTGAAAAACTATTAGGTACTATTATTAATCCCTTTTTGCAGAGGACAAAACTAGACATAAAGAGGTTAAGAAATTCACCCGAGTTTACGACCTAAGCCTGTCTTTAGTTACCACCCCATACATGTATCTGATAACATAGAACTTGGTGACTTAAGAGGCACATGACAAACGAGGCACATAACTCCATGTATGAAGAAGTCACATCTGCCTGTTCCAGTGGTTCTTAACCCTGGATGTAAATTAGAGCCATCTGGGAAACTGATGATAAAGACAAACAGGTGTTCAGGTCTCACTCCAGACCCACAGAATTAGAACCGGTAGGAGTAGGGTCTCAGTGGTTTTTGGCAAGCTCGCCAGGGAGTTCTCATGTGCACCCAGGTTTGAGAAAAACTGTAAAAATCAGTGGTTGACACTGGCAATTTGAACCTTTCATCATCCACTTCAGCTCTAAGGCTGAGAGCACTCCTCAGACGTCACCTCCCTCACACTCCTCGCTGAGGAATAAGTCATTTGACCAATAGCTCTGGGCTCTGTGGCGGAGCTTCTAAGTCTGGCTGGTACAGAACAAAGAGCCAGTGTTTCAGCAAATCCCACCTTGCACCTGTTCATGTGGTATGTGTTTTCTATTTACCCCAGCCCAGACATAGCCCTAAGCCAAGGTACCTTCATGTCTGCAGAACAGCACAGCACCTACATACCTTCTGAAAGGGCATACCCTTTTAATGGGATCCACAGCGTTAAACTTAATTTTTACTTCTCATTATTAAAGGACTCTCTTCTAGTATAAACATGTTTGCCCCACTTAAAAGCTCAAGTAGAAAATCAAAGTGGGTTCTAGGAATACTTATAAATATTTCACAATCTTGCCTGCCTACGGACATAGCGCAGCAAGAACCAGCAGTTTCTGGGAAATATATACACAATAGGTACAACAGAAACAAACCCCGAAGCGTCATCAACTTGATTTTATTCAATCCTCCGGAAAATATCTTCCACTGTGTTTACAAACAAAATAGTTTTGCCTCACAGGGTGGGCTTCCTTTGATAATGCAATCACAGAAAAGCCTTTACATTTTAGGAATCAAGTCGCTAAAGATTCGAAACAACAGTCAAATTAACAAGCTTACTTATCTCCCCTTTTCACTGAATTCCTGACTTGTATTAACATCAACCCACCAGTAACACTCAGACTCCAAGAGGAGCCCTTTCCACAGCAGCCAACATGAAGCAACTCCCACTGGCCAAACCTGGGACAACTTGTGCAAAATAATTCAAGTATTACACTAGATACATGAGTATACACAGATATAAATAATTGAATAAATAAACTTTGGGGTCAGCTCTTCCTTAAAGAATAATTCTAATGACTAAATGCAATGAAAAGAGGAAAACAGGAAACCACCATGAGGCAGAACTGAATGTTGCAGACAACATCAATGGATCCCAAAATTAGTGGACGAAAGTATAATGAGATACAGGATATTTCCATAGTGTCAAAGTTCCCTGCAAAATATGACTGAGTACAGAGAAAAAAATAGTAACTTGTCCGTGGAAATTAGCAGATACCACCTCAACAAAGTGATAAAAGGCCATCACAAGGCATGGTGACATCAGGTGCCTGCTCATATGAGACACTGAGCAAGGTATCTCATTTTTGTCAAAACGCATACCTGAATTTAATGAGAATACATCAGACAACTTCAAATTCAGGGACATTCTTCAAGGTAACAAGCCTTACTCTGCAAAAATTGTTCAGGATATGAGAGACCAAGAAAAACTACCTCAGATTGGAGGAGACCAAAGGAAACGGACGAGGAAAGGCACAGTGTATTTCTGGACTAGGAGAGGGGCCTTGGTAGGACAACTGGCAGACTTTGAATGAGGTCTGTATTTGGGTTAATTGAGTGTTCCTGCTGCTTTTCACCAGTGTGCTGTGGTTACAGAAAATGTTAACATTTGGGAAGCTGGGTGATGGTTATCAGGAAACTCCCTCGGTACTATTTGTACAACTTTTAAGTCTGAAATTATTTCCCAATGAAAAGCTAAACAAAGAAGTAATGGCCTCCTTCCTCCCCACAAAATCTCAAACAAAACATTCAAATCTTCTTTCAAAAGACAGCCTCTATTTCCTTGCTGACAGCTGCTGTGTCCCCAGCACATTATCTTCTTTGGCTGCACAACTGAGTGACCCTACTTGCTCCCTGCCCATTCTGGCCTCTAGCACCTCCACACAAATCCGATTCGTCTCCTTGGAACATCTCCTTACCTATCACCTTGTGCTAAGAAATAAAAGAGCTGCTTAAAAACAAACACAGTTCCCTTTTCCTGACTGCACACAATGTTCCAAGTCTTCACCGGAGCGGTTGGGTTGGTGGCCTCCCTTCCACAGAATCCCCGCGGCCCTTCTCTCGTACACACTCTCCGTTCTGGCCAAGCAGGTTGCCAGATTTTTCTATGCAAACCGTGTGCATTCTCACCTCTTCCTGAGCCCCTGCCACGACCTCTGCTCCCTGTGGTTCTCTACATTTCCATTTCCTGCCCTTCCTTCAAGCCATGTAAAGGCTGCATGCAGCCCACTCAAGCCCTGAGCCTCCCATGATTTCTTTCTTCTCCCAAGCCTCTACCACTTGTCTATATTTGCCACTAAAATATAATGCCTCCAGGCTCCATTTGTACGTGTATGCCATCCTCAGCCAGCCTGGTAAAGCCCCGGAGGGAGGTATACCTTCTGTACATCTAGGACCTTCTACTGTGTGTAGCAGGGCTAACCTGCCCAGTCACACTGCCTGATGATCCAGACTCGCAGGCCGAGTGGGAAAGCATGACGTTACCACCTCAAAATCTATGAAACCCATTGCCACCTTTGACAGGGCCCCACCACCACCCTTCCTTTCATCTATCAACTGTCTTAAGTGTTCACGTGTGGCGTCTATAGAGAGTACAGAAAGTCCTCACTTAACGTTGTCGATAGGTTCTTAGAAACTGTGACTGTAAGTGAAATAACAAAACCAATTTTACCACGAGCTAATTGATATAACAAACAAGAGTTAAGTTCTTACGGTATATTTCTGGTCACAAAAAACGTCACCAAACTCTTCAATAAAGGCCCAAAACACTTTTAATATTAAACATTGAAACACATGTGAGCTATACATACATTTAAGAAAGATTAATAAAAACAAATAAGAGAATTCTTTTCCAACCCGCTTATTCCAGTTCAGGCTCCCAGGTGGTCAGAGTCTCCACCAGCTGCTCAGGACGCAAGGTGGGACCCACCCCGGACAGGACACTCATCCATCGTAGGGTCACTCACACCCACACTCACTTCCACTGGGACAGTGGAGACCCGCCAGTTCACCTGACGTGCACAGCTTTGGGGTGTGGGAGGAAACCGGAGGACCCAGAGAAAACCACACAGACATGGGGAAAACGTGCAAACTCCACACAGACAGTGGCGTCCCCAGCCAGGAACTGATGTGTTTTCTTTTTTTCCTTTTCTCATCAATGTTATAATGAAACAGTGGTATTCGAGGACCTGCTGTATATTTTTATACACTGAATTAATTGATGCGCTTGTTTTAAAAATTAAAGATCTACTTGAATGCCAATTATGTCTACATAGTGAAAAACATTTCAGTTAAGTCACTTTGTGTTGGGTCTTCAAGAGGGCAAAATGTTGACTTTTCCTTTCCTACATTACTGGCAAGTCAGGATGCGTGAAAGAAATACACCTTTCTTCCCTTCTTTGGCTCTGGAAATAAATTAGCCTCCTAGATGTCACTTTTCAAGTTGTACATAAATTTTTGAAAGCTGCAAAACAATAAAGGTGATAATATACAGTTCTCTAGCAGAAGGCAGATTTAGAAAACTATTTCTAACTTTCATTTCGCAATTACTCATCTAAGACACACAAAGAACCTCAGAAATGTAAGCACCACAATAGACATTCTGAGATCACCTGGCCCATTCCACAGCCTTCATTTAAATATGTGAGTCCTATGGGAATCTACTTCAGGGGTTTGAAAACTACTGCCCACAGGCCAAACCCAGCTGCCACTTGTTTTTCATAAAGTTTTGCTGGAACACATCTGTGCCCGTTTGTTTACATATGGTCTCTATTTTCCTGCCAAAATTATTCACTATCTCGCCCTTTACAGAAAAAGTTTACCAATCCTACTATAGATTTTCAAATTTTACAGAGCAAGGGGTGCTTTATAATCTCCCTAGCAATATATTCCAGTGCTTAACCAGTTACTGATACGAATTTTTCTTTTTCATTTTGAGCCACATTATCTCCCGCTACAATTTAAGATGATTTCCTCCAAAGCTGTTTGAGGCACATTTCCATCTTCATTTACATGTTACACGAAAGCAAGAAATAGGTCAAAACAACTGTTGGCTCCAAGGATGAAAACAACCAGAAAAGGAGCAATGAGTTTCACTAACTCCTCCTTTTAAACGCGGAATTTCCCATCTGTACCACAATGGAGACAAGTCTAGACTACAGAAAACGGACGCCAAGGACCAAATGTACAAAAGTACTGGTAAACCCAAGAATATGTTGTTAGGTCAGACATCTGAATCCTACATGGTATTCCCCCTGCCTAGAACGCCTTTCTCCTCAAACATTTCAGTTTTCGTACAGTTCATGTTAAAATGCATTCAAATGCTCAAATCTCCCGTTAGAATTCCTCTGGTAGGTACTTCCAAAGTACTTTAGATTCCAGATATTTGTTACATTTGGATGTCCCTCATTCATTACAAGAATCTTAAAAGATAGGGTCTATATTCCGCTCATACTTATAAATGTCCATAGCATCTAACACAGTCCATTGCATAGTTAATTCACATTCAACGTTCAGAAAGGAAAACAATCCAGCTCTTTTAATACCTTCCTGAACTCTTTTCACCTCTGGAGCTTACTGGTCCTCGCTCTGGGCGCTGCACCTTCTCTGGGGATGCAGACCTGCCCTCTGGTCATTAAGAGCTGAGCTCGGAATCTGCATGGTTAGATTCAAAGTACCCAACCGTACCACCCGGAAGTCATGTGTCCTTAGACAAGTTACTTAACTTCTCTGTGCCTCTGTTTCCCACTCTTTAACTGGGAGAAATAAAATCTACTCACAGGGGTTGTTGTAAGGATTCAATGACTTCAAACAGTGGTTCTCAAAATTCAGCTCGCATCCCCCCCAACTGGAGGCTGATTACACCAGATCCCTGGGCCTCGCCCCCAGAGGTTTGGGGTTCAGTAGGCCTGCGGCGCGGCCTGCATAACTTCGTTACTTACAAGTTCTCAGAGCACGCGAAGGCTGAAGGGCTACATTTGGAGAAGCACTGACTTAATTAAAATGGTACAACGGAGCTAAGAGCAGCGCAGGCTGCAGCATAAGTGCTCGGTGGGCGCTAACTACTGTCCAGCACTCAGCAAACTTGACTGTTACTACGGACATGAGTGTGGGTCTCCCTTCCCACACTGTAAGCTTCTCAAAGGGACAGCATTATGTCTGTTTCATCCACATCCCTGGGACATAGCAGAGTGCCTGTGACAAAGCAAGGCCAGGGGAGCACTGACAGAATTCTCTGTCTCACCCAAGGTTCCTCTTGGTTGGAAAACAGGATGTTTGCGAAGGAAAACTGTCCTACTGGCAACATTCCCAGGGGTTTCACACCAAGTGTCTTTTGGACATAGGCTCTTTCCTTCGTGTGCTTGACCCCATGAGGGTTAGGTCCCATTTCCTACACTCGGGAGTCTGGAAGAGCTAACTCAGAATCCATCAGCTTTTATAAGGTTCTTGGGACCATGGTCCACTCCCAAATGGCTAAAGAATTTCTCTGGGCTTCTGTCAATGGTAACCACCGGCCGCCATTGCTGTTTAACATTCTAGGTATTGTCAATTCTTACCTAACAAAAGCTTGACCTGGAGACTTCCAAATGGAAATCCTGCCACTCATTCTAAATTTATACTGTCTTCTGGTTACTACTACTTACCTTCCTTAGTGCTTCCAGAGCTTTTAGTGAATAACTCATTTTAGGATTGGAGAGGATCAATATGAACCTCAGCAGTCTACAATATCATATACACAACTGTTCAAATTCATGACACTTGCAATACTCGGGGTCTGACACAGATCCTCCACGATTGTGCTGTGATCCCACATGCAGACTTTCGGTCTCGTGAAAGGTCGTTTTCCTAGCTCCCCTGAAGTCAGTTAAAGCAGATGGGAACTCTGTTGCTACCTATCTTGTGTGATCCCAGTTGGAAAAATCCTTCTCTTGATGGAGATAAGAATCCTGTCATCTCATTGGTCTAGGCGTTCCTTGTTTTCTTGCTCTGATCACACCTAAAATTGTCAGCTATCCTGACTGGCCTTCACTTATTTCACAAGCCCTCAGTTAGCTGGCACTTGAGTCCTAAAAGCTTGTGCAACTTTATTTATCCTGGGTCACACGTCCTCTTTACTCTTCTGTACTTGTCTCTTTAAAATCTGAGGCCCATTGAAAGCTCACTGCATAGCTGCACCAGTTTCTTTCACTTCCTTCTACTTTTCTAATACATGCTAACAGGAATACTATAGAATCAGAATTCCATTCACATCTTGTGTATATTTCCTTTTACTGTTTCCAGCTACGACACCCTAACTATCACTTCTCTTAATGTGTTGAAATCGGATTCCACGAAGGGGAGTGTTCAAATCAGGGTCACTTCCTCCCTGGCTCCCTCTCTAGCATGGCAGAGCCTCACCAGTATGGGGATGCCCTGTGCTGTATGCTTACACTTTCCAGCGCCTGCCAACGACTTAGAGTTCCTTCTCCCTCCCCCGAATCCCTTTCTTTCTGATCCTTCCACCAAATTACCTCTTCTAACCTGTTGAGACAGCCTTTCTTTTCTCTCATAAGCCAACACAGAGAGGCCTTCTTCAAACTGTTTCCCTCTTCCCCCCAACTTTTTACTCTGGTACAAAGGCCCACAGACATAACCAGTGACCCCTTCCGCCAGAACAAAGCACATACCTCGCAGGTCACCATAGCAGCATTCTGCTGTTAAGGAATTCAAGGGGAATCTCTGGTTTCCCTCTGAAAATTCCCCTTTCACCACAGCAGGCATCACCAATTGGCAATCAGTTCTCCCTGCTCATCCGGGGGCCTCCCAGTAGAGGCTTCTGGAATGTTGCTAAAACTACCTGGCAAACGTTGGCTTCCTCCGGCCCCATCCCAGCTAATCTCAGAAGCCAGTAACCATCAGTTATTTACACCCTTCCTCCAAGTGTGGGCATTCCAGCAGCAGCCTCAGCATCACCAGAGCACTTCCCAAAAATGCAGACTTTTCAGGTTCCACCTCTGACCTATACATTTACCAGAGGAAGCTTAAGGACATCCCCAGCTGAATCATTTCCCAGTTAAGTTTGACAAGCATTCATCTAGACCAGGGGTGTCCAAACTGCAGCCCGCGGGCCAACTGCGGCCCGCAATCCATTTTTAATTGGCCCGCTGCAAACTCCAAAAATACATTTAGTTAAATAAGCCAGGTGAGGCAATACGTACTTCACCTCCAGTGAGTGGCCCAGCTATTTGTGTATTTTACCGCATATGGTCCTTGGTAAAAAACGTTGATAAAAGTTTGGACACCCCTGATCTAGACTATCTAGATAAGAAATCCTGCTTCTACCACAAACGTTTCTAAATCATATAAAGCCCTCAAAGAGATCCTCCTAAAAAAGGATAAATGAGTTTTGAGGATGTTGCTTATTCTATTCTCCCTCCTTAAAGATGAAAAATGCACCAAAGCATATCAAAGGTGCTGAAGAATTCCTGCAGTAAACCAACTGTTTAATCCAACGTTTCTCAAACACATGTAACCAAGGAAGTTTTACAATCTATTTATCTAGTTTTATAAACATCTGTTACCATCTCAAAGCACATTTATTGGCGTTAACAGGAAATGTAAATTAAAAAGCCTTTCCCAGAACATAAGCATCTCCATTTGACAATGACAAAGTATTGCACTCACCCCCAACCTCTCCTTCTGGCCTGTTTACCCATGACTTTTAATACACATGTTAATCAAGTTTAGATGTGATGTTGCCTTCTCCCTTCTTGGGGGGGGGGGGGGGAGCGGTCAAGCAGACACCAGCCTTGGTCTCAAAGGCAGGACCTTATGCAGCCATGATGAGCTGAAGGGAAAGAAGCCAGCACCAGAGCTACCAATCCTCTGATGAAAGCAGCCTGTGATCGCCCCACATGTTCTGGACATATTTTGCCTCCTCTTTTTACTATTCCTTACCATAGTCGAAGAGGAAAGTCATATTCAGATTCCAATGTACATGTATTCTGCTATATCAGATCCAAAAGCAGCTCCAAGTTTCTTGCATTCACCCCTCCTCATTAAGCATAATCACTGTAAGAGGTATTTCATAAGAGGTTCCATTTTTAGAACTCCCTCAATTTTTACTTTTAATCAAACTTCATTTTAAACTTCATTCTGCTTTCTCTCTGTAGGAAATGAGGTAACAAACAGTATCTTCTCTAACTTTATGCAGCTCGGCTAGGATAAATCACAACTCTAATCTTTTAAGACGCCCCTTTCAAAGTATATTAACATTGATTGATTGATAATCAATTTCTAGATGAAAGATCTAAAGTTAATAAAGTGCCTACATTCCAAAAGTAGGTGACTGAGGCATTAGCTGACACGTGTGTGAATTATAGAGGAGGAGACTTTTTGCTACAGTATTTTTACCGCTTAAAAGGATTTTACAATCCTTGGTTATCTAAAAGCACTACCCTAGCTCTGTTGTCCCCACTCCCACTCCTATTCCACCCACACTCTTCCCCTCCCACATCCTATTCCAAGTACATGATGAAATATCAAGAAGCCATTGCAAATATTTCAAAGAACTTGTAATACATGTAAGTATTTTGGTGAAAAGCGGGGGGTGAGGGGACGTAAGTAAAACTGAAGAAACAGCATAAGGTCAACTGAAACAAATAGGAATACATACAATGCTGACAGTAATGGTCTCTGTGTGATCGGCTACTGGTAGATTTTTGTTTCCTTGCAAACTCCCAATTCTTCTATATTAAATATACTACTTTTATAACTAGAAAAATAAATCTACCTCAAAAGCAAGATAAAACCTCCACTCACACCACTACCCTCCACCTCCAACCCTAAAAGGCAAAGTTATGCAGATAAAAGTGGTAACTCCATACATAAAGGATTAAGAATATGTCTACAGTCAGAAATCTAAACTTAAATTAGCTCTAGCGTAAGCGTATTTATGAGTGGGGGAGAGTAAGATAAACCTCTAGGTAAAGAGCCACAAAGATAGGACAGGCTAAAGATTCTGCTGGGACGGATGTTTTTACTCCTTCCTCCTTTCTGCTCAATGGAGTCCACTTAGCCAGTCTCTCTGCCTGCCCTAGAGAGACAAGAGCAAGCAGGAGAGACATGGAATAAGTGCTAGGAGCCATTGGTGAGAGAAAAAGGGAAAGCAAAGACAACAAGAGACTCTGGGGGGAGGGGGAGATGTCAAACAGCACAGTGAGAAGAGACTGGGCAGCCCGCATTCCAAATGGCCTTTATTTAGATCCTCTATACAGGACATACATTGGGCTCTGCCCAAAGTTCCTCGTCTAGTAACCTCAGTGGCTCAGAGTGTCTGTTTTGTGGTCCATTTGCTGAAGTGTTTAGGATCACTTTCTCTTGTCATCAACATCTGAATTCTCAGAGCTAACAACATCTAAAGAAAACAATTCAGGAACTAAATACCCTAAGGTCAAATATCAATCATTTGGGGGTTCCCAGTGTTTGAATTTAATTGTCTGTACACGGCCAGGTCAGATATCAGTTCCAAGGGAAGAATGAGAGATACACAATGGATTATAAGACAGCTACATTTAATATATGTTATGAAGGCTCATGGCTGATGTGCTTTCTAGCAAAATCTGAACTCCCTCCTCTGTCCCAGAGTACAGGTACTACATTCATACTATTGGATATGCAAATTGCACATCAATTCTTTTTTTACTATTGATCATGATCTTCACATATAGGACACTGGCTTCATCAGAGCCATAAGCAAGAATTTACATTGTGATCACAGCTTCACGGCCTTCACTGTCCATCACATTCCTTCCTGAATCCCAAGGCACAACTCTCCAGTTCCATGCAAGAGAACGTACGTCTTCCGAGTTCAACACGCAGATGGGGATAGTTCTCAACCCATGGGAGGAAAGGGGGTTTAACAAGGCTTTAAGTACATATCCAATCAACTACTTTTCCACCATAGATCTTTCAATGAAGTCAAGATTAAATCACCAAGATACCCTGTTTCCCTGAAAATAAGACCTAGCCAGACAATCAGCTCTAATGTGTCTTTTGGAGCAAAAATTAATGTAAGACATGGTATTATATTATATTATATATTATATTATACCCGGTCTTAAAGTACAGTAAAATAAGCCCGGGTATTACATTAATATTTGCTCCAAAAGACGCATTAGAGCTGATTGTCTGGCTAGGTCTTATTTTCGGGGAAACATGGTAGTGGTTTTTAAAGCAGTTTCTAAACTAAACTGAAAACTATTTTAAAACACACAGATAGAATATAAAACTGAATTAGACCAAAGTCTTTGCAAAAGAACACAAGATTAAGACCGTTTCTTTTTTTTTTTTTTTTAAAGAGATGTGCTGCTCTCCGAGGTATAAGGCCCACAGAAGCTTGGTATTTTTATACTGATTTACTTTGATATAATGTGTGTCCCTTGGAATAAGAAGCCAAGATTCCTTTAAAAATAGGTACAAGAGATACTGAGCTGACCAAGATCTTTCAAGAAAGAGGGGGGCAGAGAGCACGTAACCAAGAATTCTTCCATTTCTGTTACAAATTTCAAAGCAAAGAATTAGATGACATTTGTTAAGTAATGGAAAAACTTAGAATACTACAATGTTGTTAAAATCCTAGGGTAAAAGCATACTTATAATACAGCTTTTAGACTCTCCTCGCTTTAACCCCATGTATGATGATTCTGGAGACTGCTTGCACAGCAGCGTGAGTGTACTTACCACTATTGAACTGTGCACTTAAAAACGGTTAAGAAGGTAAATGTTATGTTATTTGTATTTTACCACAATTAAATGTTTTTTAAATTTTGAACCATATTTGATAGATTCTGAAATTCCAAATTTGCTTTCAAAAGATAATCTCCACAACTAAGTAAATACGCACACAACGAAAGCCAGACTATCCAGGTTGAAAGTTCTCTTCTAGGGCACTTGCTGACTCTGCCCCTGAATTGCCTGTGACTCCATGCTTAATGCCTCGTCAAGCCTACTGCTTCCTTTCAGGGAGGTTTTAAATGACAACGTTAGAAATGAACCCACGAGCACACGAAGCTCCAGGAGTTACTTAATACAATTGTGTACCCATGTTTTCTTTGTATAAATGTATTTAAATTCAGCACAAAAAAAGTCATCAGTATACATAAAGCCTTATGTATGAAGGTAAAAATGAGGACTGTTCCACCTGCAGAGAAAAGAACTTTGTTCTTTCCTGGCAGAGCACTTTCTCCCTCCACTCTCACCCACATTTCTTTAGTGAAGAGTCAATGCTAACAAAAGGTTTTCAACAGTCAACCCCCATTTCTTATTACCAAATGTATTTGACACACATAGGGAAAATTGGTTTTGAAAATTTTCCCATTATAAGTTAATTCCATGACTCATGGCAGGCAGTTCCTTTCACCTATGTATCTCAAGCTGGACAACAAATGCTTCAACAAAATCACAGTCCTATTAACCATCAGGTGATGTACTTAATCATCATCCATCTTCTCTCTGACTTTCTCACACGCTCCTCCGCCTGAGGGAGCAACCCACTAGGAGGTGAGCAGGGACACAATTGGAAGGAGCTGTAGCTGTCCCTTAAAATCATTGCCTTTCAAACTTTTCTGACTGCAATCCACAGTAAGGAGTACATTTTATATGTGACCCAGTTCTCATAACATATATATATATATATATATATGTTTATAACTGAAATAAAACACTTTTAATCATCCCCTTATACTGCGTGCCAAATAAGATAAACTTTGAGTCCTTTATTATATGTATTCACATTAACTGCTAATATTCCATTATAATGATTCTACATTCTCATGTTAAGTTGTCAATGAAATAACATCCACTTTTTTTAGCTACTTGAATCTTCAAAATAGTCAATAAATTAATATTTCAGTTCTTACATATTTACATATTCAAAATCAGGCTGAAATGCATGACTATATACCTAGATATTATATGTGTGTTTATGTGGAGAGAGAGTAACTAACCTTGGGACCCAAAACAGCATTATTCAACTCATGGAATTTACTCAGTCATTGATTTTCTCTTTTCTTTTCTTTTTAAAGTAAAGCTTCTCTATAAATAGTCTATGCTCTGGTTTGCCAGAATAACCAACAATCTTAACAATCTTACTTAAGGAAAAGAGTATCTCCACAAAAGAATGGATAGATATAATTTTCCTTGAACCAAATTGAAGAAAAAAAAGAACATGTATTGGAAACATCTCTTGTTCTTTTTTCTTTTTAAATATTCATGCTACATTTAAAAAGAGGGGGCCTCCTAAAAATCTTCATAGAGAGGATGGTTTAATCTCCTACAAGTGTTTCATTTGGGCCATTTCTCATTTAACAAAATAATAGGAAGAAAAAGTAAAAGAGATGTTAAAGTTTATAAAAACATAGTGTCAAAAAGAAAGAGACAAAGTGGCAGAAAAAAAATTGACTATACCATCGTTAAGAGTGGTGTGGGGGATGAAGAAACTTTCCTCTACCCCCAAGGTTCTTCAGTTGGTCTAATAATCAAATACACATGAGAAAGATAAGCAAGAAAAAATGACCAAATTTAATAACATACATATGTATAGGAACCCTGTATATATGAGAGAGTCAGAGACCCCACATATATGACAGGTTCCAGGCAGAAAGGGAAAAGGAGGTACATATGACATTCTGGGCTAAGGATACAGTAAGGCCCCGTGGGGCTTCAGAAGGTAATTGCAGACAGAGCACAAGTTCAGTAACCAATAGTTTACCCTGCCACATAGCAGGTTATCTCTGATAATCTCTTCTTATGGGCCAGGCTCCTCATTCAAATTCCTCTAGACTGTTGGGGCAGGGACAGAAGTTTCTCTTGAACCCACAGGCTCTCAGTTGCCGTTAGCTCAAAATAATCCACATACCATAGAGGTATATCTTGAGGTGACTTGTTCTGAACCTCTACAGTGGCAAAGTGAAACTGAAACCCCAAATGTAAAGACTGTTATCTTTATGTACTTTCTGTTGTTAATAATATCCCAGAACCAATGTTTCTGAGGTAACCATGAAGAACTGAAGCAAAGCCCTTGAACGTGGTTGGCAGTTTGTAAAAAGGGAGAAACCAGTACGAGCAAAGAGGTTGCAGACATGGAAGGAGAGTCTGTAGCCTAGAGAGCAACCTGGCATATACAGAAGGTCCCCCAAAAATGTATACACATTTTAAGAAAGGAAAAATCTGCATTAAAATTGTAATAATATATACCAATAACCAAAGATGAATACAACTCATGTGCATACATTTTTTTGGCACACTCGGTATTTCACAGTTACACACACACAGACACACACACACATTCAATTAGAAATATATTGCTTATTATTTGCCAGACACTGTTTTAAGTACTTTTTACAAATATTAATGCACGTATTACTCATAATTATCCTTGGAGGCACAGAATGGCTAAGGACATTGCCCAAGGTCATTCATGTGGTAAGTGGCAGAGAAACCCAAGCTGGTCGGTTTCAGCATTTGTGCTCCTATTACCGCCATCCTGTCGCTTCTTCTCCGTAAATGCTCTTGGTTCCTGCCCCTTTGGAAGCCCACCTCTCCAGTCATCCAGTAATTCTGCAGGTCAACCTGCATTCCAACACCTTTCTAGTAATTTCAGAGGTGGTTTCTCTGTTTGCAATCAAGACCCCTGATTGGCTCAGTCCCAAATCCTATTATAGAGACAAGCTTAGGTGAGCACAAAAGGCTGCACTGTACTCTGGCCCCAAAACAAGACAATTCCCGGAGAAACCCTGGGAAGGGGGAGGCGGCATACTTGTCATGTAAATGAGTCAAATCCTCATCTTACAGTGTGAGAAGCAACACCTATCATGAAATTTGTGAAAGCAAGAAATAGTGGAATTCCTTATTTTCAATTTCAAGCAGAAGGCAGGTGGCTTTCGACAGAAGTTCACAATTTTCTACCTGAGTCTACTTTGAAAAGCAGCTATGAGTATCTTCAGGCCACAATTCCCTGGACTTCACACACAGAGAAATTTAAGAACTGGAAAAAAATCAGGAGTGATTAAAGGACATAAACACTCTCCTTTCTATCCAGTCAGCTGCCTCTCTTCCCACATGAGCTATCTTCTACCTTATCGTCCTCGGCCTAACTGAAGGTTGGGTTTGAGGGCAGCTGGCACAGTGCTTATCCAGCACTGAAGGTGGAGACCTGGCACCGAGCAGATGCAGCCTGAGGACAAGGTGCTGGGGGAGGAGGGAGAGTTTCAGGGAGGGGAAGGAGTGGGAGAGGGGAGGTGTCCATTTCTATCTGCCTGGAGACCGTGAGGCAGTACCAGCTCAGCGGGACGCACCGGAATGGTCCCAGACTGCCATTTACTTTCTCCTTCCCTAAACCAAAGAACTGAAACTTCAAAACAATACCCTAGAGACAAATACTACCATTTAGTATCTAAAAAGCATCCCTCTTTCCTCTTTTTCCTTTACATAAGCTGACTTACACACAGAGAGACAACTTTTCATTTGCACACACACACAATTTTCTCATAATTTCTTAAATGAGAGTCTCAGGAATCAAGGAGACCTTCTCTGTAGAACAGAGCCAACCTTTGGTCATATTTCCAACAGAGTTACATTCCCCTCAACACTAGGAACTTATTTTCAATCCTTGCTGATTTTTAACTGTTCGTTAAAATAGAAAGGAAATCACTAAATCCTAGCACCCTGTTATTCCCCAATTCCCAGACTTCTCACTCCCAACGCCTCTATCTTAGATCAGGCCCTCAGCCCCTGCCACCTGGACTGCAATCCCCTAAGTGACTTCCCTGCCCTCAACCTCTCCTTCCTCCAATCTGCACAACCCCCACCCCAGACTATTCCTTCTAAAGAAATGCTTTTGTCAACTGTTAGTGACTGCCACCTTGCATCTGTTAGATCTGTCCCCAAACCCACACATGTACTGCATGAAGTGGTTCCGAAACGTCAATGTGAGGCACAGGAGGAATATGGACAATGCAATAAGCTTTTTATAAAACTAAACGTATTTAATTACGAACAGCAGTCCTTTCTTTGGGGTTGTGTTCTTTTTGCCTTTGTGCTAAACTGTCTTCCTCTTATGACATATAAGAGCTATTAGCTTTTTATTGTTGTTGGGTTTTTGTTTTTTTTTAGACCCTTATTTGGCAAAATAAAAGAAGTTTGAAGTCATATGTTACTTTCCTCTTTTTAAAAACCAACTTGACCAGGGAATGAAATATAAAGTCTGGTAACCTCTACAGTACAGTACACAGATTTTCCACCGACATTTTCCATTGCTGATAATAACAAAGTTAACACATTGCAAACTCAAGATCACTGATCACCTGCTCTCCATTTACAGATCCAACCTTTCCAGTCTGTTCTCTCCTGCCCTAGCAGGCCCACCCTCCACGTCCCTACCACATGTCCTGACCTATTGTAATGTCTTCTCTACCTATCAGTCTTCCCACCTCGTGAAGTCCTATCCTCAAATACTACCTCTGCCCAGTAATCCCTGTAAATCCTGCTAATCAAGCTCAAGCTCCTTCCTCCGCCTTACAGTACACACTGTCCACGCCAATTCTTCTTACATGAACCATCACGACACACTTAGCTGCTATATGCCATAAGAGCTTTATTAGTAGTAAGCACTGAGGTTTATGAATAATGTTTTTTTAATCAAATCAGATTGGTTTTCTAAAACAACATCTATTTCCAATATACTTTTTTTGAGTGGGAGAACAAAAGGTGCATGTTTAGTTTGGCGGAATTCTTAGGGAAAAATTATCCACCATTTACTGACAGAGGATTCAACATAAGCCGGATGGTCTAACACGTGTGCACCACTCTTCACGTATCTCATAGCAGAGAAGTGGCTAAGAGACATTGGACTGGACCAAGCAACACCAGGACACAGGTGTTCCATGGAAGTTCACGCTGTGAAGAGACAAATCTTAAGTCCTAGCATATCACATTCAAACAGAAGAAGCTTCTAGAATACAGAAATCTTATTCAACATCTACCTACATTAGGCACTTCAAAATTTGCTCAATTTATTTAAATATTACAAGAAGAATCAGGCAAAGTATCTCCACCAGACTATGAGCTCTTTTAATGGTCCTCAATCTTGCTCCCTTAGGGAACATTACTGGTGCATTATAATACTTGTTGAACTAAAATAGGGTGAAGCTTTATGGATGAAATATATATATATATATATATATATATATATATATATACAACCTTGTGTACCGTTTAGAGGAACTCTTATGGGGAAAAAAATATCCCCCATGTGTTCAACAAATATTATTGAGAACCCACTATGCCCCAGGCACTGGTCTCACTGATTACAGATACGAGCATGTATGAAACAGATAGTAATCCTGACCCTTGAATAGCTTACTATTAGTGGGAGAAGACTAATCATAAAGAAAATAAACAAGTTAATTATCAATTATTTATGTTAGAAAGTGGTACAGGAATAGGGCAGGTGGAGATAGATGTTGCAATTTTAAATAGGGTGGCCATGGGGCCTCATTGAGAAAATGGCCTTGGAGTGAAGACTTGACACAGGTGAATGGGTATCTGAAGAAAGAGGGTTTCAGAAAGAAAAAACAACAAGTGCAAAGTCCCTGAGATGGGAGCACACCCATCGTGATGGAGGACCAGCTGGAACACCAGTGGGGCGACCGTGAAAGAGGACACAACTATGGCTTGATTAGACTGGAGAATGAGATTGTCTTCTTCTGTCTATAAGGCAAATTCTTTGCACTGTTAACATACCACTCACATTTATATCTAATGCAAAATACGTACGTCAGAAATCTCTGGGCAAATCAAAGTACGGCATATGCAAGCTTTGTTGCCTAATAACTAACCTTGATTGTTATTTTACACTTGGCTTTGTTCTCTTCTTACTGTAACAGCAAATTTAAGTTTTGAGATCAAAGAACTGTCAGTAGCATAATTACTCACTAAAAGTAGCTTTTGCGAGTCGTCATTAAAGGGATCCTTGTGTGTTGCTCTTCATGTGAACTAGTGCATCTGTTCTACTGTGACAGACGGCTTTCATTTCTTTCTTGAAGTCTTAAGGAACAGATAACCCTATTTCTTTCAGCTGTATCCCAAATTATTAGTTTAGGTGTTATACAGCACATAAAATAAAATTAGATGCCACCTTTACTTACGAAGGTGATGTAGCTCTAAACCTGGCAAACAGACAAACCCCGGCTCTTCGGTGACCTCCACGCTGAAGTCTTCCTCTCATCCCCCGGCCCAGGGAGATACATTCCTCCCTTTGTGCTCCCAAGATACATTCTGTTCTATCATAGTGGTTATCATGCTATGTATTTTGTAATTTGTACAGTTTTATAAAACTGTATTGTAATACTATTAACCTGTTTATCTTCCCTGCGGGGCTTAGACACTGGGATCATGCCTTTATTCATTTCTGTATTCTCAGCTTCTGATGCCTGAGGTAGACATTACTGATATTTGTGCTTCTTCTCTCCTTCAAAGCTCCTGGGAAGAGCACACCTCCTAAGGGCCTTGAAATCAGGTAACGTGACTTGCTCTGGCCAATGAGATGGCAGAAGCATTATACGCCTGTGTGAAATTCTCCATTCTTTCTTCATATGCTGCAGTTCATTGTGGAAGATGGTAACATGGAAATGTCCTAAGACAGAAGCAGAATCACCACATGAATGATGGCTATTCTGGAGAGCACCCAGATGAAAAACGTTCTTTTTGTGAGCAAGAAATGACATTTTAGTGTATTTTTGTTAGTGCAGCAAAACCTAGACTATCCTGACTGACAAATCAGATAGTAGGTGCATAATACAGATTTTTGTAAGGAAGATACCAAAAAATGCAAAAATGGGGGCACGCACACTGAAGTTCAGTCTGAGATGTGAGGGTTAGGTGCTACATTACACAAAGCTGCCTGCGGTGAAAGAATGATTAATAAAATCGTCAATCCACTTTACTTCGTCTTCTGTTTAGCCTTTACTCCCAAAGTTAATTGCTTACATAGAAGCTTCTATATTTATTATAGTCATGAAGAAATGAAACTGATGTTGAATTTCACAATCTTACTTCTCATCAGAGCAACAGTCCCTATTGAAGTACGTAGTTTTAAAAATGTAATGCTAATCAACAATCCATACATTTGTAAAGTCTCCGTCCCCTTAATGCAGACCAGTTAGAGAGTGGTTACTCGCAAATGTTCCTCTTCTCTTGTGCAGTGGGGGCAGGGTAAGGGATGGAAAAGAAAAGGATAATGTAAATTCTGCAAGAGCATAAATAGTCTAAAAAAAAAAATTAAAGGGAAGTTGGATGAGGGCTTCTCTGAGCGTCTTCACATAATTATCTTTAACATGCAAAAGTAGCCTTGACTCACCCAAACTCCTAAAAAAGAGCATCGAGCATCGTTTTCCATATGAAATAGGGCCACCAGCTGGCACCAAGTACATGATAAAGGTGTGAAGAAATAGGAGGGCTGCACAGTGAAATAAGAAGAGCAAACAATAGGACGAGCTGATTCAGAGAAGACATGCTGGGCAAACAGCCCACCTGAAAAGCCTTAAGGGAACAACGCTTGGGGAGGAGGAGAAGAAAACAATAAAAGTAAAGCCAAAGGAAACCAAACCCAAAATGAAGATGGACAGCTTATTCCAGGAGAAGTGAGTAAGGGGATGAGTCTTCAAAACACCAGGAGAAAAGCTAACTGAGATTGCATGGGATCAAACCATAGAGGAAGATGGTGAGAAAGGGCTCCTTCCCCAGCGAGGGGAATAGGGAGATCCCCCAGTCCAGGCTGGAGGTGTAAACAAGGTAGATCAGCAAGAACCATCCCCACCCCAGGATCTGAGACTGGAAAAGACGTCCGCGATGAGGACCCAGCCATACCCACTGCTCCACACTGGGTTCCTCTTAGTTCCCTGAACAGGATATGGACTCCCCACCAGAGTCGTCTGCACTAGAGCCCCTCTTATTTCCTCTGGTCAGTTTCCACTAACAGGTGATGCTGACGCATCACCCCTTCTGGGCAGTCTCCATCCTCTTCCCGGCAGATTTGGATTCTCTCCTCTGTGCTTCGGGTGGCTTGTCCTCTCTGGGTGCCGAGCCACCAAACCTTATTGGATAAATGATCAGAAAGTAAGGAAAATGGGGCAAAAACAAAAGGGCTCATATGCCTTCAATCTGTGCCACAGTGAATAACATGAGATGACTCATCATGATTTGCCTCAAATGTATGAGGTCACACTCCCCAACTCCCTCAAACATATATGTTTTCTGACACATATATGAAAACCCAGAAAAAGAAGAATGTCAGAGTTATTTTTTTCCTCACAGAGAATTTTTTCTTCTTCCTAAAGAATCATAACACCAGAAAATTTGAGATCGAGGGCCTGTTTTGTCTTTAAACATTTCATTTATTAAGACAAGGTATTTGGATATTGGCATTCAAACTTTGCTACCCCAAAATTATCTATAAAAGCTGTGAAATGGTTTCAATCTGGGCATAACATTTCAATATAAAAGAACTGATCAACACACAGAATTGGTATGAGTCTGTATCGTGGTCCTGTTTCGTGGTGAGATTACTATAGAAGATGATTTGGCTGAGCACCAAAGCCATGAGAAACGTTGTTCATCTTATTGACACACCCATCAATTGGAACCCATGGGCAAAGGAACCGAAGGTATAATTATTCTCAACTATTTGTTACTTTGTGAGTGTCGTTTTGGCAGGCATTTCAGAACATGTTCAATATATTGTGACAAAATTTAGCAAGATCAAAGTACCACATAAAGGCCTTATAACTCCTGTGTATAGACTAACAATGCTAAGGGTGTCTGGGGCAAAAATCACGGGTAGGAGGGAAAACTCAGGCAATTGTAGAGAAGGAATGTAAATTCTTCATATAAAAGCTTCTCAGATTTTGAAGCCTAGCCATCCAAGCATAAGCACAGGAATGATGCAGGAAAGGCACTTGGGTCGCATTCTAGCACAATGTAGCCTCTACCGGGGACCACTCAGGACCTTCTGTGATTAAGCCCAACATCACGTTAGATGAGAGCCCCTCCCCTGCACTCCTCACCCTCGACCCTCTACCTGAACTTCAGGGGCTATGCAAGCTTGTTTGCCTCAATTGCTGCCAGTGCCGGCCAGCTCCATTCATGAGGTTTTTCTCACCAAGGCTACACCTTCTCCTGTCACTCTTCCCTTCTCCAGCTCTGCTCTTCCCTGGGCTCCTACATCAAGGGTCCTCTCAGAAAAGAGCTATCAAAGGTTTGTGGGCAAGGTTCAGAGCCCCCCCAGGAGATGCTGTAGCCCACAGGGGCTGGTAATGACAAGCCTTCAATGTCCATGGGTGGGAGGGACTGGGGGAAGATCAGCTTGACTGAAGGCTGGGAGAGAGCTGAAGTGACTCAGGGAACTGTCCCGTGGTAGCTGCGTATACACGGTCACAGCACAGCCAGTGCCACACTGGAAAAGAGAAAGCGGGACAGAAACCCCTCCCATCTCCCTCCTCTTCACCTTCCATGGCTGCACCCAAACCAAAGCCAGGTGGCCAAGAGAGCCCTAGGGATGAACAGCCACTGAAGGCAGCCTCCCAGGTACAGATTAGAAGAGAGAAAGGTAGAGTGTCTGGATGGACAAACAGAGGATAACCAGCCCAGCTGCCATAGGCCCATTATGTTCCAAATGCTCATCCCTTCTTTTTTAACTACCAGTCACTCTGTAGAAATCACTAAGGGGGAGTTTCCAAGATTATTAATTCAATAAAGGTCTTAGAGTCATGGCCCTCCCCCTAGGTCTGGTCTTCCATCACAAAGGTGGCAAAGGGAAAACCGAGTGGAGTCCTGGCCTCAGTCCTTTTCTGACGATGAAGGCCACCAGACTTTTGAGGCCCATTATACCAATGGACCAGCAGCGTGAGCATCACATGGAACTCGATAAAAATGCAGATTCTTGGGCCCCGTCCACACACTATTAAATAGAAGTCTCGAAGATTGGGGCCTTAGAACCTGTGTTTTTACAAGCCCTCTAGGGAGTCTCACGTATGTTCAAGTTTGAGAAGTCCTCCTTTAGACCTCGTCTTTGACAGCTTCAGGGAGAACAGTCCACAGATAATCTTTCAGAGACCCTTGGACTAAATGGAGTCCGGCCTAAGGAGCTTCTCTTTTCATTTTCTCACTATGACCTTCAGCAAGACACCAGTGCTTGGGCCTCAGTTTTTCTACTGAATTGCTATCAATATCACCAGCAAGAGCTCTTCCAGCTTTTCAAAGGGATAGACCTCGGAATCCCTCAGATCTGTCATTTCAGGCGATGACGATGATGATGGTGGCAAGGAGAACAGCAGTAGCTCCACTATGGCAGCCTTCTCGACATAACTAGCTCTGTCTTAACAGTGCTGCACATATTAATTCACTTAGTCTCCCCACCCTGTGAGGCGGGCACTATCTTTGCTTCACAGATGGTGAGGTGGTGGCATACAGAAAAGCTCAGTAACTGCCCTTGAGTCTATGGAAGAAAGGAATACCTATTCCAGAGGTATGAAAACAGTAAAATAAGAATACGTGTGAAAGCACTTTGCGAATGTAAAGCATTATATAAATGACAGCAGAGTGAAGAGCCAACTACTGATGAACTGAATTTGCTGAGTTTATTTAAAATTCTAATTCATGACATATTCAAGGTAAATTAGAATATGACTAGGCGCCTTTTTTTTTTAAGGAGTTATGTGCCAACAGGAATGGGAAATTTGAATGCTTCAATGGGTGCTATTTGAAGATTTGCGCTAAATTTAAAATAGTAGAGGAAAACCAATATTGATGCTAATTTGAGGCTAAGAAACGGCTTTCATTGATGACAAAAAATAGCAACAACCTTCTTATCTTAAAAGAAGATAAAACCACCTGGTAAGATCTCCCCCAGACACAAAGAGTTGGCAATCATAAGTTCTCTTCTGACACATCTCCCAGAATTCTGTTTATGGCCAAATAAACAGTTTAATCTTCAAGAAACAGATTTATAGATATGTTCTTTATACTCTTTTGATATGACAGATTCTTGATTTAATCAGATTATTCCCGCATCTTCAAATGCTCTTTGCACCAATGCATTATCTTCCCCCTCCCCAACTCAAGAGACCTAGTAAATATTAAAGATCCACCTTCCCATTTGTCTAAGATATGTCCAGGAGTGTTCTGGGGGTTGAGTTGACATCTTAATGGAGAAAGACTACTGCTCTGACCTTGGTCAGACAAGGAGCATGAAACGAAAACTGACTTCCTCCCCCACCATTGATTCCCATGATAGAATACTGGTATCCATTTTAGAGACAGAGACTCAGAAAGGTTAGTTGACTCACTCCAGGTCACACAGCCATTAAGTGACAAACACAGAAAAATGTTCTCTCTACTATACCACAGCGAAATTCTATTTGAATGGATCGAAATTGGCATTATACTTCCCCTAATTTCTAAAAGGTATTATCACACATCTTCCCTCCTTTTTTTTCTACAAAAGATTTCATAACCTCTATATACATTTATAGCACAGTGTGAAGGAGTAAACCATTTGTAGTGTTTGTTCATTACAGTCAACATTTAGAGTGTTAGACCAAGCAGAAGTGATAAGCTGTTCACTTCCCTCAATAGTAACAGGAGAGAGTAAAACAAATTTACCGTCAGCACCAAAGGCGTCAGTGTGGAGCAATCACAAGTATTTGCCTATATATCTCATAACAGCTGCAGGTAAATTATTTGACAAGGTCAAATTCAACTGAACAACAAAACCACCAATGGGGCTGGAGTTTAAGCTGCTAGACCAGTTAGGGGGAAAAAAAATACAGGAAGAGAGATTGAAGAAGCCCTGGTTTTCCGGACTCTTTAACTATAGTAAAGGTTTGTTTTGCCTTTATTAGAAATCCTGAATTAGTTTGTTTTTTTCCTCCTACAGATCACACAAATAGTGAAAAATGAAAGGCAAGAATTTTACAAGCGAGAAGCAGAACAAAGCAGATAAAATAAAAGAAAATTAATTGAGTCAGAGGTAAGATCTGCCAACTCACCACACAAAGTATAGTGACTCAAAGACAGTCTAAATCCATTGTCATTTGGGTATATTCATGATTCTTAGTTTTAAAAAATAAGAAATTTACATTGAAAGTTTAACTTCTAAATCTTACATTTAAAAAAATATCTGTGAGGAAACCAATAATAAATTTTATATGTATATATACTTTCACTTAGAAGAATTTTGGTTTCTTCCATCTTCAACATTACTCTGAGGCCATTATTCATACTTTTTGTAGGAAACATTTAAATTTATTCTCCTCTGACATTTAAATCGTTACCTAATATGAGTATTCATATAAATTGTTAATATGTCTTAATTCATAAATTTCACACTTCATAAGTAGATATGGATTTTGTTTGTATGAACAGTTTTAAAGCGGTGATTTACTTTGGTATTTCTATGGATAAATTATACAGCTAGTTTTAAAAACTAAAACATGACTAACTATAGTTCCTTTATTCTAAGACACCAAAACTTTAAGACATACAATCACTTTAATAATAGCTTTACAGGGGAAAAAAGTATCCCATTAAATGATCACATCAATTGTAACATACATCCCTACTTCAAAAGTGTTAAAACGAAGAGAGAGAGAGACTATGATCAAGAAAAATACATCACTTATTTTATTTAGAGACAGGATATAGCAGAATAGGTAGACCTCTCCACTTAACGAGTGTTCTCAGGCAACGTAGCCTCTCTGTACCTCATTTTCCTTTTTGGGAAAAAAGAAGACAATGAGAACATCTGCCACCTAAGCTTGTTCTGAGGATTAAAGGAGTTAATATTCTTAAAGTACTTCAAACAACTGGACCCCATTGGCGTTGTATAAGGGTTCGTTAAATGATACTAGTAATCACCATCCCCACCACCACCACCTGCCAAGGCTCACTGATTTGTTCACCAGCTTCAGAGGCGCACAATTTCTGATTCAACAAACCCACAAAATACTTAAATTCAAGGAAATATTTACTGATAACTGAATCAGTGCTGGATACTATGCTAGGTTTTTAGAGCAAGGAAAGATAAAAAGTAAAATAATTATAGAATCCTGGTAATGTTCTCTCGACAGCAAGGTAGGGAAGGGCTTTTCAACTATGTAGGGTCTATGGTGACCTGGACGTCACAATATCTGCAAGCCATCTGAAATGAGATGCAAAATTATGTCTGCACGTGCATTTTACTGGGGTGCTATCCTCTGATTCTTAAAAAGCCCTGGGATCCAAAATGTCAGGAGCCATTTGCTTAGCAGGGTAATCACACCACTTTAGAAGAGATATATACCCAAGTTTAATTTTATTAAAAGATATTTGCGTATTTTCAATTTTATTCAATTGCAAACAATCCATTTACTTTAATAGGTATGTGCACTTCCCACTTCCTCATCTGAAGTTTGTTAAATATCAAACAAGTGGCCATCAGAAACAGAAATCCTGGCTTCCTAGAAACGCTTCCCTCTTCTTCCTTCTAGTCTCCCACACAACCCAGAAAAGGAGCCTGTTGGCCTTATAAATCTCCCAGTGCATTTGTAACATGGAGTTAGTCAGCTCCCAAACCTCCTGAGAAAACAACGGCCTCCCAAACCTTCACATGTCTTGTAAACGGCTGGTATTGCTGGGAGATGATGGACAGCTGCTGCTCAAGCCATTGCCAAACTTGTGTTGTAATTAACAAAGACTGATCCTGGAAGCCATTACTGAAGAGACATTGGAAAGAAAATGGGCCGTGTGTTACACTCGAACTTGAAATATCTGATGCATCCATTGTTTCAATAAACCACATGTTATAATGATGTCAAAGTCTTAGATATCACGGTATTATAGAAAGGCCACAGATTTTGGAATCAAACAGCCCTGAGCTTCGTTCCACCTCTTCTACTCCCTAACTGGGCAACCATGGAGAAGTTACTTAACCTCTCTGCACTGGAGCTTCCTCGCAGACAAAAATACCTCCTCCCTTTGGGGGACTATTGAAGTTTCGATCTGGACTTTCCCTTTTCCATATCCATTTATGAATGATTTATCGTTATAATAATTTACAGCGAAAAGTTAGTTCATTGATTGTAACTATTCTGCCTTCACAGAAGAGTGTACAACTTCTCACAGACTACTTCCTGATCACATATCGTTATTGAAATGATCACATTCCTAAAGAGGGGTCTTAAGCAATATTGAAGCAAAAGCAAAAGAAAAAATTACAAGTTCTCCAAGTCCTCACCAATGACTTCTCTCCCACCTTCCCATCTATTTTCAGCTATGCAAGTTACTGCCAAGTCAATTTAAGAGACAGTGCAAGTGTGAAACTCAAGACTGTTTTGTAATGGCACCAGTAGTTATGTGAGGTGGAAGTTAGAAAATGTAGCAGGAGGAGGGGTGGGAGGGGTCCATGGTGACTACAGAAAAAGCTCATAACTAGCTTTGATTAACTGCCTCCCGCCAGGAATCGGTTTTGACAACAGATGACAGGAGGTGGCCTGGAGCAAGATAAGGACCTGAGTCAACAGACCTCCACCCATCTTAGGAGGCCACGCCCTCCCATGGAAGAGCATGCACCACCTTTCCCCGCCAAATTAATACGTAACACCCTCACCCCACCCAGCAAACAAGGGTCCTAGGTCTCTGTCCTCTCTGCCTCTCTCTCCCTCTCTCCATCTCCCACCTCACCTAGGCCTCTCTCTCTCTCTCCCTCTCCCTCTCCCTCCCACCTAGGCTAGGCCCATTCAGAGAATGCATCACTGATACCGGAAGCCTCCGGCTCTGTCTCTCCCACCTCAGCCAGGCCCGTTCTCAGAGATCGTATCACTATTAAACCCTGCGTGCACACTAATCAGCTTGCTGACCTTTGATTCTTCACTGCATTGGCAAGAAGAGCTGAGACTTCTATAACAGTTAGACACCACTTAAAATAGTCACTAACTGTTAGGATATCATGATTTTTAAAAACATAGAATCTGACATTGCATTACAAAAGCAAAAAAAGTTTTGAGCCTAGATTTCCATAAGCATGTCTATGAAAGCCCAATTGCCTCGAATAAGCATCCACTGTGCCCAAAACTTTCTATACCTCGTCTCTATTCTTGGAACAACCTGACGCACAGTACATCTCATTACAGAGGAAAGAACGGAAGCTTAGAGAGCTCAGAGAAGCCTGACGGCACTGGGATTCAAACCCAGTTTCTGGAGCCATAGCTCAAGCTCTTTTCCTGATCTAATTATGCGACCAAAGCCTGTGTGAGGAGTCAGAGGGGAGGGGAAAAAAGAAAGTAAATACAGCATTAACTTGCCATTGAGTTCCTTTGCTACAATTCACATGCAATTAAAATAGAATAAATGGATCTATAATTTCTTTTCCTTCTCCCCAAATAAATATTTTTGGAGGTGACATCCTTGGAGTTTTACTTTATTTGTAGCCATGCTCAACATAGTTTTATAATACTATCGAGGTTCGCGCTAGTAGGAAGTCAATGTTTACCAAATAATATCATCAAAAAATATCCTCATCGTGTCCCTCATACCTGATCTGACTCCCTTTCCCCGGAAGACGCATGCCTCCCATAACGTCCTTTATCTTCTGATAGGCTCCCATAGCAGATTAAAAACGAGTAAGCTATGAACACACAAACATTTTGGATTGGCTCTGATTAAAGTGGGCCTGGGTGATTTTTGCTTATGACACACTGAATGCTACTTTTAATTTTAGTAAATATTAGTTACCACTCACCTATAACCACAATACTCCCCCTCCCTCCCTACATTCACACCCAGTAGGTCTATCACAAGCGTCTGCATGCTCAAATGAGAGAAAAGTTAATGTCTGACATTATCAACAGCATGAACTAACCCCTCTCAGAGTAGTAAAGTGCTGTCAGCAGGTACTATAAGACTATGGTACTTTAGAGGAAATAGACCCTTTGCCCTCAGTGCATTTGAGGAAAACTGGAGAGTCAATTCAGAGCATGGACTCTGCAAACAGACTGGCTGGATTCAAACCTCCCTCCCTCCACCCACTCTGTGATCTTGGGCTAGTTACATACATCTGTGTTTCACTTTCCTCGTGTGTAGAATGCAAATAATAGCATTTCACTGTTGTGAGTGTTCAATAAAGTTGATTTCTATCAGAACATGCATGGCGCCTAATTACGTGCCATGAAGTGTTAACCATTGATTTTAATTTAAATGCAAAGAACAAATTACATGCTTTGCCGGTACAACATGTGTATAAAACGACTATACATGGGGCCTACTGGTATAACTCGGAGCAATATATATGTGTCCCAATCAACAAAGCCTAAATTCCGGCAGAGGAGGGTAGTAAGTCACACCTAAAGCACTCCAGCTTGGACAAAGGAAGTGGGCTACCTTGTTCCCCTTTGAGAGTGAATCACCTGGGTAGTGACAGTAAATGAAAATGAGAGACTCTCATGCACAGAGCCAGCAGTTACTCTTTCGGGGACCTGCCACGCCACGGGGACCCTGCCTGAGTTGAAGGTGGCGACAGAGAAGAGGTTAGGGGAGAGAAGATGACCCAAGGCCTGAGAATCAATGGAGGGCATTCGTGAACAGTCTGGCACATTGGTGAATCATTCTGGCTGCTGGAAATGAGAGATTTCAAGGAGCTGAAGAAAGGGGCAGAGCACTGCCGAAAAGATCACAGCAGCCAAAGCCCAAAATAAGTCAGTGCCAGCGCTCTGATAGTATATATAGAAGGAGGGAATGGTAGTCACCAGTGATTTTATTAGAGGGAGAAAATGACAGCCATAGAAACAGCCTGATGAGAAGGATTTAAAAAGAAACAAGGCTTACGACCAAAGTAAAAATGCACCCACTAAGAGAGGCAAAAATTGGGGGAGACAAATGCGTTTTGGTAAAAAGCATCAGTACTCCTTGGTCTGGAGCCAGGAAAGGACAACATCAGCTTAGAATATCTTGTCTAAGAAAGCAAGAAAAATATCAGAGACTATGGGGGTCTTGTAAAAAGTATATAGGAGATAAGGACAAATTAAGCATCAAAACAAATATTGACTGCGATGGACTAAAACAAATACATTGAGATCCACAAGTTCTTAATGATACTTACAAAAGAGAAACTCATTGATTATCATGGGAGGTTGTTAGAGCACAAAATCATTACTCAGAAAATTGATAACAGAAAAAAATTAAGCCTTTCCCTGTCTTTCTACACAATCAAAATTTCAGGAGATGCAAATAGCCATGAGGGTAAATTCTTTACAGACAGAATTCCAATTAATAAATGCAAGAAGAATGATACAAAAAGGCAAGAAGTAACACATGCTGGCGAGGATGTAGAAAAAAAGGAACCCTTGTGCACTGCTGGTGGGAATGTAAACTGGTGCAGCCACTACGGAAAACATTAGGGAATTTCCTCAAAAAAATAAAATTAGAACTTCAATAGGTCCAGCAATCCCAGTTCTGGGTATTTATCTGAAGGAAACAAAAACAACTCAAAAAGATACATGCACCCCCATGTTCACTGCAGCCTTATTCACAGTAGCCAAGGCATGGAAATAACCTAAGTGTCCGTCAATGGATGAATGGATAAAGAAAATGTGACTACACACACACACACACACACACACACACACACACACACACACACACAAAATGGAATATTATTTAGCCATTAAAAGAGAATGAAATCTTGACATTTGCAACAGCATGATGGAACTGGAGGGTATTATGCTAAATGAAGTAAATCAGACAGAGAAAGACAAATACCGTATGATTTTGCTTATATGTGGAATCTAAAAAAACAGGCAAAATAAATAAATAAGCTCATAGATACAGAAAACAAATTGGTGCTTACCAAAGGAGGAAGGTGCAAGGTGGGCAAAATGGGTGAAGAGAGTCAAAAAGTACAAACGTCTAGTTTAAAGATAAATAAGTCATGTACATATATATATAATGTACAGCGTGGCAACTATAGTAATTAATAATACTGGACTCATATTTGAAAGTTGCTAAGACAGTAAATCTTAAAAGTTATTATAAGAAAAAAAAATCCTGCAACTATGTGTGGTGACTAATGTTAACCAGACTTATTGTAATAATTTCACAATATATACAAATATCAAATCATTATGTTTTACACCCGAAATTAATATAATGTAGTATGTCAATTATACTGCAATTTTAAGAAAAGGAAAGAAATTATAAACATTGGGGAAAAAAAGAGGAATCATAGATTTAGATCATCACCTTTTTGCAGCCCCTAATGAAATGTATCTAGGCTACAATCATCTGTGAAGCTCGAATCATTAGGTGAAAAGTTAAAAGGTAAGTTGACTCTATCTGAACTCACTAATCAATCTTAACATCTCAAAAAGAGTGACATCCAGACATCATGTGTCTTGTGATGCAATGCAATAGACTTTATACAGCACCACCTATGAAGGATGCTTGTCTCTGAACTTGAATCTAATCATGCCTCTACATCTAACTGCCAGATTAGAGGAAACATGGAAAATAAACAAACAATACCACAAGTAAGAAATCAGTCCAGGAAGTGGGACATGCTACTGGACAAATGACCTACTGGCTCCATCAAATCAATGGCATAAAATAAAGAGGCACAGGGGGTGGGGAGAACTAATAAAATAGATTTAAAAACCTAATAACCAAATGCAATGTGTGGATCTTGTTTAGTTCTTGATTCCAACAAATCACAAGTGAACGGAAATCTTTGAGAAAATCTGAATATGGGAATTATATTAAGGAATTATTGTTAACATTTTTAGGTATAACAAGGCATAGAAGTTGTTTCTTTTTCAAAGAAAAATAAAGTCCTTACCAGAGATGTAAACTGAAACATTTATGAGTGAGATGACATGTTGTTTAGGATTTTGCTTCAAAATATACCAGTCCCCACAAAAAAGTAGGGGAGGTGAAATAAATGAAACAAGACTGGTAAAATATTAATAACTGTTGAAGCTTGGGTGCTTATTATACTATTCTCTCACAACCTCCATAACACAAAGTTCTAAAAAACAAAAAATGATTAAAGGTTTTGGTGGAAATTTAAGCTGTGCCTTATCTTACCACTGATTTTTAGGAGATAGTTACCGTGTTTCCCCGAAAATAAGACCGGGTCTTATATTAATTTTTGCTCCAAAAGACGTATTAGGGTTTATGTTCAGGGGATGTCATCCTGAAAAATCATGCTAGGGCTTATTTTCCGGTCAGGTCTTCTTTTCGGGGAAACATGGTAGGGTCCTCCCACAAAGTAAAATTTAGTCATTCCCCACTTAGCCTGAAGAGGTGCCAAGAGTCTTAATCAGGGTGCATTTGGAGTTCAATATGATTACAAGTGACTGAACCAAGGAACCTTGGAGTTCTGCTGTAATAACCAAATATCAGCTTAATTCTTTCCAATAAGAGATCCCCTACAAGGTACTGGGTTGGGCAACACAACCCACAAAGAGCTTACTCACCAAGTTGATATCAGTTGATATCAGATTGTGCAGATTCCTGGAAGCCCAAGGCCATATGGACAAGAGCCACAAGCATTCCTAAACCAGATGTTGGTCAATACAGAAACTGAAAATTTTCTTACCAACTTGTGTAATGCACAGAGATGGTCTTAAAAAAAAACAAAAAACCCACAAAACAAACAGTAGTAATGAATTTGTGTTAACTTGCCTGTATAAATCACTCAGCTGTAATCTGGAGGGGTGGCCCGTGAGATAGAAAACTAAAGGTCCACGGAAGGATCTAAGCCATGCCTTGTCTGCATTTAGCATCACAAACCCAGGGGCTAAGCAGATGACACCAGATGCTCACAAGTTGCTGACTGATTTGGTACAGATTTCACCTGTTTTGCTTTTCACTTCAAAGCGGTTCTGTTATAGATCAAATGAATGTGTCTTCCTCTCAAGTGAAAGCCCTAAACCCTAGTGTGATGGTATGTAGAGATGGGGCATGTGGGGAGAATTTAGGGTTAGACCAGGTCATGAGGGTGGGACCTCCATGATGGAATTAGTGGTCTTAGAAGAAAAGGAAAAGAGAGAGAGAGAGAGAGAGATCTCTTCTTCCATGTGCACTGAGAAATGGCCGTGTGAGGACACTGGGAGAAGGCGGCTCTCTGCAAGCCAGGAAGAGTGTTCTCCCCAGAAAGCAGATCAGCTGGCACCTTGATCTTGGACTTCCCAGTATCCAGTACTGTGCAAAAATAAGTTTCTGTTGTTGAAGCCACTCCGTCTATGGTATTTTGTTATGGCAGCCTGAGCAGACTAATACGGGTGCGTATTTCACCGTTTTGCTTTCTTTCACGTTTCTATCCCTTTCTTAGGGAAGATTCCAAAATCACAAATGTGGTTCCAAAGCCAAAGGAAGGGGAAATAGTTGAAAATTATGGGTTTCCAACATTGGAAAATTTGACAATCTATCCCCAATAAGAAACTGGCCATGTACTTATGAAATGTGTTTGGAATGTTCCAAAGAGCAGTATTAGATTGGTGCAAAAGTCATTGAGGTATAAAAGGTTAAAAATAATGGCAAAAACCGCAATGACTTTTGCACCAACCTAACAATACAGTATTAGAACCGAAGAAGGATTGATAAAGTATACATTATTTGAAGTAACCACATTCAGAATAATTAAGAAGATAAGGGTAAATGTGTATATTGGCGAGGCACACAGCACCATCCCAGGCGGCGAGAAACACAAGCCTCCATTGCAGATGAACGCTACAGATCTATTTACACAGAGACCCTCAGCAATTCTCCTCACAGATTGCCTGACTGCCCTCCTGTCTTCAATATTCTGCGCCATGAAAAACTGTCAAGGATAATAGGAACACGATTTGACCTACTTTTCCCTAGATTCCTGCAAAGTCTATAACTCTGGTTCTTGCATATATTTAGTTATCACATCTTTGGGACATATTGCCTCGCTTTTTTTTTTTTTTTTTTTTTTTGCAGGCAATCCTGTATGGCGCACGTTAAGGTCGCTGGTGGGCAATCTAGATTCCTAAACTCCCGTGGTCATGTACTTAAAGACATCCTATCACACCCAGCTCATCCTCAGAACATCCTTCTGAGGTACGTCATAAACAGTCATCCCAACATGGGAAAGAAAATGCCGAAGAAAGAGGAGCGCAGCCTAAAGAGGCTGAAGACCCACGGACATCAATCAATTCAGACCCTTTCCTGCCCAAAAGAAGCCACACCAAAACAAGTATTTTCCCCTAACTCTCCAGCTTCCACAAACCTATCCTTGCAAGAACCAGAAGTTCCTCTTTAAGGTCTTCTTTACAAAGCAGACAACCAAGACTTTATCTTTTAAATTATAGCCCCCAAAATCTACCTTGCTGCAGCTTCTGGGTAAAGCCTGCTTAGGAATGGCAAATTTAAAAACAACAAAAAAAAAAACAAAAAACTGAGTAGAGCCCACAAAAGGTGCCCCGAAACCCCCTGGTGAGCAGGGAATCTTGAGAAAGTCAGCCAGGGAGCCGGGGCAGGGACTTTTGAGGGGCTAATGAAAGATGTCAGGTCAGCAGGCCGTCCTGCTTCTCTAAGATACAAAACGTGTCTGACCTGCTCAGGCCATCAGATGCACTTAGAACCCAATGAGGGGCACTCCTTCACCAGGAAATCATATCTAAACACATTATCAGGAAGTAATATATTAAGATTTAAGATTCTGGAGACCGAGCACCCTTCTGCTCAAGGGGGCGTCACCGAGTACTAAGTGTTGGAGACTCTGGAACCCAGGAGCTAGAAGCTCGCCGGAGAACTTCCAACTCCTGGGTCACCCCCTCGGCGCTGGCGGCAGCTAGAGCTAGTCCGGATGCCCAGTGCTTGCAAGGGGGCGTCCAAAACAAGCCCACACGTCTCATGCCTCCTGCAAACTGGGATTCTGTGGCTGCCATTTGGACATGGCTGGCTGACTGTTAGGCACCGGACACCTGCAGCTTCCCCTCTGGGGAGAGGCAAACGGCCCTTCTTCCGGCGATGCCCACCGTCCGGCTGCCAAAATCCAGGTACCCTTGGGTTAAGTCAGGTGCATGGGGGGGCAAATGGAAACCAATGCTCACGGAGGGCACCCCATGACCCCGCCGTCCCGGGCCCCTCTTCTGCCCAGTTCCGTACAAGGGGCCCAGTCCGCCCCCTCCCCAACTTCCAGATGCCTGCCTCAGCGGCCCCCGAGGGTGGGCGCGAGCTCCACGTGCGCGCGGCCCATAACCACTCGGGCCGGGCCGGACCGGACCGGGCCACTCACCCGGCCCCCGGCAGCGCTCCGCTTCCTCCGCAGCGTGAGCCCGCTCCGCAGCAGAGCCGGCAGGTCCCTTAGCCGCGGCCGCAGCGAAGCCGGCGGCTGCTCAAGCTCCGGCTCGCGGGCGCTGGGGCTGCGGCGAAGGGCGCTGTCCGCCGCCGCCACCGCCGCCGCGGCGGCCAGGGCCGGGCTCTCGCAGGGCGGCTGCATCTTGACGGAGCCCACGGCCATCCTCATGCCCTGACGGCGGCTGCGGCGCCCGCGGCTCCTCTCCCCCGCGCTCGCCTCCGCGCACCAGGCAGCGAGAGGGCGCGACTGCGGCTCGGGCGCGGGGCGCGCTGCCAGCCGCTGCCCATTGGCGCGCGCCTGGGCCCCCGCCGGGCTCAGCCCCGCGCGCCTCACCCTCCCCGCCCAGGTGCGCCCGGCCCCGCCCCCTCCCGCGGCTTACCTCCGCCTGCGGACCTGGCCCCCTCTCGGCCACTCCCGGAACCTGAGAGGGAGACGGTGGGACACCTTGGGCAGCGGCTCATCCATAGGTGCGGGGTTCCCAGAATCCTCCACCAAACCCACTCTAATGCCCAACCCCCCCTTACCCACCCACCTCCAATTCCCTTTAGGCTGAAAAACTCCCTTTCACTCCCTTTTCCTAACAACCAGAGTTGACTTGGACTTTGACCAATGAACTGGGAAGTCTGGGACACTCCCTCCCCTCAACCCCGTTTTGCTTTTTGCACAGCCTAGCCCCAAATCATAATCCCATTCCTGGAAATGGTTTGTGCCAAAGAACTTCAAATCAGGCTCTGTATTCTGCTACAAGTCAAACGCCATTGAGACACAATCACCCCCACCACACTGTCCCCTCTTTGGCACACTCATCATGAAAGGATAAGGGGAGAGAACTTGTGTTGGTTATGATGAGTGTTTAGCAAAATAGATGCAAGTCTGGTGACCTGAAGGTGTATCTCTGTGAACATGTTGGAACCTGAGCTTCCCTGAAAGCCCGGTGCATGTGATGAATGTGCTCGGTAAACTGTAAAGGCCAACCTCAGTGTGAATCATTGTTTACACCATTCCAGAAGCCAGGAATAGTGAAGTGGGGAGAGTGGAACTATTCCAGCAGGCTTAAAATCCAAGTGGCTGTGAATCTTCACAGCCCAGCTCAGTCTGTCCTTGAAAAGGGCCAGCTAGGGCTTCTACTCCTTGTTAGTAGGACACTGGGGGCTCCATCTTTGCCTAAGACTTGTAAGAACTGAATAAGCTTACTCATATTAAAAAAACAAAACGGACAAATAAGGATTACAGGAGGTCAGGACCCTGTGTTGTTTTAGCATTGTCCCCTCAGCCCCTCACCGGGTAGATGGTTGGCAAATATATGTGGAAATGTGGCCGTGTAAGGAAAAAGGAAGAATACCTGTGACCTTTGCCGGCAAAGAACTTAAGATTTGGCCCTGGAAAAAATAGACATATAGAAAAGCTGAATTACCTTGTACTCTTGGTAATTGCCAAGTGAGTGTGGATCATCAGGAATCTGAACCACAGCAGCAAGAAATGCTTCCGGCGTGCGGTAGGTGAAGAGAAGTCAACAAAGGGAGTTTAAAATGTGCCTTAATGTCAAGTGGAGAAGAATCAGCCAGGCAGAAGGGAGGGTGAGGGTCCTTCAAGTAAAGAGGAAAAACATGAGAACAATGAGAAAGAGGTATCACCCAGAAACCACTGGGCACTGAATGTATCATACTGGTGGGAAATGTAATGAGAAAGCAGGAGAAAAATATCAGACACACACTGCACACAGGTGTGTGACACACTGCAGAAAGCCTTAACACCTAGCACCTTAAGCTGTGTGTGTTTACTGTAAAGGACTCTACAATAAACTCTATAGTCCATTACAATTTCCAAATACCTGTCACCTTCATTAATTCAAGGCTGAAATCCCACTTGTACATACCATTTAAGACTGTACCAGTTTGTATAATGTTGAAATACTTCAGCTCTAGTTGGTAATCAGTCATTGCCTTCAGCCCCAGAATGCCACCCACACTCCTTCAGACTCCTTCCTGAAATACCAACTGAAGGTCCGGTAGTCCTGGTCCCGCAGAGGTCCTCCAGGACACTTTTGGTCACCATTCACTCTGATTAATGAGTGGGTGCTTGTGCTATCTCACTCCTGATGGTACCTTTGAATCACAGCATGAACCTACCCTGCTCCAAAACTGCATACACGCGTTCTGTCTCCTAGTCCAGAATCTTGGTCTTCCTGACTTTCACACAGCTTCTCAATGCAGGACCAGGCAGTTTATCTCATCAGTCCAATGGCATTTACCAAGGGTCTAAACTCAATATCAATAAGGACCTTTGGAAAGTTGGCTTAGCTTAAGATGATAAATGACAATTGCCATTCAGCTATGGTGTAAGGCAGACAACAGGGACTAGTAGGAATGTGTAAACAGAAGAGCCATGCCACTCTTCAGCTCAAATCAAGCAATGTCCCACCCCACGACCTTTGTACTTGCTGTACCCACTGCCTGGAATACTCTTTCTCTGCAATGCTATCCAATAAGACTATTCACAATGGTGGAAATGTTCTATATGCGTTTTTCACCCACTAGCCACATTGAGCACTTGAAATGTGTGAAATGTGGCTAGTGTGCCTGAAAAACGTAATTTTAAACTTTATCTAATTTGAATTAATATAAATTTAGATAGCTATATGTGGCTATAGGGTACTCTATTGGAAAACAAAGTTCTAGAAATCCATGTTTCCCTTTCTCTACTCCACAAATTTTTTAACTGAAATATTTCATTTCAGTGAGGCCTTCTATGACAACACAACTTAAAATTGTAGCCTTTTCCATCTACTCTCTTCTCTGTCCCCTTCCTGGCTTTCCGCAGAGCTCACTGACATTCAATATTCTGTATATTTTACTTATTCATTTGTCTGTGTGGTCTGCCTCTCCTCACTAGAATGTAAGCTCCACAGGGGCCTGAATTTTTTTTTTTCCTTTTCCAACATATTAGGGGAGTAACTAAATTTGTCCACCTATGAGAACCCAGTTTTGCAAAAGGAGCCTAGTCTGGATTTTGCAATGTTGCAAAGTTAAAAAATAAAATAAAAAATGTGAGTACTATATATGTCAACATCACACAGGTCAAACAAAATGACTATGCTATTGGAACTGATTTTTCCTTAGGAGAATGACATCATCAAAGCTAAAGTTTATGGAAATACCTATGGTAAGAAAATATAAGTTTTATTGGCTGTTTGTAGTGAAGGGAAATTGGAGACCGGGAAGGTAATTGACAATTAACTAGCTACAAAGACAGGAGGGTCTGAATCAGTGGGGTCAGTGACAATGGGCGGGGGGAGTTAGATGTCAGACATTATAAAAGAAAGCTCCTAGGCTTTGGACACATGTTAGGAGGAGTAAAAAAAGTACATCAGGCAGTGTGACAGATTGTATTTTACAAAGATGACCAACAACACAGTTTTCCTGTCACCCAATATCTTCTCCAATATGCGCTTGCGATACCCCCATGAAGATACAGGGTTTATTTCTCCATCTCCTTGAACCTGGGCAGGCCCTGTGACTACCTTGGTCAATTTACAGCAGAGGTTCCAGTGCCAATTCTGTAAGTAGCCCTTAATCGGCCTCGTACTAGCTTCAACTTCCTGTACTCTTGGAAGTTGCTTGCTTCTTGGATGCTCCTACTCGGAACCCAGTCTCCTTGCTGTGAGAAGCCCAAGACACCTGGGGAGTTCATGCAGACATGCTCTGGCAGCTGATCTCCCATCCAACACCCAGGCCGGCTGAGCCTTCCTTTGACTCCTGTACTAACCAATATCAGATTGCAACAATGGGGGAGAGGACAAAGCAAGAACTGACTACCCAGCAGAGCCGAATCAACCCACCAAACTATGAGAAAGAATAATAAATTGTTTTAAGTCACGTAAGGTGAGAGGTATTTGTTACACAACGATAGAACACATGGCTCAGAAAAGTGTGAAGAATATAATCCCCTGTGAATAGAAAGGAAGGACATTTATATTCATATTTGTATGTGGGTGAAGAAACTTGAAATTTGTTGCAAGGAGCTGGAATTGGCTACACAGGGAAATGAAAGATGGGAAATTTTTCATGTATACATTTTTTTGTTTTTCCTAAAATGTGAATGTATTACCTATCAAAAATTATATTTTATAAATGGTTCCAGATTTAGAGAAGTCATGGAGGTCGGGGGAGCTGATTTTGAGGGATTTAGTTTTACATAGCAGTTAAACTGACCAAACTAGGAAGCACCCAAGTGAAACTCTGACCAGTAAGAGCAGCTGGAGCTCAAGAGAATGGACTAGAGATACAGATATACCAGTGTCCAAAAATATGGCCATAAGGGTTGGAGCCCACTGTGATGCTGAGAGGATATAGGAGAAGCAGAGACAGTCTACACCTTCCTCGGGTCGACTCTTGGAGAACACACAGCAGATGATTTTCCAGTCCCAGTTGTGTGGAATTTGGCATAGTGACTCTCGCGGGATTTCCTCCTTTTCCTTTTGTGGTCTCGTGATTATCATGAATATCAAGGAAAGCATCTATTTGCTGGGCTTTCTGTGGTCTTTTTCCATCTTCTGGGTACCTGTTTGTCTCCCAATAAATGTATAAAACGCATGTGATGCAAATGAGTCTCCCAACAGCACAGTTATTAGAACTCTGATCCCTACTCCTTGGAGTCCATCGCTTCCCAATACCTTCTGTTTTTAATTTTTCCTCCACTGACGATGTTTCGGATTGCCTTACCAGCTCTCAAAAATAGAAAACCTAAACACATAGTTGTCTCCCTATTCAAGCCTGCCAACACTTCCGTATGTAATGATCAGAGTGCACTGAACATGACCTCAAGGACTTAGGTGAAGCAGTGGGAGATCAGAAGGCAGATCTTAACGAGAAACCTAACACTGTCCATGCTGCCTCTACAGAGAATGCCAGATATAACTGTTTGTATACTGGAGACTCACACTATTTTTACAGTTTCTTATGGAATGAATATGCAATCGGGAGAAATATAGCAGAATAATGAAACATGTTTCAAACCTAAAAATGTTAAGCCTTACTCATTTCATTTTAGTTTTCGAGAATCATAAATAGAACTATCTGCTATCAAACTGTTCATGACAAATCTATGTGATACTGTGCTATTATTTTTGTGGTACATCACCTCCTATGCGTCATGCAAATAGTCTCCTCAGGGATGACACATTTTCCTCACACTATTTGCATTGGTGGCTCCAGCCAGATACTGGTCGATAAAGAGACTGGTCTTTGTAAGTTCATCTTCTATTCATTACACTCATAATCTTGAAACAAAATCTGTCTGTTCATGCCTTTTCACATGCTATTTAGTGTTATCCTACAAATTTCTTTCTGTAAGTTAGGTGTGCAGGTTTACCAGGCCCTTTGGTGTTTAGGACACTTTAAAAAAATATATCCCTGTGGTCAAATGCCCAATAAGACAGAGAAGGAGGGCAATAAGAGAACTGACTTCACAAACAGACGGCAAGAAAGCCAAGAAAATCTTGTTACCATGCTTCCTGCTCTGCTCTGGAAATCTGCTCATCCTTACACAGATCAAAAAATACCTCCTGCCAGAAACCTCTGCTCTTCCCATTGTGATTCGTTCTTCCTCTGGTAAACCTACAGGCTTACCTACAACTACAAATCTACATTTACCACCCCTCTTATCACAGTCTATCTTACGTTGGAATTAAATGTTTGCATGTAAGACCTATGTGAGGATATAAACCCCTTGAGGGCAGAGATTATTCATCTTTGTATTCCCCTCCAATGCAGTGCCTAGCACATAGTAGATGCTAAGTTAATAAATGCATGCATGAGCGAATGCTGGATGGAGGAACAAACAAATGAACAAAATTGAGATTAGCTCAAGACTGCCGTCCTTGTTGAGGAAAGCGAGACAGAAGTCTTATGTAGCAGATGTATAGTCCCAAAGGTCGCGGGAAAATACATTACCCCAGGGGTGATGGGAGGCTATAAATGGACTCCAGATGGTGGCATGTTCAGATCATCAGGGAAGGAAGATGATTTTAGCCTCAATATGTAGAGAGATTTAGAATAGGGAGATGGTGAAAGCTGGGCAGCCAGCAAAGCAGTTTATAGAATCCCAGGCAGGAAGTATTAAAATAGTAATCCGTAAAATCGGGTTAACTTCTTCTGTGTTTTCCTTGTACTATTTGCATTGGTGCATCCTGTGCACAGTTTCTGTGCTAATTAAATGAGCTGATGTTTTTAAAGCTATTTGCAAATGTTAAAGTACTGCGCATAGAGCATTGTCTTTCTGTCGGGGTAAAAGGGAAGGGAGAGGAAATGACGCCTTGGAGAAGGGTGCCAAAGGTCATGCCCATCCAAGAGAGACCTTTAGGAAGATGTTTCCTCCTGTTTGTGAATGTTAAACATTGGTAGCATTGACCCAAGCCAAACACAGAATAAGCCATAAGAAAACCTGCCTTAGAGGGTTCTGGCAATATCATATGAGCTCAAAGAGGCTTTTGAAGATCTTGGAAAGAAAATATAGAACTGAGGCTAGAGAACACTCAAAGCAGGAAAGTCTCCAAAGTTCTTAACCATAAAGAAGGTCCTTCAATTGGGGAAGATGATGGCACTCAAGGGACAACCAGGTCGTTGTTTTCTAATATTTTGAATAGGTAGAAGAGGACTGAACTTATTCTATACAGCATTACGTCCAAATTAGGAAACCACAGAGAAAAAAATTTTCTTCTGAACATAATAAAGGCTTTTCTATCTATTTAAAGTCCTTTTGAACATAGACAAATCCTTATCCTTGCAAAATGGGGAGCTTACACTGGACTTCATGGGATTTTGTTTCATCAGATGGATGGATGGGATTTTGTTTCATCATCATTACAGTGACCTATAATGTTTCTTCCAAAACAAGATTCAGTTATTTCACTGGCCCTCGTCCATATGGAAGTGCATACAGGGCAGCAATTTCCTAAGTATGGTCTGGAGAACTGAGCATCCTCAAGACCCTTTCAGGGATTCCATAAGGCTAAAACTATTAATATTTTCTTAATAATGCTGAACTGTTATCTGCCCTTTTCTTTCCTTCTATCAGAGTATACATTGCTGTTTTTTAGGGGCTACAGACATGTGATATTGCCACAGACAAATGCAGGAACAGATATAAGAATCCAACTGCCTCTATAGAATCAGACATTAAAGAAATTAATAGAAATGTAAATCATGCCAGTCTCCTCACTGAATTGTGTTTTGTTTTTGAAAACAGTTATACTTCATAAAACATTATTTATAGTAACATAATCAATGTATTATAAATTAATAAATATTTTTAAACGTGTCCTGTTTTAAATTTTAATATAGTAAATATCCAAAGATATAACCCACATAAACAAAAGGCCTTTGGGCTCCTCAAAATTTAAGAGTGTAAAGAGGTCCAAACACCAAAAAGCTTGAGAACTGCTATTATAAGGTATGGTCAGAAAAAGATGTATCTCTGATCATAAGAATGAAGGAAGATATGAACAGGCTAAAAAAGCTTTCTTACTTGCCAGCTTCCCAACTACCTTCATAGAGCTAATACCATGTTTATACTGACACAGAAGTAGAGATTTCCACAAAGGTGACCTGGCGTGGTAAAATGGAAGGACCCATGCTTTGGAATCAGGGGGCCTGAATTCAAGTCTAGATTTTTCTACCTTCTAGTTTTGTAGCCTTAGATGACTTGGCTTCTCTGAGCCTCTGTTCTGCTCTATGTAACACTCATGCTACCAGGTTGTTGAGAAAATTAGACAAGATGGATGTGAAGAATCTAACCCAATGAGGTACCTCCTAACTTGTAGCTGTCCAATCAGCTGGGGCTTCCATGAGTCAATCCCCAAGGAGCTTCTAGGAAGCTGCATGACCTGATGAACTAATGATCATTTAGATACGGCTTTCCCCAGCTTTGCCCACATATTCACCTCTCCAGGCAAATGCCAAATCTTCATAAAGGGTATACAGGCAATTCCTGAAGTATGTTTTTAGCTGCCAACCACCAAAATATAATTTCCTCATCCTTTACAGTCTGAGTACAGTTATAGGGCAGTAGAACAAACATTGCACGTGGAGTCAAAATACTCAGGTTGAGTCCCATATTTATTGATTTATTAACTCTGTGACCTTAGCCAAGCACTTCACCTCTCTGAGCCTGTTTCCTTATCTATAAAACAGGTATAATAAAACTTGATCTGTAGAGTAGTTATAAAAGCTAAAGTAAATAATACTTCCGACAACACCTAGCAAACTGCAAAACTATATGTGTCAGCTGTCATTAATAAATCTCATCTATTCTATGTTCAAAATTGGTCTAACCTGAAAAATTCCATAATGAATATTTAATCAAAATTTTCTCCACAAACACACATATATACATACACATGAGTACACATTTATTGGATATTAACATGAAATCTGCACATAGTTTTACAAACACATTTTGTGAATGTGTTCTGGCCCATCCCCCAAATTTGTTTTCCTATTCTAAAGCTTTATATCAAGCCCACATGAAGAGAAACACTAAGACATATCAATCTTTATTTCTAAAACAAAAAAAACAACAAAACAAAACAAAAACCTATTTAAAAGAGGTAATATTGCTAAGAGCATCAATGAAGATCTTTTCTAGAAAATTAAAATATGCCACTCATCTGATTCTCTCCCTGTGACCCAACCCCTTGGAAAGGAAAGGAGGACTGGAAAAAGAGATGCTTGAGGAGGTAATAATTCCTAACTGCTATTAGCAAAGCTCCTAACTCAATCTTTTATCTACCTATCTCGTTTATGTCTATTGATTTAGAAAAAGTTGTTAGTCATCATGCTTCTGTTTGTTCCCGGTGAATGTCCCAGCCTGTACTGTCAAGCCTGAGAAAATCTGACTCTGTTCTCCAGTAGATTCAGAACGAGCCAGTTTTGGTCATAGTCCGTTGGATATCTGTACATTTTTTATCCTTGACTCCTCTTTGGCTGTGAACTGCCTGAGGGCTGATGTGACTTCTGAATACAGTGTAAATTCCCCACTACTTACAGTGTTCTCTGCACAGTGGGCATTACGTGGAACTGTAATTTTATAATTCTAGATCAAAACTGATATTGTTTTTCACTTTTCAAATATGTAGATTTGAAACATTCTCTTAGACACCATTCACAATAGTAACAACAGAATTTCATATTTCTTTACAAGGGACACTCAGAGGATCAAAAGGCCTTAATGTTTATAAAGTTTATTAGTTTCCTCGAGGTCTATGAACGAGATGATTTTTAGATCTTTGTTTATGGTGCAGCCATCAGAAGAGGTGAAATGAAGTCAAGAGCCCATGAAATCACAGGAGAGATTTGGAAACATTGTATGTTTTGTCTTAATAGCTGACTTCTTATCAACTTTCCTTGTGGTTTCTAATCCAGGAATACTAATTGAGCACTATTTTAGGTAGTATGGCGGTCTCGGGGGCCAGACTGGCTTGGTTTAAATTCTCCCACTGCCTGTTATCAGTCATGAGAAGTTAAGCAGGCTGTATCTTTGGCCTCAGCTCCCTCATTTGTAAAATGAGGATAATCATAGGAGCTGCCTCATGAGGGTATTGTGGGAAATGAGAGATATTATGTGTCAAGTATCTAGAATGGCACTGACACAGTCAGGAATACTGGTGTTAGAGATTACCTTTATTATCCTTTTCAATCTGTGGCCCATACACTATACAAAGGCTGGGAACCTCCTGAAATTATATGAAAAATGCCTGTGCACTTTTCTAACGAAAGAGACAAAGGCTTCATCGGATTTTCAAAGTAGGTAATCTAATAACGGAGACTTCTAAAACCTATAGGTGTGTTTGGGTTACAGCCTAACTTCCTAAAGGGGAGCCTGTTGAGACAGAGCATAAACAAAGATGGATGGTAGCTGCTCCATTTACACTGAGGTGTTAAGTATGAATTCCACTATAATTGAAAGGAATGCTCTTTCTCTGGGTGGACACCTGACTAGTACAAATGGATCTCCCCTCATCCCTACCACTATTATAAGATACCAAGCTGAAAATGAACCAAGGTTAACACTCCACACGGGTGTTTGTGAGGTAGACCAATATCTGCTGGCGAAGAGGTTTTTGGAGGGATTGGATTTTTGGAGGGTCTTGGAAAGGCAAGCAAATGGAAACCCAACACCTCTGTTTATGCCCAAATCCTAAAAATGTCCTGAAAAAGTGACAATCATCACTGGAGGTAAATCATATGAGAGGTAAAATGCGATGGGAGAAAATGCCAAAAGAAGGCATCTGCAGAAGGAAACTGTATTTTCTGTTTTAGTTTTGCATTTGCCTTTCTAAGGCAGCACAGATTTTCCATGAGAAGAAAAAGACAGATGGGATGATGGAATTTTGTGACTGCGTTTGCTAGAGCATTTACTAGAGAATTTATGGCTCCTGATAGTTACCGTTGGATGTGTATTTAGAATAATTTTCTGCCTTGACAACAGGTAATCCTCATCAAATTTCAATCTCTAACAAGAGGGAAGAGATGTTGCCTTTCTAGCTTTTCTGCCTTTCAGTTGGCATATAAATGACCTTCAATAGCTACTCGGTATTCCAAATTTGCCTTAATTGAAATCTATTTTATTATTGTTGGTTAAAAAATTATTAATTCTTTCTTCTCTCTGGACAGTTTTGGCAACTTCCTGGAAAGGGCCTATTGCTTCAAGATCACGTTTTTGGTTCACGTTAGATTATCACTGGAATCAAAGTGGAGATGATGCTGATTTTGCCTTAAGAAACATAACGACATTTGATGTTCTTTTTTCTTTCTGGTTTTAATCATAGATCATAACAATCAATATTTAAGGGCACCAATCCTGTGCTCAGCATCATGCTAGCTGCATATGTGAATGGCAGTGTCCATTCCCTCAAGGGGCTCAGACTCTAATTGGGAGAGTTGAAAAATCACATCTGAAAAAAGAGAACACTGTTCAGTAGTCACTAAGCCCCACTGTGTTCTGCTGTGGAGATGGAAAGATGAATGAGAAAGGGCTCATTGCCTCTGTAGCAGGGCAGTCCTGACAAGGAACTGTTTTGGAGGTAAGAGCTTATAAGACTTCCAGAACTTCAAAGGAGGAGGAGACAAATGAGAGTTGGCAGAGTTAAGGAAGAGATCATAGCGAAGGTACATTTTGAAGGATGAGCAGGATTTAGACAGATAGGCAATGGGAAGGAAGAAAATCATGGAAGTAGAAATAACCAGCACTGCATGAGTCTCAATGCCCAGGGCTGTCATTTGGATAATAATTTATGTGAACAATGCCCTATGGCATTTGAAAGTACACAACCTGCACAACCGTACCCATTGGCCCTGGAAATGATCATGACTTGTTCAGAGTGAGTGGAAAAAGCAAAACATGTTGAGTAGTGAAAAATGAGAGTATGCTGGGATGTGTGGGGCAGGCTAGATTATGGAGGGCATTGAAAGTCAGCCAGAGGACCTTGGAAGGTGCGTGGTAAGCCACAGGGATCACAGTATATTTCTGAGTTGGAAAGGGACATGTTTGGGATGGTTAGCCAAGAAACAGGGGGCAGAGTTGCCTGGAACATCCAGAATTAAGATCAAGTAGGTCAGTTTGGAGGTATCACAGTGACACCGGGTGAGGTGATGACAACTCAGGCAACCTAGTAGTATAAGCGGGAATGGAGAGGAAAGGAAGAACTTGATATATTGAAGCCAAACCCAACATGCTGGTGATATGGGAGATGGGAGATGAAAGAGAAGATGCAGGCAAAGATGGCACCTGTTTTCCATGAGCTGCCCAACGCAGTTCTGGGGCTCAGTACCCTTGTCTGGAACAATAAGATAATTATCAAATCTCCAGTCTCATAAACTCATTTGCCATTATTAAAACATAACAAAAACAAAAAATATTTTTAAATTTTAGGAAACAAATTCTGGGACATCAAACAAGGGATTTTGTGCTTCTCAGTTCATTGCTAACCCCATTTGTATTAGGCCAAACTAATACACCAACACATTGCCAGGAGAAATCACCTTATAAAACATGCTTAAACTAAAGAGAGAATGAAGGCCCCCATTCTTTTACAGAAGGACCCACTGTGAAGAAGTCCATTTAAAGGTAATGGGTGGATTTACACGAGTTAGTAGATTTACCCAGAGCCTAGTTGAAATTTTCCCTCCGTATACTTTAATCAATTCACAGGGGAGGCTTGTTCTTCATAATTAGATGGAAAATAATAGCATGCCATGTATTTTTATGATTTTCTTCTGACCACTAAATGAGAAGGTAAATAAGTTGGCTAAGATGCATGGAGGGAGTCAGCCACAGCCCTTTTAAACTGTGGGTCTGGCCTTGATCCCTGTGCTGAAGACCAGGTAGCACTGAATACTGGATAAACACAACAACAGTGGACCCCTGAATGTGTCATATAAATCCCGTGAGCCAGCAAGACTCCTTGGGATTGAGGCATTCATATAGAAGAACTACGAAAGACACAACAAAGAAACAGCTTCTGTGACAAAAACTTTTCCAATAAAAATAAGTGATTTTGCCAGCAAAACACCTGTGGAGGTTACACGCCTAGTCAGGTGAGGCTTTGCTAATACATTCCTCTAGAGCAGGGGTGTCCAAACTGCGGCCCGCGATCCATTTTTAATTGGCCCGCAGCAAATTCCAAAAATATATTTAGTTTACTTAAATAAACCAGGTGAGGCCATTCGTACTTCACCTCGAGTGAGTGGCCCGGCTGTTTGTGTATTTTACCACATATGGCCCTTGGTGAAAAACGTTGAAAAAAATTTGGACACTCCTGCTCCAGAGCCTTATCCCACAGCTGTCCTCACTCCAGAGCTATGGAGTTTGGGTGTAAATCATTTTCAGATGGTTAAGGGAGTCCAGGATGCTGACAGTTACCTAACGAGGAGTGTCCTTAGCATTGTTCTGAGTAGTCCCTGAGGAGACCTAAACCTTCTGACATCTGCCCCATCAACCTGTAAGTAAAGGGCAATAGGCTTAGGGTCCATGGTCCTTGGCGGATGCTTTACTGCACCCTCAAGGCAGCTTGCATTGTTCCTAAGAAGTTTGCTTCTGCCAGCCTCTGGGACTCCTATTCGGAATAAACCACCCCACGCCATGGACAAACCAAACTTCACAACAGTTATTGTGGCAGCCGCATAAGGAAATTCTGGGCTCAGCCACAAGCCAGCCTATTAAAATCATACAATGCTGATGCAAACACATCTACCCAACATGTAGATATGATGCAAGAGCACAACTAAGAAAAGCCAATAAGCATGAAAACGATTGGGCTTTCATATTTATGGAAGAAAAATAATGCAGAGTGGTTGATTTGACGCAAAGGCACTTACTACACAAGGCAGGACTATAAAGCACCCCTCCCTGCAAGGAAAGGTTCCAAGAGCTCACCAGAGGACGGGCTACTTGCCCCTGAAAGAACTCGATGCAGTGGGTCAGCTCATGAAATTAGAAATACAGAAGCATCTTTAAACATCGAAGTTTCATATGCACACACAGGTAGCCAGAAAGCAGGTTGTCTTCATTCAGAATCACATAGTGAAATAAGAATTCTAGAACACGTAGCTTACTTGAGAGTCGCTCCCGGAAACGGCAGTACAAGAGTAGAGAACTTCAACAGGGATAGGAAGGGAGCCACTAAAAGGTGCATGATCAAGAAAGATTATGGAAGGGCAATGCTTCTGGAGAGCTCTGGAAGCCAATATAAAGTCCTCAGAGTTCTCCCATTGGTGGGTGAGAGAGCCAGGGACTTACACTCCAGCTCCCGTCGGTCACTGGGTACCACTTACCTGGCACTTCCAGTCTGCCCTGAGCACTGACCGAGTAGGTTTCAGGCACCAGGAAACAACCTCCACACACAGTCATGCGATGCTGGCCATTTAAAATCTGGGTGGTGTGTGCTACAGGGATGAGGCCCAAGGGGACACGGACGGGGCACAGAGAGAATCTGCCACACTGGTCCCCTCAGCAAGTCCCCTACATATTAGGCCAGAAGACAGAGTTTTTAGGCAAACATGCTCTTTCTCCCAAAGTACATTTTTCTCCCCTTTCCTTCAGGCAGATGCCTATTTTCTGAAGTTTCATGACTGAAAAGAGGCAAAGGTCCAAAGGAAGAAGCATGTGTAGTGCTACCCCAACAAAGCATCACAGGCCCCTGGAGCCGCTGGGATCGTGTCACTTGGCCAAGTCTCATGGTGATTCTGAGGGCTACACAGGTGAACGGGGGTATTTCCGGTCAAGATGGCAGAGTAGGTAAGCACTGCTTGCCTCATCTCATGACCACATCAAAATTTTCGTGGTTATGGGTATTTATCCAAAGAAACCCAAAATGCTGCTTCAAGGGGAGGTGTGCATCCATATGAGTGGTCATTGCAGCATGGTTTACAATGGCCAAGATGTCCTGGATGTCCATCCATGGATAAAGAGAAGGTGGCACATATACACAATAGAATGTAGCTCAGTGCTAAAAAAGTGAACTCTTGCCATCTGCCAACAACATGGATGGACCTAGAGGGTATTAACGCTGAGGGGAATACGTCAGACAGAGAAAGTCAAATGGCGTATGATTTCACTATATGTGGAATCTAAAGAACAAGATAAACAAACAAACAAAACAGAAACAAACTCATAGATACAGAGAGCAGTTTGAGGGTTGCCAGATAGAAGGGGGTGGGAGAATGAATGAAAAAAGGGGAAGGGATTAAGAAGTACAAGTTGGTAGTTACAAAAACAGTCATGGGGATACAAAGTATAGAATAGGGAATATTGTCAATAATATTGTAGTAACTGTGTGTGGTGTCAGATGGGTATTAGATTTATTGGGGTGATCACCTCGTAAGTTATATAAATGTTAAATAACTATGTTGTACCACTGAAACTAATATATTGTATGTTAACTGTAATTGAAAAATAAAAATTATTTTTAAAAAAGGAAAAGTCAATGAGATATGTGTTTAAATTTTAGCTCTACTAGCTGCGTGATTTGCCTCTCTATACCTCAGTTTCCTTATCTGTTAAAATGGGGTAAAGTGTACTCCGATGTACAGTAATCACTTAATATGTGTAATTTGCTTAGCACAGCACCTGACCCATAAAAGGCTCTAAATAGAGGTCGGCTTTTATTATTGTTCTTGTAATTCTGGGCTTTTGTTAGTATGTGAGTTTGTCTTTGTATAATTACCTCCATTAGAGAAAATTGCTAACAGAGCCAAGATCTGTTTGGGGAGGTTAGGTAGGAAAGTTAGTTTTGCATTGTTCCAAAGCAGTTCTGCAACCCTGACTCTGCCTGGCCATTGTATACATGTGTCATTGTTCAGAAAAGGAAAAGAATCTAGAAAAAAAGCTTCATTGACAAAGGGGTTAAGGGTCATCTCTTTAGTAGGCCAGGTACAAGAATTTCTCTTAAAAAAAAAAAAAGAAAAGAAAAACCTAAATTCACATCCAACCTCTATTGCACTAAGGATTTATACTACATGTGCATTAAATCCAAACAAAACTCTGTTCTAAGAAATTAGGTTGTCTACATCAAAATGGCCCTTCATGATAATACATTAGACAAGATTAAAGATAGCAAAAGTTTGTTAATACTGCTAACATTTACATACATAAATTTCATATATTCATAATTATTCCTCAGCTAGTAATAACCTGAATTCACATTCCCTGAACAGACAGGGACTGATTCCATGATGAGAGGACAGGGTGATAAGGTGCAGGCTGCCAGATTAACCCACGAGGCATTTTGGCTTTGCAGTGAGTAAATCCCACATGGGATGATGGACATTCACATCCTTTGAGAAGTTGTATAACCATAGAGTGGCCGCACTTAGAATGGCACCTCCTCCTGTATTCCTTTCTAGCATAGATGCTGAAAGCAGAGGCCAGACTCCTGGTTTCAAATTCCTCCCCTGCTGTTAGCTACGTGTCCTGAGCAAGTCACTTAACTTACTGATATTTCAGTTTCCTTATCTAAGAGAGGTGTTCAATTCATACCTCTTATATGAGGTTGTTGTGAAGACAGACTATACATAACGTGCTTAGCAAGTGCCTGCCATAGAGCAAGCGCTCAATAATGTTAGCCATTTATATTATCAACAATTAAAGGTCAGTCTATGACTCCTTTAAACAAAATGCCCAGAATGTTCACAGAAGTGGAAGGAATGCTGTGTCTCTCTGTTTCTCTCTCAAGTTCACGGTCACCTTTGTGCCTGGAAAGGAGAAGGCACATTAGTTTTTCCTCCTTCAAGGAAATGCATATTGGTGAAAGTGAAGCGGTTACATAGGTAGTTAGCCTGAAGGGTCCAGATACAGGGAAGAAAAAAAAAAGAGAGAGAGCAGAGTTGCAGAGTTGGGAAAATGACGGTCACAGTTGATCTGTGACTGCAGAGAGGGGACAACAGAGGACCCTCAGCCATTTTAAGTTAGTGGTTCCCGTCATCCCAACAAAACCGAAAATGTAAATGCAGTCATTGGACATCGCAGGCTTCATGTGGGTGAGCTAAGATGAACATTTTTAGCATCATTTTGAATTATTGAGGTAACATTTATAGAGAAGTAGGCAATTGGATTAACATTTCCCCATCTCACCTAACAGTAAACTTTCAAATCAGGTACAGTTAACCAAGCTGAGGGCAATTTCCCATGACTTAGGGAGAAATTAATGAGATGTACTTCCTTCGTGAACACGTTTCAATATTTCAATATTCTGGATTTATAACCAGACATGGGAATAATAGGTCCATGGAGATTAACTATTCATCTTTTCCCCCTAAGTCTGCTCAGAGAACTCCCTCCCTGCCATGGTCAGGATGTACAGACCCTGGAGTGAAATCCTGATGGGCCCCAATGGATGAGCCTCTGAGCTAATGATTCTCCTCAACTCTCTCTTGACCCGTGGACTTCTGGGCACTTCTGGGGGTGAATTTTATGACTGACACTAATTTATACAGGCTCTAAAAGGGTCCTTTTCTGCCTTTCAGCCTCTCCTCAGGAGAGCAAAGCATAGGCGCTACAGCAAGAAAGTACAGACTTGAGTAAAATTCCGAGGAGGGGCGCCTGGGGAAATCTAACTTGGACCAAATGGATCGTCGTGGATAAGCACACTGTTACGGGACTAAATTAAGATGTCAGCCATAGTCAGGGTACAGGCTGTGTTTCCAGTGCCAGCGGAAGCTGTCCCTCGGCGGGGAAACAGCTGGGGACTCCATAATGAGAGAGAGCCTGAGAAGCTTGCCAGACAAGACAGGGCAGGGGCCTCGAGAGACAGTAATTAGCAACTAGAAGCCAGTGGACCGGGATGGAGGTAAAAGGCAGTCCAGAGCACTTGATCAGGTTTGCCTTTTCCTGCTGCTGTCTGAAAATCAGGGCACTGATGACCATCAGGCCTTAATGTGTGGTGCTTGATTGGCCAATTCCTCTAGAAATGATCATTTTTGAGGGCTTTATACTTTTGTCTTACGTTCCCTTAATACGAGCTACAGGCATGGGTTTAGCTATTGCTTAGACAGCCTCCTGTCCAGTGTGGCCATTCTTGGAGGCAATATTCCTAGGACATAATCCAGGATGTCTGAGAAAGGCAGACAGGGAACCCTTGACACAGTTCTTCCGGGAGATGCAGAAGGTAAATTCATGCCACTTGCTACAAACTCTGAAAGCCTCTTGAGCAATTTTGCATTTGCTTATGAAACATGCTCTTGACTTGAGCAAGTGAAAAACAATGTGAACCCTGCCCATGGTGTATTTATCCCAGCAGCAAATGCTCACAGTGTCTGAGATGCTATAATCACGAAAGCCCCTGTGGACCTCAGGCTCTCTGAATTTAAATCAGCCTCGTACCTTTGCATTTGCCCTTACAAGTCGTACTTTTGAATGACAGCATCATCTTAGAGGCTCTGCTCCGGGCTCCTCTGTAAGAGGGGAAGGCAGACCAATTGATGAGGTCCAGCTCCGTCTGCCAGGGGTCAGCAAACTACAGCCCGTGGGCCACATGCAACCTGCCCCTTGTTTTTTAAATAAAAATTTACGGGAACACAGCCATGCATGTTCATTTTGGATTCATTACGACTGCTTTCAGTCACAACGAACCACAGGCTTTGGTTCTTAAGCTTTTCAAGCTACGGCAACAAAGCTGAGTAATTGTGGCAAAGACCCCTGGCTTACACAGCCTAGAATGTTTTCTGTGTGGTCCTCGATAGAAAAAGTTGCCGACTGCAGGCCTGTGGTCTGGTCCCTTCTCCAGAAATCACTGGAATGCCTGGTAGGAGGAGGACAGAGGAGGAAGCAGGACCTTTCCCCCTCCAGGGGCTTCCCTTCTTATAGCTCTCCTCACTCCTACAACAGGAACCACAGAGTTTTGTTCTTTTATCTTTGACTTTCAGGTCCACGGAGGTGAATTATACTCTTCAGCCCACAGCACAACATCCATCATCCTTTGTCCATGCACGTTCCTTGCTTGCTTATTTGACTTTATTCCCTTAACCCCTTCATCTCCAGTTCCTCCTCCCCAAAGGCATCACTCTGAAACGTCTAAGGTGCATGTGCCCTTACAAAACGTGTAGTGTCGTTGGTTGTATGTTTGTGTTTTTCATGTACGTAAATGATGCTGTGCTAAATCTCATTTCATTCTTTTTCCCTGGAAACCTTTGTCATTCAACCATGTTTTTAAGATTCATCTATGAGTCTCCTGTACATCTGCATCATTGTTTCTAATTATTCCTCAAAGCTTTTAGGGGCAAAGGCCAGTAGATTCTTTTCTCCCAAAGTGGGGAACCTCTGGTGCATGACTTCTTCACCACACTTGTGACATAGTAGCTCCCCAGAGAAGATACAATTCTTTAAAAAGAGCTTGCCGTACATAAAACACGATAGGGTTTACATCAGTCAATGAGGTCCCTGAATTCTTTATAAACCCTAGTGTCAAACTTAGTTATGAGACAATATTTCTGATAAGCTTTCAGCATATTCTTTACTAACAATTCCCCAATATATCCCAACAGTCTAATTTGTGGCCAGCCATTCCTAACCACACATTGTTTATATTGGGTTCTGAGTGTAAAGCAGCCAAGACTTGGGGGTTCTCAGAAGATAGGAACTCAGGTAAGGCCTGTCCCTGAAGAAGCAAGAAAGAGCCAGAACGGTGTCAGTCCCCTGACAGCTGCTGGATCAGCTCCACTACAGCCCAATTGTAAGAAAAACCTAACAGGACCGCCCTTCCCTCTTCCATTCCCACATCATGCATTCTGTCAGGAGGGTATGTTGGGTTCTTAAGTCTTTCCAATCCTTAGGATCCCCAACTCTTCAGGAGATGGAGGACGGGTGAGCAGGGAATATCAGGCATTTTCCAGGTAAATGGTGTTCAGTCAATGAGTCTGTGTTAGACTGAAAGAAAGAGTACTCCACTTTGACCAGTCATTACTCCCGCAAAATATTGTAAGTAGTTTCCTGGCCAAAGCGTTTAATCTCACCTCTCATGAGAATTCATACTTTTCGTGTTGCTTTTTATATTGTTAGAAAAAAGAACTATGTCTTTTGACTTTTGAGCCTTTTTCAGTATGAGAGTAGGCAATAAATTGTAGACAAAAACTATGGATTTGCAGGTATATTTATACAGTGTTTGAATTCTAATGATGTTGATATTATCAGGCTCCTAAGAGAGATCCAGAAAGCTTTTGTGGAGCATGTAATGTACCATTCAAATTACTACTATTTGCCCCCCCAAGTTTTAGGGCAATCCTAGTATATATTTAGGACAGTATATTGAGAAGGGGCAGTGAGGGATTAAAACGGGGGCTGATTTGCTGCTGCAGAATGTGATGAAATGATCTTTTCTACTGGCCCAGAGGGTTGCTGCTCTGTGGAGGACAGTGGCAAGGGACTGCACACAGGGCTTCAGTGTGGACACAATTGTCTACTTAGTCGCTCCTGTGGGGTTCACACAAATGCCAATTCTGCTAATTAAAGAAGGGCTCTTGATGGTCCATGATTCACAGCTTTTGTAAGCAATCAAGGCCTCTTCAACTCAATTTCCTAAATTTGTAGATAAAATAGAGGACCTGCAATTCAGCTCATGGCTAATTTTTTATCTGAACAATGTTCCCCCACCAAAAAGTGCACACACGCACGTGTGCACGCGTGCCCCCCCCACACACACAATCAGACTTGTCAGATTAAGATAATCTCTGCCTATCTGTTTATGAATATGACTTCTCTCCACACACATCTCCGCATTGCAGACAGACGAGCAATCTTTCCAATTTCCAATTAGCGAAGGTTAAGAAAACCTCTCTGAAATTTAATCTTGGAAGAGCTATACTTCTAGTTTATAGCTAAGGCGATTGTACACTAATTAAATTGAAGTGCCCATGGGATTAAAGCAAGAAGTTCCATGAAAGGAAAAGTCTAGAATGCATCCCTGAGGAAAGCATGAAGCATAACAAAATACAATTTAATATAGTTTGTTAGGATACATAATTACAGTACGGAAGATCTTCACACGGGAGAAGAATATTTTACTAATCCTCATTAGCTATCTTTTTTAAAAAAAAAAAAAACGTTGAATAAGAGACTGCTCGATGACATTGCAGAATCCAAGCACGTTTTAAGCACATCAGCACTCGGAGATGGGCCTTGCTATGCAGCAGTTGCTGTGCTAAGAAATCTCCCTCCTCTTTCCTGCCTCCATCCCCAACACACATTGTTCACAGAATGTCAACTGGCTTCTTTTTTCCTTAGACAACCAAGAAAATTTTAACTTCTGAGGTCAGCTAAGCCTAAGGAACAGTAAAATTTTTGGAACTTAGATGATGGGCACAAGGGAAGTACCACAGAGCATTTTCTTATATGAAAAAAATGACGCACAGAACATGCCGAATAATTAAAAGTTAAAAGATACATTATAAAATCTATAATTATCTCAAAACAACAATTTTAACTTTAAAAAGTCCTAATTTACGAGTCAGAATGTTCATGAGGTCAAAGCTATAAATATATAAGCTCAATATTTTTCACATTTGCTTTTTATAATGTGCTTACTGGATTCATTTATATCTACACTTTAACACATTTTCTAATGAACAAATCAGAAGGTAAAGTTCAGTGGGGTGTATTAGAGGTCTGTGGTTGGGAAGTGAAAATAATTAGGCAGTTAGAATCAACTGTGAAGAGAGATACCATTGGCTCCTATTAGATTTCAATCTCTTGAGAGGGTTTGCTTTTCAAAAGGGTTAGATTTTCCTTTTAAGTGTAACTGACTCACAGAAATGCTGGCTGGCACAGCAGAGATTATAGGGGCAAAAACAGAAACACTTTAACCTGCATGTCTCAACTTTTCTAATTCTATAGTTCAATTAATGATGGTCCTTGTCCAATTTGCAGAAAATAGTGTCAGTGAATACTGTGTTTCCAACTTTGAGGTTGTTTTCAAACACTTTTTCTTAAAAACTGTTATCAACTACAATTTGCGCATGTTAGAAATGAGCGTGCGTTGCCCTCCCCCACCCCCCCACCAGTTCGTAACCTCCATCAGTGTGACACGTGGGTCCCACGGCCGGAACATATCTAAGAACCACTATAGAGACACCTCTGCACTGTTACGACAGTGGCTGCCCCAGGGATAAGGGGCCTGTCATACAGCCTACATTTAGCCAATAGCAAACTGTGATCTTTGGAAAGTCAAGGTCTCTCATCTCAATTTCATCATTTGTAAAATGAGCTGAAACCCATCATCCACCTATGAATTGAAATACTCATGATATGAGAACCTTTTAAAAATTATAAGGTAAACAAAGAATACAAACCAGAATTGCATAGTGTGGACGGTCCTATATATTGCCACAATACTCTCATTCATGCCCTAAAAACAGCTGAGAGAACTAGAAAGTTCTGATTATGCCTTCTGGAACATTCATGTATATAATCGCCTGCCTTTCGCAGCTCTGATGGAAACCAAAGAGCTCTGGTGTTTGAGAAGGCAGCTTTGGTTCAATATTGGCCTGGCGATTGCTAACTACTCCCCAAGTTAGTTAATCTCTCTCAGCTTCAATTTCTCTACCTGTAACATGAGAATAACAAACAGAGCTGCTATAAAGTAAATGAGAACTATGTGCAAGTGATTTGTTACAGGAATAAATAATAACAATGTATATTACATTATACTTTTGCTTATTAGTTTCCTGAAGATCTGAGATTCAAACTCAAGTCTTCTAATTTCAGAGATAGTCCCCTTTTCTTTATTCCAGAGTTAGACTTGTTCTTAAGATAAATTCAATGTTTATCCCACATGTATGGAGAAAATATCTGATATTTTGGCATAAGTGGCATATGCCTCATTAAAATAGCATCCTTAAGACTCACCCTTGAAACAAGTCGTAACCGAAGAGACAATTTACAGAATTCTCTGTACACTTGGGTCATTAAGCCTACTTCTCAGTGCGAATTTTGTTTACAGCAACCAGTGTTGGGCCAATACTGATGTCCAGGTCTCTAAAAGTAACATATGAAGCTGTAGTTCTTAATTAAATGCACAGGTCTCCATGATGAAAAGCACTAGACCATGCCCTTGGGAAGATCTGGCGACAGTCTCATCACAGCACTTCTGTTACCTGCACTTCCTTCTCTGCCTCTCTTGGTGGGCTGCCCTAACGTCTGTAGAAAAAGTCTCCATGTTGCCAGCTTCCTGGTTCTCACCTTCCTCCTTAGAACATGTGTATATACACGAAGCTTCTAATTAAAAAAGAAAAAGCATGGATGGTGTAGATGCCTGACCACTGCAGTGTACACCTGAAGCTGGATAATAATGAATGTCAACTATAATTTAATACGTATATAGTCACAGGATGTGGAGTACAGCCTAGAGAATAGAGTCAATGGAATTGTAACAGCTATATATGATATTAGATGGGTAGTAGATTGGGGGAGAGGGGTTATCACTTTTTGAGGGGAGTGTCTATTATGTTGTTTTTTACACCTGAAATTAATTTTAAAAAAATAATAAAATAAGAATAAATAAATAAATAAAAAGAAGGAGGAGGAGATTGTTTTTCGCAACAGATTAGCTTCCTGGGTGGAGGAGGGGGAGAGCGTATTTTAATCCTGTATACTGATGCTAAATTACTCCTCCAAACAAATTTTCATATATTTGTTTGGAGTTAAAGATACAAAGTCTGCCTATTACTTTTTTTACTGTGTTTAACATACACATAACATTTACCGTTTTAGCCATTTTCAGATATGCAGTTCAGTAGCATTGAGTACATTCACATTGTTATGCAACCATCACCACCATCCATATATCCAGAACTTTTTAATCTTCTCAAATTGAAACTGTACCCATGAAACAGTAACTCCCCATTCCCCACTCCTCCCAGCCCCTGGTTAATATACTTTCTGCCTCCATGAATTTGACTACTCTAGGTAGCTCATACGCGTGGAATCATATAATATTTGCACTTTTGTGTCTTGCGTATTTCACATAGCATAACATCTTCAAGGTTCATGTGGCAGCATATGTCAGAATTTCATTTCTTTTTAAGGCTGAATAACATTCCATTTTATGAATCTACCACATTTTGTTTATCCATTCACCTATTTATCATTAATTGACATTTGTGTTCTTTCTACCTTTTGGCTCTTGTGACTAATGCTGTTATAAACACTGGTATACAAATGTCTGTTTAAGTCTCTGCTCTCAGTTCTTTGGAGTACATACCCAGTAGTGGAATTGCTGGGTCATATGGTAATTCTATGTCTGCTTTTTGGAGAAACTGGCATTCAGTTTCCCACAGTGGCACCATTTTACATTTCCACCAGTAATGCACAAAATTTCCAGTTTCTCCACATCCGCACCAACGGTTGTGATTTTCTCTTTTTCAACAATAGCGACCCTAATGAATGTGATATAGCATCTTGTTGTGGCTTAATTTGCATTTCCCTAAGGGTTAGTGATGTTGAGCATACTATTGCTTTTTGAAACAGCTAAAATTCTTTGGCTGGATAGTCAAGGCCCTATAGCACTGCGTCCCACCCTATATGAGCCTGTACCATCTCCCCTTAGCATCTAGTCTCCAACATCCTGTTGATATCCCTCTCCCTGCCTCCCCTTGGCTCATCCCAGCAGAAGCCAGAGGGCAGGGGGACTTTGGATGAGGTACAGATCAGCCTCCCAGAAGCAGAGCAGGGTGGACAAATGGGGAGACCCGATGGGGAAGGGCAAATGGAAGTTATCCACCATTCCAATATTTTAATGACTCCTTTCTATCCATCATAATAGCTAGGACAATGACGGGCTCATGGTAGATAACAAATGCTTACAAACTTGAAATTTTTTTTGCCTGATGTCTTAAAGCAGAAGTTAGGATTAAGCTTGTGAACTACCTATTTTATCCACAGCTTCAAATAATTTGTATGGATAACCAGTTGTAGACTCAACCCTGCCACGATAGACACTTGCTTTGCCTTTCTAGTTGTGACAAGGGCCACATCACCATGCCCTCCTCTCACCATCAATGTACAGGGTCAATACATGGATAGTGTGGAAGCTGGATGACGGGCACAGTCTACTTTTGTGTATATTTGAAATGTTCCCTGATAAAAAGTTTATTAAAATAAAGATGCCAGGCCCCACCACTGACCCCGTGAAAGAAGGGACCACCCACAGTCTTATATACACATCTGGTAACCAATTTGGAATTTATGGTTAATTGTTATTGCATTTTTTAAATACAATTAATTTTGTAATGACAAATGCTTAAGGCATTTTCTATGCCTATGATACATAAACACAAATTACATTATAGGTCATTTCATACACACATTTTAAGTGTGCCTCTTATTTGGTGAGTATACAGAATAGCATTTAGATAGCATTTACCTCCTATAATTACACTGCAAAATCTTTCCCAGTGTTACTGAAATTGGTTGCAAAATTTGCTTCCAGATACAGAAAGTACTAGAAAAGTGGCCAAAAAAGAAACATGGACTCAACATGCTGCCAAAAATAATAATAGAACTTTAAATGTTAAAGAGTTTTTTAAAAGGCTCTTTGGGAGTTGTTTTTCCCTCCATCCTCCTGATTCTAATGCTGAGGTGCCTTTCCGGCTCACTTCCTGATCACTTGGTGGGTCTAGTGGGGCCGGTTACATGTGTTTGGTGTGGATGTGTGGGGCTCGCAGGAACCAAGATGGAGAGTGGAATGGGGACTGAACACTTTCAGAAATTTTTAATTGGGAAAAAAAAATTGAACAGGAGCACTGAGCTGCCATCGTGAAGGCAAGATCACCTCTCTGTAGGCGCCATGAAATGTACTTGCTGATTGAGGCTAAACCTGGCCTATTTGCTTTGCTTCTTTGGTGAAAAATGAGAAGATCAAGGATTGCCCTCTGGTAGGTATCATGTTCCGCTCTGCATAGGTTATTTTCTGCTACAAATGGTTTTGCAGGTCATGCAAAAGGGAATGGGCCACAGTTAATTTTTCCTTTGTCACTTTGAAAAGTGTCAGGACATTTCATTCCAAGTCATCCCTTGAAGTCCAGTTGTCCCTATTCATATGCTCAAAGGAAGACTGGCCAGGGGACCAATATACAGTATCGGGGGTAGCGATCTCCCTGGTCCAACCAGTTAAGCCTGGATCCATGAGACCCTCAGCCAGTGTGCACCACTGTGCAGAAGGCCACTCAGTACCTTCCTTTAGGGAAATGTCCTGAAGTCAAGCCCATGTTTCCGTCAGTTTCCCCAATGTTAGGAAGAGACATTTAATGCCACAACCTCTAAGCACTCAGCACTGGTGCTGGCTTTTTGAAACTTAAATAGTTAAAAATCAAATGAAATGAGACAATGCATGTAATGACCATAACATGGTGCCCAGTAGATTGTTAAAGTCAATAACTGTTAGCTCCTCTTGATCACTAGCCTCACCACGAACATGGCAAACTTTGTTCTAAATTTCTTATTCCTTCATTTACCAAATGATTGAGCACCTACTATGTGCCAAGCACTATTGTTGGGCAATCGGGATGTAGCTGTGGATAAGCCAGGCCAGATCTCTGCTCTCATCAAATGTACATGCTTTGGGAGGAAAGACAGACAATATATTCTTAAACTAAATAATTTCATTTAATAGTTGCCATGAAGAAAATAAAACAAGCTAACAGAATAGGGAGTGACCGAGGGGAATGGGAAGAGGAGGGAAGTGGACTGTAGATCAAGGGACCAAGAAAAAGCTTTTCCAAGGATGAGACATGGATGATAAGATGGAGCCTGCAAGGGCACGGGCCCTGAGGTGGACTCCATCTCAACACCGCACTGCATTACCTTATGCAATGGGTGCGAAACTACATTCCTCTTTGCTGTCCTGTTAACAGTTTCCATTTTCGAGACATCTAACTAGTCAACATGTAATTAGAATAAACCATCACCAGGAGAGCTGTGCTACTTTGGAGAAAACTAACCATTTATACAACACAGAAATTTTCATTTAACCAAGCATGAGAACTGACTTCTTGAATCAGCGTTGCTTGATGTCACTACTGCACATCTCATTGGGAGAACCCAACTTTGATTTTGGGACCAGGCCATGACCCATTACTACTCAGATCCACAGATCTAAGAATCAGGTTATGAGATGGGATGGCACCTGCTCTGCCAGCGACCTGTTGTTGGCTCTTAAACAGGTCAAGGAATGGGTTAGATGGGTGCATCTAAAACTTTAATGTGCCTTCCAGTCCCCTGAGGATTTCGTTACACGTAGACTATGACTCAGTAGGTCTGGAGGAGGCCTGAGGTTCTACATTTTTAACCAACTCCCCAGTGATGCTGAGGATGCTGGTCCTTGGACCACACTCTTGAGTAGCAGTAGTTTAAATGGTTCCTAAGTCCCTTCCAGCTCTAAATCTATGAGTCTGTGTCTAGACTTACTAGTCCTTGAACTTCCAGTCCTTGATATAATCTCAGTCACCTAAAGATCTCTGATAACCAAGATATAGGTGACCTTCCTGCAATACCCAACCTGTGCTTCCTTCTGGTTGTCCAACCCTTGCAAAATCAAGGTTGTTGACTCACATCAGCTGCCTCCTACAGCAACACCTCTGTATTTTAGGGCAGGGGCCAGTGAAACTCCTTATCACTTATCAAATCCAACAGGAAGGAAGATTTGATTTCAGAAGTGTGTCGACAGTCAGGCTGGAATGGGATGGTTAGTTGTTCAAAGTAAGCAATAACAAAGGAGCATAACATTTTAATTTGCATTATTTAATTAATTAATGCACTCCTTGGGTAAGATGTTTTTAAAATCACACAAAATTCCACATAGTTCCAGAAGTTCAGTGAAGGATGTTATTGAGGGTTTTACCTTAATTACCACTGCTGGGTTTCACCTTGAGGGGGTTATTAGGCAGGTAAAACAAACACACAAACAAAACCTAGATTCTTACAACTGAAAAACCCTCAACTCTCCTCAGCAAGATCAGTTGCCATCTTGGTTTTTTATCTCTGAAACTGGGGGCTGAGGTGAGTGGTTTCCCATGGCTTGTCAGAAGACCATCTCTAACAGGCAATGTGAAGGGGAGCATGAAGACAACTCAGGAAACGACAAGTTCTCACTAAAGACACTGTTCTACTATTTAAAGTAGAGAAGAAAGGGGGCACAATGGGGGCATACTACCATGGTGATCATGAAGGCTTACATTTGAATGTCACCTCAAAGTTATCAGTGTTTTCAGGAGATGGCTCTGGTTATCACCATTTTATGATCAACTGCTAGAAGGCTAAGGAGCCTGGTTAATCTGAACTAAGAAGAATCTTTCCATTACTAGTGATAATCAACAGCATTCTATGTTTTAAACAAAATGGATTATTGTTCAAGCCTTTCTGAGCTGTCTGCTCTTCGTGTCACTCATCGAGCTCGGTGGACTCTCCCATCTAGTTGAGCAGGTGTTTCAGTACCTGGGGAGGGTGCACAGGAGAAGAGGCAAGCGGGAGCTGGGTGCACCCTCTCCAAGCATGGCACAGAGGGGGCTTCTTTTCTAACTCATACAAAAATCCTTGTGGCTAATGGTGACCTCAGATATAACCCGTCACATCAAAAAATACTCGTACAAACTAATAACTGGTAGAACAGAGTCTGAACTCAGATCCTCTTTCTAGTATAATTTTCAATATGTGGATAATGCTCCAGTTACAGAGCATTAACCCAGTCTTTGCAAATGTTCCCAAGCTCACAGAGCCCAGCACATAGAGGAAGAATAAGAACCTGTCCAGTTCTGTTGGCTCTCCAATTAACATCCTCCACTGCCAACCCCAGGACCCGGGATTACTTTGGTTGGTTTATTAGGACCACAAAAATCTATATTTCCCATCAGATGTGCTTGCCTGTGGAGTCTCCTGAGGATAGATTGACCCTAGCCAGGAGGTCAGTAAATGACATGACGAAATTAACTGGCATTTCATTCATCTTTCAGTGTTGCTTCTCCCAGACAGCAGTCTGAGGGACCACAGGGCCATGGAGCATCCATCAAAGGGGAAGTAAATAAAACATGACTTATTCTCCTGGATCCTTCTCAGCCTATGCAAGGAACTCCCTGGTGTATAGCTGGCCATGTCAGAAAAGATACTATAAATACTGGTTAGTTGGTGTCCGCATTTGCAATTGGCTTCTGTATACTTATATTTGCTACGAAGGAATATTCTTTACCTGAAGTGGGTGAGCATCCATTTTAATTTACATTATTAGATGTATTATCAAAACACATGAGATTGATGAACACTACTCACAGAGAAGCCAATTCTTTAGAAACACTACTCACTATGGGAAACAAATAGCAAATTACAATAAACAGGCTTCTTGGCCAAGAATTGCAACCAGTTCAGGGAAACCACAACAAAAAGAGGTATTTATACAACTATGATTTCTACCGATTTTGGGCTTCTTATACTGGTCACAGGAGCCACAACAAATATTTAGAAATGATCATGATACATAGATAGGCAACAATATTAAAAGACAGCAAAACCTGGATTGGCCCTCCTTCTATCGACTTTCCAGATACAGCAGGCACATGGAACTTACGATGATGTCCATAGGTGGACGTCTCTGTTAGCACTACTATACAAGACATTATAAAAATTAATTTGAACCCAAATGAACCAGACCAAATCACAGGCCAATATCCAGCACAAGATAGGGTTGAGAATCCCAGTTCCAGATACACTGGAAAGCCAGACATCAATAGAAACATCCAGGATTTATTTCCTTATTTACCTTTCTTCTCGTTTTTAACCAGTTCTTTGTTCACAGTAAGATAACAGTGGCTTTTACAATGGACACACTAAACTGAACTGAGGTACTGTCCACATCCACCTACCCCCTCTCCCCTCCCCATCCCGAGGATAGGGTCTTCGCTGAGGGAAATGGTTACTGTGTAGAGCTTCCCAAAGGTGGTGGGATTCTCCAAGGAAGCCCAGCCTCTTGCTGCCATGGGTCAGCCCTGCCACACCTACACTTGGGTATGATGAAAAGCAGCAGCTGGGCGCAGCTTCAGATGGAGCGGGAAGGAGCTGACTTCCCTCCTCTTTTGCTGACTCAGAACCTGAAGGTAAGGACAACCTCACATGTTTCTGCTGAGACCTCAGCTGGAGTGTAGGACCACTTCCTATCCTATTTTGTGCTTGGAGAAAGTGTGTAGGCAGAGACGGGCTGGGGTGGGAGGTCTGTATGGCAGAGGTATGGGAACTGTCCTGGCAAGGTAGAAAACTTAAGAAAAAGGCAGAGGACACACCATTTAGACCAGGTCCCCTGTTTCCTTCCCCTTACAGCTTTCTTCTCTTCTTTGTTTCAAAGGACATCGATTACTTGTTAGGAGCTGATACAGGGATCTGGGTCCCCATAGCTGTCTACTCTCCAAATGGCCACTGGTCATTGATGGGCACAGCAGTCAAAGTCTTGAAGCAAGGGGATCCTGGACCCAGGGGAATGTTCTCCTGTTGAGAGGACCTGAGTTCCTCTCCCTGCGCACCCACTCTGGCACAACCTCATTGACCTGCCTCTGACTGTAAAGACACTTTCCCAGAGAAGTGGAAGCACAAGAGACTGGTGTTCATTTTCTAGAATTTGGGCCTCCCTCTCTTGGGTCTAACAATGGACAAAGGACATCTAACACCAGACATCCCCTCTAAGGCCCTGTCTGGGATGTACAGAATGGATCTAGCGTGGTGAGAATGGCTTCTTCCTCTCCCCTGAAAGCCACAGAGAGATTCTGTGCAGCACCTCCAACTTCCTGCACACTTCCTAGGATCCCCAGGCAAGAGGGGGAAAGTAGCTGGAAATATCTGTAGTCAGCCTTACAGAACTGAAGCAACTGTGAAGAATTTCTGCTGTAACTCTTCACCTTACCCAGTTACGGGCTGCTGACTTGGAAACGGAACCCACCATCAAGCATGAATCAGAGATGTGACCTTTGGCCCAGAAAGAACTGACGACCCATTAGAGTCCATTCAGATGTCTCTTGGCTCGTATGCCCTATTTTTACTTCCTTCCCTTGCTTATCTTGGGTAACCTAGAAAGGAGCTGGGAGATGTAAATAATGTTTCCGATAGAGGAGATCTGGGACCCAATCAGCCAGGAAGGGTGTGATTAAATCCAGGCTGACTCAGAGACGACAGGTGAGGACAGCACAGAGAGCAGACATCTGCAAGGACTTGGGCAACTCATTAGGAAGGAATTTTAGGAACAGAAGAGGGAGACGCTGTGGTGAAAACTATTGCTGAAGAACAAGAATTACCCCACACCCCCTCACCAAACCAGCCTTTCACTCCACATGTGTGTCTGGAGACACACAATCAGATATAGCCAAATCCTGGGTAATAGAAACAGTGTGCAATAGGGCTCTTTCCAGGTTTGGGAAAGGAGGGACTAAATGCCATCAGCAACTAAGTTTCATTCTAATAAACATTAACTGAGCACCTATGAAATTCCAGGCACCGCGATCAGAGATAAGACAAAAATGAGAGAGAAACAACCTCAGCTCCCAGCCTAGGAACAGAGCTTTAGAAGATGTAGCCCCGGATCCCTGTATTAGGTCCTAACAAGCGGTCAGTGTTCAATTACAAAATGAGAAGAAAGCAGTAGTCCGAGCTGTAAAACAGAGAGTCTGGCTCAGCTACAACCCAGAAGCCTGCTCAAGTGGGGGCCCAGACCAATCCCAGTCAGGTATAGCCTGAGGACCCAGGGCACGCGGGCCGGGCTAAGGTTATTCTATCAGTCAGTTCCAAGTATGCCCTTGGAATACATCAGTGAACCAAACAGGTAAAAATGTCTGCCTTGTGGGGCTTACATTCTTGGCGGAAGAAACTATTCATAAATAATAATCATAAGACTAAATAAATTACCGTGTTTCCCCCAAAATAAGACCTAGCTGGACAATCAGCTTGAATGTGTCTTTTGGAGCAAAAATTAACATAAGACCCGGTCTTATTTTACTATAATATAAAACTGGCCTTATATAATATTATATAAGACCAGGTCTTATTTTACTATAAGACCGGGTCTTATATAATATAATATGATATAATATAATATAATACTGGGTCTTATATTAATTTTTGCTCCAAAAGATACATTAGAACTGATTGTCCAGCTAGGTCTTATTTTCGGAGAAACACGATATATAGTATGTTAGAAAATGTATGTACAGAAATAAAGAAAAAAGTAAAGTAGGGACAGGGGATCAGAGGTGTAGCAGTTTATAATAGGGTGCTCAGGGTAGGTCTCTTTGAGAAGGTGACATCTGAGCAACACTGGAGGGATGAAAGGACCATTCGAGGAGTAGATGTTGGGGGTCCTGAGAGTAAACCCCAGGCACCCCTCCATGTGTATATCAATCAGGCCAGTGAGAGCCTCCCCCTCCACAAAGTGAAAGCCTAGAAAGCAGGCTCATGTGCTCTTCTCCTGCTCATACAGGACCTGGTACTTATTACAGTAAATGTTCGATTAACACCCAGTGATGATGAGGCGTGTTCTGGAACAGCGTCCTAGGCCTACTCTGGTTACGGCTGTTCCTGGGCTGAGCCAGCCCCGGGTAAAACTCTGAATACAGACAAATTGATGGTACACGGTTATAACCAGAGAGGACACGGAACAAGTCCTTAAATGTGTTTCCTGTCTTCGTACGCTTAGATTATAGTCCCTGCAGAATTGCTCCAATGGGATGATGTATTCCAAACCCAATTAACTAAGAGACACATTGTAAACAGTTTTCTTTCCTGCCTATGTATTGTTATGTAATCCAGCCAGAAGTACAGGTCTTTCTAATAACCCAATGTAACCATCTTCGCCTCCTTCCTATATCAGCCCCATTTTATATACCGCCTTAAATGCTCTCTGCCTCCCCTGTGACCCAGGCCTTCAGCCGCGTCTCTGATGCTGCAGCCACTGCTGAGGCTGATTCTGTGAGGGCAGCAGGCAGTCAGCCTGGCCACGTGAGGCCCATCCTCAAAGATAGATGCCCGGTGTCTCTACCTGTCTGGATTCCATGAAGCCCTGGCCACGGGGCACAAGTTCTGTGTCACACCCTGTGCAGGTGTTGCAAAGGGAAGTTCAGGGAACTGTAGGGAGTAAGCAGATCATTGTACACTCTGTTCCTCCCTCTCCTGGCCTGTTCCAAGAACAGAGAACACATACCAGGTAAAGGTAAATAGTTGCTTATTCCCCTGGACATGTGCCCACCCCTACCCCCCACCCAGTGTATTTCAGATGTCTTTGTTCTATATACTCATATAAGACATTGCAATAAAAATTCAAGGTTAAGTCCCACGCACAAGACTCAATGCTTCAACTTTTCCAATGAGAACCACAAAGGACTCAGGTTCCTCCCAGTGAAAAATACCCTATAATTTCTTTCACTCCTGGAATCTGTTTTAAAATTCACACCTCTCACTAGCCCTCCACTTCTCAATCCCTGTAGGAAATGAACAAATGATACTAGAGGCATCGATGAAAAGATATACCATTAAGACATGAATTGTCATTGTGTGTGTGTGTGTGTGTGAGTGTGCACGTGTGTGCCTGTGTTATTTCCCAACTTGCAAAAGCCCGCTAATGCTTTCAAGCTCTGCTTTGAAATTTTTTTAAACTCAGATAATTTTCCAGGATTTTATTTGGCTGAATTCATCAAATGCACTTTGTTTTTTTCCAATGTGGATCACAAAGGCAATTTTCCGAACAACTCTAGAGAGATTATTTCTCTAATGTGTTTCTTCCCTGAGAACTGTTTGCCTCCGTATGAGCTGAATCTTAACTTCCTTCGTCCTGGGATAGAGGTTGGTGAGAGGGAATACCTGATCTTTTTCACAACAAAATAATAGGAAATCTGCTTTTCACAACATGCTCTCTTTGCTCAGTGGAGACTCTTATGTTCATGTGTCTAAATGGGACATGGAGTGAATTTTTTTGTGAAATTTTGATCTCTTGAGGCTTACCAGTGCACCCCTGTGGTTTGGCCTAGCTAGATTCAGTAAACATTTCTTTGTAGAGCAGAAGAGGAGGAAATAACTCTGTGCTATGAGAGCATATACTTTTGTGGGCCTCTGGGGGCTTATTATGAAGTTCTGTTACAGGAGCATTGCCTCATTCTGGGTATGTGGGTTTATGGAGAGGATTGGAGAATGCAGGCTTTGTGGGGAGGCTTTCAGACAGGGATTCTATGCTCGCTTTCAGCACTCAGGACTCCGTGGGCGCTCCCCCCTCATGCTAAAACCATATTTTAGTATTATCTTCTTTGCACAAAGAATACATTTTAAACTCTCCAGACTGGCATCTAAGCCCCTTTGCAGAATAGCTGCCAATCATCCCTCTACCTTTAATTCCCTCCCCTGAGCCACACTCCTCCATGAGCAGAGCACCTATCCCAGAGCAGACTCCAAATCCATCATCTTCCACCTTCCACCTCTGGCCCTTTCCTGACAGAGATCCCACTCCCAGAAAGCATTGCTCTCACCTTCTGAAATTATACCCACCTTTCCAGGCCCCAATTAAACGGCATCTCCTTCAAAAACTTTGCTCAGATACCCCTTCCCAAGGGGTATTCCTATTTTCTCCTCCATTCCTTCCACACTCGGTGCCTCTATTTCATGGGATTTAATAAAAATATATATACGGGCAAAGGAGGGTAGTGCAGCAGCTGTTTGGGGCAATGAGGAGAAACTGGGCAAATCACACACAGGCATTTTGAATTCACTCCCCTTTTTATTAGGACTGAAACTAGACGGAAGCAAAGCAGGAAAGGCTGGTGGGTTTGAAGGAGTAGCATCCCGGGATAGTCCAGCATACTTAGGGATGGGACCCAGCAAGGTTTTAAAAGCCAAAGTATGGAATGAGAGCAGAAATTTGATGTGCGCCTATGTTAGTGGTGATAATGGATAGCTGTAGCGAGAAGCTGCCTCACACAGGAAGTGCTATCCAAAATTCCCTGTGTCTCTGGGGTCAAGACCAACAGACTGGGGTGGCAAGAGTTAATAGGACTGGAGCACTTATAGACAGTGCGATGGCTCTTGTCTTTGCACCTGTCCCATCCACTTGGCTTTCAGCACCTTGAGGGAGGGGATCAAGCTTTATTCATCTTGATACCTCCCACTTCATATATTATGGTTATAGAATTGAATTGAACTGAATTAAATTGAATGAGCCCTGGTAAAGGTTTCTATCCCAATGCTCTCTTAATCGCATCCATAAGAAAACTAGATTTTTATATAGCTTTAAAAACTCTTATTTAGCCTGAATCAGCTACAAGGAAGAAAATGCTTCTGTCAAATAGGTATGTTTGTCTGGAAACATAAAACCTCCCAGTAGAAAGGGCCTTTGTCTTAAACATCATCTAAGCCCTAAGCAATGTAACCTAACTTTGGTCAAATACTGTGAGATGTTTTCTCTGTACTCATGCAGGATCTTTTTCAAATGTTAAAAAACATTCTGATACAGCAAATTCATGTCCATTTTATAATTGGGGGAAATAAAAGTACATACATGAAAAAAAGAAAAACATTCATGCCACCCAAAGATAAATGCTTTGTCAGCATTTTGCTGTATGACTTTCCAACTCTCGTCCTAGTATCACCTAGGATCCAATCACTAAAGATATCCAGACCCTCACTGTGGGGCGATGGCCAGCATCCTTTCTGATTGGTCATTGTCTGAGTCTTACCTTGTATATCTCCTTACTTTCTCTTTCGGGGTTCTCCACCACTCATTTTAGGGTCTCATACTTTGCACTTTCTCTTCTTTCCCTGACAGTTAAAACCTGCTCTCAGGAAAAGCTCTAACTCACATACTCCAAAGTAAAAATGACAGATACATTTTTATGTGCTATCCATTCCAGCAGTATTTGCATTTAATTAGATGTGAAAGCCTTAAATAAAAGAAATGCATCCCCAATTCTAAGCTAGAGAGAGAGCCATCACATAACATTTCTTTAATATTAACTCTTGAGGCATATTCAGGTTTGGGCATCCTTCAGGATCCACCTTATTCTCTCCTTTATTATTCATATTTATTCATAAATATATATATATATTTATTACATAGTTATTTTCTTTAATATTAAGGACCCTCCTTATTCTTTTGTTTTTCTTTAAAAACGCTGGTAGATCAAAAATTACGAATACAAAATTAGGTACGAAAGAGTATTTATTTAGAAGAAAGCCATACAAGTGAAGTGCTCTAAAGTTCAGGAGCTTGGTGATAAACTCCTGATTTTTTCACTGATCCTTACCATCTAATGAAACTTGCAAGGTAAATACCATTAGCTCCACTTTACAGATAAGCAAACTGAGGCCCAAAGAAATCACACAGTCAACAAACAGACTCATGCAGTGATAGACACTGGAGGTATCCACCTTAATGAACTGAAGGCAAGAAGAGTTAAATGATGTGTTACAAAAAAAAAAAGAAAATATTTGTAGATGACATCCAAACCCAGATCTCCTGACTCCAAGCCTGCTGTTCTTTCTGTGCCATCTCACTGAACTGAGGCTGTAACTCACATCTACTGAAACTTTGCCCTGTGCTTTCTTCCCCAGACCCAATGTAGCTTGACCCCTGAAAAAGAAAAAGAAAAAAGAAAACAGAAAAAAAAAGAGGTACTATTGTTGCAGATTTGGCCTTTTCATATATACAAACATGGTGAAAAAGAAAAATAAGCGTATCATCTTAATATGTAAGGAATACTGAGAGAAATATGGATGTCTTGTTTCATGTAATAGGAGTGCCCAGAAAATTTCCCTGCCAAATTTGTACAGAGTAAATTGCATGGTAAATAAGAGAACTCACTATTTCAAGGAACTCTACAATAAAGCCTTTTGTTAAAAATGAAAAGAATTCTTGTCAGTCAGAGAAGAACATCCTAATTTTCCTTCTGACGGTTTGGATGTTCACACCCAAAGCTTTCTTGAGGGAGAAACACACATTAGGAAACACGTTGGATGTGGATGGGCCTGGGAGGTGGGCAGAAACAGAACTGAAGACACGGCTTGGATACCTTCAACAGTAAGAACAGGCTTCAATACTGTGAAAATATACGTCAGTCTTGCTAGTTCTGTTTTCATCTCAACCGCGAGAATGATGTCGCCCGGAGGATTTCCTGTCCTATTTTTAAGACAATTATTCTGTCTATTCTCTTAGAAACTCTGCTCGATTGAGTGCAGTAATGGCCTGATTGTCCACCCCTCCCTGGATCTGCAACCTTTGCAGTACTACCTTGCACTCCTCTCATTGAAAGGTGGAATCTATTTTCCCATCTTTTTTTTCTTTTTTCAATTATAGTTGACATTCAATATTATTTTATGTTAGTTTCAGGTGTGCAGCCTAGTGGTTAGACATTGATATAATTTACAAAGGGATCCCCCCAATAATACGCCTCCGACACCATACATAGTTATTGTAATATTATTGACTATCTTCTCTACCGTGTACTTTACATCCCCATGACGATTTTATAACCACCAAATTATACTTTTTACTCCCAACACCTTTTTCACCCAGCCCTCCAACCCCTCTCCCATCTGGCAACTCTTGAATATGGCCTGATCTCATGAGTTGCTAGGGCCAATAGGATGCAGTGGAAGTGACCATGTGCCAGCTTTGAGCCTGGGCCTCAGGAAGCCCTTTGTGCTTCCATTTACAACCTGGCCCTCTGGGACTGCAGCGTAAACAATCCTAGGCTAGTTTGCTAGAGAATGAGAGCCATGTGAACTGGTACCCCTTCCCCACCCACCATTGCCTGAGATGACAGCCATCCAACCACCAGACATGTAAGTAAGGCCACGCTAGATCAGTCAACTCCTGACAGACCTACCAGCTGACTGCAGACCATGAGCAAGCACAGCCTATATCTTTTGCAACTGGTCTAAACCAAAAGAACCATCCAGGCAATCCATAGACTTGTGAACTAAATAAATAATTACTGTTTTAAGGTATTAAATTAGAATGGTTTGTTTTTAGAACTAACTGATACCGGAAACTCTAATACATTCTTACAAAAGTTAGCAACTTTGAGAGCATTTTCTGCTGAAATTTTAGCACTGATGGTTGATATACCATCCTTCACCTGTTTTAATGTCATAGAGAGACCAGTGAACTGTATATTCTGAGTTTACATAATTTCACACTATGAATATATTCACATGGAATCACTGACACATATATTTGTCAAGAACATTGTTCTGGCAATCATTAAAAAGCAAAAAAAGTAGAATTTTCAGAACAAAGAACTCTTTTTGACGAGTAGGTATAACTATACTCACGCTGAAGATTCAGTGATTTCTCTTCTGACATCTCATCAAACAATTAAGACTACATAGGCTGTGATTATTCAAAAAAGTAGAAGTTAGGCAGGCTGGCTGCTATTTTTATCAATAAAGTTTTATTGGAATACAGTCATGCTCATTCATTTACATATTGTCTGTGGCTGCTTTTGTACAACAACTGCAAAGTTGAGTAGTTGCTACAGAGATCCTATAGTTCGCAAAACCTAAAATATTTACTATATGACCTTAAGAAAAAGTTCTCCAGATAGTTCCAATATTTGCGGTACACCACAAATGTTTTTTTTAAAGTAAATCCATTAAAATGGCCATTAAGATACTCCAAAACGATAAGCTCCAGCTAGACCAAACCTCACCAATCACACTCCGGGGGGGATAGTAAGAAAGGGAGGACAAGTATGGGAGTGTTGTCACACACAAAAATGTAGGAATGAAACCTTTGTTGGGTTTGTTGGATGGATTTCCCAACAAAGTCTCAGTAGGTTCCAGAAATAGGTGAGCGAGTGGTCATAAAGGATTTACAAAGTCAAGCTCTGGTAAGCTCTGCCCACCTGGTTTTTTGTAGCCCATTTATTAATTATGTCCCTTAGGAATCACTGATACCTTTGCAGACCCATAGTTATGTTTCAAGGGTCTTAGAGTGCACGGTCAGTGAAGATAGACAGCTGGCTTTGACATTCACTTCCTAAGCTTTAGTTTCCTTGTCTATGAAATAACCACCAGGTGGTCTCTGAGGTTCCTCCCAGGTTGGACGCTATGATTCTGCGTTGTTGAGAGTGGTTGTGTGACAGCAGTCAGAGTAAATAGCGGTGCAGCACCACCAAAGCAAATCCGTCCACTGCACAGGCTTTTGGAAGCTCTGCTCTTCCGAAGGGGGCCCCAGTCTCAAGCTTTGGCAACCCCACATTACTGAAGGAATGAGGTACCAACCGTTGCCTTACTCTGTGCAGCCACAGGTGGGCAGACGGCAACATGGTGGTGCTGCGAGCTTGTCCACAAATCAGATAAGAAGTGTGTCTGTCTGTCCGGAAGTGCTTCTGAACACCCAAGGGTTAGCAGTATAATTCTAGGTGGTATAAAGGCTACTGCTTTTAATTTTCTTCTTTTTATTAATTTGGATTTTCTACGTGGTGCGTATTGTATAAAAAGAAAAAGACAATAAAAGTTTTTTTTCAAAGGACTTTAGTCCCATCTAAGGTAATATGCATGAGTGGGGCAGGCTGATGTTCAGACTTTTGCTGGCTGCACATGTCCCCTTCTGAGCAATGGCCACCTCTTACCCCTTTCAAACCTATAGCCTTTGTTCATGTTTTAAAATATACTCCCAATGCACACAAGGGTGATTTGTCTTGGGCCTGCCTCCTTTACTCCACACCTGCTCTGGCCTCCCCCTGTGCTCAGGAACATGTTGATTCTGGTACGGCAGGGCCTCCAAACCTACCTGGCCATTAGAAACACCCGAGGAAGTTTAATATAAAATATTATTTCCGGGTGTTCCTGAGGCGGTGGCGGCCCAGGTTTGTTTCCGGCGCCCAGGTTTAGTAACTCAGGTTTAGTAGCTCAGGACCAGGACCTGAATAGCTGCATTTTTAAGTTCCCCTGGTGGTTTCAATCATCAGTTTGGGGCCCAGATCTCTAGGGAAACACAGCCAGAGTCTGGGTCTGATCTTGCTGGGAAGGTAACCCAGTCTCACGGTGGGCCTTACAGAATTCAATGAGAGAATCATGGCAAAGGAATTAGTGGGTTACCTCTTGTCAATCCTTTTGTTTTTCCTTCAAAACCTTTTCGTCTTTTTTATTCCCTTTATTGGTTAAGAGCCTGAACTGTGAGACCTTCTACCTGCCCCCACTACTTAGTTCTGCCACTTTCTAGCTGTGTGACTTTGGGTAAGTTTCTTAACCTCTCTGAGCGTCAAGCTCCCATATCTGTCAAATAAAGATAATGATAGTATCTATTTCAGAGAGTTGTTGGCAGGATTAATTAAATTTATATAAAGTGCTTCTAGGAGTGCTAGGCATATGGTAAAGCTCATAAATCTTAGCTATTTTTAAATCATTATTTGAGTTTTTTTGGGGGGTCCATCATGTTGGTACCTCATTCCTAGACACCCCTGCCTTGGCCTCCTTTCTAGGGGAAGCACAGTTTCCTTGGGATACTGGAGGAGGTCCCAGTTCAGAGAGGAGGAAGATTTGGGATGAGCTTGTCAATATTTATGCAGCTATAACCCCAAGCATAAGAGGTATAGTATACAAAGGGGCACCCTCCTGAGGTGCAGGGTAGATGTAAGCCCTCTGGGTCCTAGCAGTGGGTCTCTTTCTGGGGACCAGTGGCAAAGCAGCTCCTTCTGGAGGCACACACAAATGGGGGCTTCCCACCCTGGGAAGTTACATCTTTTTTCCCACTAATATGGCTAGCCATTCAGAAAATGTCCAGTATTTTAAGATGTAACTATCAAAACAATAAACCCCAAGCAATTGGACAAGGTGAGAAATGCCATCACTTGCCATGTTTCATGTTACAATTGTGGAGTTTCCAGTTTAGTGAATTCCTTATTCCTGTCCATGCTGTGAGTTAATCAACAGCCATCGCCACAGCTGATCACAGAGAGAAGGAGAAAAAAACTTTCCTCCAACCTGTCAACTCTGTACCTGGAGCAATCTGGGATGGCAGAGCTCCAGGAACTGCAAAAAGCTGCCATTAACAGTATAAATGTAGTCTTATGTGCACAGGAGCTCTCTACTTGGTGGCTGCTTTTTTTTATTCTTTTTTCTTTTGAAGCTACATATATTAGCAACCCATAGTGAATCAGTTCTTTATTTTTAGGCACCAAGTATGATCCTTTCTATTCCCAGGATGGCATTAGATACTTCACCTGATGATTTAATGAGCACAACTCATAAAAATAGCACAATTATCTATATTTACAACCCAGAAATGTCTAGTGTCAGCTTATGTGTGGTGATATTGTTTTCCATTTACTAAATGCCCTTGAGGATAAATAAGTGCTAAAATGCTAACTGGTGTGGAGAATACTCCTGCACATGCTATAGTTAGTCACTAATGGGTAGAAAGAGCACAAGAATTTAAGTGAGACCACCTGAGTGTGAGGTCCAACCCCAAATTTTGTCTCTTAGGCATTTTTTAAAAATCTCTCTTAGATTGCTTCTTGAACCAGGAATAACAGACACCTCATGAAGTGTGGCAAAGAAATTAATGCTTACAAGTATTCCATTTGCTCCCCCACATTTCCCAGCCACCTTGCAATTAGGTGGGGTTATGTGACTAGTCCTAGCCAATGAAGGATGAGTGCAAATGCCATATGTCACTTCTGGCTGAAGCATGTGTGACTGTCTGTCTCTCTCTTACCTTGCTCAAGAGATTGAGAAGGCCACTTCTTTTTTTATTTTCTTTATTTTTTTCCCCCAGATGGAGCAGTTTACAATATGGTGAAACCTCTTCTAGTCTAGGACCCTGAGTGACTTTGTGGAGCAGAGATTTTACTCCCCCTCCCCCTCTCCCATCTCCTGAAGGCCCCTCAGTGAATATATAGCATGGATAAGAAATAATCTTTGTTAATAAGGTAGCATAAAGATTTTTAAATTCTTATGGGATTTCTGTTAAGGGAATTCTGGGTTCTTTTTACCATTCCCAGTATAACATAGCCCACCTTCACCCACCAATGGCCAGGGTTACTGTGAGACAGTAAAATGGAATAGGAAAGAACACCAGATCTCGAGTCACACTGCCTTGATTTGAAACTAAGATCCGTCGCTTATGAGCTCTGTTATTTCTTTGTGCCTCAGTTCCCTCATTAAAACATGGAGATAATTAATCAGAAGATTGTTATAAATACCAGTCAATAGGTTAAAAAAACTCTTAAAACAGTGCCTTGCACATATTATAGTAAGCACTCAACAGATAGCAGTTCCTGTTAGGCAAATGCCTAGCACATAGTAGATATTCAGCAAGTATTAGTTTCTTTGATCCATCACCCCCTCCTTTCTCCTGGATCGGTGATTCTTAACCCTGGATGCACATTAAAATAACTTACAGAGATTTGAAAAAGTATCAAGCTGCCCCCACAGAGTTTCTGATTTAATTGGCCTGGGTGGAATCCAGCACCGATAGTTTGAAAAGCTCCTCACGTGTACCTACTGGGTACAGCCAAGCTTCAAAACTACCCTTCCACCCTCGAGAGCAAATTGCTGCTTCTCTGATTGATACTATCTAGTTTCCCAAAATGTGGCTAGTAACAACAAGATGTGGGGTTTCCTGTGAGCTGATATCTTTTCCCAACTCCAGGAGGGTGGCATTCAAACCACAAAGACAAAACCAAGCCTGTGCTATGCTGACTTGACAGTCTGGCTGACAGTTGTATTTTTCACTCAAGCCATGGTACAAAACAGCTCATCTACGACAGCACTGAATAGATCTGCGGGGGAAGGGGGACTTGAAAAGATTAAGATTCAGAGTTTTGTTACCCAAGACACCCAGAACTGCAGTTGCCTCCTGGTCTCGTTAGCCAGTTTGAGTTGCAAGAAACAGAAGCCTGCTGTGCTGGCCCAAGCAAAAAGGATGGATGGCAAGAGGCAAGAGGCATGCTCATGAATACTGGAGGGTCAGAAGCCGAACCCTGTGTGGCGCCTGGGCAATCAGGACCTGAGAAACCTTCCTCTTTCTTTTACATGCCACATCCTCATTATCCCTCTCAACTGGCTCAATTTGCTTCCTCCTCCGGTTTGCTGCCTAATAATATGGCCACTGGGCCTGATTGGCACTGAGACTCTGGCTTGAATTCTGCCACAAATTGGAGGCACTGAATTACTTTGTTCAAATTTGCTCACTCAAATCTGATCACCCCTCCTTGTTCATTTGCACCAGTACACCTACAACCCAGGTCTTTGGCCACCCGATAAACTGGGTGGCCTCAATTAGGAGTTTCATCAACTGTGGATGAGGGAGCAAGGCCATAACATGGAACCAAGTGTTAAGTTGAAAGTTTCAGCGGGGACACCAACATATTGTGTATACTAGATGTCACCCCTGAGTTGGGAGACTGACAGCCACGCAGATATGTGAAACAGGTGGTTCAGAAACAGCTCAATCACTCTCAGGCTCTCCCTGAGGAGGAAACAGAGTCAAGATTGAATTTTTAAAGATTATTTCTTTGGGAAGAACCAACCTCCCTGAACACCCCTTACCCCCAGCTTTAACAGACTCTACTTAGAAAGATATGAGTAGGGAACATGTGTTTCCTGCAGGGGCCCCGAAAACCAGCATTTGACCACACCTAAACAAGCAGCTGGGGCTTGTGGCAGCAGAGTGGATGACTGCACCTGGGAAGTAGCTTTCTATTGGCAGCTCAAAGGTGTGTGAGTCCTGTGCGAACTGTGGGAGGAATATTGGCCTATGGATTCTGGCCAAGTGGGTAGGGGCCCAGAGTAAGATGTTAGGGGGTGTAATACCAGGGACAGAGCTGAAGGGGGATCAGGAGAGGCCAGCCAAAGGAGAGAGGTGCTGCATGATTCAGGGAAGCAGTACAGTCATCCCTCAGTATAGGTGGGGGATTAGTTCCAAGACCCCCAAATTCGTGAATGCTCAAGTCCCTTATATAAAATGGCGTAGTTTTTACATATAATCCATATGTGCATATAGGCTACAGAAGAGTGTGCCTACACATTATTCACATGGATTTGGTGTGCTGCTTGGCTTGGGGCAAATTCAAATTTTGCTTTCTGGAACTTTCTGGGACTTTTTCCTCTCAAACATGTTGATCTGCGGTTGATTGATTCTGTGGATCTGAAACCCACAGATACAGAGGGCTGACTGTGTTTGGAAGGGCCCAGTGAGGGGTCTCAGGAGAACCTATGAAAGCACCTGCGAGAGAAGGGCCTAAAGAGCGTGCCATCACCTTATGATAATACCTAACAAATGTGGTCCAATATTTACAGGTTGTCTATAGTGCCCAGTAAATGGATATGGGCACCTTACCTATCCTATCCCCAACCTCCCTCCTGCTTCAACCTTGAAGGACCAGCTAGCCTGAGACAGCGTAGAAAGAAAGATAAGACACAGAAGAAAGAAGCCACACTTTTTGCTCCTTCCTGGACCATTGGGGAAACAGAAGAAATTCATGTCCAAATTGTGACTTAAAGTGACTGAAAGATTCTTGTTTTCTGAAACTGACCAGGAAAGTTGTGGTACTGCCCTAAGTCTTCATCCAGGAAAAGGGAGGAAACAGCCCCATTGAACAAGTTTAAAGAGACAGTGGGAAACAGAAATAAAATTCTCTATCCCGCAATCCTTCGTTTCAATTTGTTAGTTATATACAGATGGGGTTGGGGAGGGGAGGGGTAAGAGGTTGCAGACAAGACACGTTGCATTAGGATCAGAGAAGTTTTTTTGCCTTATCTGGTTGAAGGAATTTTCTCCAAAAGTCTCCTTATACTAAGCTATAAGAGTTTTCTGGGGAAAGTAGCTCATGATTCCCTTCGTCCACATGAATAAGGATTGATTGGTTAGAAAAGCATGTTCTCACACACAAGCAGTGGGAGAAGAGCCTGGTGCTTTGATGCTTCCAGAGAGAAGGCCTGAGTAAGGCCCTGAGGGCAAAGGCAGGAGGAGAGAGGCAAGATGCACCTGGGAATCCTCTGAGAGGAGGAGATCATGACACAACCAAGAAAAATGTGAGAGGAACTGAGGATTTGGGCAGGAGGGACTTTCTTTTTTCCCCCCCTTTTTCTGACTCCCCTCCACCCCACTCTGGTTCAAGCCCTTGTTTCTCAGTCTAGTTGTGTAGGACACAGCTCCCTGGCCCATGCTGGTATTATGAGCCTTGTGCTCCCCCGGCTGGGGCAGTCGGTTGCTGGTCGGCGTTAGGAGTATGGCGCGCCAACCACCTGAGCCACCGGGCTGGCCGCAGGAGGGACTTTCTGACTGCTGACACAGAAACACACACAGGACCCACAACCCTCCCTGGGCAAAACTTCACCATGAATCACGACTGCAGTAAAGAGCTCCAGGAATGCAGAAAGAAGGCTCATGTGCCCTGTGTATAGGTAACAGCTCTCAGAGGGCATGCTCTGTACTTTCTACACATTAGACTCCCATGGAAACTTTTAAAAGACCCTGATGCCTGCCTCCTCCCCTGCAACTTAACTCACTGATTCTTAACCATGGCTGCACATTGGAACCCTCTGTCCAGCTTTAAAACATATTCGATGCCTGGGTTCTCCCCCACCCACCCCACTTCCACTTCCCCCACCCCACTTCCATCAAGAGATTCTAATTTAATTGGTCTGGGGTGCAGCCTGAGCTATTTGGACGTCTGTGGTGGGAGACCAGGAATCTATATTAAAACAACCTTTCCCAAACAAGTGGTACCTGGATTCCACTTGAAGAGGCAATGTACTTGGCTGTCTCTACATGGTACAAAAACAATATGAATTTAATTGTGTCAATTTGGGGCAAGCAGATCAATCTGATTATCTAGCATTGTGTAGACAACACCTGGTTGATTGATTGAATTTCACCCTGTTCACGCAATTATCTTGATATCCTATTGAAAGGGCTGTCACACACTATCAATTGAGGCATGTTGAATGTATTGACAGGTCTATCCCATCAGGCGGAGGGGATCAGAGGTATGGGCCCTGAAGAACCGTCTTCCCTACCTTCCTTCTGTCCCTCATTTCTCACTCTGTCCATGTGTTAAAAGTTTAGTTCGTGTTGTTGTCAAGCCCAGTGGCTCTGACTCATTCAATGACCTGATTCCATCAAATATGCACTGGCCATGCCTGTACATCTGTACCCACCAACCCACACTCTGCCCCATACTCCTTGGTGACTCGAGACTTCATCTTGCCCAGAAGCAGTTGATACAGTTCTGGCCAGGATTCCATAAGGTCATTGTATTTAATTATAACTAATGTAACCCAAATAATCTTCTGTATAGCAAATCTCTGTACAACGTATCCATAATCAGTGGAGTTCAAAGACAGCTTGGAAATAATATAGCTATACCGTGTTTCCCCCAAAATAAGTCTTAACTGGAAAGTAAGCCCTAGCATGATTTTTCAGGATGACATCCCCTGAACATAAGTCCTAATGCATCTTTTGGAGCAAAAATTAATATAAGACCCGGTCTTATTTTCAGGGAAACACAGTAGATATTATCTATCTATCTATCTATCTATCTATCTATCTATCTATCTATCTATCTATCTATCTATCCATCCATCCATCTATCAATCAAGGTCCCCAATAGAAACATGGATAAAGAACACAAAAGCCAAGTAACAAAAGAAATGTAAGTGAATGAAAACCTTAAAAACCTCAATCTTCAGAGGACTCAAAGAAACATATATTAAAACATTGAGACTAGCCAGCAAACATAGACAGTAGCCAGTGTCTAGCAATAGGTAGGAAAATTTTAAACAGGCATACCCTTACCATGGCAATTTTACTTCCAGGAATTTATTCTTAAGAAATAATTGGACAACTCCACAAGGACATATGTACAAAGATTTCCAGGGAAAACAACCTAAACCACCACAGTAGAAAATTGGTCAAATAAATTAAGCTACATGCATACCATGGAATATTCCTTAGCTACTAAAAATGATATAAAACAATATTTATTGACATGGAAAGGAGTCCATAATATGCTAAGTACAGAAGCAAGATTATAGAAACATGCAGTATATGATATAATTTTTGGAGGCTCTGTGTTATATATTAAAAAGTGTGGGAAATACACACACACACACACACACACACACACACACACACAGAGGGTGCCCAAAAAATGTATATACATTTTAAGAAAGGAAAACTGTGTTAAAATTGTAATATTCAATATATACCGATAACAAAAGATGAATACAAGTCACGTCTGACTTCTGCCATTACAAGAGGTGCTCAAAGTGGTTACCATCAGCATCCAGACACTTCTGATTACGGCCAACTACTGCTTGAGCAACGTTGACCAAAGTGTCCACTTGTATACATTTTTTGGCACCCCTAGTATATATATAAAATAAATCTTTTTTTTCGTCTCTGGATTATAGGATTTTGTTTGATTTTTACTTTTTCATATTTTCCTGTATTCGCTGAATTTTAAACAATAAACATTTGTGACTTTTTAAATCAGATAAAGTCACTCATGCTGTAATGCTCTGAGAAGCGAAATGAAATGCTTGGGTAGTAGACCTCAGTAGAAAGGAGATCTTTCTCCTCTGCTCACATCCCGAAGCCAATCCATCATCTCGTCTCCAGCTAGGACTGTGCTTCAGCAGTCTCAGGCAGATGAGCATCTATCCTATTTTTAAAAGCTCCCAGAGAAAAAGGCCTCGAAATTTCCCTTGACAATCCATTCCAGGGCTTATCAAATCCATCTGAAAAAGATATTTCCCCTTATATTTAATCTGAAACACCTGGTCTGTGATTGACGCCATTGCTTTTCTCTTTCAGCTTGCAGTGAAAATAGGAAATGGCGAGTGCCATTTGTCCTAACCAAGAACAATTATTTTCCAGAATATCCAAAATTATATCCATTCTGCAAGTTAAACACTTGTGTACACACACACACACATGCACACACACACGCACACACACTTTCAGGACACTCTAAACTGGCATCACATAAGCAAACATGAAATTCTGGACCTTGGGCTCAATGGAAGAAGCCATTTAGAAAGCCCCACACCATCCTAGGCTGTTCTGAAGCCCAGAATTTCAGCCCCACGTTGTCTTATCTTTTCAGCAGTGTCACCATCAGAAGTGTAACCTTGAGCCGGAATGAGAACTGGAGAAGTTGCAGGAAGCGACCACAGACTGTTCTACTTGATAAGGAAATATATCAACCCCAAACCTTGAGAAAAGGAAAGAGAACAACAGTTTGCTGCTGCTGACAGTCCGTGTGAATGATACATTGTGACAAGAGCTTTTTATCGCTGTTCTTTCATTCCTCCTCTGACCCTCCTATTCCTGTTGTTCTTTCCCTCCGTCCTCTTCTGCTCAATCTGTTGTCCTCAACACCATCACGGCTAAACATTTATTGTCTGTTTATTATGTTTATCAGACACTGTTCTAAGGATGCTGCATGTACTTATTCAATTCTCACAACCACCCTAGGAAGTGGATTCCATTATCTCTATTTAAAGTAGTTTCATCCAAGAGCTCTCTCCTCTACTTGCTAGGGACCAGATGGCCTCTAGATGAAGCCCCTTGGAGACATGGGAAGTAGGTGTTGGTGTGTGTGTGTGTGGAAGGGAGGGTCCCTAACCCTAGAGGGGCCCTATGAGATTAGAGGGATGTGCTCAGGAGCCTACCATGCTCAGGGACCCAGGAAGCTGAGCAGGGGATTGTGATAGAGAGACCACAGGCTCAGGCTTTGGAGCAAATGCTGCCATAGCTTCACCCACAATACTGGGACATTCACACATCCCAGATGACTTCCAATCACCAGAGGCTGCAACTCTGTACCTGAGGACTTTTGTTCCCCAAACCACAGCGGGCCACTCTGCCCCTGGGAGCAGCCCTCAATCAATGACTCTCAGGAGGTCCCTCAGCCCTTGAGTGCGAGAATTCTGGGTCAGGAGTTTTGTACTTTGTCTCCTTGGGATTAAACCACAGTTGCCATCACAGTAACTGACATAACAATATACACTTTATTGGCTGCCTGCCCTCTCCTGGATTACTTCCCACTGCCCAATAACATACTACTTGCACTTGAATCCTTGTCTCAGGGTCTCCTTCTGGGAAAACATAACCAAGGCAGAGTCTACAATAGACCTGGTTTAAATTCCAGTTCCTGTGCTTTTGTTCTATATGACCTTTGACAAGCTTTCACTCTCTGAAAAGGCGGCAAGGTGGTGCCCCTGCATTTTTATATACGAAGTTCTAGCACACAGGCCCTCAAGAAATGGCCATTCTTATAGTTACACCTTACTGAATGAGGTGGTATTGTCACATGGTCACTATTCCTAAATATCAATAAAACATCTTTTCTTTCCTTTCTAACACTTCTGGAAACTGTAACCCCAAAGGCTTGCATCTGATGGTTCTCTGGCTTAGGATGTGGAAAGCTAACAGCAAATTTTTCCCATAGTATAGACCTGGTATCGGATGTAGTCCCTTAGCGTTCAATTTCTATTTCAAAGAAATAATTGCAAGTACATTTCCATAATGAGTGTTCTCAAACTGTTCCACCCACTTGTTAATTTAGAGATGCTAATTCTTTCTTTGCGTCGAGTGCTTCAGAATATTTCCATTCAACTGTTATAATTGCATTTGATTCTTATGGCTGGTCCTTGTATCAGGATAGGATAGGTTGGACTCCATCACGAACCCCCACAATCTCAGTGGATTAACACAACAAACGTGTATTTCTTGCTTGCTCTTTCCTGAGTCACCTGGGGAATCCACCCCATCTCATCTTCCCTGCACCATGCACAGTGGCCGAGCAGCCATCATCTGGAAGATGGCCACTCATGGTGGCAGAGACAAAGAGCCCTGAGGAGTGTTCTGCTCTACACTCTAGCAATTGAACAGCAACAGTCATTCCCTCTCACGACTCACTGTTAGGATCAGGTCACGTGGTCAGGAAGCTGATCCTATCACGTACCTGGAAGGCAGCCAGCAGGAAATCGTTATGCTGCAGTAGGGACCCCACCATATTATTCGACCCATTGTATCATGGAAAACAAGAGAAATGATGACTTTAAGTGCTTTCTGAAAGTCGCCCAGGGAGTCTGGGCCTAGGATTCTGGTGCAATTCTTTCTCGCTGAGACGCCTGAAGAAGATTACATTGGAAGACAATGAGGGTCCTATCCCTCTCCTAGCTCTCTCTCAAACTCAACAAACCTGAACCATCTTCGTATAATAATTGTCTTACTCACTGGCAATCTCAAGCTCAAGGATTGAATGGTCAAGGAAACTCATGTACTAGAAGATCTTAGAGATCAGGTGATAAGGGGATTTTTTTTTTAAGCGGTAGGCTGTGTAAAGAAAGTGGCCCCTCCTTCTGGCCTACCATCTCTTCCCCAGACCCAGGCAGAACTCTCCAACTGTTGGGATTTTAAAGCCCTCGGTCCATATCATCAATACTCTGTTTCCCTGAAAACAAGACCTAGCCAGACAATCAGCTCTAAAGCGTCTTTTGGAACAAAAATTAATATAAGACCCAGTCTTATTTTACTATAATATAAGACCGGGTCTTTAATATAATATAATTAATATAATATAATATAATATAATATAATATAATATAATATATACCTGGTCTTATATTAATTTTTGCTCCAAAAGATGCATTAGAGCTGATGGTCTGGCTAGGTCTTCTTTTCGGGGAAACATGGTATGTGGAGTTCTCCTCTGGACTCCTAGAGCTTCTATCGAGGAGTGTCCTGGAGCCTACTTGTATCAGCTTGCAAGCACCGATTATGTATGCCTTTTCTCAGTGCCACCTGCAGCCATGTCACAGTGGTGGCTTGAATTTGGCCATGGTAGGAATATTTACGCTAAGAATTGGCAAAGCTATAAATCGGGGCTTTTTTCTTCCAGAAAGCTGGTTGTTAAACATGTATCCCAAAACTACTGTCAATTCTTCATAGACACTTGGCTTGACCTTCGTGCTCATGCATGCCTTGTGGTGCTAGGTGGGTCCCTGAGGACTGGACAGCTTCTCAGAGGAGAGGGTTCTGCTTTCTCCCTTTCTAAAAATCTTCCATTTCCTGGCACATACTGATAGGGCCTTTATATTTGCCAGTTGTAGTCACTTACATGTATAAACTCTAATCCCTGTAGGAAGGTACTATTATTTTACAGATGAAGAAACTCACGCACAGAGAGTGCCTGGAACTTGTCTTAGGTCACACAGCAAGTAATAAGCACAACCAGCATTTGAACTCTGGCGGTCCAGCTCTAGCTTTGTACTTGTAACAACCACTCTCAACCACCTCTCTCTCAGAGCATGTAATAGAAGACTAGGAAGATTTTATTAATATAGAAATGATGTTTCCCTCCTTTATTTCAAATGCATAAAAGAAGCTGCAAAACTGTTATTCTCCAGAGCATTTGAGATCTTGCTCCCTGGCATATGTCATCCAGCTTGGCTCAAATAAACTCATGAAAAAATTTTTTTAATGATATTAAACATCATTTCTCTGAAAATCCAATATGGATTATATCTGGTAACCACATCATTAAAGTGGATGTCTTCACTCATTTAACATTCATTTGTTGAACCCTGACTGCCTGCCAGGCTCTGTGCTAAATGATGAGAGGAATACAAGGATGATAGTAATGTAAGGTACCACTTACTGAGCTCTTATTAAACAGGCACCATGGTGGGTGTTGAAGGGGGGTACAAATATGATGCCGATGACTGATAATAATGACAACAATAAGAGTTACCGTTATTTGAATGCTTAATATGTGCTACACACTGTGCTGTGTCATTACATTTCAATTGTGCTATACCTTGTGTGACAAATACTTTTTGTTTTGTGCCAATTTTGCAGTTGAGAAAACTGAGGCCCGGGGAGGTATCACAAGCCATGCGGCACAAAGAGCTCACAAGTTAGACTGCTCTGTCTACACTCTGTCCGTGAGGCATTAGAGCGAGACTCTGGAGTTCCTCTCCCTCACCTTCACACCACAGCTAAGCAGTTCCACCTATGTTCCAACTCAATCCTGAAAGTTTACTTTTTGGCCTTTAGGGAGCTTGGGTGTTGTCAAGCCAACACTCCTTTCGACTGCAAATATAGTGAGAGGGAGCCCAGCAAGCCAAAAGAAAAAGATTTTCCAAGGCTTTTTGTAAGAGACGTGACTCATTAGCATTCCGAAGAAGCCTACAAGACGCATGGATATGTTTGATATTCATCGATTGAACACACCAGGCCAACAAGACCAGAAACTCATTATGTGCTCAGCAGGGAGCTTAAAACCAAAGTAAGGACCTTTTCTTCCAGTATGCCCCCGACTTTGTAATTAGAACCTCCTACGGGAACATTCTCAGTATGAATAAAACCTTGAACGTGGAATTATCAAAGTTAACTTTGAAATTAAATGTCACTACCAAATAGTGGGATAAACTTTCAAACAAATATGCTAGAACTTGAACATCTATTTGAATGTTTTTACCTTTGAAGACGTTAACTACAGAAAGTTATTCTCTTGTTTAACTAGTAGTGTTATCACTTAAAAATGTTGAGAGCCATATGTTTAGAGTTATTTTCTGGTTTCATCTAAGAAACACACAGAAAAAGCAACCCTCTGTGTATTGTGTGCGTGCGAGTGTGTGTGTTACTATGCAGTCCATATTTCTGGTTCAATTCAATCACTCGCCTTACAGAGTATATTTGGTTCTGAATAACTTGACGCTCTTTCTAAAAATAAACTTCACCCGCCACAGACATAGTACCCACCAAGGAGTGCCAAAATAATATGCCACAGGCTCTGCAGGGCTATTCCAAAAGAATAGTCCCGAAAATAGCTTGAGGGATAATTTCATCAGAATACTCAAGGTGAATACTTTGAGGATAAACATACTCGTTTATACGATTTTTTGAAAAGGGTGTTTATCCCAGTACTTTCAAAAAGGTTTAAAGCTGACAGTGATCATTTAAGAGATGAAATTTTATGTTGACGGATGTGAAAAGGAGATATTGGGAGAAAAAAGATCATAAACATATTTCACTTAAATATAGACTTAAAATAATAACAAGATGCAACAAACAAATGGGATAAGGGGAAATTGTTTTAAATCATTACCTTACATTATAGAGCACAACGAAAGAGAGACAAATGAAGGCGCACGGTATAAAAAGACTACGGTGACAATACTAAGTGCTGACAAGGATGTGGAGAAACTGGAACGTTGCTGATGAGAACGTAAAACGGCACAGAGACTTTGGAAAGTAATCAGCTGTTTCTTAAAAAGTTGAGCATAAATTTACCGTATGAGTCAGCCATTACCCTTTTAGGTATATACTCAAGAGAAGTAAAAATATGGGTCTGTAAATGTTCACAGTAGCCTTATTCGTAATAGTCAAAAGGTAGGAACAACCCAGAGTCCTTACTGGATGAATGGATAAACAAAAGTGGTATATCCATCAATGGGCCATTATTCAGCCATAAAAAGGAATGAAATTCTGATATATGCTATATCATAGCTAAACCTTGAAAACATTACACTAAGTAAAAGGAGCCAGTCAAAAAAAGACCACATACTGTATTATTCCATTCATAGGAAATGTCTGGAATAGGGTTATCCATAGAGGCAGAAAGTAGATTAGTGTTTGCTCAGGTCTAGCAATAGGAATTAGGAGTGACTACAAATGAGCGTGAAGTCTCTTTTGGGGTGATGGAAATGTTCCAAATTTAGAATGTAGTGAGGTTTACACAACTCTGTGAATTTACGAAAAGTCCCTGAATTATACACTTAAATGAATTTATGGTATGTAAATTATACCTCAGTAACACTGTTAAAAATAAACACTATAATTAATGACTATACTGTCTATTTACTTCTGGTTCCCAAGCTTAAATCCAATGTAAAAAATAAAAAGGGATGATAGATATGATTATATAAAAATTTAGAGGTTTTATATATCAAAACACAAAATAAAATGCAAAGAGTAAACTGACAATAACATTTGTCATTACATAAGACAAAAATTAATTTAATTAGTATGTAAACATTTTATATGCATCAATGAGAAGAAAGCAGTGAGATCCCACCATGTAAATAAGTAAAGGGCATGAACAGACTAGTTCACCGCCCTTCAATAAATGTAAAAAAATACATTCAAACCTAAGAATAATAAAAAATGCAAGTTTAAAAAGCTATACTTTTACCCATTAAAATAGCATTTTTTAGAAACCAAATGTAAAATTCTATACTGGACTAGGTATGGTAGATAAATCCTCATGTGTCCTGTTAGAGTAAATATAAATAAGGATAGCCTTTTCTAGGAAAACAATTTGGCTGTTTGTTTCAGAAGCCTGAAAAGCATCTATAACTTTTAACTAAATAATTCTACTGTACTTATAGGATGCAAAATGAAGAAAATGATTTAAGATACAGAATGAAACTTAATGTACAAAGTTGTTCAATTCGGCACTATTTATAATAATAAATAACAAGAAATAACCTCACTAACAATAGAAGATTTAAGTAAACCTATTCTACACTCCTACAAAGGAATACAATATTGCCATTAAAAATATTTGTGAAGAATTTATAATAACATGGGGAAATACTTGAGTCATCATGCATTGTAATATGCATTGTAAGAATGCTTTTATACCTTTTAGAAAACATAATTTAATGTCGCTTATTAAAAGGAAATTTTCAAAGCAAAAGACCACAGGCAGGTATCCCCCAATAGCTCACTGCCTATGTTTTGAAGGTCATCATAACCTTATCTATCAGAAATTAGTACTGGATTAACTGATCCAGTGATTTGGTGTGATACAGTAAAATTTAATTCACTGGACAGAATGCTGTATATACTTTGTATTATTTACACGCTTTTTAACCAACAAACTGCTAGGTTGGCAGCAGTTTAAGTTATTTTGCAGGAAAATTTTAGCAAGCCAACTACCAACTGGGGCTGTCCACTGTTAAATGCACGGCCTATTTGTTGAGTTTGATCATGGCCCAACAGAGCAATCACTATCTACCATACGTCAAAAGGAACCATGCAATTAAGTCAATTCAGGCCCAAAGTCAGTCAATTCAATGAAACGAATAAGGTTTAAAAAAGAAAAATGTCAGTTGGTATCATATACAGCAAGATGATTGATTGACTGAACTTCTCAGGTTTCACCTGATTTGCATAGTATTGTAAGTGCTCCAATCTGCAGCCATTTGGCTTAAAGTACAGCCTGTTTCCAGCTACACTATCTCACTAGCGCCAATAATAATTTTTTTTTTAATCTGCCATACAACTTTTCAAGGTGTCCATGTTCCCACTCTGACGGATAACCATCTGAGATGCAGCCTAAATGAACTGCAGGAACGGAAGGGAGATGGCCTCCAGCCTCAGGCCAGAAGAGAAATCCTGAGGAAAATGGGCTTTTCAGATAGAAAAAAAGAAGAAGCAAAGGAGCAACTTCTGACAAAAGCTACCCTGATGAAATCAGCCACAATTCCCAGAGCCACTTCCCATGACATATTTACAAATGGCTCTTACAGCCCTCAATGGCTACAGTAGTTTCCTTGGAACGGAGACTATTTTGTTATTGTTTTTCCTCTTTTTGTCCTCTCTGCATATTGATATGAGGCTAGAAATACCTGTTCAATTAAATCCTCTAAAGAAAACAGGGCAGAGCAGAAGCCCAACACTGAAGTGAAGTACTGCCTGGAGGTGAGGAACCCCAGGGTATAGTCTCAGCCATTTCATCAACAAGACCTTGGGCAAGCGTCTCCCTCAGGCTTCTGTGCACTGCCTATAAAAATGGAAAGTGTGAAGAGTTCCATATTCAATAATACAGCAACCAGATCATCTAAGATCCTTCCCTAAAACGCAAAATAAAATAAAGAAATAAGTGCTTGAAATGCATAGCTAAGCGCATAAGAAAGGAAGGGGAAATCCCCAGAGGACAAAAACTGAAGTGACAGCAAGAATTCAGAATTTTTTGGAAGTGATGAAGGAAGGGCCCTTGAAAGGTATCAAGTGAAAAGGTAGACACTTCCTTCATGATTTCAGCTCTCCAAAGGGCTACCTGTACCTTCAGGGAAAGGGTGAATAACAACAACAAAAAACAAGAACAAATCTGCCACACGAAACCTGAGCTGTGGCCCTGGGTGAAAGGGGAAAGCGGCTCCCCTGAGAATTTGTAACTTCAAGCCAACTTGGGCTCATTCCTTCATACATTCATCAAAATATTTCTTGAACACCTACTATGTTCCAGGCTGTGGGTTAGACAATGGAAATACAGTAGTGAACAAAACAGATAAGCTGTACCTTGAAGGAGATTATAGTCTAATGGTGGAAGACAGACAATAAACAAATATAGATGAGGCAATGATGAATGCTAAGAAGAAAAATAAATAAGGATAATGATGATCATAAGTGGCTGGGTAGGGGTGGAATTTTACAGAGTTTGGTGAAGGAAGGATTTTGAGAATGTAGCACTTAACAAGACCTGAAAGAAGTGAGGGAATGATCCATGTAGATATTAAAGAGAAGTCATTTCCAAGTAGAGGGAGCCCAAAACATAAAAGGCCCTAAAGCAGGCCTGTCAGAGGAACAGAGAGGTATCTGAAGCCGAGTGAGCAAAAGAAAAGAGTGTAGAAGACGGAGTCCAGGAGACAACAGGGGGGCAGCTCACAGCCCGTTGTGGGCCATATGATGACTTGGCATTTATTCTAAAGAGCTGGGCAGCCACTGAAGGGTGAGTTAACATTTAGAAGGCCCACTCGGAGTGCTGTGTGGAGAACACACTGGAGGGGAGCAACACTGCAAGCCAGAGCCCCAGTTAGTGCAAGAGGCCGCACAAGAGGAGACAGTGGCTGTATAACTTGGTGCTGTAGTATGAATGCTTGCGTCCCCCGCAAATTCATTGGTTGAAATCCTAACCCCCCCAATGATGATGGTAGAAGGTGGGGACTTTGGGAAGTGCTTGGGTCATACAGGGCAAAGCCTTCATGAATGGAATGTTCTTATAACCGAGAGCTTCTCGGCCTCCTCCCAACACATGAGAATGCCGGGCATGAACCAGGAAGAGGGCAGGTTCACCAGAAAGCAACCACGCTGGTGCCCTTGATCTTGGACTTCCAGCTTCCAGAACTGAAAGAAATAAATTTGCATGGTTTCTAAGCCACCCAGTCTGTGGTATTTTGTGCTAGTAGCCCTAACAGACTGAGACACTTGCTGTGACGGAGATGGCCAACATGGCCAGGCTCTGAAAAGGCCAAAAGGACTTCCTGATTGATTGCAAGTGGGTTGCAAGAGAAAGAGAGGCTCCAATGAGACTTTAAGCCGTGTGGTCTAATTAACTGGAAGAATAGAATTGGCTTTTCTGAGATGGAGAGGGTTGGGAGGAACAGGTCGAGGAACTGGTGGAGATCACTAGTTTAGGTGTGGATGTGTTCAGTTTGACATCACATTAGACCTACAATTAGAGACAGTCGTTTCGCCACTAAGGTTTGATAAAACAGACAAATTTCAAAAAAGCATAACTTTCCAATACTGATACAAAAACAGAAAATGTGACTATTCTTATAACCTTAAAATGAATTCACTCAGTGGTTGTGGGATTTGTTTTCCCACAAAGAAAGCATCGGTACATTCTAACAAACATTCAAGGATCAAACAATGTCCAGTCTTATTTTACAACCTCTTAAGAGAACAAGAAAGAGAAGACAGGAAAAGGAAGAGGGAGATGAGGGAGAGGAAGATGAGAGAGGAAGAAAGTTGGGACACCCCAACTGCCTTCATAAAGGTAACACATCAAAAAGAGACAAGAATCATACAGGAAAAATTATACAACAGTCTGACTCGTGAACATAAATGCAATAATTCTAAATAAAAGATTAGCAAACCAAATCTACCAGTGAATAAAGCGGAAAATAAATATGACCAATGTTAATTTAATACGAGAAAATCTTTTAATGTAATTTACCTTAAATTAAAGATGTGAATAGGCCTTTCACCACAAAGGAATACTGAAGGATGAGTAAACATGTGGAAGATGTTCAAACTCATTAGTAAACTGGAGAAATATCATTTTAAATATAACACAAATTGACAAAAATTTTTTTTTAATCTGCTAATACCAAGGGTAAGCAATAACCAACCCAATAGCAAGAAGTAACCTCTCATAATAAGCCAATAACAACACCTAGCACCCAGATTGTTACTTTTAATACCATTTTCCAGAATTCTGGAGAAATGGCTGATTCCAGGTCTGTGACAGAAAGTATACAAAAGGAACTTAGCATTTATCATACCAGAAAATCAGGAAGCTGCTGAAGAGTATTATAAATGGGGCAAAATGACATACAAACCAACTTAAACTCCCATTGGTGGAAGATGGGACAACTGAACATCAATAAGTTTAATAACTGCAATGGGTTGAAATACCAAATATATTTTAAATGTGGTAGATAATCTTTTTGTTTTTTAATCACCGGTCATATCCAGAGGATGCTGGAAGCCAACTTATTATTTTGAAAACAAGCAAATAAAGGGAAAAAAATCAAGTAAACTGAATCTGTTTATAAATTGTATCTTGGGATACCAAATAGTTGATGAGGAAAAGGATGTCTTCATAAAAGAATCCTAGCTAATACATGAAGTGGGAGTGATAGAATTTTAACACCATAATTAAATAATTAAGCTTGGTAATAATCATCAATGGCTGCTGTTAACATCATAAAAAGAAAAAAAGAAAAGAAATGAAAACAGTTACCCGGATATTATTATCTGCTTCCTGATAGATGAAGTAGAACACATTATCTGAAGTATTCTTGTCAAAAGAATAAAGCTAAATCTGACCAGTTCTCTAGATCTTACCACCATTTTGCAGGGATTTGAGGGTTTCAGTGTGGTACGTGTTGATTGACACTTTGGAAGGGAATCAGCAGAATCCAGACTGTGGGAAACTGTTAAAACAAATGACTGGGTTTCTGCAACAAAGAAGCTGCAAACAACAAAAATAGCGATGGAGAAGAAACCTATGTAGCAAGAGAGACTTCAGGGTCATATCAAGGAATTATAATGTAAGAGTCTTATCTGAAACAAATAAAATAATTTCTGACATACTCAGGAAAAAGATTTCTTTTTTCTTTTTAAATCTGACAGTGCCAAGGGTAAGCAAGACTGTGGTGTAATAGAAACCCTTATGCACACACTGCTTGCGGATGTGTAAATTAACACAATCACTTTGCTAAACAACTAGTCTGTATCCAGGACATTCAGTGCTGCATATACCCTACAAATTAGACACTCCACTCCTAGGTTTATACCCTGGGGGAACTATTAACCCAAGTGGGTACCAAGAGACACTCTGGGGGTATTCATAGTGGCAAAGTTTCAGTAGCAAGAACTCCCTACCCAAATGTCCAATACCCACAAAAGCAAAAGTAAAGTGTGGTGTGTTCATAAAAAGAGATATCCCACTTCTGTGAAAAACGAGTAAGCAGAGCTACCTGTGTCAACATGAATAAGTCTCACATCATGTTGCATCATTATACAGAATGATACTATGTATAGAAAGTTCAAAAACTTACAAATATAAACAATCTATTGTTTAAGATTTTAAGTGTGTCTGATGGGATTCAAAGGCCTGGCACAGGTCGGGTGGATCTGTAGGAAGTAAAACCATACAGAACAAGCCAGGAATGATAAAAGCCAAGTTCAGCCAAGGGTTTACCTCAAGGACGGTGGGTGTGAAGGGCTCAGTTAGGGAACTGATACACAGCAACTTCAACAGTACCACGTTGCAAACTGGTTGTGGACATATGGGCATTTGCTATGCTATTCTTTATAATACATGCATATAGCTCCACATTTATTTATGTATATATATTATTCCAAAGTTTTTTTAAAGAGGGTGAACCAGAAGACTAAAACGCTTCCTATCACTTACAACTCAACCCATGTGGCTTCTCATTTCCCTCACCTGCCTGTTGGGAAAAATAACAGTAACTTTCCCATAGGATGTGGTGAAGATTAAATGAATTAGTGCACATAAAGTGCTTGGACTAGAGCCAGATGTATATAAGTGCTCAATAAATATAACGAATACTATTACCATTATCGTTCTATGTACCACTGGCCCTGCCAGGAGAGGGCATCTCTAATATCATGATCAAGGAGAGGCATTATTAAAATCTCCAACAAAGGAAGAAGTTGTTAAAGAATATTTTATGTTGTTGCTGGCAGCAAAGCGAGTGCCAGCCAGGGGACAATCTCACCTCCTTCTTCTGCCCTGTGGCTGGCTTGGTTCTAACTGGTACCACAGGCTGAGTCTAAAGGCTGACTCTCCTGAGTCACGATGCATAACGCTGAGGACTCAGCATCTGGTTTTGCCTCCACCACCAAGTATTCTCAAGGAATATGGGGAAAGCTTTGTCCTGCTTCTTAAAGAATGTGATGACCTCATTTAAAGCTGTCTGTCCAACCTGCCCCAAGCCTTTTAAGCCCGTCAGACAGACACACTCACCACCGTGATGCGGTCTTCCTCATCTGCTCTTGGCCTGAATTTCCCCCAACCTTGTCTGTATCGGACATGGAACCCTGGGCTCCATGATTCCAGCTTCCACTGCTCCACAGGCCTTTTGGACTCGATACTGTTCTTAGTCTTTCTATCATTTACATTACAGTTACTCCTATGAAACGATAGCATGTCTCACTCTATGGGGCTTTATCTTCTGGGATGCACTGAATAGGGAAATATTCTCTGCTTCCAGGCACAGTCCTAGTGGCTTTAATTAGATGCTTTTGGTTGCAAGTAACAGAAACTCCAACTCGAACTGATATGAAAAATAAAAAGATGGTATTGACTCAGTAATTTAAAACTATAGTAGTAGAGTGAGATTCAGTGGACCAATGATGGCACAAAGATATGGTTTCTTTTCATCTTCTTTTCCATGGTTCCTGCTTCATCCTGACTTCTTGTATGTTTGCAAAAGGGCTGGAGGCACCTTTAGGGGATGTATGTTTCCTCATTTATGTCTAGCAGGAAGGGGGAAAAATCTCACTCCCAGTAGTTCTTCTAGAAGTGACACATCATCTTTTCCAAAAGTCTCTAGAAATTTTTCTTTTGGCTCACTGGCCCAAATTGGTTCGTATGTTCTAAACCAAGCACTGTGGCCAGGGGTGGGAGGGGACCTGGGGGATGGAACGTGCTGGCTGGGGGTTAGATCCTCAGAGCCCAATGCTATGTGTTTGGTGTAGACTGTCCTCACCCAGAGCCCGTGGGTTGCTGGAAGGGGCATGATGCCTCTCCTGTTTGACCCTCACCCCCAGATCCATTCCCTGCTCTGTTCCAGGGCCTCATGGGCAAACTCTTCAGACTGCATCACCCCCGCTCACTTGCTCTTTGGCTTCTAGTTGGATTTGATCCAAGGAAGAGCAACGGAATATCAGAAGGTGGGAGGAGAACAGGATGGGAATGACGGTTTCCTCAGCTCTGTCCCTATCTTGCTGTGGTTCTAACAAAGGCTGTGTTCCTTTAGAGGGACAACTCCCGTTGGGCAACCCCCAATCCTTCCAGCTCTAGCTCCAGCCATGCTCCGGTCCCACCAGGCCCACAGGTGGTGACGGCCGTCTGCTGTGGCCAGTCCCTTAGTGCTCCACCATCCTTTGTTGGTCCCCATTCCACCCACATTTCTGTAACTAGCCCCTTTGTTAAATCCTGTGGTTGTGCCATCTGTTTTCTTCCCAGACCTTGACTGTTCCAATATCTGAATGAAGACTGGGCAAATACTACCAAGAAGAAGAAAAAAATGGATACCAGTCAGCCCAAAATAGCAAATGCCTTGTCTTCCCCACCACTTCTGCCCTTCTTCCCCACTCACACAGCAATAGAAAACAGGAAACCTTCCCTTCATTGGTTTTCTAAGAGCTTCCCATTCTAGCATGGTATTCTGTTGTGGCGATGTAATTACACACACACACACATACACACACACACACACACACAGATACACACACACTAGGAGTCTTTTCTCTTTCTAGCGAAATGATCTCATCATTCCCTGAAAGCAAAGGATATCCAGGTGCTTCATGAGCTCAACCTCAGGCAGAAAAATGCTAAATCTTCAGACCTGCTGTTCCCGCCAACAAATGCTACCTGATTGTTCACAGCACATTTCAATGATCAACTGGAAAACAGAAGACAGAAAAACAAGGGACTAAGGGTGAGTAGACAGGGAATCTCCGGATGGAACAAGACCTACAATGACTAAGATATTCCACAAGAAATACACACTTTACAAGTCTGCTGGTTATTTGACTGGATTTTGGCAACGGCCAGAAGGATTCTCCCTCATCATCCCAACCCTTCTTCCCCTCCCCACACGGATTCACTGTAATTTGGGGGGAGGGGATCTTGTGCTCACAGCATGACAGGTTAGACCACATGTTTTGAGGAGGGAGGGTTTGTATAGGAAACGAGGCACAAGTTATGGGGTTTTGGAAAGGCCTGTAACACAGGAGAATTCCTTCCTATTGGGTAGAAAATATTGCAAGGTGTCCACATAAAATAGAGAAGAGTATATTAAAAGATGTGAAGAGATGGGTTCGGGACTGTGGAGAAGTCTCATTCCAAAAAGTGACACACCCCTACCCCTTCTGGAAAGAATGAGTCCTTGGAACTGGTCTAACTGGTTGTCAACTAAGATGAATTGAAGAGGAAAAACCGCTGGCTTTGTCATGACAAATATGTGCATATAAGTATGTGTGCATATGAGGAGTCCTCACCGCAGATAAATGCTCCCCTCTCTTCTCCACTCCTTTGTAGCTCCGTGACTGGGCCTTCCTGGCAGAGCCCACCTACCCCTATCCGCCCCCATCCTGACAGCTGGAGAAGAACATGGACAGCCACACAGAAGCCTGCACCTGGCCTCCCGCCTCACAACAGCTGTTCCAAACACGTAAGAAGCATGGGGGTCACCGGTCATTCTCCATGAGAACAAAGGGCCGAGGATGCAGAGATAATTGTATCAAAGGGATTCAACTTCCCGGATGACATCATTTCAAAGATCTGTAGAACCCAGATAAGCATCACAGGGCTCTGCAGAGCCTCCCCCACCCCCCAACGAAAGAAAAAGGACAGGAAGCTGACTGTCCATTGTCTGTACTGCTTTCCTGATCGAGGGACAGGGCACCTGTGGCCATAGAAAGCCATGATGGCCCCTGCCAGCGCCTGCCAACTCCACAGAAAAGACAAGTTAGGGTCATGTCACCCCCAATGTAAGGCTTCCACTGACCCCACATGGGTCTCCTGGGAAGCTTTTCTATCTGTGTCCCCCACCATAGTTTTCTCATATTTTCATTCAAATAAATTTGTATTGTCATTCTTAAACTTTTTCTTTCTTTCATATTCTCAGAATAATACACAGCATTAAAAATAGTAAGAATGGGTTAAAAAAATCAGTACGTCTCAGAATATAATTTATGAGACTAATAGCTATAGTTAGCGATAGAGAAAATGAAATGATGCTTCTAAGCATTTATTTATTCATTCTCCACACAGTTTTTGAGGCTTTTCTGTGCCAGACACAAATTCAAGCTTGGGAGACAGAAAGATAAAACACGTTCTCTGTTATGGAAGAGCTCACAGATTTGTTGGAAGTCACAGATACTTAAACAAATAGTTATATAAGTGCTATAAAACAATTGAATCCCTAGGAATTCTATTAATATTATATTAAATAATAAATAAGCCAGAATAAAAATCATTTATCAAAACTTCGTTTGACACTGCTCAGTTCTAGCTCCAGAATCGGTTAATTTAGTCAACACTCTTATCCCCAATCAATTGCCTTGTTCCAATAGAACTTTCTGCAAGGATGAAAAGGTTCTAAATTTGTGATAACAGGGTAGCCAACTAATCACATGTAGCCATTGAATGACTAGAGTGAGTGAGGAACTGAATTTTAAATTTTAATTCATGTAAAATAGTCACAAGTTGTTAGTGGTTGCCATGTTGTATAGCACAGTTCCAGGACTCTAGTCCTGTGTAGATCTGGCCAGATTGACCAAAACCAGTGAAGGTTAATCATTTGAGTTTAAAATCAAGCAATACCCATTTGGGAGGGGCAAATGAGGCATTCATGGGTTGACTGCCTGCCTGTCTGGACTCACTTGACCTTGAATGTCTGGAAGAAAATAAGCCTGCTACTCAGAACAGAAAAGGAGGTAGGAGGTACAACCATAACGCAAGGCTAAGCTGATAAAATGGAAGCCCCTGGCACAAACAAGCCAGAGAGCAAGTTTGGGGGACAGCACAAAGTCAGTGTCAAAAATCAGTTTTAAACTCAAGTCAAGTTTCTAAAACTTTGAGATACAGTCATGTGCCGCATAATGGTGTTTTTCGGTCAATGACAGACCACAAGTACGATGTGGGTCCCATAAGATTATCACAGAGCTGAAAAATTCCTATTGCTCAGTGATGTCATAGACATCATAAGGTCATAGCACAACACATTATTTACGTGTTTGTGGTGACGCTGGTGTAAACAAACCTGCGCTGCCAGTCGGCAGATAAAAGTCGAGCACAAACAGCTACAGTAGCAGGCTAGACCATCTAGGTTTCTGTACATGCACACTGTGATGTTCACACAATGATGAAATCAGCTGCCTAATGATGCATTTCTCAGGACATATCCCCCTATGTAAAGTGGCACATGACTGTATTAGAGAAATCAACTGAATGCAATCCCAAATCCATGTACAGACAACCCTCCTTCCATCAGCAAATGTTTTTCTGAACACTGCCTGTGTGCTCAGCACCAAGAGAGAGTTATTAAGAAAGCGACAGTATCTACAAGGCATCAATCTCTGCCTGAAAGAAACCTGAGGTTTCGCTTGAGAGGCCAAACACGCACACATAGAACAGTAAGGAAACTACATAAGACGGGATTCAGTAAAGTATGGAATTGCATTTAGCTTAGCCGCAGCTGAAGGTCACCTGTAAACAATAAGCACTATGGGTGAGAGGTAGGGACAGTGTGGGGGCAGGTGTAGGCTGCAGTCCCCTGGAGGTCGTCATGGAGAAGGGTAACTTTCATAGGACTCTTTGCAACTCTCAGGACTCAATTCAAGCTCGCCTGGCATCCCCAGCTCGTCACAACCAGGCTTTCACCTCCCTCCAGCAGCATCTTTCATCACATCCACCCCACCCCTGTTTTTGCCAAAATGGCTCTCAGCTTGCCAGTTTGCATGTCATCTCTTGCTCTGAGCCACTGAATAGACAGAACCGCCAGGTGGGCCTGCCAGGGACGGGACTCAGGGCTAGTGTCACAGACCTCTGCTTGCACCCCAGTCTCACCCAGTCCTAGGTGGGGGGTCCTCAGGCAAATTCCTTAACCTCTCTCAGCCTCGGTTTCCTCATATATGAAATCAGAGTAATATTATCCACCCATAGGATTTTCGTGATAACTAAAATTATCCCTTTCAAGGACAGCATACAGGGTACTTATTGAATATATATATATATATATATGTTATAGAAGGTTTTAGAAGGTGAAGGGAGATGTATTCTGCATCACTATTCCTGCTGGTGTACCAGCCAGGTGTGTCTGGTACACGAGTGCAGTTGCCTGAAAGATGCACAAAGCCCCAGTCTCCAGTTAGTGTAGTCTGGAAAACAAGGGCAATTGTATGTTAGACACCTGTGTAAAATATATGGGAGTCAGAGACTGAGCAGTCCTGCAATAAAGTGTATGAATAATATGAATACTCTCATGGTAGGTTTTTCATGTATAATATGGCATAAAATTACAACTATTTATTTTACTATTTGATAACACGTTTTTTATTTGGCAATAAATGTTTTCAGCAGCAATTGAACCAAAAAAAAGTTGCATGTTAAATGAAAAACTAAGTCCTGAGTTTTCATGTATCAAGAAAGTTGATAAATATGTAACTTGTACAAATTCTTTGATGACGTTTACCATCCACCATCTCACCCTGGTGACATCAATGATTGCATAAAAACCAGACACAAACCTACTGAAGAAGTTCCAGCCTCTACTTCAAAAGTTAGAACTATTGAACAAGGCTATGCCCCCAAAACGACAATTTCACATGTGCAGCTGCAGAAGGTGTGTTTCTGTATCAGCCCGTGAAGTATGACTTTTCATTTAGATCAAAGGACTGTTCTTCTCAATTAGTTTTGCCCATTTTCATTCCAAGTCTGTTCACACAAAAAGTGAACTGATAGCTGTGTGTGTATTGGTGACATTAGCAAAAGAAGAATGGCTGACCAGCTGCATGAAGCCCTTTTTATATTAGAGTCCTCTGACATTTCAAATAGAAAATTGGTTAATTCCAATGATGGAATTCCAATGATTGTTTTTTCCCTCTATACAATTCATGAAATCAAAATAAAATTGTTGGAAGTTTATTCTCGGGTAAAACTTCTGACGTTGTCGCAAATACTGTTATAAATTCAGTTCAAAAATTCAACGTTGAAGATGTGTTTTTGCAGTAATATCAGGAATACAAATGTTGAGGGCAGCTTAGGTTCGTGGAAAATAATGTTCTTACCAAATTAAGAAAGCTACGGAGCCGAATGTACTTGGGAACTGCTGTGAAGGACTAATTCATGATCATACCCAGACAACGGTGATAGTCCACCAAAGGAAACAGAAACGGTCATTGTCAAAAATTACAAATGTTTCTATCTATAAACTACGAAATTCTTGTGACAGAGCTTATATTAAGTAACCAATCACCCCTCTCAAAACAAACAAACCCCATTCATCAGCCATATCAGCAAAAGCTTCAGCATGGCTGTACACATTTTCTTCTTTTCTCTTTTGCTCATCAGCAATCTGATCTTAACAATGCTTGAGGCTCCAAATAACTATTTTTGTAAATCAACTGATATGTCCTGCAATACTACTGAATTGTTTTGGAATAATTCTTTAAACATTGGTTACATTTTGCTGAAAATCAGTTGGAATACTTTAATAAATTGTTCAATAAAGGGAGCACAAAATATTCAGGTTGTGAAGTTTTTTATGAATTGTAACTATCTAAAACAAGCTTATACTGGGACACACTGAAATTGTCTCTCTCAACGCAAGAAAGGAAATGAAGAAATTAAACTGCAGGAGCTCAGAGATGTACAATACCTTGACTTGTGGGAAGGATCTTTTGATGTAGCTCATATTTTTCACTGGATCAATGTATATTCTGTACTAAAATGGAATATAATTGAAAACGCCTGCAATTTTACATCTAATTTTAGTGAAACATTCAAAAGAATCATAAATAGTGAGAAATGATTTAACAATTCAGGACTTGTAAAAATATTTGTTGAATAAAGTTGCTCTGAATGGGAGCAAAAGGCATACCTTGTGAAGTCATTTGGGCTGAAATAGTAACACTATCCAATTAAAAAAAATTAGAATCAAGAATGTCTTCCATTTAGCTGCATTTGCTCTGAGCTTACTAAATATATTACTCAGCACCTCTGGAGAGTATTTTCTCAATTAAAAATATTTTGGTCTACAGAGAAGAGTCCATTTCAAGTTTATTAATCATAAAACGCAACTGTAAATGATATGGCAGCCAATTTTATTTTTAAAATTAAAAATAAAAAGACACTGAAATAAATACATTCTTCAAAAATACAAGGGATTTACTGCAATAGAGAGTTATGACTGAGACACTGATGAAAGGACGCAAATATGTATTTACGTACAATATGTACAAGGTTATTGTATTTTGCTTATATTTTCTTAATCAGTGTAAAAATTGTTTATTTAAAAACTTTACTATATGTACACGAACAAGATTGTTTTCTATTTTGTAAAAAGAATTTTATGTTTTCTATTCATTTTTGAAGAGCGCTACCTCTGTCCTGACTAATGTTAGTCAATAACTAATTTCTAAAAGTATGTAGTAATTTAATTATTCCAGTACCCCCATTTCAAAAGTGCTCCAGGCTGCAGAACTTCTAAGTTTACTGCAGTCACAGCTCAGATCAGCCTTGCCCATGACGGCTCATGCATCATTCTTTCCCAGCCCACTGGAACTTCTGTGACAGCAAGGATCTGATGTTACAGACTCGGTATCCCTTTAATTCCCTTACCATATGCCCAGCGCTGTTTATTTTAATCCTTATTAGCCTCTGAGATGGGTGTTCTAAGTACCCCATTTACAGATGAGAAAACTGAGGTGGGGAGAGGTTAGGTAATTTGACTATGGTCCCGCATACTAAACACTGATTACGTGCAGGCGGTCTGGCTGCAGAACCTGTGGCTCTAACGACAACCTCATGTGTCTCTCTCTGAGTAAGTGTCTGTGGAATGAACAAAAACCGAATGAATGAACGAACGAACGAACGAACGAACGAACGAACGGACAGGAGGAAGGCAATGACAATCATTGTAACTATGATGGGTGAAAAAGAGAACAGTCAGAGGAAGTGCCTATCACACAACTTCACATCCACAGCACCTTTGAAAGGTCTGGAGTTAGAACCAGCACTTTTCAAGGGAAAGTGACTTAAGTAAACAGGATTGTTTACTCAGCACACCAACTGTCAGGATGCAAGGAGTCAAGAAAACAAACGTGCTTTTCCCCCCTGCTGATAACAGAGACCTTGTCTTTTGGCTGTTTACTCAGACCTGATAACCAGGCACTCTCTGACTGAACCAGGATGTTGTGTGGCCTGGTCTGCCAAGTCCTGGATTTCTGACCAGGCCCCACTGGAGGCAGGCCTGGCTTGCCTGGAGGGCAGGAGTAAAGTCTCGAAGAGCCCTCCTTCAAGTGTCTGGGATTGGAGGTGGTGGATGGTCCAATGTCTGAGGTGTCGGGAGAGGAACTCAGGGAGAAGGTGAAGAAAAATGCTCGGTTTTCATCTGTAGCACCTGATGGTGTCCTGGGTGGGGTTGGGACCTTAGGAAAGAGAATTGTCCTGGAAAGGAACAGACTCCAGTGAGGTTTGGGATTACTGAGTTGGAGACATTTGGAAATTGGTCTGGAGGAGAGAGAAGGCGGCATCGCAGAGAGGGCCACCAAGGCGTCCTGGGTTACCTCACCTTCCAAAGAACAGAATTCAGAGGTGTTGTTGAAAAGAAGGGAGGTGGAGAGGTGATGGAGACACAGGCGCCACCAAATGGAAGGAATACAGGATGAGAAGACATTGCTCAGAGAAGGAAAAGGAATAACCATTGTCACACCCAAATCATCTCACACCTTTCCCCTGACAGCCGTGGAGGTACAGCACTGAGAGCTCAGATCCTCTTCAAGAAAGAACTGGCCCTTGGCTGCCCTGGCCTCCAGCTGAGTCGGCGCTCCCTAGGGAACCCTAGCCTGCTCGCTCCCCGTCTCCTTTAGCAATGCCACACCTGCACAGTGGTCTTCCTCCCCCAATCCAGCTTCTTCGCTTGTGTGCCCCATAAACCTGCTCTTTAATTCTATTCCAGTGTCTGCTGCTTGCAGAACCTGGACTAACACCCTTTCCAAATCTCTGAAAGTGACATTCCTTTTTTAAGACCCACAGAAAATCCTAGTGTCATGTTATCTGGTTATCTCCAGGAATCTAGGATCCAACCTTAACTAATGCTTCATTGATTCACTTACTCAATTAATTATTCATTTAATCCACCGCTTTAAGAGGTATTAATTAAGCACCCACCAAATGCCAGACACTATGCTGGATCTGGGAATATGGCAATAAACAAGGAGGACGCAAGTGACAATCTTGTCCGGGCAACTTGGAAAATGAAAGACCATGAGAGGTTCAGGGAGGAAAAACTCTCCCTGGGTGGGGCTGAAACTTAAAGCAGTGCCTCCCATCTGGTGAAAACACACACAAAATGATCATCAGACTGAAAAGACCTGCAGTTCCACACCACACGACTTCTGCTGTGGCTGATGCTTTCCACGTTGTACACAGTCAGTCACTGCCACAAGCAAGCACTGGGGAAGGCAACAACCCATCCACGGTGTGACAACAGCACAGTGTCACCAACTCCTGTGACGGTCCCTGGCTTGGCATTTGCTGGCTACCTTTTCTGCTTTCCACTCTGCCTCCCTCCACACATACACACCCCCAAGTCAGGCAAAACACTTCCACTTGGGAGGAGCCACCATGAATTTGGTTTGCATAAAGCATAAACCAAAATGTCAAGGCATCTGAACAAGCTCCAGGTCAGAAAAGTTGCTGACCAGGACTTAGCGTCCAAGGAGGGTGGTGGGTCCTGTGGAAGCCTGCGGGAATGGGGCAAAGGGGGCGGCACAGAGCGTGGGCCAGCCCTAGAGGCTGCACCTGGAAACAGGCCGGGGGGGGGGGGGGGGGGGGGGGCGGAATGCTAACTGAGTCCCCCTCCCCCAGTTCCCCCACATCTGTGTGCTGCAATGAAGCTAGCCCCCCCCCCCCCCCCAGGAGCTCTTGGGGAAGACCAGAGGCATAGCCAGTGGGGACTGTGTGATGAAACAGCCACCCTTAGGGCTGTTGTATAAGGCTGGGCTCTGGGGGAGGTAGCTGTTTGAATCCCAACTCTGCCATCCTGGTCCTGTGACAAAGAGCAAGTCCTTAGCTTCTGTGGGACTCAGACTCCTCTGCTATAAAGGAGGATCTGGGAATACGATAAAAAACCTACTTCATCGTATTCTTGTGTGCCTGGCTTTAGCCATTATGTTAACTTCAGTTGCTTCTAATTATGTATCGCTCCACTCTTACCTACTGCCTCATTAAAAAAAAGAAGAAGAAGAAAACTGAAATATAAATTCCCTTCCACTTTCAGGAAGTTTTCTGAAATTACACCCACCGCAAGTATTTCAGGGTCACTGGACTTTCTGTAGACACACTAGTCAAACTCGTTGAGGAAATGGCCCATGAGCCCCTGATTCAGCTACCGAGGGGCCTCTGCTTTTTCCATTCAAAGCGACTCTGGGAGAAGCAAGGGTCTCAGACAGAACAATAGGATAGATTGTGCCTCTTACAGAAATTCCACCTGTGGCTCTGAGTAGCAGGTTTGATCTCAGGCTTGCTGCCAGTTAGGAAGTGAAACCCTTTCCGGAACACTTGCTGTTTTGTTGGTTTTCCCCTGGAGATCTAACAATGTCACCTAGAAACTTTTAGCTGATGAGCTATGCTCTGTACGGAGTATACCCCTGTAAAATCTGATGAAATATTTCATGGGCTCCCTAATACTCTTAGGGGTGAGTGGGGATCCTGTAGCCCTTCCCCTTAAACTGCAATTGGATACCCCCCCACACACACCCAAGGTGTGCATTTCCTGTCACCTGAGCAAACTCTGGGCTGTCTACATGGTAGGATGTAGCCACACTGGGAGCTGTGTTACCTCTGCCTTCTTTTGTAACCCAAAGGCCTAGATGAGAGGCTGTGAAATAAAAAAGGGCGCTTGTTTCTGCTGACAGGTTTGCGTTAAGAATCTGGAAAACTGGTTTCAGTTTGAGGGCCTCTGGGCAGGGGTGGGGTTGGCAGTGGGGCCGAGGGCCTAGATCTTCCCACATCCATTACAAGAAGAGTGACTGCAAACCAGTTCTGCAGATAGCGCCCTGTGCTGGGGTTCTCTGGGGCGAACCGCTTATTTTGGAGCCACGGAAGAACAATGGGAAATCTTTTCCCATGACCTTCTTTTTGCCCTCACTTGAAATTCCATTGTATTTGGAACGTAAGATAACAGGGACTAAGTTCTGCAACTCTTCAGGGACGACAGCTGGGCCATCTCCTCCTCAGCCTCCCAATCCTTCCCGGTGCCAGGCCTTCGTGTGAGAACCGGGCAGGAACCAGCCAGCAAAGGTGGCTATAAATACTGACTTCCCTCAGGAGCCCACAGCTGAGGGGCAGGGCCCGGGGGAAGCACCTGCTTCTCCGAAGGGCATATCCGCCCCTGGGCCCGGCTTCCCTGTCCTCAGCCTTTGGGTGGCACTTTCTGTGGACATTTTCCAGCTCTGAGGAAGCCAGGCTGTAACCCAGCTTCCCAGCAAGGCCTGTGCGTCATTTTCACTGGGGTTGATGAAACGGAATGGCTGGGGATAAAATGAGGAGGGAAGGAGAGGAAAAGAAAGGACAGGACCCTCTTCATAGAACGCTTTCCTCCTCCTGATTTGAGGGGAAACCCGACAGAACTGCTCCTCAGGCAGGACTCTTTCCTCCTGCTGAGGCAGAGACGTGACAGTTGAGAGTCTTTTTTTTAAAATCAGTGATTATTTCCTTTCTTCGGTTTTATTTATAAAGCCTGAAGTAAGACATCCCTTATGGGCATTTTAAAAAACCAGAAGCAAGTCACAACGAAAGCTAATGGTCAGTTGTAAATGAAATTCTGTCATTCAAAATGAAACAGCATTAAAAGCCATATATGAGATGAGGAAGAGTTGAACAATCCACTGGATGACAGTTCTCACACTTCAGTGAACTAAAGAATCACCTGGAACACTTGTTTGAAGGACAGAACCCCAGTACCCACCCACTGAGATGGATCCCATAGGTCTGTGCCTGGGCCCAAGATTCTGCCTTTGAGTCCCTAAATAATTCTGACTTTTGTACTCTGGATCAGGGCTGCACTTTGAGAAACAATGCCCTAAAACGGAAGTTTACAAAGTGAGGGCCCCACCAGCGGCAGTGGCAGCACCAGGGGTTTGTTAGAAATGCATATTCTCGGGCCAACTCCAGACATAAGAGATCAGAAACTCCAGGGGCAGGGCCCAGCAATCTGTTTTTAAAAACTTCCAGGGGATTCAGAAGGTTAAAAAACGGTACCCTAGGAGATTGCTTACAAGCCAGGAGTGCAAGCCCTGGAACAGTGTGATTCTAAGATGCAGGCCAGACTGAGAACCACTGCTCTGGTTCCACTGGAATGTACTGTAAGATATATAAACCTCCATAGCCTCTATTTTCTGAGCATCCACCTCTTTGAGCCAGGATTAGAGTCACTGTGAAGAGGAAAGAACATGGGCTTTGTTTCAGAGAGATAAGGATTCAAGTCTTGGTCCCAAATTTAACCTCCCTAAACCTCAGTGTTTTCACCTGTGAAATGGGAAGAATGCTACCCCCCCATATCCCCCACCCCCACCCCCCAGTGATGCTCTAAGGAGTAATGAGACAGTATCTGCTAAAGCACTTAGTGTCTGGTGCATTGTAGGAACTTGATTTTCCTCTGTGTCTCCTGGCGATCGTTATTTCCCTTAGTTTAATTGGGGTCTGGAATGAGATCCTTAATCTTTATAGAAATATGACTTGAGGGTTTGTTCTCCAGGGAGCATCAAAAAGCTCATTTTAAAATTCATCTCTCATGTTAGTGTAAATGTATGAAGAGCTCAGCGAGCAATCCTGATTTTAAAAGACTGCTGTGTGAGTATAAAAACACCTCTAATGCTGTTTAACCTGATTTGACTCTGCAACCATAGTTGCTTTTATTTGTGTTTCAGTAATGGGCAAAACTGTATCATTTTATTATCAGGTACTTTGCACAAACATTTCACTTTCTCAGTTGATCTCCACTGCTTATAAAATGCCAGGCGAACTTCCATCAGTTTGGTGACAAAGATTTGTCATAGACTGGTATAAAGAAATCAGTGTGTACGCGAGTGTGAGTGTGTGTGTGTGTGTGTGTGTGTGTGTGTGTGTCCACTTGTAATTCAGTTGGTTGGAACATCAACCAGTACCGTATACTTACAAGAGAGCAGACTCAGGAACCACTCTGTCATGAAGCTATGTTGTCTGTGTTTTATATTTTAGATAAAACATAATGGTTTTATTGACCCTAAATAAATACGCGGCAATGACTGCTTCAATAGGTTCTAAAGATGAAATGCCTGCAAACATGCTTGCCCTTCAGGCAATGACTGAAGCACAGGCTGTGTAGTTTCAAGCTTACACAGCCCACGTTTGTGGGAATGTAGTGGTAACCCATGTGTGTTCAGTGATCAAATGTTCCACATACTCGTATCAGGATGGAAGGTCCTTACGTGATCAAGGCCTGCGGCAGTGTAAAGCCCTGGATGGCCTACTAGTTTAATTTATGGTAGAGTAACTGGCAGCTCTTCAGTCAAGAGGTAGATATATCCAATATTTGTTGCCAACTAGTACTTTATCGCGTTTCCCCGAAAATAAGACCAGGTCTTATATTAATTTTTGCTCCAAAAGACATATTAGGCTTTATGTTCAGGGGATGTCATCCTGAAAAATCATACTAGGGATTATTTTCCGGTTTGGTCTTATTTTGGGGGAAACACGGCAGCTTTAGCTTCAACAAACATTGATTGAGGGCCTGCCATGTGCTAAGCAACTTAACAAGCATAGTCTCGTGGAAGGCTTCCAAGTAGCTTTCACCATCCACTTTTTACCCATGAGGAAACTGCGGTACAGAGACATGAAGGCATTTGATGAATGTCATGCAACCAGTTACAAAGCAAAACCAGGATGTCACAGGTGTCACAGGTGTTTTCTCCAAGACAGTGTTGCTACGCCCTAGTGTTTCCCTCCACAAGGTAAAATGAATATTCCAACTGTCACTGATGTGCAATTTGTAATCCCATCTTACAGATGACAAAATAAAGAGCACCAATCACAAAGCTTTATCACACACAAAGCATTAAGGACATAGATTATTACAAGCCATTCATTTAGCCATAGGACATTCTAAAATAAAGCCAAAGGTGAAACTTGGGCTGACAGGGCTCCTAATTGGGCCCCAATTTCAAGGGTATGCTTGTTTCTGCCTTTTTCCAAAGGCACATTTCCCAGACATGAGGTGCTGAGAAACTGAACCTGAGCAGGGAAATGGGGGTGGGGGGAATTCTTATTTATCCTAGGAGGGATTCCTTGCTTTCAGTTGCTGATTCACTTGTCCATTCACTTATTCATCTAGACAGACTTCATTCATTCATGGTTTCTTATAAGTGAGACAAATTACCCATATATCTCTTAAAACAATTTTGGAAAACTACGTATCCTTTTGAACTTTTTAAAGCTGAAATCTAAAGTCTCTCTTCCTGTAGTTAAATAGTTACAAAGAGTGTAATTCTGGCATGCAGTCAATATTGACAATTTAAAACAAAACATTCTTGTTTGCTTTTACATGTATCCAAAGGACTATGACACCACAGTAATTTTATATTTATTTTCCAAAACTGAAAAATACATGAATGACCTTTTAATAGTAAGACCATGTAGTGTTCGCTTTCTTCCCTGAATTCATATTTCCATTCCATTTCTCTAATTTTACTCTATGGTAATGTATTTCATGCTTGAAAACCTCTTATTAATCACCATCGCATAATTCTACGTAACAATCATATAATATAAATCGAAACAATCTGTTTAAATTTCTTGTAATCTTAGCCTTTCGATGTTTTAAATTTTTCTCTGCATTGAGTTATTTGGTAGTTGAACAAAATGCATCAAAACATAAATATATTATAACTTTAGACAATGCACCTTAAGATCTGGGAGAAATGAGAGGGATGCCTTTCTTTTGGAAGGTCATCTGGAAAAGGAGAACCTTTCCCGTGGGATCTCGCTTGCAGGCATGTTCTCAGGCAGATCTTATTAGGAAAGAATACATGTGGAAGTCTAGTATCTGGAAATTAACTCCCCGAAATAAAGCCAATCTAATATACCCCATCTGGAAGTCTGCCTCCCCAGGAGCCAAAAACACGGAGGCTCATGAAGGGTTTGGGACACAAATGCAAACAACCACTGAAAGAGTCAGACGGCACATCTTGAGGGATCCATCAAGAGACAAGCCCCATTAGTGATTCCTACAGGGGAAATCTAGTATAAAGAATTGTTAACTAGGCAAAAGATTAACTACTGAATGGGATAAAAGAGAACTGGAAGGTGAAATAGCAACTCAGAAGGCAGCTGCCACCCCTAAGGCCGAGTGGAAAATAAATGAGGACCTCAGAAACTTGGAAGAAGGAGGATCTCACAAGGCTGAGACGTAAACCCTTGAAGAGAGGGCGTGGCTGCGGCTGCTGCAGCAACGAAACAGGGTGCTGGAAGGCGCTCATCTCAGGCCCCTGAGAGCTGTCACCACTGTGGTGAGCACTGCTGGTACCCTCTGCACCCCGATTAGCTCGAAACTGCATGGGCAACAGTACATGGAACGGCATCCCCTTGTTCCCCTTCCGCTTTGCAGCGCCTCCTATTGGCAGAGCGTAACATTGAGCAGGCCGTCAAAAGGAGAAACAACGGTCCAGCTCCAGCACGACAAAGCAGGACAGAAAAGGGTGGCTTTCCGAAAAGAGCGGAAAGGCAATAAATTAACAACTGGCACAACCCTCCAGAGATAACTACAGTTAGAGGATTACATGGGTCCATAGAAAAGGGATATGACTTTTAACCTCCCTCTCTCCTCAAATCAATAGATTGATAGATGCTGAGGTCCCTCCTTTGGTCTCGGTTGTATCTGCAGTTTTTAACAGAGAGTAATGGGAAGCTACTAATAAATAACTCCCTCGCAGTGGTGCCCAGGGCTGGGAATCTTACCCCAAGTTCACAAAACCTTGACATTGTTTCCGTTTGAGTGCAAAGGGAGGGGTTTTCTTACATGTTCAGGAAGCACAACCAGGATTCTCAAGGGACAAATTATTTATCTGTCTTTGTGACAGCAGCTCAACCTAACACACTGCTCCTTGGAGATTATTTTTGCTACTGAGCTTTTCCTCTTTTGATTCCCGCCCAAGAAGAGTAGGAAGGCAAAGGACTGAGCAGCATCTATTTTCATTTCTCATATTTCTGTTTTGAAGCGAAATGATTTCATACATGGTAGTTACCAAATTGGCACCAAGGTCTCCCTTTCACCAACTCCCCTGCAATCTTTATCACTGCAGTCAAGAATACATCTAAAACAAAAAAATTCATGTCAGTCCAACCATGACAGGACTTTATTTCAGAATCATTCTCTGCTGGCTTCACTTGTACAAAACTTGCTGCCATCGTCTATAAAACACCCCATTACTCACCTCAAGTGTCTTTAGAAAGAAACCCTCTGAAAAGCCACAGGAAGGACAGAAAGTGCACTGGTGGGAAGAGAAGACTGAGGAATTTCTATTTCCACCACTAACTGGCCGTGTGCATGAGAAAATCGCTTGGTTTCTCATCACTTCCCCCAGCTTCTCCCCCAGAACCATGTTTATAGCCATCGGTCTCAGGGGATGATGGGAAAATAGCACTTTCCTGTTGCTGAGCATTGTTGGGATGGGTGGGGCCAAGGGTCCGATCAGCCAGGGGAGACCTTGTCTACACAGCTGTACACTCACAGCCCTTTTTTTTACAACGTTATATTTATATTCCTTTTTAAGTATGGTTTTTGTTATTTTATTAAGGTAAAGTTCACACATTGATGACTCTTTACCTCCATATACAGCTATATTACTACCTTTTGATCAAGATATAAATATTTCAAATATATCCCTCAAAATCCCTGTGCCCTTCCTTAGTCAATATGCATGCCCACCCCTTGAAGTAATTATGATTCTGACTTTTGACACCATAGACTTCTTTTTGTCTCTTCTTGAACCTCACGTAAATGAAATCTTACAGGGTGCACTCTTTTGCATCTGGCTTCTTTCACTCAACACTGTGTGTGAGATCCCTCCTCTTTCTTGCTAAGTAGTATTCCATTGTGTGAATATACCTCAATTTATCTGTTCTGCGTTTGACGGACATTTGGGTGGTTTCCACTTCGGGGCTATTGTGAATAAAGCATGGAGGCACGATCTTGCATGTGTCTTTTGGTGGACATCTATATGTATTTTTCTTGGGTACTCTATCAGTCCCATCAGAAAAGCAAAACCACATAATAATCTGAATAGGAAAAGTTGACTGTGAAGCAAGTTTAACTACAACTGGAGTAATAAGGGATTTAATACGAAGAATGTTTAACTGTAACAGGAGTAACAAGTAAGAGGTAAAGGGAGTTCTAAAGGCTACAGGAGAAGATACCAACCCCAGGGCTGAGACACAGCACTCAAGGAAGATCCACGCCCCACCTCTGCCTCAAGGCCTGTTTTGAGATAGAGACCTTGTTGGAGAGGGCCTGCCTATGGCTCATGGAATAGCAGAGAAGCAACTGTGGTGCTGTGTTGGTGGAACCTTCTGGAAATCTGCCCTCTGGAAGATTCTGGAACATCCATCCTCTAACAGGGATAGCTGTTCACAGGGCAGTGTCATTCCTGAGGCACTCTACTACAGAACTGACCACAGGGTTACCCGGGGAAGCTGCCAGCACGAGGTGCTGCTGGCCACCATGCACTGCAGTGGCCAAGACCTGGGAAAACCCCGGGTGCTGCAGGAGCTGGACTCTGGGGACCATGTGCACTGCAGCGGAAGCCGCTTGTGCTGTGGGGACTGGTTGCTGGAGAAGCACAGTGCAAGAGCCTGAGAAGCCAGCACTTTGGAACCAGGAAGCAAATTCTTCCTCCTGCAGTGTCTCACCAGCAGCCTCTACAGACTAAGCTTCGGTACCAGCTGGCAAAGGAAAAATAAATATTTAAAGGGCCCAGATCCATTTTCACAGAGCAATCTAAAAGGATTGACTTGTTGCTGAGAGACACTGCATCAAGAACTCACACAGGTGTATACTTAGGAACTACTGGGTCACAGAGTTGCTGCAAATTGAGCTTTTGTGGGTCAGGCCAGTTTTCAAAGGGTTGCACCAATGTACGGTTTCATCAGCAATGTATAAAAATTCCAGTTTCTTTCATACTCTGGCCAATCCTCTGTATTGTCCGTCTTTCTCATCTTAGACATTCTCATGACTATGAAGTGGTATTTCATTATGATTTTATTTAGCATTTTCCTCGATGAGTCAAGATGTTGAGCATCTTTACATATGCCCGTTGGACATTTAGAAATCCTCTTTTTGAAGAGCCCTTTCAGGTTTGTTGCCCAATTTTTACTAAGTTGCCTTTTTCTTATTGATGTATAGGGGTGCTTTTTATATGCTGAATACAAGTTCTTTATCAGATATATTGTAAGCATTGCCTCCCAGTTTGTGGGTGACTTTTTAAAAACATGTATTCATAGAGCCAGAAGAGCACCACACCGTCTCATCCAATATGCTGCCTCCATTAGGGTAAATATCACCGGCCACAGAGTCATGGTGACATGCTTATATAGTTGAGATAAAGTAAACGAATCTTCTGGAGTTGGTCTCTGCACTTCCTTAAAAAGGCAAATGTATATTTTAAGGACCATCCTCATCCATTTAAAATAATTGTCCTCCTTTCCCTCTGCCAGTTCAGTTGTTGAGGTCAAAGATTTCTGAGGCTGAGGGAAAGAGTCGGGATTTAAGTGCATTATGGAAAGCTTCTGTGAGATAAAATCAGATTGTCTCCCTCAATTTCCCAGGGAGACATCCCGCTTGAAAACCGACAGTGGAACAGTGCCACTTCCGAGTGCCGCTGTGGTACTCGTCCTTCCCTGTCAAGGCGCCTTACGGTCATATGCTTGGCTCCCTGCTTTTCTTCTTGATGTGAAGTTACTTGAAAGCAGGAACCAAGCGGATTTTTTTTTCCACCTGTACCACCCCAGGGCTATCCCAGGAACTATGTCTCAAGGAATGTGTCCTGACTGTCTTGATGGAATTATAGCAATAATCTATTCCAGGTGTGGGATGATATGCAAACTGGGTTTTTCCTTATTGTCACTTTAATTGATGTTGGGGCTGGTGGTGGCTCGTAGGGGGAAGATGAGAACCTGGAAGAAAAGTCTGATTCCCCGAGGCAGAAAAAAATGGGAAATTGGAAGCCCCAGCCCAGTCCTTTGGAGATGGGGACTGATGAGAAGGGGAGACAACAGTCTGGTTCTGACCAACCATGGATCAGAAGGGGGTCTGACCATGGGGTGCTGGAGACACAGCTGGCTGGAAGAACCAGCAGCGCAAAGAGGAGGAGTTAATCAGGAACCCTGTAGCTGTGCGGGCCAACTCCAGCTGCACGTTAGACTCACCCACTGAGGAGACAGGGAGACGTAAGCACACCCGTGCCCAGGCCTCACTGCTGGCCAATTGATTCAGAATCAGGTGGAGAAGGCATCTGTATTTTAAGTAAGTATCTCAAACGATGCTGATGCATGGTGAGGGCCGAGAACACCTGCTCTAGAGCAAAGTAAGGCTAGAGGACCTCTCTCCATATAGAGAACAAATTCATGGTTGCCAGAAGAGAGGAGGTTTGGGGAGCTAGGTGAAAAAGGTGAAGGGATTCAGGAGTACAAGTTGGTAGTTACAAAATCGTCACAGGGAAACAAGACAAAGAAACAAAAACTCATAGACACAGATAATAGTTTAGTGGTTACCAGAGGGTAAGGGGGGTTGGGGGTGGGAGATGAGGGTAAACGGGATCAAATATATGGTGATAGAAGGAGAACTGACTCTGGGTGGTGAAAACACAATGTGATATATAGATGATGTATTACAGAATTGTACACCTGAAATCTATGTAATTTTACTAACAATTGTCACCCCAATAAACTTTAATTAAAAAAAAATTGTCACAGGGGTGTAAAGTACAGCATAGAGAATATAGTCAATAATGTTGCAACAATTGTGCATAGTGCCAGGTGGGTACTAGATTAATCGGGGGGATCACTGCATAAATTATATAAATGTCTAACCACTACGGTATACACCTGAAACTAATATAAAATAATATTGAATGTCAGCTGGAACTGACAAAAATAAATAAATATTTTTAAATTAAATATAAAAAAAAGAAAGAAAAGGCTGATTTGTATGAATCCCCTTGAATGAATCCAGAGGACCCACCTATTAGAGGTCTGGGTGCTACAAAGTGAGCAATTTTAACCTAAATCTGAGGCATAGACTTAGGCTTCCCATACGGAGGATTTCACTTTCTTTCACCGTACAAAGAAAAGCCATAGAAGGGATTTCTGACTATGAACTTAGGGTAGAAAAAATATGGTGAATTAGACAGCAGAATAGGTGACTCTCCTAAGTAAAAAGCCACAATGAGCCAATTGTATCCCTTTGGACCCTGAGATTGGTGAAGTCATTTCAGTGATTAAAAGGTGGGGACCAGAGCACAGAGCCCTCGAATACCAAGGTAAGGAGATTGGATGCCTGACCTTGGTGCCCATCAGACATAACTTGTTCCTGGGGTTGGTAGCTTCACTAGTGAGTCAGTCGCAGCTCTAAAATCCTACGGTTCTATGATATACATTATTGGCAAGATGTGAAGCAAGTACTGGTTATTTTTGGATCTGAGTTTTCTCCACATTATACCTTGTTAATGCCAGCTTGCATCAGTAACTCACATTTTCCATGTGAGTGCAACTGGCAGTGGCTGGCAGGGCTTAGGTCAAGTACCAAGAACTAGCAAACCTATGGGAAAGTTTTAAGCCCAGTAAATCTGAGGTTTGGAAAGAAAGTGCAAAGTCAACTGCAAGGTCCCCACCCACCTATATAATAGCATGGTATTAGAAAAAGAAAGTGGATGAGGTGAAAGGCATTGTAATTACTGGTGTTGCTTGACACTGAAATCTGGGAGTTCTGTGCCACAAAAACACAGCTAGAGAAACCAGCTCTCTAGCCACTTCCCATCCTGACCAAACTCTCACCCAGCCAAACCCTCACAGCTCATGTCGAACAAGTCCATATAGTCTTTCCAGTAGGTTGTTTGGATAAGGCTACTTCTAAGGCAATATATTAGACAATCTAGTCCAGCTTAAGGAGAGAAAAAAACTACATTATTTTGGCAAGGGACAGCTGCCCTATCACTTATTCATTCAATAAATGTGTATCAGGTGATAACTATGTGCAAGGTGCTGTGCTAGGTGCCAAAAACACAGAGAAAAAAATGTGATTCTGTCTTCATGGAGCTGAGTCTGAGGGAAAAAACAGATATAGAAAGAGAATAGTATAAGTCAATGTAAAGTGCAATGATAGAGAAATGCACAGGATAGCTTGAGAGCAGCCAGCAGGCTGTTATCAGGGAAGGCTTCCTGGAGGAGTTGCTATCTCAGCAGAGAGGTAGAGTCAAGGATGGACTGAAACCACTCACACTGGCTTGCAAATGCCAATTGTGTACATTTCTTCCCAATTCTGCATTTATTCACCAGATTGGTAACTTGAAATCAGCAATGGTGTGAGTATTCTTACCTCAGAAATCAACAAACCCTACAAACTCAGCTTTTCCTCCTGAAGAGATGTTTGTTACACATCTTACCCAGCACACTATTGGGTAAGATATAGTCAAGATGGAAGGAAGGGCATTTCAGGAAAAGTATACACCTCAGGCAAAGGCATGGAGGCCAGAAAAAGGATAGAGTGGGGACGATCGGACTTTAATTTTTCTAAACTATGAAGTGCACAGCTGTAATGGCAGGAAATAAAATGGAAAGGAAAGCAAGGGCTAGGTTATGGAGGACATCGTAAGCTGTGCTAAGGAGAAGCCTCTTTATCCAGTAGGGGGTGGGAAGGCAAAGAAGTTCTTAGCTAGGGTATGATATGCTACTATTTTGGAAACATCCTGCTTACAACCATGAAAGCATCTCCTTGATAATAAATAATAAGCATCTTACACAACCGAATTGAGGTTAGAGTGAAGAAAATTTGCTCCTAAAACTGCCCTCAAAGTAAAAAATAAAACAAAATGCAAAGTAAAATAAATTTTAAAAAAATACACAAAGTTTAGTTTCTGGTCTCATATTTCCCACAACAATAACATAATTTGGTTCAGGTAAGTGGTCTATGGAAGGTGTAGTAGTTTGGGTCTAACCAGAAGATGGAAGCCACACAGTGTGTTGATTGGGGTTGTTTAATGTATCGAATTGTTAACTATGAAAAAAGACTATAAGATATACAGAAACTCTATGTGGTACCGTAGATTTAAGGGAGACTACCCAAGAAAGGACAAACCTGAAGGGGTACGCGAGTTAGAGAAAGTGAGTTCGCCCACCATATAGCAGAGAAGCTTGCTGTGGCGCTGGTCTTAGTTGCTGGGTAAATAATAAGCCATGCTTTGGGGTGAAGGTGGGGAAGCTGCCATCAGAACCGGCATGGACATCCTGCTGGCAGGGGCGGGAACTCTTCAGAGAGCATGGCAGGGGTGCCTCTAGTTTTCATTAGAGACAGCTATGGAATGCTTATCGCCAGGCTAACTGAGGCCGTAAGGATGTACCGTGTTCTGGGCCTGCGTTGGGGCAAGTTCCACTGGGTGTCCACACAAACACATCACCTACCCCTGGTTCAGCCCGGAAACCAGAGGACAGCCTCTTCCTCCTGCAGGGTACCCTCTCTCCAGTGCCCTCTACTGAAAAAGCTCAACACTTTAAACTCACCTACTTCAAAATTTTTATTTATTTTGTGTGTGTGTGTGTGTGTGTGTGTGTGTGTGTACTATAAGACACAAAAATATAATTTTACCTATTTTGTTTCTTACTCTAAAGGAGAACTACTTAAAGGAATCCCGTCTTTTATCACAGCGCATATTGAAAGGTGTATTTGGAGCCAAGAGGCTCCAAATGAATCAATAACTGACACAGGAAGTCAAACATCCCAGACAGAACTAAAAAAAAAAATATGGCCATTCTCCTGGCCGTTTTCGCTTTACAATACTGAAAAGCTAACTGTGCTGGACTTCCTGTGCCATCCCTAGACTTGGCGGAATTGCCGACCACTCATTCTGGGTGTCCACTTGGGGCACTTGGCTAAGTTGCAGCTCTAACGGGGGTTTCAGTGTGACAGCGCTGAGCCCTCATTCCTTCCTCCCAGCCACGGAGTGCTCTCTGTGGGCAGTTCCTCTCCAGTATTGATTGACCTTCCTCAACTCACTCACAGGTCGTTATTTTCCTGGGATGCTCACGTTTCCCACAGTTCCATTGGGTTCCATAGACCACATGCTCCACTTTCCACTGTCTCTCTTTGGAGAAAAAAAATCAGGTGCTACTGTGGTTGCTTAAATGTTTGAAAGGTGCAAACAAGCTCTGGTCATGAGAGACCATGGTTAAGAGCCCAGGGTTCCAGAATCAGACATACCCCAGTCCCAACATTTAGTGAAGTTGTGCATTGAGCCTTGAAACCTCAATTTACTCATCTGTAAAATGATCAGTAAAAAGTACCTGTTCATGTGACTGTTAGAAGAATTAAATGAGATAATCTGCATAAAGTACATAGAAAATACCAGTGTACAGTAAATATTTAGTACTAGTTATTATTATGCTGTGCTGATAGCCAAAACTCAAACTCCCAGAGAAACAGCCAGCTCTGTCATTGTGTTCCTCAAAATACTAAAACTTTAACAGTCATTTATACTTATGATTTTGAGTATAATTATTACCCAACTGAAAAAGAAATGAGTTTTGATGGACTATTTTTTACTCTCCCCTGAGTAAAGAATTCACTCCCAGAGTAAAGAATTTGCAAGGATGTGCCTATGATTTTTCCTTGCTCTTTTTAATTCAGCTGATGGTGTTGTTCATTATCCACTTGAGGTGTCATTAGAATAAATTAATATTAAAATATTTAAATTTAGAACAATGTGCTTGAAATGCCATTAGGAAGATTTATCATCTACAATGAGAAATCGGTGCTCCATTAGCTACAATCCCCAATTCGGTAAGTGGGGAGACCTCCAGCTCAGATCATTACCCAACGCCTCTCCCTCTGTGTCCCCGGATGCTGTCGATGGTCGTTCTTAGGTTCACTGAGGGTTTGTTCTACTGATTCGCTTTGCACCTCAGATGCCAGCATGTGAGTGAGGGCTGTCAACTAACATCAGCCTTAGGAATTCACAATACAAGGAAAGGCAAAACTCACTTGTTGGACCAATGATTAAAAATAATGCCAAATGTATTCCAGGAAAGTGAAATGATTATTTCCAACATAGAGGCTAGAGCTGTTGAGATGGAATCCCACCAAATCTTGGAGGCTGTACAATGTGGTTGTTAAAGTGTAGATTTTGGAGCCTAACTTCCTGGGTTCAGATCCCTGCCACTAGCTGGCTGTGATATCTTGAGCAGGTTGCTTTACCTTTCTATGCCTTGATTTCCTCCTCTGCAAAATGGGGATGATTGTAACACCTGCCTTATGTTGTAAAGATCCTGTGAGTTAATGTATGTAAAGGGCTTCAAACATCTGGCACACGGTTAATGCTGTGGAAGTATTTGCTGTTATTACCTTGTCTTTGAAAAAGACTTAAGAGAAAATATAATTACACGTTCTTCCAATCAATTAAGCACCTGACAACATTCCAGAAGACCCCTTATTTATAAGATCCTTTTCCTTAGCTCAGACTTGTTTTCATTTGCCAATTTTATTCAAAAGGATAATGACCTACTTTCAAGTAGAAAGCCCCAAGGAAGTTACTTGGAGAGGAAAAACCCTCAGAAAATTCCCAAGTAATCTGCTGGGGTAAAAATAGCAGTATCTTAAATCTGTGTTAAAGCCAGCCAGCCCCAGACTAGTCTACTGTGTTACACAGCAGGATAGCGGGTTAGTAATATGCTATCTCTTGATCTGATACCAGGTTCCTGGGTGTGTTTACTATGTGAAAATGGATCCAGCTGTGCCCTTGTGATTTGTTCACACTTATGCATGTATACTCAACTTCAGTACAAATTTTACTTAAAATAAATACCCTACCAGGAGATATAGTCCAAGCTCACCCAGAAACCTTTGAATCTTGCCCATCTCCTTCATGGCTATTTGAAAATTCCTTTGGCAAAGAGCTCCAATCCTCTTGGGACTAAGCTGAGGCCTGAGAATAGGTTACCTTTAAATGGGGCCCCTAAAACATCAGACAAATAATATTTGAAACATATTTATACTAAAAAAATACTTATTTACCTAAAATTCACATTTAACTAGGTTTTCTGTATTTTTATTTGCTAAATTCAAATTTTGAATAAACTATTTTTTAGTATATGGGTATCTCAAACATTATGTGAATGTATTTATACTAAAAATATGTTTATCTGAAATTTAAATTGAATGGGGCATCCTGTATTTTATCTGACAACCCTATTCTGAGTGATTTACACATGGTGATTCATTTAAGTCTCGTACAACTGAATGAGGGCAGTACCATAATTAACGCTATTTTACAGGTAAGAAAAAGAGGCTAAGTAATTCTTTTCTAAAAAACCTGGCACTACCAAATGCTGGTAAAAATGCAGAGCAACTGGAACTCTCATACACTGCTGGTGGAAATACACTTTGGAAAAGCAATTGACAGCTTTGTAAAAGTTAACATACACCTACCATATGACCATACCTACGGTATCACCTAGTAAAACATGTTGGAAATGTTTTGATTGGATACTGTAAGGCTAAAGTCAAAAATAACTATACACACACTGTTCTCTAGTTGATATATCTGTTCCTCACCAGGACAAGGATTAGGAATTCTGAAATTATTTGTACACTAGAGAGGAACCGATAAGTAAATATATTACAAATAATTACAGCCAATGTCTCACTATTGGAAAAAGAAGTTACAAATAAGGAAAGGAGGAAGGCTTGAATGAACTCGCAAGGGCTGGATTGGAGTTAGACATAATCAATATTGATTTGTGTCTTAAAAGATATACACACGGGGATAAATAGATAACAGAAACAGAAAGAGGGGTGTATATTCATGAGTTATCACATACACATGTATTGCTTCATTCTACCCACTGAGACAGGCTAGAAGCAATGACACCCTAGGAACACTGAGTACCCTTACCGCCCAGATCTCAGTTCCTAACACCATTCTCCAACAATAGGAACCACGGCTCCTTGGAGAACTGGTTTATTCTAGAGTTTGGGCAGAAAAAAAATGGTAAGATGGGCCCGGAGTGTCTTGTGGTGCCAGAAAGTAAGGAAGTACTAAAATATAAAGATGGGGGGCATATGAAAGGGGCACAGGAGCCACCTGAAAGAGCTCCCAAAGGCCAAAGTTGGAGCCACTTGAGCAACAAAATAAATGATAGGATTGGATTATCACTCAAAGAACAAGATAAAAATCCATGAGTCCATGCTGATATGATAACTGAATAAATAAATGCGGGAAAATGGACACGTCTTCCTTACAGAAGAATTCCATTTAACAAATGTAGACAGAATGAAGGAAGTAGAAAATCACCATTGGAAGATCGCAGTAATATAATAATTGCCAAAAGCAAGATCCACTGAAGGATGCTAAAATCAAGGGGTAAGAGTTTAAGCAGAACCAGGAGACTTGCACAGTCTCAAAGGAGCTTTCCTCAAATGTTTAATAATTACAAGAGGAAAACAATAAGCCTATGGTGGAGAATGCCAACAAACACCACTTCAGCCAACCAGTGAAATTAACATCACCAAGTAGCACCATATGAAAACTCTGTCCCCCTGATCCAGGCACTGAGAAGGGCAACCTGCTGTTGTATCCTTCCCCAAACTATGGAACCTTAATCTCATCATGAGGAAACATCAGATAAACCCAAATCAAGGGACATTCTATAAAACAACTGACCAGCGCTCTTCAAACGTGTCAAGGTCATTAGAAACGAGGACAGACTGAGAACTGACAGAGATGGGGAAAAGCTGAGAAGACATAACAACTAAATGAAATGTGGGATCCTGAATAGAAAAAAATGGCATTAGTGGAAAAACACTCCAAAGGTTGTGCCAAGGTGGATTTCTTAGTTTACATAAATATTCTATGGTTATGTAAGATGTTACATGGGGGCGGGAGTAGCTGAAGCCTACACAGCAACTCTCTGTACTATTTTTGCATCTCTTGAGTCTAAAATTATCCAAGAATAAAAATATTACTCCAAAGCCCTAAAACCACCTTTCTCCCATACAATCTCTTACTCTAGAATAAAAAAATATGTATTATTAAAGAGTCCTTTTGGCTGTCAGGATAGGATCGGTCAGGTTACTCCTGGAAAATCATTGGACTACTAAATGATTTCCTCCTTTCATCTTTAAATTGGATTGGGAATCCTAAAGAGTCTATTTTCCTCCCTCTTTCCTTCTTCAAATTTCTAAATCAGGATTTCCTACTGAATACAGCTGGCCCCTGTCCTGCACAGCTCAACACCTGACATAGTGACAAGACCCAATTGGTGGGCTCAGCCCCCTTCTCAGCCCCCACTGTATTTACTGTTTCTAAATGCAGCTTGGGGAAAACGGGTTCCCCAGAGGTACCACGTGCAGTTAGAATGTCTGCAAACCCTTCTAGAGTTTTGTGAGGAAAGCAGTGCAGAGGAATCTTACCCAATGCAAGAGTTGCAAAGCCAGCTCTTAAGAATCCTCTGTTGCCTTATTTTTTTAGGAAAATAACTCCCGGCTCTGAATGTATAAATAAACTAATAGTGAGTAATGAAGTAAGAAAAAAAAAAACGTCTGCTGCCATCTGAAGATGCTGTCAACCTGTGACATTTTATACAGTAGTCTGTCTACGCCTTCCACCTTTCCACAAGGCAGAGGGCTTTTAATTTTTTTTAATTATTTGCACCTAAAACCAGATAGTTTACCTAATTGTTAGCTATTATATGAGAAATAGACTGATCCCTGACTTTTCAGTTAGCTCACAAGGTAAAGGCCAATTTTGGTTAATATAAAATGTTTGCATATTGATAATATGAATTACTGGAGGGAACTACTTTTAAAAAAAAAAAAAGGATGTGTTTCTGACTAATGGGAGAACAGGCTACCCACCAAAAAACAACAACAACAAAAAAAGGAATAAACCACCACCAACAAAAAAATCAGATACTGAGGGAGGCAACATCTAGGTGGGAATACCCTTAACAGGTTCAAGACACACTGAAACTATATTTGAGGCTTGGGAATTATTAGGACTTCCGGGATGAGAGACCTAGCAACTTTGTCCCTTTCTCCAAGCATTAGAACAGCTACTTAAGGTCTCAGAAATACACACCTAAGTTCATGGTGGTTATGATGGCTGCAAGTTCATCACAGCAAGTGATTAAGTAGGTGTGCTCGTTGGGCACATTGAGATTGTCCTGGAAGCTTTGCAAGGAGAAAGTACAACTCAGAGCAATCCTTAGAGGGGAGAGGAGGGGCTCTCTGTCTTGTTTCCAGTTGATCAAGAGTTGCAGCTTCCAGCTTCTCCTCCTCAGAAAACCACAGTCCATGCTCCATATTGTTGCATTTCTTCTAGATGTAGAAGGGCAACTTGGGATGGGTAAGGTGACAAACGAGAAAAGAGACATTCAAGGGAATCTGAGAAGGTGCGTTGGATTTCCCTTTAGTATGTTTGTGTCCAATGCCACTTCTACCATCCAACCTTCTTTTAAAAACGAACAAAGGGGAATGAGACAACATGGAATCTGTGTCTCGAGTCCAATGATAGCACTGAAACTATGTAATTCTGCAATGTCTGTTTAAGAGATAGGTTTTTGAGTTTTTCCAAAGTCTGATGTTCATTCTACTTCCTCGTCCCCAACCCCAAGGATGATGAGTCCGCATGTCTGGGGGGAAGACTGGATTCTTCATGTTTAAGAGGGTGGTTTCACTCCACAGATGGTTGTGGTGCAAAGTCAGGGCTGGGGCCTCAGCATTACTTCCCACAGGCTCTCAGGGAGCCCGGGTTCTGGGCACTGGCAGGTGCTCCAGAGACCCAGGTCCTGCCAGAGCAACACGTGGACCATGACTATGAGCCCACAGCTGTAGTTAGGGTTTCCAGGTGGGAATTCCCGCCCATTCTCAGGAATGTTTTTCCACTTTCCTGTTTCCGAATCCCGAGACAAAAACTGTTTTCTATTCTACATGATGAATTGTTTCCACAAAGTGACAGCCTATACTAACAACCACCTGAGTTCAAGGAGCTGATTTTCCCGATTTCCCGACCAACTTCTCTCGCGATTCGGGAACAGGAAAGCGAAAAAAAATTCCTCAGAACAGGCGGGACTTCCTGCCTGGAAACCCTAGCTGTGGTGGTGGTGATGGCAAACAGAGAACAATGAGAAACTGTAATTATGTTCCACTGCTAGAAACCTGCCTCAGACCCACTAGAAAGTGCCAATCCTTGTGGGCAAATGTGGAGAGTCAACTCCAAAGACAGGAGATTAGTGTATAAACCCACTGACCAATGAATGATTTGTTTTGTTGTTAAAGCTTAAACGTGTAATATAGAGAGTTATTGGATGCTAATTGCACTGCCTATCACTTTGAAGGGTTCTATATATATTCTATGTATGGATATACATATTATATGAGTTATGTATATATTCTATGTATCAATATAGATAGATCTATGTATATTCTCTCAGAGAGAGTGTGTATGTGTGTGTGTGTGTGTAGATGCAATATGTATTTATATATTCAAATATATTTGGTTCCAAGGATCGGTCACTTTCAGGCCCACATGTGAGAGACGATGTAGAAAAGACCCTTTACTTCAATGGTTCTCACCTTTGGCTCTACCTTGGAATCATGTGGGGAATTAAAAAAAAAAAAAGAAATACTGATGCCTGGTTACCATCCCCAGAAATTCTGCTATTACTCACAGAGGTATGGCTGGGACATTCTAATGTTCATCCAAGGCTGAGAATCACAGCTTTGTTCATAGTCTAAAGGTCCCAATTCTAATCCTGTTAGTTTCTGTGGGAAACCGGTAAGAGTCAGCTTCCTGTGTGGCCAGCAAGGGCTGCTATGGAGGCTAAGTGCAGTCTGTTGATAGTTCAAGAAGGGAAATATTCATGTAGCTGGTGTGACATCGCTCTGGTACTTATCAAAGATAAGCTAAAACTCCATTGTGTACAAGCTGTAGCTGTCGATGGGCTGCTGTCTGGGGGAGATGCTAGGATAGGGCTCAAACTTATGCAACCATCAGCTCAAACAAGATAATACAGTTAGATAGTAGAGCTGTGAACTCTGTGTCACTTGTAGCATCTGGGCGTCCCCTGAACCTGGCTAGAGAGCTCTGAGGGCACTGCCCAATAGCTGAACCATCTCAGTGGAGACCCTAAGTCCCAGAGAGGTGGCATCACCGTAGGTGACGACAGAGAGCTTCTAGTTGTGGATGTGAATCCAAATTAGAAACCTCTCCTGATTGATAAACAACAAACCACATATCCTTGGAATGAACTGTCATGTTTGGAAGTAAGACTGACTCCCTGGTTCCTCTGTCTCCGATTATCCAGCAAGTTGGAGTAATGGGTGCTTGAGCCCCTCCACACTTGAAGGCAGGGTGTATATACATTACCTCATTTCATCCCCACCAGCACCCTAAGAAGTGGCTTCCCGTCCTGGCCGGTGTGCTGCTGCACCTAATGGGCACTTGACCATCTCTGTCAGCCAGCAGGTAAGTGGTGGTCCGGACATCAGCAGTAACTGCCTTTTAAACAGTGTGGTTTAAAGAGTCACATCAGCTTGGAGCCAAGGATGGAAGCTCCAATCACTCTCTTGCAAAGTCAACACCGTGTCCCTGCCACATGTGGCTGTGGGTGGCCAGGTGGGGCTTCTGGATTCCCTTTCATATAGGGCCATAAGTAGCTGCATCTTTATGACCCCCTCAGGCAGCTGGTGGGAATCTCTCCCAGACCTCATTGTATTCATTCTCTGTTGCTACATAACAAATCCACAAGCTTAGTGGCTTAAGCAACACCATTTATCTATCGTTTCCTAGGTTTCCTAGTTTCTGTGGCTCAGGAGTCTGGGCACAGCTTGCCTGGGTCTTCTGCTCAGGGTCTCAGAGGCTACAATCAAGCTGTCAGTTGGGCTGGGTTCTCACCTGGAGAACTTAGAAGACTGCTTCTAAGTTTATTCAAGTTGTTAGCAGAACTTATTTCTGGCAGCTGTAGGACTCAGGGCCCTGGCTTTTTGCTGGGGGCCACTCTCAGCTCCCAAAAGCCACCCACAGTTATCTCGCAACATGGCAGTTTACTTCTTCAAAGGTACCAAGGGAGAGTCTCCTCCAGATTACTAAGTGACCAAATCAAAGGAGTTACATCAATGAATATCACCTCCGCCACATAATGTAATCCAATCAAGGGAGTGACATCTGTGGCTTCTGCCATTTTCTGTTGGTTAGAAGTAAGTCACAGGTTCCATCTGCACTCATGAAGAGGGGATATACAAGGGTATATGACTCATTGGGGTTCACCTTAGGGTGTGTCTACCATACTCAGCCACTTGCTTTTGTGTCTGACACAGACTATGGGATTAGAATTCCTCTTTGATCCTTCTTGCCAAGCCTGAACTTGATCTAAATTTTTGTTACTGATCCCTGACTGCTTCCCACTAATTTCCCCCACTCTTTCTGCTTCCAGATGCTCTTGAACGATGCTGTGTTGGTCGCAATCAGCCTTGACAAATGTCACCTACCATCAGAGGAAACTGAGAAAAGCTAAGTGTCTTGTTCAAGGTCACAAAGATTATCGTACAGATAGAATCTGAACCTGGGTCTGTTTAATCTGAAATCCCATGACCTTCTAGTCTGCTTAGTGTATATAGTAGTGATAATCCACCCAGCTACCAGAACTGATAATGAAACAATGCATGGAACAGTACTTTGTAAATTGAAGAGTACTATGCCAATACTTATTCAGAATCTCACTCATTAAAAGAATGGATTTGGGGCTTCTTAACAAAACAGCCTCACTTGCATTTGCCTTTTGAAAACTCCACATCTAGGCAAAATTTTGTTTCCAGTAGTTTCTGGCAGACGAACAACAGTTAAATCTTTTTAAATGCAGAATTCCAGTGTAATCCAACGTATAGCCTACACAGCACAGAGGGGAGAAATTAATCAAAGAAAACAATCTTGAATCTCCTCTTCTCAGTCTTCCTTTGTTCTTTTCTGCTTTCTCTCAGCAGGTTTCCTATTTAGACCTGTGATTTCCATGACTGGGCCACCAATCTTGGGAGAAGCAGGCTGTCTATTCAGACCCCCTTGATAACCAAAAGGATAAGGAAAAGCACAGCGGCCTCCTTCCTGCTCCACTTGGGGTCTTGTGCTGCCCACCAGAGCCCAGAACTCTAATTTCAATCAGGAGGATTTAGGAGCTGAGGCAGCTGGGAGGGCCGGGGGTGGGGGCTGGGGGGAGGATGTGCGACTCACGCCCAGACAGGTCCCTGTTATAGCACCAAACTGGTGAGACCTGAATCTGGTCACGATTAGGCTTCCGTTCTCTGGATAACTGATGCTGTTCTTAAAAGCAGAGAGGTGAACAATGACAGCATTGTCTGAGAAGTCTGGGCTTTATCTTCGGTTATTTAAGGCAATGGGGACAGACCACGGAGGCTCCCACATCTCTCTGGCGCTAAGACTTGTAGCTAACAAGGCAAAAATGCCTGCTTTCACGTACGCCTACTGCTCAGAGATAAGAAGCCATTCCTCCAATTATTAAATACTATCTATCTGTTCTAATCACAGTGTTCTCACAGGATATTCTGCACATTTTTCCTTAACACGGCCTTAAGCGAGCCACACACGGTTGCCGCAGTGAGTGGCCTCTTAAGCTCTGAGGTAATATGTGATCAAAAGTCAGAGAGACCCGGCTTGAAAACCTCAGCTCACCCATTGGGTACCAGGCTAACCTTAAGCCTCTCTGGGCCTTTCATCCTCCTCTCTAAAATGAGAATGCTACTACTGCCTAACCTGCTGGTATGCTGTAAAAATTAAATGCACAGGGCTTGGCCTGGAGCAGCACTGGCCAGCCGAACTTGCTGCAGTGATGGAAATGTTCTACATCTATGCTGCCCAAGACAGTGGCACTAGCCACGTATGGCTGTGGAGCACTTAAAACGTGGCTAGTTTGGGTTTTGTTCTCTGCGTTTTTTCCCTCCTCAATTCTAAGAGGGAGGTCAGGCCATTATGTTTCCTTACCTCAGGGGCACAAAGACCACTTTGCGGTTTCAGTAAACCTGAGCTCACTGAGGGCTCACCCTGGGTGGAAAGGGAAAACTGTGATGGAATGGAGGCCACTTTGCAGCTCCAGGATCCCTGTGCAGCTCCGTGGCTGCACCCCACCATGCCCAGTGCCCAGCTCCCCGGCTGCACCCCATTGTGACCAGTGCCCAGCTCCCTGGCTGCACCCCAGGAGTGGCAGGACCTCAGAGGATGGCACCCAAGAGGCTGTCTCTCAGGCTGCCCAACAAAATACCCAAGATTCAACTCCTGACCAGCCTGGCAGTTTGGCTTAAAGAAAATAAAGACATTTCTTCACGCCAAAGGGGACTAAGAATAACCTATCTTACATTACTATTAACATTTCCACCAGGAAATAAGCAATTCCCAGAGTTTCCCTGGGTGGGACTGAATCATACACTGGGGTGGGGAATGAGGAGAATGGAGATGGAGGAAACAAAAGAGGGCAAAACATGGCACCTATGCTGCGTGGAGGTAGACCAGCTGCCCTCACCGAGAACTCTCTTCTCTGCCTTCCCATACCAGCCACATCACAGTGTGTACTATTTTACAGTTTGCAGCCTTCTTTATTAACAGGCACTGAACTATAACAACTAATCCTTTCTGCTAGGCAAGTGAAAGACATTCACTGTATTATCATCCTCGGAGAGGACCCATCCCTGGAGGGCATGGGCAAGTAGGAAACTGCTTGCTGCCTGGCCAATATTTTAGATTTTACCTGCTGACTTCAGACTCTCCTAATATCCATATGCTAACTGTAAGCCTCCCCGGGCTGTGATGCATAAAGTTCTTTCTCTCTCTAGCACGGCCCTATGCAGGACAGTAGCCACTAGCCATGTATGGCTATGAAAATATTTAACTGGAATTCATTAAAATAAAAAATTCTGTTCTTCAGTCACACAAGCCACATTGCAAGTGTTTAAGAGACCCTCTGGGCTACTGTCTAGCCTACTGCACAGAGCAGATATAGAGCATTTCCCTTATTTCAGCAAGTTCCATTCTAGAGCGCTGTTCTAGAAGGATTATTGAATGCACATCTAGACGTGTTTGAAATGACCACCTCCTTGGTTGTTATGAGTAATAACTTATTTTATACTTAAATGAGAATAAGCCTCCCCCTGTTCCAAACCCTAAAGAGCCACAATCTGGAGCCATAATTTTACATATCACTGACAGCCAAAAATAAAAGCTAGATCTTCCCACGTACACAGCACTTGTCTCTCTTGTGGAAGGTGTAAGTGTTCGCTTCCTGGGGACCAGTGCTGTTCTGAGACGCTAGTCAGTATCTGTGAGCGGCACCACCGCTGTGTACCGAGACCCAGTTATTCCACAAAGGTGACGAGAACCCACGCTTCGGGGGGAGACAGGTAGTGCTCTGCTGCTGGGAAGTAGTAAGTCGCTCCAGGGGGACTCAGTCTATAAAAGCCAAGTGACAGGGGGAGTTGCCGTAAGGGCACGGGTAATGAAAGCAGTAAGCTCCCGATTCTACTGAGGGAAGAGGGCTTGGGGCCGAATTGCCTGGGTCAGCTGTCTGTTCTGACTGACTATCTTCACAGTGGTTGGTGCTCCCCTTTCTTTTCCCAGAGACGACATGCCTTTAGACGGAACGGGGACTATTGCTGCTACATTTGAGCACTGGAGTATAACATCAGAAGCCTTTATCCTTTTTTAATAGGTGCCAGCTGCAGAATGCTCACAGAGACTTCCGGAAGTAGCAGGGCCAGAACATAGTCATTTCACCTCCATCCTAAAGAAACAGAAGCTACTGCAAAACAGCATGTAACAGCAGACAGTAAGAGCAAAGCGCTGTGTTCCACCCACTCTGTGCCTGGCAGGTCCAGCTGGCCGCCCATGTGACCACAGCAGGCCCTCCACAGTGCATTGCCTTGTATGCACAGGGACAATTAATTGTCTGGGGTTAGATTGATGCTAATGGTTACTAGTTATTAGGCTTATGTGGACAGGCTCAGTGCTAAGCACTTCAACATGCATTATGCCATGGAGTGCTCCACTAGCTCTGTGAGTGGGTCACTGTCATGACCCCATGTCACAGTGATGTAAACAAGTTAAATGACATCCAGGCTCACGCAGTGGGAGGTACTAGTAGCTGAACTTGAACCCTGGTGATCTGACCACTGTGATGGGTTCTGCAAGTCTCCTGTCAATTCATCTATACATCTTTCTGGTTCACCCACTTTTAATCAGCGTCCCCATTTACCTGATTTAGTGGTAAAGCACGTGGACCCTAGGGCTAAACCACATGGGTTCAAATCCCAGCTCTGCTATAAGCTACTTGTGCACCCACCTGGGCTGGTTTGTTGTCTATAGAAAGAGGTGATATATCTATATCTGGCATCACCTGAGAGCTGTCAGAAATGCAGAATCTCAGGCCCCACCACAGACTATCTGAGTCAGAACCCATATTTTTACAAGATCACCAGGTTTATTTGCACATTAGAGCTTGAAATCATCACCATATCCTAGAAAATGGAGCACTGCAATGAATTACTTTTTAAGATACGTAAGACTCCCAGATGAGTGGGTTTTATAAAGCCCGACACATATCACAGGTCTAGTTCAACTGCGCGTGTGCAGTTAGCTGTGGTGCTCCTCAGAGCAACACATCCTCACAAAACCAAAGGATATTGCGTTGAGAGATGAGGAAATGCAGCCCAAGCATTGCTGTGAGGACCCAAGTCAGGGAGGCACTGTTAGCAATACACTTCCCGTAACCCATGAGGCCTGGGAAGGAAGCATCATTTAAGGAAAATAAAACCTGTTGGCCTCTGTTCCCACCAAGACCTCATGCCTAATTAGGTCAAACCCAGAAAAGCTGGATCGTGCTCTGGGAAGACCGAGTGACCACTGTGTTCTCTCTGGGAACCGACTGCTGCTCACAGGGGCCAGGCAGACTTTCATCTGGTCTGGTCCTCAGGTTCTCAGAGTTCTTGCCAGAGACGCTGCTTACAGGCCACTCATGAGGTGGCTTTGAATAAAGGGTCCTGAGTGGCTCCAACGGTGTCTATTCCTTTCTCACCCTCCCTAAACCCTCCCCCCATCCCCAGTTCCTTAGAAGTTTTCCAAAAGCAGAGTTTGAGACAAGGACCCTTGTTCAAATGATTTACTCTGGGCATGCTTTCGGGCAAAGGGGTATAAGTAGGGTTATAGACAAAATACAGAATCCCCGGTTCAATTCCAATTTCAGATAATCAACAAATAACTTTAGTATTAGTATAGTCCAACTATTTCATGGGACATCCTTACACTAAAAAGCTATTCGTTGGGGACCTAAATTGAAATTGAACTGGCGGTTGTTATTTTTACTTGCTAGATTTAGCAATACTGGGAAGCAAGGCAGTCAAGGGAGAGAGCTAAGGAAGCGAGGAGGTCCACTCAGCTGGAGCCTGGCTTCAGTCTGAAGCCATGCAATGGGCTGGCATCCTGTACTCTCAGTCCCCTCAGTCACTGCCCGTGGGCATGTGGGGGGTGGGGAAGGAGGTGCTGTTCGTGGGAAATGGGGATGGGGAGGGGAAAGGTGGATCCCACTTGGCCACAGGCAATTCTCTAGAAGCTTAGTCCTGCCAACAGCTGGTACTAAATCAGGGTGGGTTACAACAGCATCCATCCACCATACCCCCCCCAAACAAACACACGCCTGGCAATGTGCAGGCCTCTGACAAGTCAACCTCTTGAGGGTTTTCAGCTCGAGTAGCACCCCGGATCTCTTATCCCCATTTCACTGGGAGTAGATCCATAAAGGAGGGCTTCCCAAAACGGAATAGGGGCACACTTTATCCACTACCTGCCAAATCTGCACTGTCAGCATATTAGCAGGTCGACTTAGGCTTCCTCTGGGAGTTTGCAAGAGCTGGGCTGAGCCTTTTCCTTCCATGAACAGAGTTTCTTCTAGAACAGAGTCTTTGTTTCACCAGTATGGGGAGGGGGGAGGAAGAAAAGCTTCCTCCCCGCGTCCCTCCTTCCAGGCAGTTAAGGATTCATCAGTCTCCACTCCAGACTGGCTCAGCCAGCATCACTTTAGGAATAGAAAATGACATGATAGCTTATAGATAGGGCATAAATTGTACACAAGAAGCAGTAAAGAGATTCCTGGCGCTGTGTTTGCTATGCACTTGTCCATTGAAAGCCCAACAGAAAACTAAAGGTGACTAGAAGTATTCTGGACCAAAGAGTTAAAAATTCAGGCTGAAAGGAAAAGAGGGAAGATGTTGCCCATTTACTCAGCAGTGAGGCCACAGGAAATACATTCCCAACCTTCAGCACCCCCTTTTTCCTCACTGACACTGCTAGTTGTCACTCAGTTACAACTGAATCCATTTTCCCAGAGTGTCTTGGAGCACCAGTCTTGGATTTAACCCTCGTAAGTGAGCTTCTGTGTTTAAAGGAATTAGGAAAGGTCAGCACACAGTAGCTGTTTCTTTGGAGCCTCACCACGTCATTTGCATTGTAAAGGCCCTGAGAAGTCCTGCACTTAAAAAATGAACAGGATTTTGCTAATGTATTTGTTTGCAGAACATGAGGGATTTTGTGGGATAGGCACCAGGAAGTACTGCGTAAGCCCTGCATCCAGGGGAAAGGGGCAGGGAGGCAAAAGGCAGTTACTTGAGGAGGGAAAGCCCCCCTCCCATATCTACACTAGTGAGTCTGTTTTTGTTCCTCTCATGCCCCATTACTAGTTTCCTCTGGATAAGAAATGAAAGGCAGTTAAAGGGTTAACTGGAATCAGGAGCAGTAACACTTCCCTACTGTCAGGCCTGGTACCCAATAAATCCCTCACACCGTGCCTGCCTCCTGAAATCTACACATAATAAACTGAGGAATGCAGACAAGAGCGTCCAGGTTATCTCAGAAGCTACCACATGGGGGAGCTCTTGATAAAATGACAGAAATATCAGTGGGTCCTGCAGGCTCAGGAATTGGGACAGCATTGCTCTTTTGCCTTTTGTAAAGAAAAACCTGTTCAGACAAAATGTTATACTCTATACCTCACACAAAGAAGAGAAGACAAAATCAATCGTGCTCATTCTGACACCTGGGAGAAAAAAGTCATCTTAGAAGGAAGTAGTCACCAATGTTCCATTTGCCATGTTTAACAGATTTTTATTCTATGTAAGGATGAGGGGTACAGGCAGAATGTGCTCACTTTTCCTCCAATTAAGAGTAGAAAAGGTGGAAAGTCGCATATGGGTATTATTTGAGAGACAATGAAAGGGTCTTTCTGTCCCTGGTACATTTCTTAACATAATTTACTGACACCTAAAATTCCACCATTAGAGATTTATTCCCTTGAGTTACGTCAGTGGTTCTCAGCTAGGGATGATTCTCCCCCTCTCCTCTCGTTAAAATGGATTCCTAGGTCCCACCCTCAGAGTGATTCAATAGGAACCAGAGAATTAGGTGTCTACCAAGTTCCCAGGAGATGCTGATGCTGCTGGTTCAGGGTTCCCACTTTGAGAACCTCCAGGTAAAAGTCCTGAATGAGATAATGCATGTACATAGCTATTCATACAATGCTGACATATGTAAGCCCACAGCATTCAGTACTTTTCAAACTTGGTTACACATCAGAATCCCCTCGGGAACGTGTATACACCCCAGTGCCCAGTCTACACCCCAGGTCAGTGAGATCAGAAGTCCTGGGGTGGGTCCCAGACATCACTGCTTTTGGAGGCTCCCAGTTGATTCCCGTGTGCGGCCATGGCTCAGCTCACTGCTGTCAATGTCGGAGAGAGAGTTACTCACATTCACAGGACACACTCTCATTTCTAACAGCATCTGAAGAGAGCAGGCGAGAAAGGCTCATGGGTACCAGCATGACCCCAGCTGGGAGGACACACCAGGCCTGGATGAGCACATCTGGCCTTTTATGACAGGACCTGGCCAGAGGAAAGGCGCATAGTTCAAGAGATTCCAACTGGGCCCTGACACCTCCGCTCCCACCTCCTCACCCATGGCCTCTGTCTCCTCGGAACAGGCCTGGCTTGGTCGTCTCCACTTCCCACCTTTCCCAACCTTCTCAGTGCAGAGGCCCAAAGGTCCCCTCTGCAGCCCCACCCACTCACCTCTCTGCACAGCCTACAGCCTCATCCTGCCCCTATTCTCAGAAAAATGTCGCCACAGCACTGCCCCAGCGGGCAGCTTGCTGGGCATCAGGGGCTCATCGCTCAGTCTTCCCCACCCCCTTGACAGCTGGGGCATCATCAGTTCACTTCTGTTCCATCCCAGTGCACTACCCCGTTCCGGTCCTGGGTAGTTCTCATCTAATGTCTACAACATCTCCTACACGGGTCCTCTACCTCGAGTAACCCTCCTCAGGTCCCTTCCCACGCACCCTCCACCCCGAAGGAGTTTCCCTGCGAAACAGCTTATTGCTCTCACTCCCTCTCATGCAAAGCTTTCAGTCAGTTCCACCCTTTCTTTCCAGCCACACAGGCCGTTTGGACGTGCAGTCCCTCCCTCCTCTCTGGGCCTTCACACAGGCTGCCCCAGGAACTAAGCCTCTCTCACACCCTCTGACTACTGCTCAGGCCTCTCAGCTCACTCGCCCCCCACCCCCAAGGCTCCCTGAAGCTGTGCTCCCTCCCTAAACGCCGTCTTCCGATAAAGGCTGTTACTATAAATACTAAGAGTCGTCATAATTATCATTTGTCTCTCCAACTAGACGGGGGAAGGAGAAAAAAAACAACTTCACTGATAACAAGAACTACATTTATAATATCAAGGGTCCGTTATTTGTCCTTAAGCCATGAAGATACGAAAGGGAGAACATGATCCCCTCCTCCAAGGAATTTGTATCTGATTGATCTGAAAGCGTCCTAAAATGTCACCATGACCTCAGGTCTAGCCCTAACTAAAAATCAGGACTAATAGTTGGATAAGAGATCTTTCAGGTATGTGATGAAAATGCTTACAAAAGTATTAAAAAATCAAAGCACATTTCATTATGCATTTTACCATATTGCCTTTCCAAAATGGAAAGAATGATACAGAAATATAAAATAAAGTGAATTATACCAATATCTGAAACTATTTGAGTCATTAGGATCAGGACTATCCCAGAACCTCCCCCCCCCCCCGTCACCCCCATAAATGGTTACAGTTGTGCTAACCCGTCCTTGAGGTTGGAAATCCATGAAAGGAACTACTCCACTCCCACAGAGACATTGCTAATGCATAAACCTCCAGCCACATCTGAAACAGGTGGCCACACTGGCCCTGACCTCTGCTTCCCTTCTCTCCTGGCCCTTCCTCGACTCCCCCTCCCAGGACCAGCTGCCCCATCCGTGAGGCCTCCAGGCCCCTGCAGCTCTCCCAAGCAGATGTGATTTCCTCTTCACCCCTTGCCCCACCTATCCTTCCCGCTGTGCACGATTCCTTCTGCAGGTTTCCTGTGGAGCTGTGCATTATTATTATTTTTTTTATGTTTGACTGTGTAGAAAAGAAAGGAAGAGCTTTATTATCTGAACCACAACCTTCAGGAACACTCCTCCCTGCCACCTGTTATCCTACAAGCCAGAGCAAAAAAGAGCGTCCCTGAACAACCTGGTCACCGAGTAGGCTCCGTGCCCATGGACAGTGGGAACCCGTGTTTGAATAGGAGGATCCCACCCCACCCTCCTCGCCCCTGCAGAACTGCACTATACCCTTCTTTCAAAAATATTACATTCAACCTTGAAATGGGGGGAGGGGAGGATTTAAAATGAACCCCTTCACAGATGAAGATGTACAAATTGCCAGTTACGAATACAGTCAGTCATGGGGATGTAAAGTACAGCACAGGGAATATGGTCAATAATATTGTAATAACTATGTATGTTGTCAGATGGGTACTAGACTTACCGGGGGGGGGGATCACTTTATAAGTTATATAATGTCTAACCACTATGTTGTACACCTGAAACTAATGTAATATTGTATGTCAATTGAAATAGAAATAAATAAATACATAAAAAGAAACCCCTTCACTCTCATCTTCACAAAATGAGATGGGAGCTAAGGTACATGGTAGGTAGGCACCACCATGCTTCATACGAGCTTCATCACAGATGAGAATCCCAGCACCTCCTTAAGAGGAAACCAGTGCTGACCGCCGCCCAGCAGGGCAGAAGCAGTGACCGGGACACGGAGACTGGAACGCTGGTCCCTAACTTCCCATGCACGTGGTCGGCAGCCTGCGGGCCCCTGAGCCAGCAGCGGCAAAGGCACAGGCTGAGAAGAGTCCTAGCGGAAAGCCCACGAGGTTTTACACTTTGCCAGGGACAAGCCACCAAATGGATCACAGAGTGGAGAGAAGGAGAAATTGGCAAGCAGTTGCAAAGACCGGGGTCGCAGGACGCGCGGGTGCACTTTCTCGTCTAGGGATTGCTGGTTTTTTTCCCACCGAAGGTGTTTTCTGAGCGTGAACAATCACGGAGCAGGCAACAGCGACACCTGCCGTTCAGAGCCGATTCCACCGGATAGAGAGAAGGCAGAAACCGAGTTCCGAGAGGCGGCATCCCCAGCCCTTGATTCCACCAAAGAAACTGAGATCCCGGGTCTGTAGCTATCTTTTCACTTGTCGTTTCTGGACTTCCCATTTCCCTGGCACAATTAGGGAAGCTATTGTTCTCGTTAATAACATATTTTGATTAGTACTTATTGCAATGTTCTCGGAGCCATTTTTAAAGAACATAACACAAAGCACAGCACTCAAACAGTATGGAAGCCTTTCTCGCACTGTAAATTGAGTCTTCCTCACACTGCAAAGGTGTAGAGCCCTCAATCAACGCACTTGGTATGCCTTGTAATAGGACATTGTTGTGAGTTGAATTGTGTCCTCCAGGAAGAGGTTGAGGTCCTAACCCGTGCATGTGCCCCTGACCGGAAACAGGGTCTTTGCAGACGATCACATTAATATGAGGTCATGAAGATGGGTCCTAAACCAACAGAACTGGTGTCTTTACAACACGGGACATTTGGACACAGAGACAGACGTGCACACAGGGAGAACACCACGCGAGAATGAAGGCAGAGGTCAGGGTGATGCATTACAAGTCCGGACATGCCAGATGGCCAGCAAACCACCAGAAGCCAGGAGACAGGCAGAACAGCTTCACTGGTGAGAGGAAACCAATCCTGCTGCCACCTTTTCTCGGACTTCCCACCTCCAGAACTGTGGGACAATACATTTCTAAGCCACCCAGTTTGTCGTGGCAGCCCTAGCTAACTAACACAGCATTAATCATCATGGGAAGAGTCTGCTTATATGGTAGCCTTAACTAGATAGAAGCATTTGTGATACAACCAGAGAGCACAAGTAGGTTCCAACCCATGAACCAGCTGGGTACTTTTAAAGCTCAGATGTCCACAACTTACTCACCCTGTTGCCTTGTCTGTGGAATGGGACCGCCACCAACCTCCTCAGAGTTGATACGCATCCTCGATGAGTGCAGGCACGTGAATATGGCCTAGAAGTTGGAAAGGGTGACAGCAGCACATTGTTATCACATGGAATATTGCTTTTCCTTCATCTGACCCAAGCGTGGACAGACTGGCCACCCGTGCTCAGAATAAGGCCTTTTATGTGTCCCCACAACCACCATGCTCTATGCCTCGGGAGGTTGACCCATAGGGAATGCATCAATGGCCCCTTTCTCTTGCGCTATCCGTTGGGATTGGCCAAGGGAAGGCACCAGCAGGAGATCAGATGGCAGGAGAAAGGAGAGGTCAAGGCTTTTATCCCACTGGCTGCCTCCCTTCTGGGTCATCAGGAGCTAACTCTATCTATAGAAGACTTCAGCTACCATCAGGTAACTATCCCCACACAGCTACCCTCTCAGAATTCCAGAAATTCCGTCCTCACCTTGTCCCTTCAGGTTTAGGATGTAATATCACCCTATAAGGGCTAACTCCAGGAGACTGTACTAAACATGACCAATTTACTTTAATTCTACCTACACCTTGGTAAGTAACCCTTTTAGTAAACTCATCTCAAAGTATCCCGTCTGAGAATGCCATCTTTGCCCTACCAGGACCCCGATTCAGTAATTGGTTTTAGAAAGTGACCCTAGGAAACAGCCTCAAAATGCAGTTGTGACAATGTTTTGCTTATGTATTTGAGGACTTCATAGATAAACTCCTTTATTGAGGGAAATGAAACACAGGTAATCGTGGCATGCAGTGACGTCATGATTACCCGAATTATTCACCAGTGGTAATAGGGGATGGAGTATTGGTGAAGTGCAAGACACTGGGAAGTCAAGTGACTGTAGTAGCCCTCCTTGGCTACAGTAAAGATACCGTGTTTCCCCAAAAATAAAGCCTCGCTGGACAATCAGCTCTAATGTATCTGTTGGAGCAAAAATTAATATAAGACCCAGTATTATATTATATTATATTATATTATATTATATTATATTACATTACATTACATTATATTACAAGACTGGGTCTGATATTATAGTAAAATAAGACCAGGTCTTATATTAATTTTTGCTCCAAATGACGCATTAGAGCTGACTGTCCAGCTAGGTCTTATTTGCAGGGAAACAGGGTAGTGATTGGGGTAGACCGAAAATTAAAATGAAAAAGAGAGAGAGAGAGAGAGAGAGAGAAGGGAGGGAGGGAGGGAAGGAAGGAAGGAAGGAAGGAAGGAAGGAAGGAAGGAAGGAAGGAAGGAAGGGAGAGAGAGAAAGAAAGAAAAAGGAAGAAAGAGAAAAAAGGCACAGGACTACTATTCAGGCATAAAAGGGAAGGAGATCCTACCACTTGTGATGACATGGGTGGACCTCAAGTGCTGAGTGAAGGAAGTCAAAGATTGATAAATATTGTATGATATCACTTATATGTGGAACTGAAAAAAAATGAACTCATACAAAGAGAGATCAGATCTGTGGTTGCCATAGGTGGGGGGTGGAAGAATTGAGTGAAGGTGGTCAGAAGGTACAACCTTCCAGTTAGAAGATAAATCAGTCCTGGGGACCTGGTACACCATGTACCTCTGGTTAGCAATGCTATGTTATATATTTGTAAGTTGCTAAGAGAGTAGATCTTCAAAGTTTTCATCACAAGGAAAAAAACTTGTAACTATGTGAGGTGGTGGCTGTTCACTAAATTTATTGTAGCAATCATTTCACAATATCAAATCATTAAGTTCTACACCTTAAATTTATATGTTATACGCGTATGTCAATTATATCTCAATAAAACTGGAAAAAGTGGACACAACACAGTTGATACTTGAACAAAATTGGTTTCACCTGCATGGATACATTATACGCGATTTTTTTTTTCAATAAATACTGTAAATGTATTTTCTCTTCCAGTGGTTTTTTGTTGTTGCTGTTTTGGCGGGGTTGTTTGTTTCAGTTGGGAAATATTGGGGAACAGTGTGTTTTTCCAGGACCCATCAGCTACCTGTCAAGTTGCTGTTTTCAATCTAGTTGTGGAGGGCACAGTTCACAGCGGCCCATGTGGGAATCGAACCGGCGACCTTGGTGTTATGAGCACTGTGCTCTAACCACTGAGAAAACCGGCCACCCTCCTATGTATGGTTTTTCTTAATAACATTTTCTTTTCTCTAGCTTACTTTACTGTAAGAATACACTATATAATATATATAACATATAAAATATGTGCTAATCGACTGCTTATATTATCAGTAAGTCTTCCAGTCAACAGTTGGCTGTTAGTTAAGTTTTGGGAGAGTCAAAAGTTATACACAGATTTTCAACTGCATGGGGGTCAGCGCCCCTAACTCCAGCATTGTTCAAGGGTCAACTGTAATTTGCACTTCCTCCTAACAGGTAGAGTTCATTTCTCTGCCCCAATTCTGGCCTTAGCCATTTTTTTCCTAGGCCATTGGGATATTAACAAACGTGACACTAGCAGAAGCTGCAGAAATGCTTATGCATTTGTAGTTTGCCTCCTCTTGCTGCTGTTGGCAGCCCTTGGGCCACCATTGAGGACACCTGGGCTGGCCTCCTAGAGGATGAGACCACATGAAGAGAGGCCCTAGCCATGCCAGGCCATCTCCAACACCCTAAATAAGGCTCCAGACATAACATTCTAGACCATCCAGATCTAGCCAAACTGCCTAGACCTGAAAAGAGTGACTAGCTGACCCACAGAATTGTGAGCAAATGATTATTCCCTTAAACCACTCTAGTTTCGGGTGACCCATTACACTTCAAAGGCTAACTGAAACCGTAATTACAGAGATTGTAGGGGCCGTTGACTTTTCTAATGGCACTAGAGAGAGTGCAGAGGGTAAAGGAGATATTGAAGGCCATGAATGTCCACCTGAGAACAGAAATGGAAAGTCAGTAGCCTCTAGGGCCATTTTGAAGGAACCCTGCATCTCCTGGAATCCCAGGCAGACGTGACTGGGAGCCAAGCCCAACACCTGGTGGCAGGGTTGCAAAATTGCAACAACAAATGAATATTCAAGCCCACCAGATCTCTCAAACTAAGACAGTTTCAAAGTGTAGTTCCCACAACAGCAGCCAGTGTCAGTGGGGACTTGTTAGAAATGCAAATTCTCAGGCTCCACAGAAGGTCTATTGAATCAGACATCCTGCACTACACTGAAGCTCTGATGAGAAAGCAGGGGGACTCAAACGAGGATATTTGGTCAGACATGGATGAAGCTGAGAATTCTGAACCCCTCAACTCCCCTTAAATCTGCCTCGTCCTCAGAGGCAATCCCTCTCCCATCCAAGGAAGCTACCTACACCTGCATAAAACTTTGCAATGACTACCAGTGTCACCCAAGGCTCACAGGATGTCCAAGAGAGGACGTAACCAGCAGCAGTGGTGACCAGGTTCTTGTTTCTGTACAAGAAAGAATTCAAGACCAAGACAAATGCAGGAAAGAGAAAGAGATTTGTTCAAAATGAAAGTACACACTTGAAAAGAAAGTGTAGGCGAACTCAGAGAACCAGTCACCCCAAGGAAGTCATGATCCGGGGTTTTTAACCCTCCCAGGGTGGGAATTGGTGCTGTCCCATGATTCACTCATTTCCTCTCCCTGGGCAGGACCCTCTGTTTCCCCCTTTGTCTTCCTTATGTGGTTCCTCCAAAACTGTCATGGCGTCAGATGCATGATGGGAGCCATAGTCACCGCAGTGCAAATGACAGTATGATGACACTATAATTAGCTAAAGGTCAGTCCCCAGTCATAAGGATTAGCATTGATGGGTGAAACGGGTCTTGTTTTTCTCCAGCTGTAGGTGCAGTATACGGTCACCTGTTACTTGTGTAACCTGTAACCAGTGAGGCACCTCACATCGTACCCTGGAGCGGGTTGTCAATTTCCTAGGCTATCATCTAACCTACCTCACCAGGATATGCCTCCAGCCCTACAAGAAGAATTAGATCCCAACGTAGGTGAGATAAACACTAGGCCTGCTCTGACCTCATCAATCAAAGTGGCAAGAGCCCAGGGAGCGTATATAAGAATGCATTCTAAGGGTGACACATGAAAGAGGATGGAATCTAAGCAGTGGTATGAGAGAGCCAGCTGGAACTGGCTTCTGACAACCAATTGTTAAATTTTCAAGAAATTTATGAGACACGTGTTACATATAGCCTTAATGACACTTAAATCCCATAAACTTACAAATACGTATGTTAAAAATAAAGGTAATACTCAACACTCATCACTCCTAGATACCTTCACTACATTTTACTAGTATCTGTGTTTTTGAGGTTATTTGCCTCTACTGCATCTATGTAATGGAAATACTATACGATGGTGGGCCACTCTGCATCTCTTCCCAAACCTGTGTTCAGTAATAAGATACTTATAGTTTGACATGAGCAATGGTAAGAATATTTACAACTTAGAAATTGGCAAATGCTATAAATCAGGGCTTTATTTTTTTTCCTGGTGTGCTGACTGTTGAACATTTACCAGCATACTACTGACTACAAGGCTTGTAAAGACTCAATTTTTTTCATGGGTAGACTCGCCTGACATTCAGGATGTGATGTGTTGACTCTAGAACCTAGGAGTACCATTAAGTTGACACTTGGATTCAGTGGTCACTGTGTTTGTTTCCTATTACTGCTGTGACAAATTATCACATAGTTAGTGGCTGAAAAGAGCATGAAGTAGTATCTGGAACCTAAGTTCAGGGTGTAAGAAGCCTAAAATGGGTCTCCCTAGGCTAAAATCAAGGTGTTAGCAGGACTGCATTTCTTTCTGGAGACTCTCGGGGAGAATCTGTTTTCCACAGAATCCGTGCTCCACATTTCTTGGCCTGAATCCCCTTCCTCCATCTTCAAAGCCATGATAGCCAGTCAAACCCTTCTCACAATGCCATCTTTCTCACTCTGACTTTTCTGCTTCCCTCTTCTGCATGTAAGGCCACTTGTGATGACATTGGGACCACATGGATGACGTAGACAGTCATCCTTATCTTGAGGTCAGCTGAGTAGCACCTCCATCCCATCTGCAACTAGCCTGCCTCCCGTAGTAGCTACTGTCAGAGTGGATCATCAGAACCTTCCCCCCGTCCCCACCCCCACCACACGCACACACACACACAATCTTACCACACTCTCCATGCACAAAAGCATTGAAAAGTGTATTGGGGATGGGACAACTACACAGAGCTCTTTGAAAAGCTCTGTGGTGGCTGTCCTCTGCAGAGAGAGAAGTGGGGAATGAATGCCAGCCATACCCTGAAAGCTTCTGACCTCACTGGATATCATTCCAGTCAAAGGAGGGATGCCAGCTGACAATGGCCTCAGCCTTGCCGAGAACCCTATGCACGTGTCTTACTTGGAAGTGATAAGCCTTAGAGATTACTTGCATCAGGCCAAAGGCACGATTTTGTATAGGTGCTTATATTATTTGTTCCTCTGTGTGTTCCAACCTCCCTTGCAGTTAGTTTGGGGCTGCGTGATTCAGCTGTTGTCAATCGGAGATGAGCAGAGAAGTCCCAGGCCAGACCCCTCACAAATATTCCATGGGACCCTCCATCTCTTCCCCTGCCAAGGTGACTTTACAGGACACATGCTCCCAGAAAGTGAACTTACAAGATGGAGGAGGGCTATCTGATTTCACTAGATTTTAGGCTTATAAGAAATACATCATTTCTGTGTAAAATAACTGAGATCGGGTTTTTTTTGTTTTGTTTGTTTGGGTTTGGTTTGGTTCGGTTCAGTTACTATAGCTTAGCCTATCCTGACTCATACATGTAACCAATTCCCCCATTCTTCTAATGTCCACAGAAGAGCAACTTGAACACATGGTTAAGAGCTCGTTTTGATAGTGGCATAAATCACTGTTGTGGAAAAGAGGATGTTGAAAGAGTGAGCATCTCATTTCTCCAGATGGACTGCAGAACCCTCATCACTTCCTTCACCCTCTCTCATCTCCTAGTCAACTTTGTAGTTAGAACAAAAGCATCAATTCTTTCCTTTCTGAGATGAGGAAAAATGAGAAAATGTACCCATAATACCTTGTTTCTGAACAACCAGCACTCATGCCAAGTTGAAATCCGTCAGCAACCACCCACACCTCATTTTAGGGGGTACCTTCTGTAGCCCTCACAAGGTTTCCTTGTTCAAGTGGCCGAGACACGGGGCTGTGCTGCCAGTTTCATACCCTTCCTTATCCTCATCGCCTACACTGATGGCTGTAGGCAGTCAGAGAGCAAGAGGGATCAAAGTTCCTTGGTCGCACCAATGAAAATACATGCTGGAATTCACTTATGTCAAGATTTTAGGTAGGCACACTCGATTCAATTTAGTAGGGAAAAAAACCTGCGCTTAGTTATTACCTCAAAAAACAGAATATCAGGACGTCCCATGATGGTCAAGGCAAAGCACTGAGGACTAGATAAGTTTCACGTGAAGGCAGGTGGCGAGAAGAGGAAGTGTCTTGGGCCCCTATGCTGTTACCACTTGGGCTGTGTCATGCCCTTTAGGTAGCTGGAGACTGAAAATCCCAGTGTGAAGAACTGGATGCTGGGAGGCAGGAAGAGCCGGATGTGGACTTTCTTTGCTGAAGAAGAGAAAAATAAAAGATCTTTTCAGAATCATTCCTTTTCTCTTGTTTTTCATGTCCCAACAATTTGGCTCATTGTCAGAACCTCAAAGTCATCCCGAGAAGCTCCAAGGAAATCTTCAGAACATATTTCCCTCATATCCAATCATCGGCCTGTCTGGGCTTGGTCTCCTCCTTCGTGTGGAGTCAAAGGCTGTTCCTGGGAACTCTCTCAGCCCTGCCTCTCTGGGCGCCTGTGTCCATCTGTCATGAGCAAGGAGCCCGGGACAACTCCAGGGTTTGATTGCAGTCAGGAAAAGTTGGAATCAGACTATCCTGTCCCATCGACCGGGGGTGCCAAAAAATATATATACAAGTGGACTCTTGCTCACTGTTACTCAAGCAGTAGTTCACCGTAATCAGAAGTGTCTGGACACTGATGGTAACCACTTCGGGCACTTCTTGTCATGGCAGAAGTCAAATGTGGCTTGTATTCATTTTCGTTATCGGTATCTATTGAGTATTACAATTTTAATCGCTTTCCTTTCTTAAAACGTGTATACATACTTTTGGCACCCACTGTATATTTCATGCCCTTCCTTTGCCCTCCACACGGCACACCTCACCCTTCCTAGGGACCTCGCGAGGCAAGTGAACAAATCTGGCAAGCTGTGTTAACTGTGCAGCAAGGTCCCCTCAACGCCCTGACGGGAGAGCCGAAGCACGCCTGTGGGAACCCAGACTATGCTCTAAGAGGGTTTGCCCTGAAGCGGGCCGCCCCGCCTGTGTCTTGTTTTGCCAGCGTTGTTTCACAGTGTTTGACTTCACCTTCACATGACTATTCTCATCATTGAAGGACTTCGTGGCTTTATTTTTTATTATGTTTTACTTTACTTGTGCTTCCAAACAAGGAGATAACTGATAATAATAGGTGACAAAGTTAAAATTTTTAAAAAAGCTCTTTGATGTCAGAGGCCTGCTAAATTTACTCTCCATCTTACAATGTATGTCACCTGACATTTGATACTCAACTTAAAGGGTATTGTTGAGCTTTCAGTACTTTCATTGTGGGCACAATCATTGGATAATAATTAATAATTTGCCATTGATAATCCACTGAGTATTCCAAAGATATTTTCTAGAGATGATTATAGAATGTTACACTAGTTTTGTCATAGCAATTTTTGTACAAATTTCATCAGTATGAATATTAACTTTTCTTCATAAAGGGATATATTAAGATATTACAAATACCCATATAAAACACTAAGCCATTATGCCATTTTTTCCCCTAGATGTCAAAAATATTTTTTAAATTAGGGTTAGAAAACAGAAAATGGAAAACCACTAAGAAAGAAACTGCAGGAAAATTATTTGGATACTTGAATATGCTTTGGGGGAAAATACAAGGAATATCAGAGGGAAGGGAAAGGAACCTGAGAATCCCTGGTTTTTATGGAGTGCAGAAGGCGTAAGTCACAGGTGGGCATCCTCTACCTCTGGGCCAGTCATACTGAAGAACAGTAATAAGGCAGGAAGAGACAAAACACCTATGAAACCATTACTCTGAATATACTATCTTTAACCCCGGTATGTGACCATGTAATTTGAGTATTAGAGAATGGGACACTCTGGTTGAAAATTATTCACCTCTGAAAAGTAATTTCCACTCTCTAAGGACAAAATGGGCAGGAAGTTTTGAGAAACTTCTTACACTCCAATTTTTCCAAATGGGGGGGGGGAGTGAAAATCACTAGATTCTTGCTATTTTATTCTACCTCGAAATAGTCTGTTTTGTTTCTGTTTTAAGCTCTGTGTGGGTAAGTGAAAACCTGAAGTGTGAGGATGCATGCAAGACTGGTAGGAGGCAGCCACAGATTCTCCATAAATGCAACAGAAAGAAAGTGCACACCCAGGGTAGGACTCCATATTCAAATGCAAAGTCTCACTTGAAAAGACATCATTGTCAATACTGCAGAACAATGTCACATAAAAGCAAGAAAATATATCAATCAGCCTCTGATGAACATATACCAGGCATCACTCAATTTGAAGCAACATCGAACGATCAGGGATGACCGTGATAACATGTGCTGTGCTCATTTGGCAGAAACTACAGCAAATACTGATAATATTATGGCAGCACATTTATGCTGCAAAATACAAACATCAACTCCAAATAATTATTTAGGGGACAGAACAAAGAGCTGACAAATGAAAAAAATGACAGATGTGATTAAATAAATCAGTTTGAATAAGAGAAAAAATGTTTTTAACAACATTCAGTTGTACTGGATGTAAATCCTGATGCAAACTTTATAGAACAGATAATAATTACCATTAGGTTGTTAATTCCCCAAATATAGCTATTTCCTTACATGCACATTTGATCTTTCCAATGTGGTCTAGTAGACCATACGTGCTGTCAATGGGCCACTTATTATAAAAACTATGTCTAAATAAAACATAATTTAAGGTCCAGGAATACGATAATGCTGCAAATATATGTAGAAAACAATGACTTGCAACCAAAAATCCTCTAAAATACTTCTAGGGCATTCTATATCTCTTATTCTGCATTCACTTGATAGTGAATAACACAGAAAAAATCTTTGACATTTTGAGGTTTTTAAATATTGCCCGAGACCTTTACAGTTACATGAAATATGGAACTGCATTAAGAAAATATATTTACCAAACCTAAATCTGAGGCTATTTTCAAAAGCACGATGGAAAGGAGCAGTAGGCAATACTCACTTGAAAAGAGTTGATTTTTTTTTTGGTAAAGATTTTAGAATGCAAGCCAAAGGTATGCTTCTGAAAATATCAACTTTAAATTGTATTCACTTAGTACTAATTTTAGGTGCTATGTTAAGTAAAATTAGTGATACAAGCCAAATGATGCAGGAACAAAATTCAATATGCATACTGCTCTTGAGAGGATCAAAGGAATTTAAAAATCCTTTGAAGAAAATCAGTGATCACATTTATCAAACATCTGTTACTGATGTTAAACAAATTGCAGAATCCACCATTTAAAAAAAAAAAAAAGGAGGAAAAAGATTCAAGTGAAATTACCATAATCAGACCTTCTGTGATTGCAAACTAGATTTTAAAATCAATTTGTTTTTTCTACATTAGATATAGTAACTTCATTATTAAAATAAGATTTACAATACTGAAAGGATGTGATGGACATCCCAGTTTTCTGGATGACATATAATGAGAAAAATTAAGATAGAGATATGCCACTTTAATTATGCAGTATGCCACTGCTTCAGAATGTCAAATTTACTACTGAAACTAACTTACAAACATAGTGGGAGATGTGATATTGATAGGTCACCATGTACGAGGGACTGAAAACTTTATATTGCTTTCTAAATTCTAATGTGTGTGCCTCTTAGGCATTGCAGTATATTTACAGCAATAATTCACTAGGAATTTCCTAATACTTTTGTAATTTTCAGGATATAGTTCACTTGGCAGTGGGAAATATAATCAGCGGGAAATATAGCCTCTCAAAATTAAATTTTATTAAAAAAAAACACCTACCCAAGTTAATACTATATCTGAGGATTATAGTATCACAGAAAGACTGCCAAATATAGCCAGCATTTCTACAGAAAATGAGATATTGGAGCAAGTAAACATTGAAATTGCCAAAAGATACCGTTTCTGTGAAAGCAAGACAAGTAACTATTTCAAAACAAAGTATTATATCCTAGCGATACTGAATTCCGAATAGTCTGATGAAAATGTAAAGTTTTGTATTATTGGATCATCAATAATTTAATTTGTTTAATTCATACCAAACCAATGTGAACTTTGTTTGTTGTAATATCATTGACATAATTTGTATTGCTGAACAATAAAAAATATGCTAATAAAAACAACAACAACATGATTTTGCTTGAGTAAAGGTATCTTTTTCTAATCTAGACAAAGCCACTGTGCAGGCTACCAGTATTCTAAAACCCACCCCTCTAACCAGGATATAGATCTTTAAAATGAAGTGTGTCTTTCTTGTTGTCGCTCATGTATATGAGAAGGATGGGCCATTCTTTACCTCTGCCCACCCGCCACCCACCTCCACAGGGTATGGAACCGGAGTCCAATTTATGTGATCTATGAACTCTCCTACAGCGGTTGCGAAAGTCTGGATGCATGTGCCTTTGTATCTTTTTCCCTAGGACAACTGTCCATGCCTCTAAAAGATCAAGAACCATTTATTTTGTGCTGCAGCAGTGGTTCTCACACGTCAGCATGTGTTAGAATTACCTGGAAGGCTTATCAAACCACAGATTACTGGACCCACACTAGGCCTTCCTAATTCAGCACATCTGGAGGAGGACCCAAGGATTTGCGTTTCTATCAAGCACCCAGGGATGCTGTTGCTGCTGATCCAAGAACCACATTGGAGAACCCCTGCTTTACAATGTCTGCAGTGGCCGTGATCAATAGACCCAAAGGGGCAAAACCCTGTGTATAAATGGCACCTGTGTTTACCAGCAGAGGGCAATCCCACATTTATTCCAACGTGTGTCAATAGCATCTCCCATCACTAGGTGGCAGCATCTGCACACAAATCTCTACATCCAGGTCTCCCCTAAATTAAAAAAAAACTAATCACAAAAGCAAGATAAGAAAGCCCTGTGAGCAGCGTTTATCTACAAATTGGATGATAACCTAATCCTGACAAAAGATCAAAACGTTTATCTGTTAAGAGTACATACCCTTGCAAATCAGGCTTCAGGTACGAGGAAAAGACACCATTTAGCAGACAGATAAAGGAGCTGGATGCTATGTGGCCCTACAGCCTCTGGCCTGACACCCCTAGGTGGGGTTTCATACTTCTCATCTGGTGGTTTGGAAATGTCCTTCTGTGGGAAGTCCTGGGCTGGATGCTACAAAATTCCCCTGGGAGCTTATTAAATATGCAGCTCCCTCTCCCTCCACATTCTAATAAGTACATCTGGGATTACGCACAGGGTGTCATATTTTTAACAGGCATCCCAGTCAATTCTGAGGCACGGCCGTGTTTGGGCTACTAACATAGATACACTTAATAAACATAAACCAATGCTCATGCAGGAATGTCTGGATATTTCCACCTTTCATAGAGTGGTTCTTTCTAGGTTCCGATGTGGCGACAATTCCAAACGTAGGAGAGCTGCACTGTCCAGCACAGTAGCCACTGGCCACATGTGGCTACTGACAGCTGAAATATGGCTGTTCTGAATGGAGACATGCTGTCGGTGCTAAATAACACCAGATTTCAAAGGCTCGGGATAAAGAAAAAGAATGTAAGCTAATTTTAATGTGGCTACTAGAAAGGTTAAATTACATATGTGGCTCATGATCTATTTCTATTGGACAGCGCTAGTTAGAGGGTATAAATAACTTTGACGAGAATGGCAGGGCAAAGTGGAAAGCAGAGATAGCAGGCGTCAGGGAAAGCTGTTTTGACCGCCTTCTAACAGTACTCCTGGCAGTTTGGCCTGGAAAAGAAACCCCCCTCCGCCGGCATCCACTGGAGGCCTACAGCAACCTATCCAAGATCAAGTTTGCAATTTGAGCCCAATCCAGGAAACACCCCCTCTCCAAACAGGTTGAGTCTGAAACGAAATGGGCATGAGCCACTTTCCAGGACTCAGAGGGCAGGACCTCATAGGAAAAAAGTGTGGCTCCTCCAAACGGTTGTTGGTGTGTGGGCCAACCCACTGGAAGCTATTTCACTTCTGCAATAGCTACACAACTCTACTTTTGCAATAGAGAAAAATGCGACTGCTTATAATTAAACAAAACCGAGTCCGTTGCTTATGTAGTTGTTGGAATAAGAGTGTGTTCAGAGAGCCTCTCTGAAGTACTAGTCCTGGGCTCCAAGAAAGAAAGGCAGGGTCAGCCTTCGCGGTGGTCCTCAGCGTGGCCCACTGGGCCACCAGCACCAGTAGCATCTGGGAACTTGTTAGAAATGCAAAGTCTCAGGCTTGACCCCAAACCTCTGCCAAACCTCAGCAATCAGAGATGCTGGAGGTGGGGCCCAGCCACCTGGACTTGGACCAGCTGTCCTCAGTCCTTACAGGACTGTCAGTGTAAGAAACATCCAAACCTGTAGAGAATTTTAATAAGAGTTTCTTTGAGCCAAACTGATGACATATGCTGGGGAGCAAGATCGCAAGTGCTTTACAGAAGAACAGTTTTGCAGCTTCTTGCATGTGTTTGAAAGTAAGGAGGGAACATACATGGAGGTGGGAGAAGGCAAGGCAGGGATTGGGTTACAGGATAGTTAACAAGATTATGAGCTCTCTTGAGGGTTAATACCCCCTTTGAGGGGTATTGCTTCTGGCATTTCAAAGGTATGTGAACCTAGAAGCACAAGAACAATGGACAGGGCTGGCTTCCAACCTTTCACTAAAGAAATGACAGCGCTGGCACAGACTACCTACCATCACCTGTCCATCTAGGAATTTATGATCAGATCACCCTGTGAGGTTACTTTCTATAGAAACCCTTTTTCATCCACAAGGTGCACCTTAAGACAGAACCAATGATCTAGAGAAAGAGCAGGACATATAAAGAGAAGCCCCAAGGGCACTGAAAGAAGTTGCTCTCTGCTGTCATTGGGAAGCTGTGTGGTGAGCCCATTAAGAGACCAGATTTTGGTTGGAGTCTGGACCACCTGGGTTCACAGTCAAACTCCATTCCCTTCTGCCAGGATAGTCACTAAATTTTTCTGAGTCCGTTCTGCCCTCTGTTACATGGAGGAAAATAATACATGCTGTGTATGATTACTCTTGGGAGTAAATGAGCTAATTAGTGTATGGAAAAGGCTCCCCATGGTTCTTGGCACAGAGCAGGAGATTAGTATTAGTTAAGGGAAGGTAAGACATCCAGAATGCTGAGAAATCACTCTGACAGCATCTGTGGAATCACTCTATCTAGTGCCATTATCTTATCTGTGCCCGTAGCATACTTGCTTTTCTCATGGAAATTTCTTATTTTCCAGTATTAATCAGTGAATCTACAACAGTTTTATCTCATCTCATTCTTGCTTAATTGACTCAAAGTTTTATCTTCTTACTGAGTCAGATTTGACCTCAGTGAATTCGCTACCTGATTTTAGAGGTTCCTGCTTTCCTTGCCTCTCGCACTATGGCTTCAGAGGTTGGTTTGATCAAGTGAAACCAGTTTTCCTAGTGTGTTTGTGCTCACTCCTGGGTTTGTTGCTCTCCTAATTCTCTCTCACAAAACACCTCCTGCTTTCATATCCTAACTGTTGGCTGACACGACTGTGACTTTGGAACGTGGAAGGGTCCGTCCAGGGTCTAGAAGCAGCAGGCTTGACTCTGTAGTTTTGTTTGTTTGCTTATGTGTTTGTTTGTTTCCTGGGCCTTTGAAGGAGAAGCATTGCAGGAAAGAAGCCATGTACCGGGAAGTATCCTGTTTGAGGGATCTGAGATGGGCTCAATCACCAAGAGATACACATCAAAGTGGCTGTCCTCAGCATGCACTACCGGTATGGGCAGAAGCCCACTTTCGGCCAACAGGCAGCAGAAACACCCAGAACAGGCCAAATTAGGAATCTGAAACCAAGAATACCCTGGCTCTCACCCCTAACTGGTTTCCTCTTTCAGGGGGTGTGTGTTTATCATCAATGATCTATTTCAGTGTCCTGTGCATAGGGGTGGATATTATTAGTGCTAAGACATTTTAGCCTACGGTGATCTCACGTGAGCAGTAAGACCATGGGTTCAGATGGGGAAGAAAATGCACTTCCCACTTCCTCATGGCCAGCTCTGAGGACCACGGGGTGGTGGTTGGAGGAGGAAGTGGGGTGCCGAGGAGCACGACCCTGCTCTCTTCCTGTCTCCCCAGAGTCCGGCAGGACTGGGCTTCAGCTGAGCCAGGGAGGGAAGGCAGCATCTACACTAGAGAAGTGAGGGGAGGCTGACTTCTTAGAGAATCGAGAGACTTTCAAATTCTTTCTCAGCGTGTTCCTGGCTGAGGAGTCTTCTGGAGTCGAAGCTGCCAGTGAGGCTCAATCACTCTCCTTTTGAAGTGTAGTCGGTTTACAACATCGTATTAGTTTCCAGTGTGCAATATAGTGATTCGACACTTCTGTACCTCACAATGGGATCACCCCATGAAATCTAGTCACCATCTCCGGCCATGCAAACGTATCACAATGTTATTGACGACATTCCCCTTCCTCTTTTTCACACATCTCCCCAGCCCCCTCCCCACCACCTCTGGCAACCATCAGTTTCAACTCTGTTTCTATGAGTCTGTTTTTGTTTTGTTTTGTTCGTTTTTCTTTTTTTGTCGCTGTTTTTTTAGATTTCACATTTGCTACACATGGATGGACCTAAAGGGTCTGATGGTTAGAGAGTCTGCTTGATTTTCACTGCTGGGGGCTGTTTTTGAGTCAAATCCTTTCACTTCATTCAAAAAGGTGTCGACACAAAAGCTTTCAGAACTGTCTCATCTTGGCTTCCTGCTGGGATGACGTAGTGAGAGGTTACATCTTATTGTGTGAGAGGTTACATCTTATTGTGTTTCCCCGAAAAGACCAGCTGGACAATCAGCTCTAATGCAGCTTTTGGAGGAAAAATTAATATAATACCCTGTATTATGTTATATTATTATATTATATTATATTATATTTATTATATTATATTATGTTATATTATACTATACACCCAGTCTTATATAATAGTAAAATAAGACTGGGTCTTATGTTAATTTTTGCTCCAAAAGACGCATTACAGCTGATTGTCTGGCTAGGTCTTATTTTCGGGGAAACATAGTACAAGCAAACTCCAGTGAATTTGGGATTGCCCTGGAGCCACAATTCTGAAGCATCTTGAATGAAAGGAGGGGGTGATTGGTTGTCGGTATCTACCAGGCAAAGCATGGTGAGCAGTAGCCTGGATGTAGAACACCCACCACCCCTCTTCTAGACCAACAACTCTTCAGGTTCTCAGCCTCTGCGCGGGAAGCCTCCTTTAGGCTACATGCTTCCCCCACACCTTGTTACAACAAACAAAATACTGACAACGTTGTAATATATTGAGTCCCTGTGATGTGAGGAGCACTGTCAGGTATTTTCCATGTATCACCTGTGACCTTCACAACAGCACCTCAAGGAACGTACCTAATGGCTCCTTTGGAGGAGACGGCTGAGACCCAAGGAGGGTAAACAATGCCTCACGGTAACACTGGCCGGGCCTTGGATTTGAACCCAAGCAGGCCGGACTCAACAACGGGTGCTCTATCCCCCCATCTACTATCTCTAGACCTCTCATATTTAGGCTATGTCTGGTTTCTTCAATGTCACAAAATAAACAAATTGTTAATTCACGCAGAAACAGAGTCCATGAGACACTGGAGTCATTCACTAAATGAATATTGAGTGGATGAGTGAACTGATCCTCGTGAGCTCCCTCTCCGCCCACTGTCCCAGCCACAAGCTCCCAGGGATGACTCCAGGCTCTGCATTCCAAACTGCCTCACCCAGGCCCTGACCTTGTAGGACCCTGAGGCTTCAGGTTCATGTCTCCTGCCAACGTTTCCCCACAAGGCAGACTTTGGTTTCCCTTAGTTTCAAGCTCACGCTGTGACGCAGCCGGATCCAGTCCAAACCAAACAGTGTGCGCAGCCTGCATGCAAGAGTTGTTGAAAGAGTTTAAAGAATGGAGAGTTTTAAGTCATAAATCCTGGAAGAATAGCTCTCAGACGCTAAGGACCGTCGATGGCGGGAAAATGCACTTTGGACGCATAAGAAGGTGATGATATGGTGAACTTTGGTTTTCATTTCTAATTTGTCCGTTGAGGACCCATGTCTAGTTTTTTCCTATTAAATTAGGAGAATAAAAATAAAACGTTTCTAGGAGTGCACTATAGCATGACCTAACATTTCAAAAGCTATCTTTAGATTCAAGGATTTGGGGAAAATGGAGACCATGATGGTTTTGTTAATCAAATTCCAGCCTGGTTAGAACCCACATGCACACAGCAAATGAAGAAGTGGATTAATGACTAATTGATGCTGCTGAAATCTCCATTCAGTTACTGAACTCACACCGGTCTTTCTCACAGGCCCCTATGATGCAAACTGCTAAAACGGTCTTTTTTTCCCTCCTCATGGAAGGAAAAAAGAAGCTGTTTCTCTCCATTAAAACTGTGTTTGCTTGACTCATGCCTGACTCCTCGACCCTGAGTAAAGTACATGACTTTCGCTTGGGGTGTGACGTCTCTGTGCACAGACAGACCAGCACGTGCCTAGACATACATGCTTGGTGGCCTCCAAGTCCCTGCACTCTGTGCCTCCTGCTGCAGTGGTTGTTCCTTCCGTCTCCTTGGCTGCCTCTCCCCAACCTCTGAACACTGAAAGGCCAGGGCTCTGTTCTCAGTCCTCTTCTCCTCTTATTCCCTTGGTGATTCCATCCAGTCCTGTGGCCTTTCAGGGCACCGATACGCCCAGGACTCCAAATGTGTACCCCAGCCCAGACCTCTCTTCTACTCACCGGCTCACAACTCCAAGTCCCAACTTCACCTCTCCAACTTGACACTGAATGGTCTCCCCTAACTTAGTTGGTTTAGGAGCAATGCCGGGTCTTCCCCCAAACGATTGTCCAGGAAGTCTTTCCATCACAGTAACAGCCTCTCCATCCTTCCAGGGGCTCCAGCTGATGACTATGGAAGCATCCTTGATGACCCTCCTTCTCTGATACCTGACCTGCCATCTATCAGAACACCTGTTAGCTCCAAAATATGCCCCAAATCAAACTCTTTCTCAATACCTCCATTACACTGCCCTCCTCCCCATTTCATTCTAAGGAAAAGCCAAAGCCATCACAGTTGTCTACAGAGCTCTCTGTCAGGCTTTTTCTTTCTCAAGTCACCTCCTATTCCTCTCCAGCCACACTGGCCTGCTGGCTGCCCCCCAAGCACACCAGGGACCTCCCACCTTAGGAAATGGCACTGGCTATTCCCACGTCCTTCAGGACTTTGTTCAAATGTCACCTGTTCAGTGAGGCTTTCCTGGCTGTGTAGTCCTTGTGTCCTAAGGGGACTAAACCAGACAATGCCTCCAAAATGCACAAGTCAGGGCCTGGCCCCTGGAATGCTTATTCAATAAACTTTGACTTCAAAACCACGTGGAAAGAAAGGCTGGCACGTGCACCCGTGCACAGGAGATCCAAGGGCCCTCCTGGAGGGTGAGATGCCCGGCTTCACAGGATAAAAGCTAAGTCTCCAGGGACCCATCCTTCTGTCCCCATGTCTCTTCACGTTGGTGTATACAGACACCTTCACCAAAGGCATCTCTTTCTTGTCCCCTCCTGCCCATGACCCTGGGGACAATCTAGGTAAGTTCCTGCTTCTATAACTAGCACTTCTCCATTTTAAATGTGTCCAGACAAGTCTTATTCCTTTAGGAGATTTGACAATGAAAACTGGGCATTTTCCACTGGTTTCCTCACACCCACTTCCTCCCTTGGACCGTCACCAAGTGTACGCAAGCAAGCGGATGGCCGAGAGGATACTTGGAGTGTGACGAATCAAGCGCTTAATCACAGATGGCATTCATTCTCATGCTTGCCCAATGTGGGCCAAACTGTTGCCTTCCTTGACTTCAATCCAGAAAATAACCAGCAGTTTATAATTTATTATCTCTGACCACTCAGTGAGGGCTGTGTGATAACTCTTTTTCTTTTTAACTGTCATATTTTAAACTGATTGACTTCTCTGAAAACTTATGGTTATTATAATATTTAAACGAAAAAAATTGAGAGGAAGTTTTTTTGCACTTGGATGAGAGGTGAGGGGAACTGCATATATCACTGGTGCTTTGGGGCATCTGAACAAGCAGAATTGGGAGAAGAATGGAGGTAACTACTTCTCTCTTTGCCCTTTAAACTTAAAAACTGAAAGTTACTTATATTACAACTTTAAGGAGTCAGAAGGATACCAGACCAAGTAATTAAGTTTGTTCTCCTCACATAAACTTTGAAAAATAAGCTTCAAAGTTCTCAAGTCTAAAACTGAAGGAGGAAAGCAATGAAAACAAAAGTCTGGAATGACCGAGGGGATAATTCCTACAATTTTGAAAATGTCCCCATATTGTTTCCATTTCATCCTCTAAATAAAAAAGCCGTCAAAGGAAAATAATACTCCTTGTACAGTGCTCAATACCTCAGTAATCACTGGGTATCATTACTCTTTAGAATCTTCATTTTGATTATAATAAATGAGTTAAAAGTCTGTATCTGAGGTTTTAGTAATATATTTGCCATATGTGTGTTGTATGTGTGTATCTATGTATGTATGTGTATATACACATATATTTGGTGACTAACTGTTTAACAATCAGCTGAAAAATATTAATTGGAGCAGGAAGTGTTGAAGAGAAATAACAAGGACTCTGTCAATTTTGTTCGCTACCAAATGTCAACATTCAGAAATATACTCAGTAAGTGTTTGTTGACTCCACGAATAGATGAAATGGTGCATTTAACCAAAATTACATAATAAAATATGATAGTAGCATGTAGGCTATTAGAGGAAGAAAATTCAAGCAACAAAGAGGGCACTTCTGCAATGATCCATGATATTCCGACACCAACATTACCTGGTAGTTGTTGACAGTTTGACATTGATACTAATCTGTAATCCCCCAAAACAAACCGTTAAACTTTCAACTTCCTTTTATTACCACGGAATGCATGCATTAGAGGCCTTCACCCCGTCCCTCATTCAGCGACACTCCCCCCCACCCCATGATCCTTAGATGATTCCTAATCTGCAGCCCATCCTTGGCTCTCACCTCATTCCTCCTCAGGCCTCCCCATGCCCTTTAGCCTTTCCTTCCAGGCATCCCCCAAATCAAAATATCCCTGGTCCCCAAACAGTGTCACCCATTGTGCACACATGGGGCACTGATGGGCTGGCCAACCGTGCTGCTAGTGGATGTGTAAGGAAAAGCAGAGTGAGAGGAAATCAGAAGGAGCAGCCCACAAGACTTGGCATCACAGCGGATATAGCAGAAGGGACGCAGAGAATGGCTAAAGATGACGCTGTGGTCTGCATGTGATGAAAGAATGAAGACACTGAGGAAGCAGGGAGCAGAGGCGGGTGTGAAGACGGTAGAAGAGGACAAGTCTGGACTGGGGCATGCCGAGGTCAGTTGCAGCATCAAAACCCTGAGGAGCTTCACACAGTTGCAGCTTACAGATGGCTTAGATCAGGGGTGTCAAAACTGTGACCCATGGGCCAACTGCGGTCCGCAATCCATTGTTAATTGGCCCGCAGCAAATTCCAAAAATATATTTAGTTTACTGAAATAAACCAGGTGAGGCAATACGTACTTCAGCTCGAGTGAGTGGCCCGGTTGTTTGTGTATTTTACCACATATGGCCCTTGGTAAAAAACGTTGAAAAAAGTTTGGACACCCCTGGCATAGATGGTACAAGATGCGTGGAACCAGTACACGTTGGGGTCACGTCCTGGCAGGGCTGAAGAGCAGAAGGAGAAGTCCCTAAGAAGAAGATTCCCAAATGAGGTTGTCCTGAGGTCACAGGGCTTCCATATATGTGAGGCCACACTCCCTGGTTCCCACCACTGAGGGGACCAGACATCCCCATTCATCTATTGTTAAAGCCCCTTCCAGTTTGAAGGTGGAGGAAGAGGTCAGTCACATAAGCCATGCGTGGCTGCGGGTATGGCCTTATGAGAGGGAAAGGCTCATTAGTCTTTCATACCTCACTTATTCAAATAAAGAACTCCTTTAAATTCTTCCTCTGAAAGCTCTCTCCCCTGACAGAAAATGGGGCTGTGATTTGGAAACCCAAAGGTGAGTTTGCCGGGGCTGCGAAAACGAAGTATCACAACCTGAGTGACTTAAGCAACAGAAATGTATTTTCTCACAATCCGGAGGTGAGGAGTCCAAAATTAAGGCCGATTCCTTCTGAGGGCAGTGAAGGAAGGATCTGTTCCAGGGCTTTCTCCTTGGCTTATACACGTCTGTCTTTATATTCACAAGGTGTTTTCCCTGTATCTTCACATCGTGTTCCCTCTGTGTCCAAACTTTTCCTTTTTATAAGGACACCAGTCATATCTAGGGTGACCTCACTTTAACTCAATTACCTCTTAAAAGACCCTGTCTTCAAACAAGGTCACGTTCTGAGGTCCTGGGGTTAAGACATCAACATATGAGTTTGAGGGGGAAGGGGAACACAAATCAACCCATAACAGCAAGTCAGAGGGGAAGTACATGTTCCAGGAGACCTCCTTCTAAATGTGCAGAATTGGCAGTCAGCAGCTTAGCCTCAGACCTTCGGAAATCCCCTGCATCTGGTTTTCCTAATTCTCGTAATCTCATCCCACCAAAAAAGACATCTAAGGACATTCCATGCATTTCTGGTGAGACGCTCACTCTGCTGCACTCGATGCAACATGCTAACTAGGTTTTAACTAGAGTGGTTTAAGCGGTTTGGTTAAGCTAAGACCTGGGGCATTTCACCCACTCCTGAAGCCTAAACAAATCTGATTCACGTGTTTAAGACACTGCACAATATTAGACCACCTGATGCGCCATCTTTCAGGGTAAATGAGGATGGCGATGAAAGTGGCGACCTGTTCCCTTGTTGTTATTGTAGGGAAGCCCTATCTAGAGTTGCTCCAAATTGGTTGGTGGGACACTGCTAGGTGAGACCAAGTGTTTGCTTTCAGGACAGGTAAACATAGCCTCAGATACAGGTACTTCCACCAGAGCCCTGACAATGTACAGTGGTGCTGTGGTAAGCCTTAGGATTCACCTGCGAGCAGCACAGTCTTCTGGAAGGGAGAGGGAAGGCTCACGTTCCCAGAAGCAGAAGAAAGTTACAAGTGGAAGGGCCCAGAACCTCAGAAACCATGGGGCTGAAACTGTCACTTTCCGTCACAATCCTTATTGGTTGTGCGAACACTTTGATTGGTGAACTTCCACACTGTACCAGTTGCTAAACATTTTTATATTACCCTTGTGCATGAGCATACCATTGGAGGGAAATTGGGAAGGGGGTGAAGTGGTCACTAGCTTAAGCCACTCTTTAGACGGTTACAGAGTTTAGAGAATTAACTTGAAGAAAATGAGACAGGATTCGTGCAGCAATTCTCAAATCTCTTAGTATCAGGACTCTTTTCTGGTGTTGAAAATTACTGAGGACCTTAAAGAGCTTCTGCTTATGTGGTTTTGTGGTTTACATCTATTAATATTTACCATGTTCGAAATTAACACCAATAAATTTTTGTAACGTGTTCATTCAATATGATAAAACTCACCCTTTATATATTAACATAACTAACATATTTTTCGTGAGAATTAACTATATCTCCTCCGCCCAAAAATGTGGTAAGAAGACTGTCATTGTATTATATTTCTGGGAGTGCATTTAATGTCTGGCCTTGAAGAAGATACTATAATCTAACTACTTCTGCATTCAGTCTGTTAATTATGCTGTTTTAGCTGGAGTATATAAAGATGCTTAGCTGGAAAAGGCAGGACTTTGTAGTTCTCCTGAAAAGAAGTCACGGCTCCGCAGGGGCCCTCCCGCCTCACCTGGAGAACCACTGGACTAGTGCTTTTTACTATCTTGTGACATCCTGTTTGGACCTCCTTTTCCAACTATACTGTTACATGCAGATTCAAACCTCAGGATTTTAATCCAAAATATTCATTTTTTAAATTAAAGTTTTTTGGGATAATTTTTTTTTAAATTTGTCTGTCATATGTGCGTACATGCCTATAAAGTCTTAACTCTTTTCACTTCCACATTTGAGAAGTCAGCTTGTGCGAAAAGTCACTGCCTTTTAGCTTGTTTGCAGTAAGAAAGTTCGTTTAAAAAATACATTAGAAATGATTATAATTACTCAAGACCTATATTTAATTACTAGACGTTGTTTTTTTATGCTTTCAGCTCTGAAGACCCAAATGCTCTTAATTATGCATTTAAATAATATTAATCTATGTATCCATACACCATAGGCAATAGAAGTATTTTGTGAATTTTGTTCTGCTGTCTTGTCTTTTTTTCTTGGTCTTTCGAGGAACTCTGTAACATGAATCATGATGGCCACTGACAATGCAAAGGAAGATAAAGGAAACTGGGTTCATTGCCCAACTCTCTCAAGCCCAACCCTGACTAAGAAATTGTGGCTCTCTGTGCTGACCAAGGGAGTCTGACCCTAACAAGATTCTGAGTGCAGCCACAAGAGACTGACCCTCTCGAATCTTCGCTGAGGTACTGATGGTCTCACCTTGAAAGCAGCCCTGCAAGTTGTTTCTCTAAGCCAGTGGCTGGTAGGATATCCTGCGAGGACCGTTAACAGGTGACTGAGTTTAAAGGCTAAAGAAGCCCACCATGAAGTTAAGTCTTGAGACCAAGAGTCCTTAGACCCTGAGAACAGGAAGGAGGAAGAAGAGGCACAGGCTCTCAGCCTCTTCCTGAAAATCGGGCTGACCCTACCCCACACGTATCTTGAAAGGCCCCCTTCCACCAACGTTTTATGCCCTTAGCCACCTCGGAAGGTCCCTCTCCCCAAATGCCCAGCGTTCCCCACTGCTCTGTCCTGTCATTCACATCCATGATTTCCCCAATGTCATCTCCTACCTCAGCTGCCCTTCTCCTCAGCCTCACTATCCAAACTCTGGCTCCTCACCTAGGAGTCCCAACAAGATCGAGGTTCTATATACATCCAGCCTTCAGGCTTTCAACACACACTAACGGAGCCCTGCCTTTGCCCTCTTCTCCATGCATCGCCGTAAGGTGAAATCAGGGCTTCTACCATCCTACCTCCTTTGCCAGGGCCATTTGCATCTTTAGAAAGGTTGAATTGGTGGTCCTTCAGTAGAGTATCACAAAGAGAAGTGAAAACACTCAGGTGATGTGAGGGGAAGTATTGGGGACTGGGGAGAAGTCACGAGAACCTCTTGCACTCCCACCCCCAAAGCTACTTGAAGTTATTCCTGTCAAGAGAGAAAGGTAACGCCCCAGGAAACTCAACTTTGGGTCTCTAATTTGCTGTGAATTCCCCTACTCCCTTTGCTGGAAGAAAGAGTAAGGTGTTAGTTCTCAATTTATTTGAAGAAAAAACAATAGTGGTTCTTCTAGCTTCAAAGAGGATATTTAATGCACAGCCGATGTGATTTGGCATGTTACCCCAGGTTGGCTGACAGAGTCTAAAGAAAAGGCTAGGGGTCTCAGGAAGGTGTTCCCAACTGAGCGACAATCATTGTGTCTTTGCAACAACGACAAAATGACAATGCGTTTTTTGTACCCCTACGGCAAGAAGACTTTTCTTCCTGTCTCAATGCAAATTATTGAATTCATGGTCCTATCTGTCAGGCCGAAGTTCTCCAACACCACACTCTCCTTTCCTTTGTGGTTGGCTTTTTCTTGGTAATGATTCTATTTCATGGTTTTCTTTTTTGGGTTAACGTCTCTCCAGGATGTTATGTAGCAATCCAAAGTTAAGTATGACTCGTCACAAAATTGTACTAAAAATGGTATTGATTTGTGCACATCCGTAGATTGTTGTCCAGATTCCATACGGAAAGTCTTAGAACCCGAGCTAGACTCCAGAGAAGGTCTCATGTTCCAGTCAAAGACTGCAGGAGATATTTCATTCTCAATTTTAGTGTCCCAATAAGAAGATTAGGCAGACACAAAAGGAAAACGTACTGTGTTTACTTTTAAAAAACTGTTAAAGCACTATAATTATTAGATTTCATACATGGATTAAGCTGTGGAATTGGAATAATAGGACCATAACAGATAATGTGGTTTATTTTAAAGTGTAAATATGCATACTCTCATATTTCATGGAGCAATAGAGGAAAGTTTTTTCTGAAAGAGCAAATAAACTTAGGAAAACCAAAGTAATGAATTCATACACATTCCTGGCTTTATGACCTAATGGCTTTATTCAATTAAAATGTTAACTTTCCGCACTTGGCTATCAAAATAACTTTCCATTCCTCGGCTGTTACCGCAAAGTAAGTAGCTTAAGTTTTCCTCTCACACCTCACCGGATATTAATCTTTCAGAGTTCTTGCCCTCCCTTTTGCAATGTTCCAAATTTTCATACTTCCTATTGAGAAACTGCTGCACACACTGAGGATATCCTGCTTAGTCAGCAGGGTCGGTTGTTCTGAATGGCAATTCTCAGGAGATATGCGTCTGCTATTCTCCCTGATTGTCTCTTCAGGGGACACCCCTTGTGTCCTAGTAGTTCTGAGGTCTGTCAGATCCAATCACTCTCTCTGACTGATCATGGTCTCAAACAGCAGTTGTCATTCAAAGTTTGTTTTCTTATGGAATTGCGATGGCAAGGAAATCATTTCTCATTTAGATGCATTAGACATTTTTAGAGGTGATTCCCTGGTGATAACCTACTAGGTTGATGCAGGAAAACATCTTTTAGGAGTCCCAGATACTCAATGAGACACCGCGGCATCGAGTAGAAACAGTTGTGAGTGGGAATGTGATTTGAGGAAATGATGCCAGCAGGATTTGTTTTTGAACTGTGACTTCTCCTAGTACTTCATGGATTGTTTTGTTATCCATGCCAGGAAATCTGAACTGGGAAAAACATGGGCAATTTTTCTAAATCTCATACTCTTGAAGGACATTTCTTTACTTGAGGAGGAGCATTTGTTCCAAATGTTGGGAAAATGAGAAAATAGTTTGTAGGACTTAAATTCTAACTCTGTTGCTGTCTCACTTATATATCATCATGTAACAAAGCACGCTAATATTTAGGGGCTTCAAACAGAAACCACTTTCTTGTTCATGAAACTGTGGGTCAGGAAATCTGACCAGGCTCAGTGAGGATGGCTCACCTCTGGCCCACATGGTGTTGTCTGAGGCAGATCTACTGGGGCTGAAAGACGCAAGATGGCTTCATTCATGTGCTTAGGGCATCAGTGGCTGATGACTGGGGTACCTCTTTTCTCCTCCCAGTGCCCGCTGTCTCTCCATGTGGTTTCTCATCATTCAGTAGTCATATTTACATTGAGGCAACTGGCTCTCCAAAGAAACTGTAAGTCCTCGTATAGCACAGAAGTCACACAGTGTTACTTGATCAACATTCTGTTGATCAAAGTAAATCACAGGTTCAACCTAGATTTAAGCAGAGGGAAAACAGACTCCACCCCTTGGCTGGAAGAGTATCATGGCTGCGCAGGTAGCCATTTTTTGGTAGCCATTTCTTGGTAGCCATTTCTTGGTAGCCATTTCTTGGTAGCCATTTCTTGGTAGCCATTTTTTGCTGAAATGATCCTACAGTGGCCTGCTCCTAGCAAAGTGCTTCTGCATTCCTTCACTTAACAAATTAGTATTAGCCAAAGAAATAAAAGAGGGTTATCTTATTTTATTAACTCCCAAATGCCACTAGTCATAAGATGCACATTGTTTTATGTATCATTTGAAAAGAAAAAGGCCAAGTAAATGAAGACAGCAAATAAATTGTTAAGATGCATCTCAATTTCAGAGATGTTAAATGGCGGGGGAATGTACATAGTAGAGTTAATGAAAAATGGTAATTATCTGATATATAATTCAACGAAGTTTTGAGATGAATGGGTTAAAAGCCCAAGGTTTAAAAACTAGTCATTATTTTGATCACTGACCCCATTAATTGAGTATCAATTTGCATAGTTCTCCTCCTGACTTTGCACTCATCCTGGCTGTGGTCTGATAGATCAGAGCCCTAAAAGATCATTATTTCCTTCTTTTCTCCTCATCAAACCAGGGGGAAAGGCAACCCATGGGAATTGGGAGAACAATTAAGTATTTGTAACTCAAAACAGCAAAGCTACCCTGTATTGAGAAACTGCTCTCTATTTTTGGTTGCCATGTACCGCTCAGCTCAACCAATATACCTAGACCTTCTACTGGTTTCTTTAATTCACTCATTGAATGGTTTTCACCTTGAATAAGTTCTCAGGAAGTTCACAGTGACTCCCTAGATGAGAAGGTTTCCAGGAATTCTAAGTCATAAAAGCACCAATGACCATATTTCCAAATTTAGTCAATGCTTATTGGATCCCTATTGTGTGCCATATAATGTGCTAGAATCTACAATGAACAAAAAGACAGACAATGCAGCTCACCTCTTATAATTTATAATCTAATGGGGGAGGCCAGGCAGTGGACAAGTAAAATAAACATTTTAAATCATGAGCGATCTTGGAAGTACTATGAGAGAAATAAAGACAGTGATGAGGGAAAAGAAGAGGAACCTCCTTTAGACAGAGGTGACCATGAAAAGGCATTCTGAGGAAGAAACATTTAAGCAGAAACCAAAACATTAAAAAGGACGAGCCATTTAAAAAAAGGGGGGGAGCCATGCAAAAAGCCAAAGCAAGATGCTCTATGTAGACCAGACAGAGGACACAGCAATTACAAAGGTGCTGAGCTTGATATGTTCTTGGAACTGAAAGTAGATAGGTATAATTGGAGCACCAAGAGCAAATATCTCTAGAAAACCATAAAACATGTCTAGAGATGCATGTTTAAATTTCTCCTATGTTCCACAAAGGCAACACAAGCAAACAAAAAATCTTTTAAAAATAAACAACAACAAAATAACTGGACTCAGAATTTTACAAGACTATAATCATCTCTAGGAGGAAAAAAATGGCCCCTATAGTGCTTTTTTTCTTTACCTTTTTCTTAGACTATGATGAGATTGTTTCTTAGATTTATAGGAGCTTACTCACTAAGTCAGGTGCCTTACACATGGTAATGAAGCAACTATTTAAAAGAAAAATACTGTAAATTGTCGACATTGATTTAAATCATTTTAATTATAATGTTTCTTTAAGATGAATGAAGGGTAAATGCCTTATGCTCATAGCTCTTATGCAAATCTACAACTAAATCAAGTTTATAAATTAAATACAAACTCGGCTACAAAACAAAAAAAATGCAAATTACCCCCATTCATTTAGAGTAATGGATGATGTTATTCGCTGCCACTAAATTGCCAGCGTTTGCTTCACTAGTAGAATATGCACTGCTGTTTCATTTCCCTTGTTGCAAACTTAGACCATCATTTAAACCATTATTGCTTATCTTTTTTAAAAATAAGCTCTCTTTAAACAATGGATCCATTACCTTGAAAGGCCAATTAGCACACTCCAAAATATAATACCGAAATTAAAAAATACTGTTTAACCAAAAATATTCTCTGTTTTTCACTACTGCGGTTGCTGCTCTCTCACCACTGCTAATTTGTGTATAGAAAGACAAGAGCCCACAACATAGCCGCTGACTTTGTAAATATGTACTGATGGGCAGCTCTGGGGTCTTTACAGTTTCACATGCCAGTGATATGGGCCATTCCATTCCCCTACTCCCTTTCTCTACAGAATGACTGCAAAAGCCTGCAGTGTATGCTGTCATGTAATTTGGCCTTGCTTGGTACTAACATGACAATACATTCAATGCAAGTGCTCCCATGAAACGGCATGGATTACTTCAATTAAAGAAGGAGGTAGCCTGGGAGTTCTAGAATGTGCTCATATTTCTTTAAGATGATTATAAATATGAAAATCCAAAAGTGCTTAATTCCTATAGATTTGCAGGACTCAGGAAATATGTCAGAAGACTCCAGTTGAAGAATGGTACACACATTAATAATGGGCTCAGATGTAAGAATGTTTTGAACTGTTTTAAGCATCAGAAATAATCAACCCAGTTGTGGATATAGCCAGACCAATGTATGCTACAGAGATACAACATGGAACATCTGTGCATGCTACTCCTTGCATCCAGAGTGTGGATAAGGAAACATTTTTTAAAAAAGTAATAGTTCATAATAATAATGAACACTGATTAAGTGCCTAGAGTATCAGGCATCGTGTTAAGTAATTAGTGAATATTAATGATGATTAAAAAAGAATGCAGCTCACTTATTAGCTACCACAGACATATCCAACAGCATAACATAGTTCCAACTAGGTCACTTTAACAAAAACAAGGCAGGAGGGCATTTCCCTCTAATTGAAGAATATCCGGTCTAACAATCTAAACAAAGATCTCTGAAGAGAAATTTTCTGCCCAGTGTCCATAGACCCAATCTCTCCCTGAGTTCCAGACTTGACTATCAATACACATCTCAGACTTAGGGCATCAGTGATACATGGTGTCCAAAGATGGCTGCCAACAGCCCTTTCCCTCCCTGGACATGCATGCTACTCCTTGCATCCAGAGGTGAAGTCCTACTCCCCTTCCCATGGACACAGGCTGGCCTTAATGGCTTGTCTGACCAGTCAAATACAGCAGAAGTAACATTTGGGTGCTTACAGAGCTAGGTCATAAGAATTCTTGGAAGTTCTACCTGGCTCTCTTGGAAGGCAACTGCTTGCAATACTCCCTCTTGGAACCCAACTGCCCCATTGTATAAAGGCCAAGTAACATGGGTTGGCACTGCCATTAAGAGCTTCAGTTGAGCTCCTGGTGAATAGCCAGCATCAACTGCCAGCCATCTCAGTAAGCCCCAGGTATCTCACTGCAACCACCAGAGAAAAACAGCCAGGAATCACCCAGCTAAGCCCAGTCAGCCTATAGTAACATGGAGATAATAATAAATTGCAGTTTGAAGTCACCAAATCTTGGGATGGTTTGTTACAGAGCAATAGGTGACTATGATAGTATCCCAGACCAAATCTTTTATTTCCCCTCACAAAACCTGCTCCTCCCTTGTATGTCCCATCTTAGAAAAAACTTCTACTTAATTAGGTAAAAAGTTTTGGAGTCAGCCTTAATCTTTCTTTTTCTCAAATGTTGCATGCAATTCATTGGCACATCCTGTTGGCTCCACGTCTAAATTATACCCCAGAATTCATTACTTATTATTTCTTCTGTCCCTCCCATCCTTACGAGGGGATGAGCTACAATCACCTCTCACCAGAGTGTCCACAGTAGCTGCTGAAGTGATCTCCCTGCTTCTGTCTTTGCCTCCAGTGTTGCTTCTCCACACAGGCGGCCCGAGTCCTCCTTTAGAAACAGAAATCACTCTGCTCAAACTCCTCGTCACACTTAGAGTAAACACAAGCGGGATCTGTCTCCTGCTTCCTTGCTGACCTCATTTCCTACTGCTCTCCCCTTTGCACACTCTTCCGCCAGACAAGCCCTCTTGCTGTTTCTTGAACGTGCCAATCGTACCCCTCCTCAGGTTCTTTATCCTCACTCCTCCCTCAGCCTACAATGTTTCTCCCTGAGATAGTGTTAGGATCCCTTCATCATGTCTCTGTCCACATGGCTTCCCATCAGGGAGGCCCTTCTCTGACCACCCTAGCTAATATAGCTCCCCCTCCCTTTCTCCTTCCCTAACACTGCTTTAGTTTTCTCCATCACCCACACTTGCGACGGAGCTCTTTGTTTACTGTTCTATTTTCCGCACTTCAATGGAACTCCATGAGGACAAGAATTTTATCCGCTTTGTTTACTCATATATCACCAGTGCCTAGAATAATGTCTGGCATATAGTAGGTCCTTAACAAATATTTGTTGGCTGAATGAATAATCCCTGGACCTTCTTCCCAAAGTGTAAATAAGTACTGACATGTACCTGCCCTCTTACCATTTAAGCTAATGTTTTCCATACTTCCTTCTGGGTATTAGGTGTCCTCAGTATGTGACCATAACCCTTCTCCCAACCCTAACGTCCTGGAGCTCAGGTGCAAACTAGATCATGGAGGAGCCCATGCAAATCCCGATGGCTGACCTTGGTCATTCATCTATTTAATGAATGTCGGTAGATCCCCTCCTCTGTCTCAGGGCTGGGGATACATTAGGAAATAAGACAGACTGGGCTCCACCTACTCAAAGCTGGCGTTTTAAAGGATGCCTGAAAAACCAGGTAGCTGGAGAGTGATAGCCAGAGGTGCCTAGGGGGTGGCCGAGACCCACAGCCTCTGGGTGTGACGAGGAGCTCACGGTTCTCCAGTTCAGTCCAGACTGGACTCTGTGGGGTACCCCAAGAGCTCCCCCGAATCTTCAAAGGTCCTTCAGCCTTCCATCAACCTGAAAATAGACTAGATTCCCTGCCATAACTGCCCTTTGTAGATAATAAAATCTCGCATTTGTATGGGATCAGCCAGCATTTCTTGGTGTCAACCAGATGCTCTCCACCAAGAAGGGTACACAACAGTGTCTCATTCTCACAATGAACTTGGCACGTGGGGCCATCATCCTTATTTGATAGGTAAAAACACCCAGAAGCTCACGGAGGCTCAATAATTTGGTAGACAACTACTACAGAGCAGACAGAACTCAGATCTGCCTGATTCCAAAACTTAGGCTTTTTCCTTAACACCACATTGCTGCCTATTAAAAATCACAATAAAATGCTCTGGTGTCAACACTTCTAAAAGTTCACATCTATTATCCCTTTCTGTCATTATATATTCTTCCGAGCAGCAAATGTCAAACGTTGCTATCCCCCTGTTATAGAAGAGAAAATTCATTCCAATGAGACAAGTGTAATGGCAGTCACTTAAGAGTACCAGGCAGTACTGTGTATTCAAAAATATTTTCTAGGGGCCGGCCCGGTGGCTCAGGCGGTTAGAGCTCCATGCTCCTAACTCCAAAGGCTGCTGGTTCGATTCCCACATGGGCCAGTGGGCTCTCAACCACAAGGTTGCCAGTTCAACTCCTTGAGTCCCGCAAGGGATGGTGGGCTGTGCCGCCTGCAACTAGCAACGGCAACTGGACCTGGAGCTGAGCTGTGCCCTCCACAACTAAGACTGAAAGAACAACAACTTGAAGCTGAACAGCGCCCCCCACAACTGAGATCAAAAGGACAACAACTTGACTTGAAAAAATATATATATACATATATATTTTCCACATTGGCTGCCATCGCACCCAACATTCTACGGTAAAAGGTTGATATCTTTGGCTAATGATCTGTTTAGGTCTCCAGCTGCTTCTTATTAAACTGTGAGTACTCTCAAGAGGTCTATACCCCAAGCAAATTATCAGGTACCATCTTGTCAGGGTCTATCCTGAGAGTTGATAGAGAACTTATTGATTTCAAATAAGGTGTCCTTGGGGAGAGTTCTAGGCACAAACTCCTTCAGAAAACCACTTAGGTCGGGGCCTAACTGCGGATGCTCCTTGCTTGGCAGCAGTCACATTAACCAGTGAGCCAGCCAGACCCAGAACCCCTGGCCACCTGACTCCAGAGCTTTTGTCTCTATATGACTCGGCCACTGCCTTGGGCTCACTCTAGTCTGAGCCCATCATCTTGGCCCCCACTCCTGGGGGACCCACACAGTGCCTGAGCATGTACTGAAAACTAAGACAGGCCCAGAAAAACAGCTAGAGAGCTTTCAAACTCCATCTGGTGCAAGGATTCATGTTCTTTTGAAGTTTGTTTCCTTAGTCTTAGACTTTAAGATTACTGAGATAGAATCATTTGCGGGAAACATGGGAACCACCAACAGAACCCACTTAAGTCTCCCAGCTGGAAGTCAGAAGCAGCACGCTGGGAAGTGCCCCAAAGGCCTGGCATAGACATGTGTGGCTTAGGGGGGACAGGGATCTTTTCTTGGTAGAGTTCTCCAGATGACATTGGAGGCAGCCAGCATATTTGCTGAGTGCCACACAATCAAGATTGTTTTCCTCACACACCACAGGGGCCCTGGGAAACCCTGTGTCAGAGCCAAACAGCTATAATCCTTTAGGCCTGTCAAAGGCATTTCTAAAGCCCAGAAGGGCCGTGTATTATCTGTTATTTACCCATCACAACGAAGGCAAAAACCACACTCATGAATATTTTCAGCAATTTGGACTGTCAAAACAGCAGGACACGTGCCTAAATATATTGAGGCGGTTATTAGACAGGGCTGGTTTGGGATTTGTTTTCTGTTTGTTTTTAAATCCTACTACTTCAAACAGCAGTCCGATTGAAGGAAACAAGTGTTATAAAAATAAATATCCCTTTTATAGTGTGAATTATTATGGAATATTTTCCCCTGTGTTTATTGTCTTCAGGATTCCTAAATTCCTATGGAGCATGCTTCTTTTTTTTTTTTTTTTTTTTTTTGAGCATGCTTCTAATACGATTTTCAATTGGTGTGATCTTTTGTGAAGATTCAGAGATGTGAGTCACCAGCTCACATAAGAAAGTGGATGGACTTTCCTCCAACCATTTAAGTCCTCTTTATACTTCTTATATGTGTTAGCTGATCACCACTCTAACTAGGATCCATCCCTTTCTTTTTCAAAAAGAATAAGAATCGTTTAACTAAGTTCTCTCAGGGACTAATTACAAATAATATCTAAGGTGTATTAAATGTTCAGCGTGTTAAATGCTTTACAGGCATTATCTCATTGACGCCTCACAATAACCTTGTCAGATAAATTCGGTCTCCTCCCCATCATCATCATCATCATCATCATCATCATCATCTCCATAATAACACACATATTTGGACACAACTGTAGGACCTCCCTGTACCCTTAGTCCCTCTCTGCTTGACACTTCTGCAAAGGGAGTCCCCATTCCTTCCACCAGAGGACACCCCACCCTTAATCCCAGTCCTCTGCCATGCCCCATCTCTAACCCCAGCCAAGAGGCTGCCCTCTAGGGGCTGGTGAGAGAACTGTTGAGGTCGGTCCTCCCGGACTTGAAGGATTCCATTGTCCCACCGGCAATCTGCTCTCCAACGGTATCCTTTTCCATGAAAAACAATACGCTAGTTTCAAACAAGCAACTGAAGTGAGCCCTACCCATTCAAACTGCCTGTTTCCAATCATACTGTAGTGAAAATTCCTATCCAACCATATTGTTCCAAAGAGAACAGTGAAAACTGTAGATTTTGTCAGGATGAAGTTAAGTCAGAGTTTCCTGTCTCACTTTTTACTGTACTTATGTAAACCGATCATCAGTGCACTATTTCCTAGTGCCAGAAATTATTCGTCATTTTGGTATTTCACGGCCCATTTTTGTGAAATCCTCTCCAATGCAAAACCACACAGCATCAGGGTTAATCATTCTGTATTTCCTGCCATTTTTAAATTACCTGCTGCTTATTTTCCACTTCTTTATGGACAGCATTTTTGTTCTTCATGCTTTTCTCCTTATTTTCTTCAAGGCTAATCTTTGAAATGTTAGTCTTGGTCCACTGAAACGAAAAATTTTAAAAAGGAATAAGGGAGATTTGGTGTAATTTCTTTCAAGTTGTAAAAGTAATACATGTCACTTCTAAAACTTACTACCTTTTAACCAATAAAAATTATCTTTTGGCCTTCAAACTAATAAATTAATCAGAAAAGAAAGCATGGCTCCCTTTAGAAAACCCTACTCAGACTGGCCTGAGTGCAGAAGAGAGTTTATGGGGAGCAGCTGGGATATCTACCAGACTCCAAGATAAAGTTGAGCAATCAGGTCAAGAGCAGGCAGACTGAGGGGGAAGGAGGGAGTGGGCCTCCTCTGTGTCGAGCTCTCCCTGTCTTTCTTCGCCTCCATTCCCAAATCCAAGCTCAAGTTTACGCTGTTCAAATAATCCAGGGAGAGATCTGATTGGCCAGTGGGCAGCAAATGGATGGACTCCACTGGGGCCTGTGTTTACCCAAATTTAATCAGCTCAAGCTACAGGTGCCGGGACTCCTAATCGTAACGTGGGACAAAGACGCAGTTCTGACAGGAGAGTGTCGGCCTGGCAGACATTCCAAACAGCATCTACTGCATCCTCTAAACTCTTACTTGTCAAAAGAGAAAGCTGCGTGTTGGGGAAAGTAAAACACTTGCCAAGGATCACGGGTCTAATAAGTGGCACAGCTGCAGCCAATCTTTTCTGGAGGGGTCGGGGGGAAGGCCAGTGGACCCACAGCTGGCCTGGAAGTAGAGATTTCTTTCTCAGCCATGGTACTCAGCTCTGGAGAGCTAAGCGTTAAATATTCAGGAATTTTGCAAGCAGGTCAACTATTTGATAATTGGAAATCTGCCATAGTCAGAGTATTTACACCATGAAAATTGGCTAATGTCACAAATCAGCTCCCCCTACACCCCCCCCCACCCCCGCCTTTTCTTTCCAAAGGGCCAGTTTACCAGCATGGACATCCAGTTCCATGTGGAGAGAATTTACAATCAATGCAGATGCCATATTTCAGATAAGAGGCAACCCCAGTCTGCAATTCTTTCCAATAGTTGCTGTTCTCAGCCCTTCCTTTAGCTGATTGCCCTGGGGCTGCCAGCTAGAACCCACTTTGCATATACAGTCCCTCAAACCTCTCTTTCATACTAGCTGGCACCCTTTCTCTCTGACACTTGTGCTCAAATACGAGCCCACTGAGCTTCTGCCATTCTTGTTCCCAGATGCAAAGCCAGTCCCTTTTTAACTGTTCAGTGGCAGAACTTTAGTATTACAAGAATAAGACAAGCCTGAGCTAGTGCATGTAAAACCAAGAGACGTGTCTTTAAGAGATCTGCTTTTAAAAAAAGCAAAACTAATAAGGCAGCCAATAAACAAATGCCCCCAGGGATATTGACTTACTGTGGAGTTATTTAAAGAAGGAATTTTGGTGCAAATTGCCCAAGACATCTTTCTCCAAGCTCCCTTTTGTGTGGCTTGGCCTGCCACTACCTCATTCCCATCAGAAGACAAAGGCTGGGAGAGAAACAAACCTCCATGACTGTAAGTGATTCCCCAGGCCCCTGGCCTCTGTCACCTGTCACCCAGCCTGCTGACGCACCTCCACTGTCACGCTGGCAGCACTCCACATAGCTCCTGTTCCACATTTCTTAAGAGGTACAAACTGCATTTACTTTTATAGACCACAAGAAAGCACTGGGAGCTGGGGGGTGAGCACGGGGTGTTGTGTTTCCCTTCAGTAGTGCTTCCTGGGCCAGTGCGCCTAAAACAACACAAAGCCAGACTCCAGCCTCCCAGGGGAATGTGATGGGAAGCTATTGCCACCACTGCTGCTGGTGCTGCTGTGACTACAGCATGATTTCCCGGAACATGATGTCATCATGACATCTCCCAGACGTCCTCTCCCATGGCAGACCTGGTATGCACGTTAGAAAAAATATATGTAAGGATGGAGTCCTGGCACTTCCATCGATGGAGATAGAAGTATTTTACCAATTTGGATGCTCTGTCACCTTCCTTTCTTTTTCCTTTCTTCTTCCTCCTTCTGCCTCTTCACCCTCTTTCTCACCCCCACTCAAAATTCGTCCCCCCTATTTCATAGTCGTTGAATTTCCACTGTGAACATCCATCAACTAACTAAACTAGGTGCTTTGAGAAACACGAAAATGTGTGTTGAGGAGTAAAGACTGTGACGCATGGATCCAGCCACCTCCCTCTCTAAATCACCCCCCCTCATCTTATTCATGGTTTCCCCAACAATCTATTGAGGTCGATAATCTTTGTGATGGAAAGAATAGCATGCTCCCTGCCCTCACAGTCTCCTGGGGGGAGGGAGATAACTGGGGAACTAACGAGAACCTGGACAAGTACCTCCTACAAAATTGTCCATACAAAGTGCTAAGATCATTGTACCTACTTTTATTGACTCACAAAGTGCTGTCACTGGATCAGTGTAAATAATGTTATTGTCACAATAGCCCTATGAGGTAGGCAGGGAATGATGCTGTTAGTTTTTTGGTCTATCTGTTCCTCCTGGACTGGGAGGTCCCTAGAGGAAGGACCTTGTTATAGTGTCAAAGAACGTCGTAGTTGAAGAAACTCTAGAAGAAAGACATCCAGCCTAGCACCTTCCTTATACAGATAAGGAAACTGAGGTAGGGAAGGCAGCATGAGGTAGTGACAAAAGCAGGAAATTCTGTGGCCACCTGGGTTCCGGTCCCAGCTCTTAGCCAAATGCTTTTGCACATGGCCTCTTTCTGCCTTGATATCCTCTTCTGTAAAATGGAGTCAACATTATTTTTTTTGCTCACCTTATTGGGTTGTTATGAATATTAAATGACGTTATGAATGTGAAACATTCAAAACTCTGTGAAACATTAAAAGCTATTACAGATATAACAGTTCTTTGTCCCCATCTTTCCTAAAACCTGTCTAACTCTATGTCACTCTTAGTTTAAAATGTGATTGCGTGGGAACAAGGGTGTGAGCTCTTTGGAGGCAGGGAACAAGTTAAACTGACGTGTATCACCAACACGTAGTACAGTGACTGCTAAAATGTTGCTTTAAACAGATTTGTTAGACAATGATTACTGAGTGGGTAGATATTAATAAGACATAAATACAACTTGGCCAAGGGCAGTTCCAGATGTCTCCAGAGCTATTTCAGGGATCACGCATGAACATGCTCTCCGAGGACTTTCTCTTCCATGTCGAATTCACTTCCCAGGACAGAACTGCATCACAGCAAGATAGTCTCCCTGGCCCCACTACAGCAGAAAGATCACTCGTCTTTCCCTTTAGAGCATTAAGGCGGATGAGAGTAAAGGCTTGCCACTCTGAGATCTCACTCTCAAGAGCGCATTTCCTGTTTTCCTTTTATAAACTCCATTCCAGTTAGGTTGGGAATCGGCCAATGACCTCAGGCAATGCTGCTGGGATGGATTGAGAGTCACGGGAGTGGAGCCATGGGGTCTCCAAGATGAGACAGAGCTACGGGTAAAGTCTTGGCTCTAGATCCCCTGTGGGGCACGTGTCCCTGATCCTAACCACATGCATATTCTGTTTGCACATCCAGCTGCTCCTAAGACACTCCCTGGAAATGATGTGCTCATCCTCATCTGCTACTTCACGTGCACTTGAAGTACTGATGTAGAAGTTGTTCTCAGAGAGTGGGAGCCACGAGCCTGAATGCCTTCACAGAGGGCATGTGAGCTTGGAGCATTGGGGGAGACTCACAGTTGGTACATTGAGTGGGGAAGATGAACCAGAAAAGGGAAGAGAGAGAAAGTAAGAGAAAAGCAGGGAGGGAGGAAGGGAGATGAGGTAACTGTCATCAGAAGGAACTCTGATGAAAGACCATTAGTTGTGTCAATAAAGAGGCCATTAGTAAGATGTGAGAAAAGGTTCAGCTGTGTGGTGAGTCAAAAAAGAAAGCCAGGGAAGATGCAGCTGCCCAAAGTGACAATGGTGGCAGTTTGCATAGTCAAGGATTTGGACTAGAAAGAATTATTAACCTGTAGTGAGAAGATATATCAGGATCAAATCAATCTGGGCAAACCTCAGCACACCTGGTGATGAGAGAACGCAAGAGTCAGAAGGGAGGGTGTGAAATTATGTTCATATCCCCAGTTCCTGGCACAGAGCTCCTAAAATCCTTATAACTTCCTGAGTGATAAGAATATTAGGAGCACCTTTTGCTCTAACATTTGGTCTTTGCCTGGGTCCTGACACAGAGCTCCTAAATCCCTTGGAAATTCCCAAATCCCTTGAAGTGTCTTTTGTTCTAATGAGGTGACGCTTGGGCTGCTCCATAGCTTCAGGATGAGGGCTGGTCACCAGAAAGACCAAGCCAGGATTAGAAGCCTGGAACTTTCCACCTCATCCCCCCTCCTCCAGGATGGGGAGACGGACTGGAGACTGAGTTAATGATGGATCATGCCTGTCATAAAGCCTCCATAAAAATCCCAAAAGTACTGAATTCGGAGGGCTTCCATTTGAACACATGGAGGCACTGGGAGAGTGGTGTGCCCAGAGAGGGCATGGAAGCGCCACAACCCTTCCCACACCCCTCGCCCCATGTATCTCTTCATCTGGATGTTCATCTGTATCCTTTATTGTGCCCTTCATAACAAATTGGTAAATGTAAGTAAGTGTTTCCCTGAATTCTGTGATCCACCCTAGCAAAGGAATGACCCACCCCCCCAAGTTGGGGGATGCAGGAATTCCGATTTATAGCCAGTGGGTCAGAAAAACAGGTGACAACCTGGGACTTGTAATTGTCGCTTGAAGTGGGGTCAGTCTTGTGTGACCAAAACCCCTAACTTGTGGGATCTGGGGCTAAATCCTGGTAAAGAGTTTCAGAAATGAATTGAATGACAGGACACCTACGTGGTGTCACAGAGAATTGCTTTGATGTGTGGAAAAGCCACACATCTAGTATCAGATTATGAGTATGTGGGTAATGGAAAACACAGAGTGGTTTTCCTAGACAGAGAGGAAGGTTCCAAAGGAGAGAGTGACTGGGGGATCATTACTTATAGGAAAGGATGGGACTGGTAAGAGGTCAGAAACCTCTTCCTCCTCGCCTGAAAGAGTGAGATGAGGGTTCAGATAAAGGGCCAGTGAAGTTATGTTATCAAAAGCCAACTCCCCAAAAGACCACAGAAAGACCTCTTCATCAAGCAAAGCTAAGGGAAGGATATTTACAGTTTGGAGGTCTGGCTTCAAGTGGTTCCAGGTGGGTCTCTTAAGGCGCGATCTAATTGGGACCAAGAAAATTTCATGATATGATGGCTTAGTATTGGTGGACACAGCAAGGTGAAGGTCAGCTCTCGGATAAGTAAGACAAAGGCTTTGACAAATGGGCCGTTTGCCCTGGTAAACAATCTATTGTCCTGTGAAGAGAGCCGTCTGACCAGATGAGCAAACCATTTGCCCAGACAAACACAAATAGGGTAGTTGTTTATTGGATTACAGCTATTTCTTCCTAGGCAAGAATTTTCTGGAAAGAATAGTTGTCATGTTGACAGAGATGGTCTCAGGCTCTGTCCTGATATTTAAGCTCTGTCAATGTATTTCGTGTTGATGCTCAACATTGAAGGTCTCCTTAAAAGTGAGCATGATCATATATATATATATAGCGATATCTGGTTCTCACCCCCATTCTGATTTAATTGGTATGGGGTGCAACCTGGGCATCAGGACTTTTAAACATCCTCCCTGCAGATGATTCTAAAATACAGAGTTTGAGAACCACTTCACTAGATTTAAAGGAAAAAGTAGAGATGAAATCAGCATTTGGGTGGTGCCTTGAGGATGTAACAAAAGAAGAAGAAAAGATTGAGAAGCCATAGTACATGGCAGGTTGAAATCAGACCCCAGAATAGACCTGGAGGCATAGAAGGGGGTGGTAATGAAGAAATGCCACAGTGGCATGATCTGGGGCTGGGGGTGGCAGCCTCCACAGGAGGTGAGACAGTGGGTACCGGGGCAGCGAGCAGGTTCTCTGTGGTGACCAGAGTGAGGAGCATGGACTTGAACCAAGGGAACAGCAGATAGATGAGAGAGGTAATCGGAGAAGGAGAGGCCTGAGGTATGCATTTCAGAAGTGGGGAATCCCCCAAGGGATTTTAGAAGGAGGAGACCCAGGACATCAGATTGCTGCTTCTCTGCTATGGAAAATGAAGGTGGAGACCTGAGGCATCACGGAGGAAAGGAAGACAGGTGTGGGGTGATGGAGGATGTGGGGTGGTCTGCATGGGGAGAGCACCATGAAGATGTAGGAAGGTGGCCACAGGCAGACAGACTACGCTTTCATTGATTTGAAGAGGACAGTGTGGATAGATGAGGTGAAGTCCAAAAGATGAACTAGAACAGAAGACGCCTGTGTTTTGACAGCCTAGAAATGAGGAAATGAGGAAATCCTCTCCGATTCCGTTTACTACTGAGGAGCAGGAGGCAGTGAGGACTGCCTAGGAAAGGACAGCAGGGGATCCAGATACTGAGAGCCAGAGAGGGAGGAAAGGGATGATCCACACTTGTCCTATTTGGGAGACCACCTCAGGGATGATGTAGATGCCTGATCACTGCACTGTACACCTGAAGCTGAAGCTGAACAATAATGAATGCCAACTATAATTTTATATATACATATGTATATATATAGGTATGTATATGGTTACAGGAAGTGGAGTACAGCATTAGGAATAGAGACAGTGGAAATGTAATGGCTGTGTGCGACGTCAGAGGGATAGTGGATGGGGGGAGGGGGGTTCACACAGTGTGAGGGATATAAATGACAAACGTCTAAGTATTCCTTTGTCTTGTGCACCTGAAACTAATTAAAAAAATGGCTAAAAAAAACAAAAAACAAAGCAAAACGAAGGTGGGCTTGTCTCTGCAAAGCAAGAGATAGATTCACAGCACACAAGGCACATGGGAGGTGGTGAGAAGGACGGGGTGGAGAGGCCCTTGCGAAGTTGAGAGAACTGCAGGGTGAGAGCAGAGAATCAGAATGCAGGTGGGGGAGAGAAAGCAGCAGCACTGAGCTGACCCAGAGCTCCCTTGATTTTTATTTCAACCTTTTAAAAACGTAAAAACCAGTGGTGGCTGCTTAGCTTGGTTGGTTAGAACGTGGTGCTGAGAACAGCAAGGTTGCCGGTTCAATCCCCGCATGGGCCACTGTGAGCTGTGCCCTCCTTAAAAAAAAAAAAAAGTAAAAACCATTCTTATCTCGTGGGCTATGCAAAGACAGACAGCAGCCCATGGGCTGTAGGTTGCCGACCTCTGGTTCATGCAGTAGCTCCTTCCCTGGGAAATACAGTCAGCATCTCAGCATCAGGCCGCTGTAAACTGTATCTGTGAGCATCCGTGATGTAACTCGATTTATTTTGTGCATCCATTAGCAAGGTGTGTCCTAAGGTCATTGCCATGTGTGTTCCTTTCCGTATTGTCTATGGCTGCTTCCACAGGACAAGGCAGAGCTGAGATTCAGATAGAGACCATATGGCCTGCAAACCTAAAATATTTACTACCTGGCCCTTTACAGAAAACATTTGCCAGTCTACTCCTAGCAGAAACCCTTTGACTAGGAACTATGTACCAATAAAACTTTATTTGTGGACACCACAACTTGAATTTTATATCATTTTTATGTAGTATGAAATATTATTCTTCTCTTGATTTTTATGTCAACCATTTAAAAATGTAAAATCATCCTTATGTCATGGGCTATACAAAGACAGACAGCAGAGAGAGCTGTCATTTTTGCACCCTCTGGTGTATTTATGCAGTAGACATCTGGGTAAGCACAGGTTCCCAGTCTACCTGAAAGCAGAGTATTTCTATGAAACCTTGCATAAGCCAAAACGGTAGAAAGTGAAGAAGCAATTTCCTTAGGACACATCTTGCTAACTGATGCACAAAGGAAACCGAGACCCAGCACCAATGCTCACAGACACAGCTGAAAGCCCTGGCGGCCTGAGGCTGAGATGTGAGTGTCGCTCTGGGAAAGGAGTTTGGGGGTGCCCCTCTGCTCAGGGTGCAAGCTGCCTCTGTGATGGCTCACTGCAACACGAATGCAAAATTCCTCTTTGATTTCTCTAGCTTAGTGAAAACAGGTGTTAAGGTAGGTTTTTCGAAGTGGTGTAACACGAACTTTTGGAAAGCAGGGATACCTGTATTACCAAATTGACCTTCATGTAGGCTATGCCACCTCACACTTCCACCAGCAATGTATAAGTTGCTATTTTCCCCTCTGCCTTGCCAACAGACTGTATTGTTGAGTTTGGGGATTTTAGTCAAACAAATGGGTGAAAGCAGTATCTCAGAGTCATTTTAATACGTTTTTCTCTGAGCATAAATATATGTTTAAAAACCATTTGTAATTTCTTTTTTGTCAACCATCAGTTCCTACCTTTAATATACTTTATTTCAAATATCCAATTTTTGTGAGTAAATCCTTTTTTAATAAATGGAAACTAAATTTCCTACAATTGGAATTTACTGCTTCATTGATTATAAAAATGATTCTATTCTCATGGTATAAAAACTTAAAGAAAATAAAAACAAAAAACACGACATAATTCTATTCCCTTTCTGTAAGTTTGTGTGTCTAGTTTTTTCAGGCCATTGTCCAGATATTTGTATACAGACCTGTTTCTAGAAAAACATGATTCATTCAACAAATAAGTATTGTGCTGTGAGTACTGCAAGGGTCACAGTACATATACCAGTTTGTAACTTGCTTTTTTCACATAACAATGGATCACGGAAGTTTTGTCCTTAGCCTGTCAGTTCAGACAGTTGAGTCAACAAAGTATGAAATACAGTTCAGCAAGTAATAATGTAGTTTCTCTCATCCTGTCTGGGCCACTGTGTCTGCCTGTTCTGATGCCAACTGACCCAGTGACATGGATTGACAGAGTAGTGTTCCAAAGCTGGATGGACCCTCCCTCTTTGTTCAGCTAGAGAGATAGAGCCATTCTTTCAACAAGTATTTATTAAAGACCTACTGTGTGCCAGGCTCTATTTTAAATGCTAGAAAGGTGACAGGAAAAAGGTCAGACACGTTTCCTGATCTGATGTAGCTCATTGAAGGACACAGATAATAGGGGCAAGAGGTTCTCAGAGTGGGATATGTATTATGAAGAAAATAAAACCAAGTGAGGTGACAGAGATCAACGGGAGAGCTGTGTTAGACTGCGCAGACAGAGGAGGGCCACCAACGAGAAGGCGAATGACTGAAGTCTGATTGCCAGGAAAGAGCCATTCAGGAGGACTCCTAGGTTTTTAACACCTCGGTGGGTAATTGCAGCGTGATTGTGATTCTCTGTTCTACAAAGTCTGCAGATGTATGATATTGAGTAAATAATAATAAAACCAAACAAGAAGTGAAGAGTTTGAAGGCAAGTGTTCTCTTTGTTATGGAGGACCAACAACTCTTCATCGCCACCTCCCCAAATCAAATGAGGTCAGCACGCTTAAAAGCAGTTCACTGACTGTCTTTGTTTCTTAGACAACTCTACAATTTTTACTTGGATTGAAAAAGAGGAAATATAAAACGTTGTTCAATAATTGGGGTAAGCTCTATCCAATGGGCAGTTTCCCATTATACAGCAAGGAGCAAATGACAGTAAGGAGATAGGGGCGTGGGGAGTAGAAAGAAGCGAGGCAGGGTGGCAGGAATGAGAAGACAGAACAGATGAGAGATTCATGGAGCTGGCTTCTAAATTGCCTAATGGAATACTTTGTTATTCAGTTGGTTATTCCTAAGGTTTTTAAGACACCAGTATCATTCGGTAACAATGTCAGTTTACTAATCTGAAGAGTGGGAAAGAAGGAATATTTCCCTAGCTCCCTACTAGATACCAAGTGCTTTACACAAGTATATTTATTCTTGTTTTATGGAAGTTAGTAATTTCCCCAAGGACAAAGAGTAAATGGTTCTTAAACTTGGATATGAATGCAGGTCTGTCATCTGCTGAATCCAAAGCATGTTCAATTCATCCTAGAAAAAGTGCTATGTACCTCATTGCTGAATGTCACTATGGTCACCTTCAAAGAACTCCCTTTGGGAAGCTATGCACCGACACCAGCGCCTAGTCCACCCTTCAAAGCAATTTTGGAACTCTTTTCCTGGAATGGCCATAGAGCTTTCGTCCTATTACCCTTGATGTCCTGAATGGCATAAAAATGTCTTCCTTTCAATATTTCCTTTATCTTCGGGTAAAGAAAGAAGTCATTGGGGGCCAGATCAGGTGAGTAGGGAGGGTGTTCCAATACAGTTATTTGTTTACTGGCTAAAAACTCCCTCACAGACAGTGCCATGTGAGCTGGTGCATTGTTCTGATGCAAGAGCCATAAACTGTTGGTGAAAAGTTCAGGTCGTCTAACTTTTTCAGGCAGCCTTTTCAGCACTTCCAAATAGTAAACTTGGTTAACTGTTTGTCCAGTTGGTACAAATTCATAATGAATAATCCCTCTGATATCAAAAAAGTTTAGCAACATGGTTGCAACAAGTTCGTGAACTTAATTGTCAGACCTTATAGTTTTTCAATTACACTGTCTTCCTTTCCGTGGTTAAAGAGTTTGAATAATATTTATAATGAATTTCTTTGTTGGCTCTTTTCTCCACAGATTCTCTAATCCCAGAGACAGGCATTCTCTCCCCCGTCCCCAACCCCATTCCATTGACTTTATTAGAAATAAGGACATTGCAAGGAGTAAAAAAGTATTTCAGAATGGCGTTGTTTAGGGATAAAAATGTGCCTACATATTGCTGCTGTTGCTAGGTGGGAGTGATTGATTCATATTTAGGGGAAAAGACCTCTTCTTGTTAGGAAGACTTGAAAGGAATTTTTATTTGTCAAAGATATAGCTCAGGCTAATTTGAAATGGGGAAAATTGTTAGAAAAGAAAGTGAACTTTATCTCAAAGTGAAAAGGAGTCTTCCTTAAGCAGAGTTGTGGGTTAGGTTTCTAGGAAAGAGAAGTGCTTTGTTGTTGTTGTTGTTGTTTTGGTTATTAGTTTGCTTTAATTTATGGATTTTCCTGGGGATTTGGGAGAAAGAATAAAGATGTGAATGAAACAATGGTCCCAGCAACTAACCAGAACCCAAGGAGTAGAAGGGAAGAAAGAATTCATCGTGAAATGGAATTGCTGAAGAGGGCAATGATATATGAGAGCTTTATGCATTTATTTTGTGCCCTGTACTTCTCGTTGCTATCTTCACCTTTAGGAAACTGAGTAACCACTGCAATTTAGGTTGTGCTAGCAATGCCTTAGGGAAAGAAGGAGGAACTGTATTCTTGGTGCAACGCCAGAAGAGAAAAGCAAAAGGCTTCAGAAGCTGTGTTCTAGCTTGGGTTGTTAGAAATCACTCCCTGAAGTCCTCTGGAATATTCTGGAAGAGAATGAATTTCCTGCTATTGTGCAGGATGAGGGCTTGAGTAATTTAATTGGGTTATTAGAGGAAGTCTGGAAGGTGGGGCGGGGATGGGGGGTCGGATGATAGTATGTCTGGGAAAATTCTCTGAGCCCTGTGTGTTTAAGACAGGAAATTAGATACAAGATGAAATCCAAGGTCTTTTGGTTGGGTTTCTCCCACAGAGGGAAGAATATCTCTGCATCCCTAGTTGTGCAAACAACATGCAAATTAGGGTAATTACATATTTGCTTAGAAAATTTCAGTTACCTCATTTTGGCTTCTAGAGGAGTAGGGGCACTAAAAGGGAATGTTTGTTAACAGTCCAGAGTTGTTAGATTTCTTCCAGGGGAAACAAAAGGGTAAATTTCTTATCAAAGAAATGCCAGGGTTATAAATGATTTTTTCAAAGGCCTAATGTCGCCTTTCTACAAAACACAGAAAAAATAATTATGAGATGGCCAAAATGCGACCCATAGATCCAATGAAGCTTACATGGAAAAGTCTTTTCTCCCCTAGTCATTTGACCTCAGGGTGCTTTTCCTCCTTTTCCTTGGCTTAACCATATGAAGGACTTAGATTTTCCCCCGCAGATAATTCTTGCTGTCATTTCCAGCTATTTCTTTAAGTCTGGGCTTCAACTCTGTCACTTGGGAGTGTAGGTAGAATGCCTGTCTGACGTGTCAATATGTGAGGCTGAGAGCATCAAACAAATGGGCCAGCTGCTTCCACAGCTGCATCTGTGACACTTCCAGTGGTGTGTGGCATCTGCAGTAGAGACCAGCCTGGGATGATGGCTGTCAGAAACAGGTGGTTGTGCTGCCCTGGGGACTCGGGAGGAAATCAGAGGGAAGTTGGATTGTCTCTCCAAGGACAATCTAAAATTGGGCAAAAGCTGTCTTGAATCGAATTACAAATCTTTTCTGAATATTAGCTGACATAATTAGGAGTTAGGCATCTCTTCTTCTCTCAGCAGAAGACTATGGAATATGTCTCCTAGCAACAGAGATATCTTACCATTGTATTGTATGACTGGCTCTAAAGGACACTTGTCCTGCTGCCCACACACAGGTCTCCCAGTAACTGCCAGGAAAGGATGACACACCGGACAAACATAACCTTCAGTTTCAATGCATGGTCCTAACGAAGTGACAACTCCAAGGCCTGGATTAACTAAACTGAGTTAACCCGTCGGGGAGGTTTTTCTTACTATTTCTCTATTTCTATTAAAGGCATCACCATGGCACTAGCTGCTGGCTTCAAAACCCTGGGATCATCTGTGTCTTACGTCCCTCTCTTTACTCTGTTTCTGTCTCTCTCTGTGTCTCTCCCCCACCCAACACACACACTTCTCTCTCCTTTCTCCCCAATCTCTTGCTCCTTTCCTTTCTTGTTTCTCTGATCACTAATTTCTTTTCACCCCCAAACCTACTTCCAGGTCTTGGAGTTACTTACCCTTCCTATGGACAAGGAAGTTGGTCTTCTTGAATTCTCAGAATATTTTATTCTACTTGCAGCTGCTAAGTTATTTTCCCTACAACAACTTAATCGTGACATTGCCCTGCTCAAATATTTTCAAAGGGTTCCCCATTTACTAACACATAAAGTCCAAAGTTCTAAGCCCAATATTTCAGACCCAGAATTGTCTGGTCTCGTTCATCGTTTGCGACCCTCGCACCCCCTGTCTTTCTTCAGGCACACACTGCTTCTGCCAAAATGCCTCTTCCCTACCTGGGCCTTTTCTCAAGCTGCTTCCTCTGCCTGAAGACCCCCCTCCCCAGTTCCTCCATCATTACTCCTCAAAATCACCAGGCCTCGCTCAAGCTTGACCTAATCCATGTAGCCTGCCCTGATATCTAGCGACTCTTTCTTCTCAACCCCTACAGAACTAATCCACGTAATGGGGTCACCCTAACAATAATAAACCAGGTGCCACTGGTTCTGTCCCACATGCTTATATGGACCTCAGCCTTCCTTTGAAGGTCCATTCTACAAGTGTTTCTAAAAGTTCTCGGAGTGCCTCACATGTACTTTCTGAACAAGGACCCTTCCTTCAGGGCCTCCCATTGCTCTGCCATCTTCCCCCAAGCATCTGCTGGGCATGGCTGCACCTGCCACAGCCCCTAGCACGTCAGTGCAGCCCTTACCATGTCAGAGTGGGACAGCATTTTGCGGTAAATTGTAGAAAGGACATATACTGTGTTTTCCCCGAAAATAAGACTGGGTCTTATATTAATTTTTGCTCCAAAAGACGCATTAGGGAATATTTTCAGGGGATGTCTTTTTTTTTTTTTTTTTCATGTACAACAACAACATTTATTCAAATACTGTTATGTCATCTTCTTCTGGAACATCGTCATAATGTACTAAATGCGTCCCTCTGGGTGACGATCTTAACGGGGGCTTATTTTGGGGTAGGTCTTATTTTCTGGGAAACACAGTAGCTTCTCCTTCCTGAGGAGTTGGAATCCCCTCTATTAGCGAGGTCCCAGAAGAATGCCGCGAATGCCTTACTTGTCTTCGCAGCACTGAGAAACAGTTCTTTCTGCTTCCCCCTCCCCCACCCCACTGTCTCCTGTGGATCCATGGGATTCGGATGTTACAAATACGGAGAGAACATTTGTGCTGTACTTGGAACTGACCGTCCTGGCAAAAACACAGCATTCTCACTGGGTTAAGTATATTATACCAGCTCCATTTTCTCCTGAGAGCTCCATCAACCCTAATACGAGTGGACGAGGGGCTGGCCTGCACATATATCTTCCAGAAAATGTAGACTTAGGGAGTCACTATTATGGTTGGAAATGTATTGTGTCCCTCAGGTGTACTGGGGAAAAAAAATGGTTAAGAGGTATGGTGAACTACACTGTCCAACAGACATGGAGCTACTGGCCATGTGGCTACAGAGCACTTGACACTCGACCGGTCCCAGCTGGGATGTGTTGTGACAGGAAAATACACATCAGATTTCGAAGACTTGCTCCTCCTCAAAAGAATGTAAAATAAGTCATTGATAACTTTGGTAACATTGATTACATGTTGAAATGATGATATTTTGGATTTATTAGGTCAAACCACATGATGAAAATTGATTTCACCTGTTTCCTTTTACTTTCTTAATATGGATTCTAGCAAAAGTTTAAATGATATATATGGCTTGCATTGGTGGCTGGCATTGCGTTTCTACTGTATAGTGCTATGCTAGAGCTGTGGTTCTCTAGGACAACTTGCTAGAAATAGGAACCCTCAGGCTCTACCCCGCCAGACCTACTGAGTCAGAAACTCTGGTTGGACCCAGGATTCTGTGTTTAATAAATTCTCCAAGGAATCCTAATTCACACTGACGTCTGAGTGCACTGCTGAGGAAGGTACGCGCCAAGGGATGGGAAATGAGATAACAGGATCTCCATAAGTTTTGTTTCATGATTTCATCTTGATGATCCATTTGAAATGCAAAATTCTTCTGCCAGTCTGTCAGTCAGTCAGTGAGTGATAAAGTAAATGATAACATTTGCTCCCAACTGTAGAGGAACAGCTAGCTGGTGACTTCCGAAAGCTGTCACTACCAGCCAGGAAGAATTCCAAGTCCTTAAGAGGACATCTTTAAAAATTCTCCACAGAAATGTGGTGAATACAATGGATATGCCAGAAGCAAGAGATGATTTCAAACCTGAAATCAGCACAGAGAAAAAGAAAAACATGCCGACCAAGTTATGATTTAAAACAGGTCTGGGTACCAAGCCAGGCTGACTGGCCACAACACTTTGGCATTCACTCTGGAGCCGAACACGCCCTCTGCCCGCCACTCCCCCCCTGTGCTTTTGCCCCATGGGACGAAGATGACCACAGCCTCAGTGCCTCCTGCACAGCCACCAAAAGGTCTTGATATTGGGGTTTCTCTGATACAGCCCTCAAAAGCCCGCAATCCTTTTCTATATCAACTTGACTTCTTTCGGCATCCTGAAATTCACCACAAATTTCATTCCTTATGTCAACATGTTCCATTACCAAGATTCATCAGTTCATGACTTGAAGACTACCACAAAATAAGCCAGGCACACAACAAAGTACATCACCTCACTGAAGTCTGGGCGAAGAGTAGTATGGAGCAGAAAGGAAACTGTTACAGCAGACTTGCTTTGGGCACCCCCTAAATGAAACAGTGTTCCACCAGCAGTCTCTCAGGCACTGCTACTATGTTAAACATATTTAGTGGTTTTAAAAGTATCATCCATGTACTTATTAAAAGTAATTCATGTGCATCATAAAAAAAATAAATAAACAATATAGAAGTAGGTAAAGTAGAATGCAAAAGTTCTCTTCCCTGATTCAATTCTATCCGTAGACTACTGGATTTTAAAATACAGATATCAATATAGATACATACAAGTAGATGTATTTTTTAAAATGAGATCATGTGTACATCCAGTTTTATAACTTGCCTTTTTCACCTGTCAGTATGTTGTGAACAACTTTCAATGTCCTAGGTGTAGATTTACCTTTTTCCATTTAATAGTTACAGTTTTCTATTGTATGAATAATTTATTTAACCAGAGTATTTCAGCAACAGTGCCTGAAACACAGAAAGCTCTCAACAAATATTTGCTATACTTTATACTCACACATATATATCCAAACCTCCTCATTTATACTTTCTCATTCCTAAAACTGTTTATCTGTATTTTTGCTTCTTATTTTAATGTAAAAACTTCCAGAAATAAGTGTATTTTAAAAAATAAACTCTAGCTATCTTTATCAAGTCAACATTTTTGTTTTATTTGTTTTTATTACTATGTTCTATTTCCTTTGGGCTCATTTTGATGCCCTTCTTCTAGCTTCTAGAAATCAAATATGTGGTTATACTTATTTTTTCCTCCTGTTTTCTAAGAAGGTATTTTAAAGCTATCTATGAAAAGTATTTTAATGCAGCTTTGGCTGCATTCCCTGGGTTTTAATATATAGTAGTCTCACTATCAGCTTATTTAAATAAATCTTAATTTCTGTTTTGAGTCCTTTTGATCCAAGAAATATTTAGAATAATATTTTTACATTTCCAAATATAGTTTTATTGGCATTGCTAAGTTCACGTTTTGTTGCATTGTGTTTGGGGAATGTGGCCTGCATGCTTTCGTTTTTAAGAAGCCACTGAGCTTGTCTTGGTTATCTAAAGGACATCTTTCCTACCATATGTGTTTTTATTATGATGATAAGATATAATGCAACCCATGAATCAGAGAGCATGATGCAGTACTCGAATTGCTGTTGCTTATAAAGCATTCGCATCTGGAAGAGGCTCTGTGCAGACGGGAAGCCAGCCTGCTGCTTGCTCGGTGCTGGAATGCACACCTCCTTTGAGCGATGAGCTGCTCAGCTAAAATCATTGTCTCTTGCTTACTGTTGGTGCTTGCAAATTCCAAGGTCAGTACAGAGATGATAGCTGTGACAGAAAAATTCCCACTGTGTAGATTGAAGGGCAAATGAGAGCATGCTATGCTTTTTTTGCTTTTTTTTCAGCCAGTTTCAATCAACTCATTTATTACTTTCAGTTAGCAATAGATCCTCAGTTGATAACCCTGCCTTATACTCTAGGGCTGTATGCCCATATAGTAGCCACTGGACACATATGGCTATATAAATTTAAATTAATTAAAATGAAATAAAATTTAAAATCCAGTTCCTCTATTACACTAGGCACCATGTTCAATAGCCACATGTTGCTGGTGGCTTTTGTATTGGACAGTGCAGCTATAAAACATTTTCATCATTGCAAAATGTTCTATTAGCACAGCTCTAGAGGTAAAAAAAAATAGATAGTGTGATGGTTTTTTGATGTGTGCACTTGGCTAGGCTCTAGTCCCAGCTGTTCAATTGAACACTAAGCTGAGTGTTGCTTATACAGGTATTTAGCAGGGATTAAAATCCACAATCAATCAGTTGACCTTTAGTCAGGGAGATTATTCTAGCTATTTTGAATGGTCCTGATTCAATCAGTGGGAGGCATAAGAACAAAAATGAGGCTTCCCTAATTAAGAAGAAATTCTGCCTATAGATGTTTCAGCCCATGCCCAAGAGCTCCAGCCTGCCTTTCCTCACCACCTGCCCTGTGGATTTTGGAGTTGCCCCCCATCACATGAGTGAATTCCTTGCAATCAATCATTAATCTCTCTCTCTCTCCCTCTCTCGCTATGTATATCTTCTACTAGACCTGTTTCTCTGGTTGAACCCAATACAGACAGGAACTTTCTCATCTGTACAATCGCAAATCTACAAACAGACCTGCCCACAACTCATCTTCACTTGCTCTCTTGTCTCACAACAGAGGACATAGCCTTCCTTCTTTTAACAGCCAGTCTCTCCACAATACTCTGGGCCCCATTTCCTCTCACATTCTTGAAGGCCTTGCTCCATTAGCTATCCCTTCCATCTTCTGTGTCTCTTCTTGTCCTTTTCTACTGGATCCTTCCCATCATGTTCTAGTGTGGGTTGAAAGCTTGCATATAGGTAGGAGGTTTATCTAGAAGTGATCCCAGGATGGGGAAAAGAGGGGCAGAACAAGGAAAGAAGTAATGCCAATACACAGATGCATATTTTCTTTTACCACTTTTAAAGGCACCTGGTGTTCAATCCCATGGGCCCTTCCATGTAGACTTATGAAATGTATCCCCAAATTGTCCACCCAAGGAATGAAAGGGGAAGAAAGCATTTATCCATCAGCTTCCATTGCCCTCTGGTCAAGGTTCATCCTTGGATGTTATCTCCCCTGGCTTCTGAGTTGCATGGGTATGAATGCCGAAAAGGTTCCCTCAGATGTTTCCAGCCACAAAACCAAGATGCCCCAGAGCAGGAGCCCAAGGCAAGGCACTGCCAAGTTAAATCTTCAGGAAGCTGGTTGACTGCTGCTCTGAGCTTAGCAAGGCCATGGCTGGGGTGAAAAATGGAACCAAGGTTTGAAGTGACATAAAAGAGGTGTCCAGTATAGTCTGGCTTCATGTACTAACTCATTTGCTCACCTCTCCTCATAGTCACACTTCTTGGAAGACTTGTGTACATATGTTACCTCCAGTTTTTCACTTCCTATTCACCATAAATTCTTCTGTAAAGTGGCTTTGTCGCTTTTTTCTTTCTCCTCCAAGCTATTCTTCTCAAGGTCACTAATGATCTCCATATTGCCAAATCCAATGGACCTTTTCAATCTTACTTTACTCAATATCTCAGCATCATTCAAAACAGTTAGCAACCACTTTCTTCTCAAAATATTCTTTTCTCTCGGCTTCAATGACACCGTATGTCTAGGATTTTCTCCTAGACTCTCCTTCTCAGTGTTCTTTCCTGGTTCCTCGTTTTCTAACATTGAATGTCCTCAGGGCTTCACCCCAGGTACTCTTCTCTTCCCACTATATGCCCTCCTTCTTGGTAAACTCATACATTCTAACGACTTTAAATATGCTTTCTGTTCTTGATGTACACCACTCCCACATTTGCTTATCCAATTTTGTTTGCCCTTTCAACTCTAGACCCATACAACCAATTGCACACAACTACACAGCAGTCTGTACATGTCCAAAATGGAACTCCTGATCTTTTCTTGAAAATGTGATCTTCTGCTAGCTTGTCTCACTCAGCAAATGGTACCAACATTGACCTAATTGCTCAAGCCAGAAAACTAGGAAATTATCCTGGATTCCACCTTTCTCCCATCATCATCATATCTAATGTAACAAGTTCTATTTATTCTAGCATTAGAACATCTCTCAAATCCACCTTTTTCTCTCCATCTCCACGACCACTTCCCTTGTCCAAGCCACTCTCATGTAAACTCCTGAAAAACATCCTAATGGTTCTTTCTGCATCCATTCTTATTCCTATTCCAATCCTTTCTCCTTATAGCAGTCAAAGACATAGTCTTACAATGTCAATCAAATCATTCTACTCTCCAGCCCAACCCTTCACCAGATGCCGGCTGTCTGAGGTTAACACCTAAGATTAGTAACAAGAACTAGAAGGCCTGTAATAGAGTGGCCTCGGTATGTTTCTCCATCCCCATCTTGTAACCTGGTCCCCTTTTCCCATACACACACCAATACCAACCTCCTTTCATTTTCTCATCGATATCAGGCCATTTTTCTCTTTGGGTCTGTTGTACATGCTATGCCTATGGACTGAAATGCTCTTCTCCCAGTTTCTTCTGGGAAAAATACCATTCTTTAGGTCTCAACTGCAGTGTTACTTTGTCAAAGAGGCCTACCCTGGTACACTGTTTGCAATTTAGCAACTGTATTTGTTTCTTCAAGGAATTCATCACGATCTGTACCCATGTGTTTATTTATGGGATTATTTGTTATTGTCTGTCTCCCTGTCCCACCTGGGGAGGAACAACATCTGTGCTGTTCTTTACAGTATCCTCGGGCCTAACACAGGGGCTGAGACTCAAAAAAACATTAACTGAATGAGTGGAGGAAGAGAAAGAGAAAAGAAGAAAGGAACAAATTATTAAAATCGTGTAGGAAAATTAAATTTTATTGTGAGTCTGAAATCCTCTGGCCTGAACCCCATCTTCCCCACGTATATAATTGTATACTGAACACAGCTCTTGCTGTGTGGACATCTAGTGTGTTCCTTCTAACCTCTGTGTCCACCACATGTTGCCTTCCTATTCTCCAGCAACAGATACTCAGATTGCCTCTCCAACTCTCCCATCAAACAGTGATAAACATTTAAAACGCTATTTTTGAAATATCTCAATAGGTTCTTCATGAACTTGAGTTAAAGTGAGTCATAAACTATTAGATAATTTTGAGGGATATCTTTCATAATGACTTAAGTACCTAAATTCGATATTTCCTGCAGTCCCCTTAATATGCTATTTATAGGCCTATAAAAAAAACAACACAAGTATGAAAAAAATATGTTATTTCCAAAAAGGACAATAATGCTGGGAAAAACAGAAGACAGCAGGAAAAGAGGAAGACCAAATATGAGATGGGTTGACAACGTAAGAAAAGCCATCGGCTTGAGTCTACAGGAGCTGAGCAGGGCTGTTGAGGACGGGACATTGTGGACATCACTGATTCACAGGGTCCCTAGGAGTCAGAGCTGACTCAATGGCACAGAACACATATAGCACCGAGGATGACAAAAGAAACCTATTAAATATATAAGCTGAGTTAGGAACTTGACCAACTGAAGAAAAAACATAACTAAGATGGTCCCTTCTCATTGGATAAGTTACTATCAAAGAGAAATAAAGGAAACAGCACAGTCAGTCACACCAAACATTTACCTAATTTCTCAAACCAGAAACCTAGGAGTTAGCCTTGATTCATACACGGTGTTACTGTTTCATCATCTGGGGCAAAATCTAGTCATTTAACATTTCTGTCTTGACGTTATTACTACTTCATTCATGCAACCTTTGAACTGCAATGACTGGCAGGTTCAAAATAAAAATAGCTCTAAAATTCTCAGAGAATTTTGGCTTTCTGCCAGTTCTATGGAGATGCAGACATTTCACAATAGTAGTTTCCAGATTTCACTCATTATGTCCCTCACTTCGACAATTCATTCTCCACACAGTAGCCAGACTGATGATTTTAAAACTTGAATTTGATTCTGTTACACTACTGCTTAAAGAGTCCTTGATGGCTTCTCAGCCAAAATGGGTAAACTGCTCCCAAGGGCTGGCCCTGCCTGCTGTCTGATCTGCCTCCTACCTCATTCCTTATCCATGTCCGCTCTCCCAGTGCACACTAGATTCCCAGTTCCTCAAATGCACTGGGGCCCACGTACATCCTGCTCTCTCTGCCCGGAAGGCTCTTCTCGATTTCTCCTCTCTGACACCCTCACTCCAGCCTTCTGATCTCAGAGCAAGCATCAGTTCCTCAGAGGAAGACTCCCCTTGCCTCCCATTAACTATGCTCACAGCCCCGCGCATCTTTCCACTGGAGCACAGTACAGAGCTGGGAGGCTCTTTAATTAGTGTCTGATCATCCTTCCTAGACCAGAGGGTCCAAGACCAGGGACGTGTCTGATGGTGCTCATTACTGTGCTCTGGCTCCCAGCAGAAACCAGCACAGAGTCAGTCCTCAGAAACATTTGAAATAGATAAGTGAATCATTCAGCAATTGATAGTTTTAAGTAAACTGTTGTATTTACTTTGACCAAAGCCCAATTCCAGTTGAACCATCTCTGTGAATTACTTGTAATTATCCCCTGTGCTTTATGTTTTCTGATTGGTCGGGCTCTCCTTCTACTTACATATGAATCTGGGTTTGTATGACTGTTACTGGATATGTAGTGTGAAGTGAGGATAGGGAGGGATCGGTAATAACAGCAAGGCTGGAGGACCGGCAAGAGACTACTACCCTGGTGCGGCCGAATCCCATTGAACAGTGGACGTTATTCAGAGAAGGAAGATGAGAAATTTCAGTCACTGCTATGGTTCATCCAAATGGGTCTTTGCCCAAAAACCTGAAAACCAGGACTGGATTGATATGTCAGTGTATAAAACCATCTGGGTTGCTGCCATGTTTATAAACACTGGGAGCAGTACAACAGATGTAGGCAGACCAAAAGTGGTCTCATCTGTAGAACACAACCCTGAACCTCTATCCATAGCTGACTGACGCACAATTAGATCTGTGTTGTCAAATCCTCTCTCCCAGGAATTTGAAACTAGGAATAGAAAAACAAGGATGTTGGGAATAAATGGTGTTAAGTTCAAGTATTAGCAGTGGACTCTGTTCATGATTGTTCAACTCTTGATTCTGGGAGATGTCTCTGTAACCTTCCAATAAATTTCCCCTCCTTCTTCACAATCAGTCAGCACTGGTTTCTGTTATTCGCAACTCAAAGGGCCCCATACCTACCGATACAGAGAAGATACCTCAGTGCAGGTGGTAGCTGAAACTACCAAGGTGGAGAGGTCCTCTTACAAAATACAGGAGAGAAAATAAGAGGGAAAGAGGGAGACTGCATGTACGAGAGCAAGAGTGAAAGAAAGAAATAGGAAGAAAATGTGAGTAAGAAAGCAAGAAGGGGCTAGGGCAAGAACAGAGCGAAAGCAGGAGTGTGAAAAGTGTGAAGAGCAAGAGACACAGTTGAGAGTGAGAGCGAGACAGAGAGAATCCCAGTAGCAAAGGTGTCAACTGAAAAGTCAAGTTCTGCTGGGGTCGAAGTCACAGAAAGGCCCAAACTTAGGAAATAAGTCAGGCTAAACAAACAAAAATCAAACATTTAGTAGAAAAACTTCAATTTAAAACCGAGGGAAAAATCAGCCTGCAGTAATTCTGACAGAATCATGTTTGAAGAACTACGATTAGGAAAACATCAGATTTGGTTCCTGAAGGGGCTGAGATTTATTTTTTTCTGATGCAGTTTTATGCATTTTTCCCCCCACGTTGGCTTAACCTAGCTTAATAAGACTTCTGGGGAGATAGGAAAGAAAAATAAAGACACAGAGGAAGAGGAGTCACCTTTGTGACCCCAGATCAGAATGACTGTTTGAAGACTAAGTTGACAGAGGGTCTTCATAAACCAGAGAAGCACAGCGCAGACACCCAGGTGCTCATGGTTAGTGCATAAACAAAAACAACTTCTTGCTTCCTTAGGCTGACTAGATCAGCAGCCCCTTCCGAGTTTGAGACACACATAGAAATGGGCAATGCAGGGTCCAACAGTGCTGTGCTCCCCGCCTTCATCCTGCTGCAACTACTCGGGGTCCCAATCCTGCCAGTGCTCTGTTTCTATGGTTTCTCCTATGGGTCCCCACCTTTCCCCTCTCAGGGCCACGGTCCCAGTAACACGTCACATGGATGACTGCAAAAGCTCATCACGCACGTTCTTGGTGTCCCTTTGAATCCTACCTCCGTGGAGTGACTCTGCTCCAGCTCAGCGTAGCTTCCCGTTTGAAATGGTGCTTAGGACCCCCTCCTGTAGCTTCTTTCAACTGCCGATAAAAACAATGTCTCCTCACCGTAGCTACGCCAGAATCGCCTGTGGAGCTTTGTACGTCATACTAGTTATAATCCAGACGCAGATGAATTGAGTATAGCCTACCCCAACTTATTTCATCTAAGTAAGTGCAGGGAGGTACTTTATATCTGTTCCCCCGTAGAGCACTAACTCAGAGAGCCAGTCATGTACCCACAAGGAAGCACATCGACCGACCGACCATTCCCTGGCCCACGGGCATCATGCTCTGGGGTAGCTATTGTTCCTTAGTCCACGTCGCTATCTGGCAGACATGGAAAATCCAGAAAACAGGGCCAGTAGTAAAGTGGGAGATGTGTTCTGGCATTAGTGCATAGGTTCTCGAAAAACAAGGTCCCCACACGTTGGAGGATGGAGAAAGACACCATGGTAAGAGTGAATGCTGGAAAGGGTTGTGTCGTTTTGTTTTTTTTTAAATGTACAATGTGTCCAATCAGAGTATGAGGGCCAGCAGAGGTAGAAGATGTTTCCTCATAAAGCAACACCACATGAAGAGAAAGCCTCCGAGACTTTTAGCATTGGACTGGGAGATGGGAATGCTTACAACTGTACTACAGAAAGTAATGATCTGTCATTCATATTGCCCGAGAGTGGGGCCAGTGAGATCAGTTTTGCCTTATTTGAGAGGAGTAAAAAGAAGAAAGCATATATAACTGAAACCACAATACCAACAAAAATAAGGGTTTGACAAAAAATATCATGGAAAAAAAGGAAAGGAAAGCATCATTCTGGAGATACAGAGGAAAAGCAAGCCTCCAAAAATGATCCCCTGCAAAATAACAAAGAAAATTTCAGAAAACTGTTTCACAATATGTAAAATGATTCCCCTCCACAGTGAAAGAAGAAAGCTGTAAGAAGAGATCAGCTACATAAAGAAGACTACAGATTAAGACAAAAAGAGAGATGATAGGTAAGAAAGGATTGCAAAACAATCTAAACATATAAAAGCAAATTCGTATGAACATTGACGTCAATAAAAGAACAAAAACTGACACTGTTGGAAACTGACAGCATGGTTGGCAAATGTGAGAATTTCTCACACAAAGTAGAAAAGGTGTGTGCTGATGTCCAGGCCTCACTCCTAGAAATTCTGATTTAATTGACCTAGAGTGAAGCCCAAGCATAGTTTGTTGTTGCTGTTTTGTTTTCTTTTTAATCCTGATATCCAGGCCACATCTCAGACCATTTAAATCAGAGTTACTGGGGATGGAATGCAGGCATCAGTATTTTTTAAAGCTCCCAGGAGATGACATTGTGAGCTCAAGTTTGAGAATCACTGCTCTAGAGGTTTGGGAGCAAAAATTTATAACTCAAGGATTTCAAAGTTATTTTTCATTCATGAAGACAACAGGAAACATAGTCAGGCATGCAAGTATTTACAAAATACCTATATACCTGCTAGAAGAAATAACTTGAAGGCATCCTTCAAGTGACCAAAACAGGAAGCAAAAAACACCCAAAAAATAAAACAAAAAACAACCCTAAAAACTAGTAAAGTCATGGTATAAAAGGTATGGATCTAGTTTAAAATGTCAATATTGTTCTCAAAAAAGAATAATATAATTGAAAATCATAATTAAAAAAATAAATCCCCATATTATATTAATGACTGAAAAGGGAGGTAGGGTAATATATATCACATACCTACATATACATATACACTATATATGTATTTGTGCATATGTAAATACTATGAAAAAGACAACATAAGCAAAAATTCTTTGCATTTAGAGTCCCACAACTCTGAATTGATTTTATACCCAGTTGCCTGGTCATACTATTAGAAATAGGGTAATAAGTACATTTCCCTCTGTGAAAGAGTACAAATTCATTTAATTTTCTGAGTCAAGCTTAATTTTGTTTAAATACCACCCACAAAAACATGGGAGGATTCATGACCTACCTTTGAATCATATGATAATTAGTATCCAGGAAAATGGAGGAGTCTAGGCATTTAGTCAGTTTGTATTGCTGCTAGCTATGGTTATTGCTGCAAGCTTACATCATCCATTCAAAAGCCACCCATTCTGACAACTTTCTGCCCCATATTAAGTCTAGCAATAGTTCCCAAGGACATACTACTTATTTGCTCAGGGCCTCTGCAATTGAAAGCCCAAGTCTAGACCACCAATGTAATCTTCCACTTCCTGGAATCCAAGGACTAGAGGCAAGTTATGATTCTTTACAATTCTTGCATTTGTAACTATATTGGTGGGCCTTTACCCTCAAAACATAAGGGTCAGAGTACTTCTGTTCCTGAGTAAAATGTAATAGGTCATGGCAGACTAGAATTTCCATTGCAACAACTATAAAAAGCCAGATAGGTTACAAGAGTTACATTTTTAAGGGTCTCAGAAAATGAGGAAGCAATGAAGGGCTACATCAATCACCAACTGTTTTCTTCTTTGGGGACATTTGACAGTTCTGGGCATGGACCAAAAATTAGTCTTGGCTTGCAAAGAATTTTCCTGAGGCAAGAGAAACCAGAAAGGTTTCTTTATGTGGGACTCGTGAGAGAAACTAGAAACTTCAGAAGTGCTAAACACACAACTGGTTTTCCCCATGGGACATCTTCTGAGTTCAGGGGCTATGCAAAGAAGGCTGGAAAGTTTGGCTGAAAGCTTCCAAAAGGCATAATATGAATACAATCTCCTCTGGTTTCATAGTGTTACAGAGAAAATGTCTAACTAGAGAAAGGAGTCCTGTCATTCAAACACATAGCCAAACATCCCTTAGGACATCACCCAGATTTTGAAGTTGTCATGGGACAAGGAGTGGAAGGATAAAGAGCTAAGTTCAAAACTTCCAACGTCCAACACTAGATTCCCCAGTGTTTCAGGAAAGAAAAGATACAAATCCTGCAGGCTCTAATCAAAAGCTCAGTATAACTATGTTTGAGAAACAGGGAAAAACCAGAAGTGGACCAAATCTTACTAAAAGCTGCAATGAAACCCCTACTCATCTCAAGACAAAGCCCCCATTCTATCAGCCTAAAGGGAAAAGTGGAAACCCTCTCCAGTATCATCTGAAGCCTCTGCAATGCTTTTGTATACAATGTCTGAGAAACAATAAAAAATTACTAGACATGCAGAGAAATAGGAAAATGTGACTGATAATCATAATCAAGAGAAAAGATAAACAATGCAAGCAGACCTACAGATAATCTAGATATTGAAGTTAGCAGACAGGGACTTTAACTGATTAATATATTACAGAAAATAGAAGAAAAAAGGGGAAATGGATGAAAAGATAAAGAATAGCTCAGAGAACTGAAATCTGGGTAAAAAATCAAATGGATTTCTCTAACTGAAAAATACAATATTTGAAGTTAAGAACACATTGGATGTATTTAACAACAGACTTGACAGAGAAGAAGACAAAATTGTTAGACTCTAAGATAAAACAATAGAAAATACACAAATTCAAGCACATATAGAATTAATATATAAAAATAAAACAGCATTAGAGACATATGAAACAAAGTTAAAAGAGCTACCATATTTCATTGTAATACCAGAAAAAGAAGAGAAATAAACTTGAACAGAAACAATATTTGAGGAAATAATGGTCAAAACTTTCCCAAAGTTATTAAGATATCATCCCACAGATTCAAGAACCTCAGTAAATTCTAAGCAGGATAAATAAAAAGACAACTACTCTTAGACATATTTTGTCAAACTTCTAATAATCAAGGATTGAGATAAAATCTTAAAGGCAGCCAGAAAAAAAGATACATTAAATTGAAAGGAGCAACAATGAAACTAATGGTTGACTTTTCAACATAAGTTATGGAAGCTAGGAAATAATGGAATAGCATCTTCAAAGTAGCAAAATAAAAGTTTGCCAACCTAGAATTCTATACTCATTTAAAAATCATTAACAAATTAAGGCAAAATAAATAAATTTTCAGAAAAATTAAAATGAGAGTTTTGACCAGAAGACACACACTACCAAAACAATGAGAGGAAATGATCATATAGAAATGAAGGAAGGAACGAAGGGCATCAGAAAGTGTAAATATGTAGGTAAACAAAATACTATTGACTGTTCCATGTAACAATAATAGTGTCTTATGGAATTTATAACATATAAATAAAATATGACAACACTAGCACAAAAGTTAGGATGGATTATTAAATCAAGGATATACATTATAATCTCTAAAGAAATTGTAAAAGAAAAATACAATTTATAATGAACTATCTACTAATGGACTAGAGGAATGAAATATTAAAACACACTTGATTAATCCAAAAGGAAGACTAAACGAACAAAGAGCAGATGAACAAATATAAAATAAATAGTAAGATGGTGAAATTAAATGCAACTATATCATTTGTTCCATTTACTATAAATGAGCCAATCAAAAAAATTTTTAAAGATTATTACGTTGAATAAATGTTTTAAAAACCCCAACTATATGCTGTCAATAACAGAATCTTTAAATAGAGTGACCCAGAGGGTGAGAATGAAAGAATGGTAAAAGATGTATCAGGCAGACACTAACCAAATGAGAGCTGATGTCATTATGTTAATAGACGTTAACAAAATATACTCTATGCTGGCCTTAAGGGAAATCTTAACTTTTTCTTTCAAATGAGTCAAATCATATGGAATGCATTATCTGACTACAATGGCATTAAAATATAAATCAACATTAGAAAATCATAATTAGAAATTCCCCAAATATTTGGAAATTATGTAATACACTTCTAAATAACTCAAGGATCAAAAAAATCAAATAAAATTCGAAAATATCATAAACATGACTGATAATGAAAGTGACATTAAACAGTGATGCCGAAAAGGAAATCTGTAGTTTCAAATGCATAGCATCTATGGTAGGGGTGGGGGTGGAGATTGAAAACCAATAAGCCTAATTCCCATTTCAGACAAATCAAATCCAAAGAAAATAGAAGAAAGGAAATATTAATGAGCAGGAATCAATATATTTGCTATCAAGGAAATGAGCTTACCTGAGTTTTACAATACTACGTGCTTAATGCTGCTGGTGTGGGAATGAGAGAGGTCAACAGGAAGAGCTAAAAGTAGAGTCAGCTCAGAGGATGGAGAGCAGAGAGGACCGTGGGGATGCAGGCTAAGCCCTCAATTGGACTGCTCCTGAAGCTCCCTGTACCTGCCAACGTTTCACGCACGCACGTGCATTCCTGTTTTTTTCTCTTTGTGTGGGATGAGTCTGATTCAAGTCTGCTTTACTTAATAACAGATGATTTTCTTCCTTTAGAACACTATTGGCAATTAAAACTTTCTGTGGGGATGGAAATGTTTTATAGCTGCACTGTCCGATAAAGCCCCAGGACTGGATTTTATGTGATTTAGGAAGGGAATTTAGACAGAGACAAGAAGAGGCCCAGGACAGGGGCTGGTGGAGGAGAAACAGCCACTAGCAAATGAGGAATGGCCAGGAGAGCAGGAAGAGCCCAGATCAGTAGGGACCCAGAAGCCTGGAGAAAAGACGTCTCAAGAAGTAGGAACTGGTCGACCACATCAAGCGCAGCGGAGAAACCAAAAACGCTGCAGACAGAGCACCGCTGGTCCTGTTGGGAGCCAGTTCAGTGGTGCGGCGACAATGAAAGCCCTGTGGAGTGGGCTCAGGAGAGAAGGAAAGATGACATGGATGCAGGTGTCATCTCTTCCAAAGAATTTTTCAGTGAAGGGAAATCGAACAGAGCAATCGCTAAAGGCGATATGGGTTCTTTGCTTTTCTTTTCTAAGGTTACAGTAAGTCATTCTTGTATGCTGGTGGGAAAGGGCCAGTGCAGAGGAAGTCGGTGATGCAGAAGAGGAAGGAGGCAACTGCAGGGCTGAGGACATCCTTGAGGAGATGAGAGAGGATGGGATCCAGAACACATGAAGTGAGACCTTTGTATTTAATACAGAACTGGCTCAGTGAAAAAGTGAAACTGGAAAAGGTGGAAACAGAGAGCAACAAATGCTTCCCCACCACCAGCCCCTGAAACCATTCCTCTCAACTTGTGTTTCCCTTTGCCTCCAGAACGTGTCCTGGCTTTTCCAGTTACTCTTGGATAAAACAACAGCAACAACAATAACAAAAACACATTGGTTGTGTTTAGCATCCAGTAGATTACCAGACTCTAAAATTCATTTAATTTTAAGGCCCACCCCACACCAGGAAATTATTCGTGGTCGAGGGAGGAAAGGTCGGTTCTCCCTTCTTGCCGATTCCACCTCATCTACCAGTCTGACATCTGGGTTTTGCCCCTTCCAGGGTTGGAGCCTGGGAGGGAGAAAAGGGGAGGGGGAGGAAAGGCCTTATTTGATTGCTGTGTTATAATGTGGTATCACTGTCCTTCCAGGGTACAGAATTTGAATGCCAATTCTCTTTTCTGAAGCATTTCATGGATTCTTCAAAGATTTCCCCTAGGTAAGTATCTCCCAAAGACAGCAGCTGGACCCCTGTCCTGTGGATCAGATAAGTCACACCTATCTGTTGGGGGTCACCTTTCCCCTCCAGGTAGTCCTCTTGGATAGAGTCCCTTATAAAATGAACCAGCCTGGGCCTGTCGATGGGTCCTCATCTGACCAAGGGGACACCCTTGCCCCTCCAAACTCTGGAAGACAGCAGCTCGTGACCAATGAACTCTCTACTCCATGGCTCCAGAGCAGCAAGCTAGAGACAATCTCTCCTCTGCAGACTTTTTAGATATCCCCTCACACTCCAGGAATACATGACAGTTTCTCTCTGAGCTTCTCTTACAGATCCCCTTAGTTGCTTTGAAATGGCAGGAATATTCCCTCCCCCACCCTGCACCCCCCATACCCCCACTGACAGCTCTCTCCAAAGATACTCTCAGTCCTGGTGTCTTTTATCACTTCTATTCTATACTTGGAGGTGGTCCATGGAGTAATGCCAGCAGAACAGAAGTCATAGCCTCTAAGCACATCCTGCATAAGTGGTCCAATACTCCTCTTTGAGATGCTGGAATATTTGGTTCTCAGGCTTGGGGCCTCTGCCAAAACTCTGAGAGCAAAAGAGTCCCGTTTTAACAGTCTATAGGAAATACCTAAAAAGATGAATAAAGAGTCAGTGCAGCTGTTGTGGCCAGATTTCGCCTGATATTGCATTTGACTTCCATAAATGCTTCCTTCCAGCACCACATACATCCTCCTTCCTAGCCATTCATTTTTCTTATGCTTTAGAGCAGGAGACCACGTATCATTACAAGGCTGTTCACTGCACAAGGGCACCTGGCTGAGGGGGCAAGCAGTAAAAGAAATATAATCCATATTCCACTGTGGTGCCCAGCTTGGGGCTGCATTATTCCTGATGGGCACTTGTTTTATTTAATTCGCAGAAAGGGGCTTCATGAGTCAGCAGAGACCCTGGAAAGAAGCTACAAAAGCATAGGAGTAATCACTAGTACAAACAGAATTATAATGATTCTGGGGTAGAAGAGAGAGTACTGTAATACCAACATAATTCTTATCTGTATTCAACATCATGATGTGATCTAACAGAGAAAAATCCAGAAGCAACACTGATTGGAGGGTGGGAAGGAGGGGTGAGCAAAAGACAGGGTCAAAAAAGAAGGAATGAGCAGTATTTAAACTAAGTTAAAAAAATGAATTAGTTGCAGCCAGTTCAATTCAAATGGAGAACATAAGACATCTAAAATTATTTTCTCTCATTTAAAAATATTATTTTGCCTTGACCTATTTCTTTGAATGCTTAAATGTGTTACAGATATGCTCCCAAGCTCCTTTGCACTCACAGGATTCCTGCCGGTGGGTTTAGCAATGCAATTTGAGTGCACCGCCTTCCCTCTCCATTGCCTAGAAGGTTGATTCTCTGGAGTCAGCCAGAAGACCTGGCTCAGGAGCTGGGTCGGTAATGATTTACATCTGTATGTATGTATGTGAATGATGAATAATGGTTGTTTGCATCTCCCTTAGGTTAATAATCATAAAGGAACATCAATTTTAAGAAGGGAACTTCTGATTCTGCTAATGATAAACTACTACACTTAGATGTTTTCTAAGTGTGCCTGGACCGGTAAAGAGAGGGAAGGGGAGGGAGGGAGGGAGGGAGGGAGGGAGGGAGGGAGGGAGGGAGGAGGGAGGGAGGGAGGAGGAGGGAGGGAGGGAGGAGGGGAGAGATTATGGCATTTATGACATTTAGTTCCTGAAAATTCTTAGCTACAGTGTTATCTTCTCTGGGATAGAACATAAACAAGTTATTATCCAAGGGAACATAGAATTTTTTTGATTCTCATTGCAGATTTTCTTAATTGAGGTATAACTGACATATAACATTGTGTATGTTAAAGGTGTGCCATGTGTTGGTTTGATACATTTATATACTACGATACCATTGCCACCAGTAGGGGTAGCTAACATCTCTGTCACAAATACAGAATTTTGAAAATTCTCATCCATAAGAGCAAAATAAAGCACTAAGATTAATTACCTTATTCATTAAGAGAGTAAAAGTCGCCCTGAAGAGAGCCTCTAAGTTCACAAGGCACTTAGTGTTCCATATGGCCCATTATTTACAAAGTTACCCAGTGACATCTCAGCCTGAACCGAACCACTCAGACCTGGTAAGGTCGCTTTCCTGGGAACTGCAAAGCTTCCCGGAGCCCCTCCCCCGTCAGCAGCGGTAGGGAAGACCCCCCCTCAATTCCAGCACAAGGGGAAGCGTTTTTCCGCCCCAAGTCTCATCCCGTATCTGCATGGGATCCTGACCACTGAGGATAAAACCAGACAGCCTGAGCATCACTCTGGATGGGCTTGTCCCTAAAAATTTATTCCAGCTGTGGAGACGCAAATCAACTGTGAAAGGCGGAGAGAACTGCCGAACAACCACGAAACAGACTTTATGCTTCACTCTAGATAGACGTAGTTTCTTGGCATTGCAGGGATAATAAACATGTAGAGATTGAGCCCCTGGCGTGATGGCGAAAATTCCTCTGCAACGCCCCGTCAAATTGTCGGGCAGAAGGGAAAGCACATTACCACGTTTCAGCGATATTGTAAAATTTCCCTCCAAAAAGGTTATGAGAATTAATACACCAAGGTTATGAGAATTAATACACCAGTGAGACCTTCTCTGGTGCTCGCTCGCATCAGACATTCGACATTATCAGATGGTTTAATTTTGTCAACTCTGATTTGCAAAAAAAAAAAAAAAAGACGTAAAGACGTATGTGTGTATTTGTATGTCTATATCCATAGAAAAATGGTCTTTTAATTTACATGTTTATATTAGCAGATTTATTGCTTATTAGTCTTTCTTCTCTATTTGGGTTTTTCATTTTTCTTTTTTCTTTTTATATTAGAAATCTAAACGCTTTAATCTCCTATATGTGTTACACATTTTCTTCCCCCTTTTCATTTGTCCTTTAATTTTGTTCAGAGCATATTTTTCCATGTAGACATTTTAGAGTTTCATGGGATCAAAGCTGTTGCTTTCTACTTTTAGGATTTCTTGGTTTTATGTTATGCTTAGAAAGGCCTTTCCTATCTCACTATGATAAAAATACTCATCCTTTTGGGTTTTTGTTGTAAATCTTTGTGTAAATCTTTCATTCATTTAGAATTTATCTGCCACAGTAAAGGGTGAAGATAGGGATCTAACTCTTGTCTTTTCAAATACTTGAAAAGAGCTATTACGTATCCCTTCCCAAATTTAAAAGACTGACTGAATGAATGAAAAACAGCATTGGCAATTTTTCAAATGGTCTTATTTTTTTACCTCTGCTCTGGATCCAGGGCAAAGAGAAGGGGTGGCAGAGGTTATACCGCCTCCTATTTTTGTCATATCTTCCCTGAGTCCAAGTAATCATTGGTTAGCAAAACAGCTTAACTGGAAAAATAGCATCTCTCAGAGACCTGTGTTACTTTCTCAAGTATGTGCTAACTGAGATCTTATCATAATTTTCTTCTGGAGCAGCTCTCTTCCTATTCTGGATTCCAGACCAATGATGCAATCTTTGGCAATCTGCTTTGGAAGGAATAAAGTAACATTCCATTCTGGCTGTGTTTGGTTTAGGGTCTGTGGAACGTGGGTGTTTGGGGGCAATACAAAATAAGGCAAGGCATATAAGAATTGTATCTGCTTTCAAAATGGACCCATTTCAATGCCTGCAGATTCCAGATACTGTTTTGAGATAGCTGAAAAATCACAGAAATATTTTGTCCACATGCCACCAAACACTCTATCTTACTGCAGCCCTCATGGATTTACACATACTAAAATGTTTGAGGGCCATTTCCTGAATTACTGCCAAATGCGCTGATAACACTTAAGCTTGAATTAATTCAAATTCCAAGGAAAACATTGAAGTGATTTGTGATAAGGGAAAATTGACATTTGAACGAAAAACATAGTCAATAGTAATTTACAAACTGAAGATAATTTTATGTCAATACTCAATTTGGGAAAAGCAACTCTCAGAGGAATTTCCCTTCTCTCCCCCAATATACAAATAGCCAATCTGTTCATTTGGACTCCGCTGTTTTCTGTAAATGGAAGGCCTTGCATTTCACTTCTAGAAATACGTAAGATATTTTATAAAAGGAAATATATCTCACACCAAATAGTCCCTTTCCCTTATTAATACAGGTATTTATAGTTTACGTTTTACCATATAGACATTATTTATTAGGTTAAAAAAAAAGATGCGTTTGTCACTAAGCTTTGTTGGAATTCACCTGGAGTTAGACCTTAGACTGCAAATTCCAAGATTCGAATCTATTTGAAAAATGTCAAAACATGGAGTGAGCTTCTACCTTTACAAGGGTATTACTTTGTCCTTCATTGTGGTGAAAAATTAAAGCTCCTCTGTTTTATTACTTGCAGAAAAAAAAAAAAAGAAGCTACTTCTAAACATAATGGCAAGTATGCATACATTGACAGATTTTAATTGGGCACCGGTCTTTCACCCAGGATTATATATTTTTTAAAAATTCTCACTCCTATTTCACCCAAGTAGTTAAATTCTTAATGAGTTTTGTGCCCCAAATTTGCAAAAACAGAAACAACAGGATGATAGCTTGTAACTGGGGTAGGGGAGCAGCAGGTTATAACTTAGAAGTTGGAAAGAGCAGTTCTGGTAAAACAACAAAAGCGAAACTCTTTGAAAGTGACCAAGCTACACAAGAGGGGAATTGCGGTGCTGAAGGAACTTGACAAATCAGCTGGATTTGTCACCATCTGAACATAGATTCCTAGTAGAAGAATAAAACCCCTTTTTCTGTGTCAAACATTAATTGTGTTAGGCAGATTAATGGCTCCCAAAGATGTCCTGGTCCTACTCCCTGGGACATACGAATATGTTAGTTTCCATGGCAGAAGGAACTTTGCAGATGTGACTAAATTAAGGACTTTGAGATGTTGAGGTTATCCTGAATGAACTGGGTGGGCCCAATGTGATCACAAGGGTCCTTGCAAGAGGGAGGCAGGAGGGTCCAAGTGAGAGAAGAAAATGTGCCGATGACGGAAGCAGAGAGCTGGGGTAGCAGAGAGATTTGCAGATGCTATACTACTGGCTTTGAAGTTGTGACCAGGTGCTGTGAGCCCAGGAATACAGGCGGCCTCAGAGGCTGGAGAAGACGAGGAAATGGACTCTCCCCTGGAGCCTCCAGAGGAAACACAGTCCTGCCAACACCTTGACTTTAGCCCAGTGAAACTGATTTTGGACTTGAGAACTCCAGAACTATAAGATAATAAATGTGTGTGCTTTTGAGCCACTAAATTTGTGATTCTGGACAGGTGAATGCATGGGGCTAGCAGCCTGGCGTAAGTAAAGGGGGGAAAAGATCTGCAGAAGAGTTGATGGACACAAGGAAAGGGGGTGGGGGTCACCATGGGATATCAGCAGCTCCTGCAGTAAAGGTTCAAGGTGAAGGAAACCAATTCCAGCAGATAACTTGGTAGAGACCCTCATCCCTGGTACTGATTTTTAATTTTTTTCTCTTTCCTGACCAGCCAACAGCAAAACATTTAAACAGATTTGCCCCACTTCAAAATGTCTCTAGAAATATGTATCACGTGATTTTAAAATGTGCCTGGGGGTGATTTTCTGGGGGGGGTAAGATAAGCACAATTAGTCTTCCTCCCATTTCTTAGTTAGATGACCTGCTGTGGATCCCTGAGGGCAGCCTGATGACAGTAGAACGGTTCCCCTTAGAAGTTAATTAACACTCAGTGAGGGCAGATACTGCCACCCTGGGCCCAGAGAGGACGCAGAACCTTTCAAGTTGAGCAGGAAGGCAGCTGTCTGGGGCTTTGGGATGGAGGTGGCTCATCCACCAGGTGCTGGTCAAGCTGCCCGCGAGAGCAGCAGTCACGAGCCACCCGGTCTCTTGCTGTTCCTGCTGCCACATGCACACCCTTCCTGCCCACAGGCCTGTGGGGGGGCCAGGCCCCGGCATCCCGTGCTCGGTTGTGTAGGAAATGCACAGAAGCTGCTCCTCAGCTCAGGGTCGCAGGCAGGATGCCACAGTCCAGCCTCCAAGCTCTCGTGACTGGCTCCTCCAGAAATTTGTATGTTCGGGAGCTAGGCAGGCTTCAGAGGTTTGAAGGGGAATTCTTTTCCAAGGGGGCTCTGGTGCCAGCGCACTCGGCCCCAGTTCCTGCTCTGTGGCCTTGGGCAACTTTCCAATCATCCGAGGGCCTCACTTTCTACATTAGTAAAAGGGGACCAGCTACTGTTAGCATCTAATTCTATCTAATTCACGTGATTGTAGGGAGGTTCCTAGCCTGGAACATTCTGAGGGCCCAATTAATATTAGCTGCTTTTGATTGTCGCCATTGTTCTTAGAGCTTTCCTGGGCTTTACTTTATCCATTCAGCAGAAATGCATCGAATGCTCACTTACATGGATGTGTAGACACAGAGACACGTAAGTGTATATGCTCCCTATGCAGTCCAAGAAGAACTCGCATCTAGAAGGAAGGACCTACCTGAATACACAGCAATAATGGACTAACCATCACAGAAGCATGGCCAAGGAAGACGTGTTGAGCTACAAATTACTTACAGTGCTTTGATCCAAGCTTATCGATCATAATCACAACCAGGGACCCACTGACACATATGTGTGATCTACTCCCCTCAGTGGCTTTTTAAACAATTACTTATAAAATGTTTCAAACCTACAGAAAAATATGACAAATAGTACAATAAGCACACATATACCCAGTAACTAGATTAAATAATCATTATTAGCCTTTTACTCTGTGTGTGTGTGTGTGTGTGTGTGTGTGTGTGTGTGTGTGTGGAGAGAGAGAGACAGAGAGAGAGAGAGAGACAAAGACAGAGAATGAGAATGAAAGGAAATTTTCAAAGGAAATTACCAACATTACTATATTTCATGCCTGAATATCTCAGCATACAACTCTAAAAAAATTTAAGAACTTCCCTCATATGTTCACAATGCCATTATTACACCCATATAAATTAACTAGAAACTCCTAATATACAGTTCATACTCAAATTTCCACAACTGTCCCAAAAATGTCTATTATAGGTGATTTGTTATTCAAACCAACCAAAGACACTCATTGCATTTGGCTGTTAGGTCTGGTAAGTCCATCCTAACCTTTCCCCTTTACTACAGTCCCCCAACCCTGGTCTTCTTTTGTTTTGAGTTTTTGTTGTTTGTTTTTAATAACTTTGGGAACCAGCATAGTGTGTCTTATAGGACAACCCATATTCTGGACTGTTTCCTTGTGGTACACTCAATGTTTTAAAAAAATACATTTTTGAGTTAGTAAATTACATGTGGAATTGGGCAATTTTGTGTAAAATTCTGGATTTTGGGCTTCTTTTGAAAAACATCAAATGACCTGGCAGTACTAGGCCTTTGTTGCTGGTCAGTTACAATTTGCAACACTGCATATGAGCTCCAGCATTTGCGGGGGGTTGCCTGTGCTGTCTTCAAAATAGCCCCAGCACACCTCACCCATTGGTGTGGTCGCTAAGGACACGTGAGTCTATGACTGCATCAGGAAGGTTCTCCAGAGAAACAGAACCAATAGGATACATGTGAAGATATGTTAAGGAATTGGCTCATGCAATTGTGAGAATTGGCAAGTGTGAAATCTGTAGGGCAAGCCAGCATGCTGGAAACTCAAGCAGGATTTCAATGATAGAGTCTTGCAGAATTCTCTCCTCTCTGGAAAAACTCAGTTTTTGCTATTAAGGCCTTTGACTGATTGGATGAAAGGCCTACCCACATATCTACATTATGGAGGGTAATCTCCTTTACCTAAAGTCAACAGATTACAAATGTTACATCTACAAATTATCTTCACAGCAACAGCTAGACTGGAGTTTGACCAAACAACTGGGTACCATAGTCTAGCCAAATCGACATGCATAATTAACCATCACAATAACTTTGTTCTACAACCAAACATAGGAATGCTGGTTTTACTTAACTTCTGTCTCCTAAAGGCTTTCTCCTCTTTCTTATTAGTTTTCCATTGCTGTGTGGAATGGAAAGTGTAAACCACAAATGCAGTGGCTTAAAACAATACAAATATATTATCTCACAACTTCCATAGGTCAGACATGTGAACATGTGTGTCTAGATTCTCTCCTCAGGGTCTCACCTGGCTGAAATCAAGGTGTCGGGTGGGGATGCATTCTCATCTAGAGCTCTGGATACTTTTCCTAACGCTCTCTCTCTCTCTCTTTTTTTTTTTTTACCAGAATTTATTTCCTTACAGTTGTAGGGCTGAGGTCTGTCAACTGGGAATGACATTCAGCTCTTAGAGGTCACTCCCATTGTCACCTTGTGGCCCCTCCATTCTCAGGTCAGCAACAAGTCAAATTCGTCTCCTACTTCAGATCCCTGCCTTCTGCTTCTGCGACCAGCCAGAGAAAACTCTCTGCTTTTAAAAGGCTCATGTGATCAGGTCAGGCCCACCAGATAATTTCCCTTAATGTCAACTGTGCCACAAACTGTAACCTAGGCACAGGAGTAAAATCCTGCATATTCATTCTACAGGGCATCTACATGGAAGGGAGAGCTGCAGAATCTTGGGACTCATCTTAGAATTCTGCCTACCACATGCTTCTTCAGGTTATTTGCAAAAGTTATTATCCTCCATATTCAGAACAGAATTACAGTGAGATGCTCAAAAGCCAACTGGTGAGCAAAAACAATTTCTGAATGAGTAGCTGAGATCTGACCAGGAGAGCTTTTAAGTAGAGACTTGCTAAATCACGCACTCATATAAAGTGTAAAGGGGAGGTCCCCTTCTTCCTTTCCACAACCCTGTCGTCAGAGTAAGAGTTTACTCATCTTTCCCCATTCTGGGCTTTATCGGTAGCTTCTTGTAAAACTAGTCTCAGCTGCACCCAGCCAAGCAGGCATAAAAGATCTATGAAAGCAAAACCAAAGACCAAACAAAGAGCTGCCCAGACTCTTTTGGTATTGCATTTTAACATAATCACAAAACAGGAAGAGGGAAAAAAAATCCCAAATGGGGGCCCACTCATGCATGCATTAATTTCAAAGAACTTAAGGTGATCACTCAAGTTTCTTAGCTCAGTTCCTTGCACAGTGCTCTTTAGTGTAAAGGAGGAGCAGAATGACAATCCAAAAAAGCCACATTAGAGACTGAATGCAAAAACAAAATTCCAAACTAACAGAAATGGTGACTGGGCCAAAAAGTGTCCAGTCACATCTACAGCCTTTATCTTTCTATAACTCTTTCCTGTGTTTTGTTCCAGATTATTCTATAAAGAGAAGCCATGCATTCGTCTGCCAAAAAATACAACAGAAGTAGCAGCAACATGCAGTTATCAAATTTCTATTACGTGGAGATCGCTACACTGAGTTCTTGCCCCAGAATATTTTCCCAAAAACATTTACAGGAAAGTTTTAAAAGGAGAAAGAGGTTTCAATTCCCTTATCTCAATTTTCTTTTACTGGAAAACCTGGAAAAAGAACTCAGGCATAAATGGGTGAGAAACACTCATTTTTTATGGACCCAGTTTATAAACCCATGCAACAGAGAGGAACCTAAACCATGAAAAATAGTTCATGAGTATTGCTAATAAACGCATTCCAGCCTGTTTTATGATGCATTGCACTTGACCATAGACTCAGGGATCTCTCGAAATTAACTGTTGGAAGTCCCCTCAGGAGAACTTTTCCTCAGTGAGGAGCCACAAATGACACCTCACTTGAAGTGTGATTAAAAGAGTTTACAAGGAACTGAAATATTCTCATGAATTTGAATGTTTAACTTAAGCATTTCTTCCCCAAACAAAATCTAAACAGAAACTTCGCCAAATACCTCTGGTTGCCAGAACTAACAATGCAATTTCCTGCCAGGTGCTCGAGAGGTTGAGAATAATGAGGTCCCTCTCAAGAGAGTATTTAAGTCATGGATTTTCTCTCCAATCCCAACTTTTTGAGGAGCATCCTATTTTGTATGTATGGGGTATTTATTATTACATTCATTTAATGATGGAAAGGAGAGGGGAGGGTGACAAAGAAACAACAACTTGATTTCCTTGCATGTTGCAACATAAAGAGAAAGACAGACATGACACAATGAGGGAGAATGTTGGGAGAACAGCCAAGGCAGAGGCTGGGAGGAATCACCAAAAACATTGAGCCATCCATCGTCCCTATCCCCAGAAAATCCTGAGGAGGGGGTCTGGAAACAGAGCTCGTGATTTTTTGGGATGTTAAATCTCAGACCCCATGGAACAAATCTCCTTGCCTTATCTATTAATGAAAGTTACTTTCATTACCCAGACTTCATTTCAAGGGAAGGTAAGAATGAGAATATTCCAAACACAAGTCTTGACAACATAAATTATAGTTCCCAGAAATTTTCTTCATGGTTCCAATGTTATCATTATGACTATTTACCACAATCACAAGCAGTTCCCCCCAGAAATGTCTAGAAGATGAGATATTTAAATCAACACGTCCTACAACAACTTCTCAGCTCTCAGTTTTCATCCATCATTGTTCTCGCTCATCTCCTTCCTGACGAAGGAAAATTAGATTCTCTTCTCTGACTTAGTTTTGCATGAGTGTTCACTTCCTTTTCTTTCCCCCCATGATAGCTCCCTATCTGACTGGGTCCCTTTTATGAGGGCAATTCTTTTTCACTAAAAGTTGAGAATGTTTATTCAGTTTCTACTATTCGGTGTCTAAGGTGTTGAGTTAGAGACTAACGTAGGGTTTCTCAACCTTTCCTGAAATTTGGAGCTGAATAATCCATTTTCTGTGGGGCCTGCCCTGTGTGTTGCAGACTGTTTCATAGCCTCCCTGGTCTCTTCCCACTAGATGCCAGTAGTGTGCCCTTCCCCCAGTGACAGTAAAAAGTGTCTAGAAAGGTTGTTAAATGTCCCTCGGGGAGCAAACTTCTCTCCAGATGAGAGCTATCAGACTAAGGGAATTACAAGAGAAATCCAAGCCAGAGTCTCTTTCCTTGAGGAATTTAAAATCTTATGTAGATATAGAAGTTGCTATAGAGACATCCTTAGAAATAATCTGGATCCACTCTTACTCGTTCATGAATAAACTGTAAGAGGTACACGGACATTAAATGATTTGCTCTGTCACTTGTACAATAAAAGCATTCCAGAAAAAAAGCAGCATGTAATCAAGCCTGCATTGTATGTGTATAGACTGCGGATATTATGAAAGTCTAAAGAGAGAGAATAACGTTGGTTAGCAATGGCATGGAGGCAGGACTCAGCCTCAAAGGAGGAGCACGTGGAAGATGAGATGGATATAAAGTAGAGAGAAGAGGATGCGAGGTATGACCATAGCATGAGTGAAGGCTTAAAGCAAGACTGGAGCATGGAACATTAGAGGAATGACACAGAGACTAACCTAGAACGGCAGGAAATAAGATTGGAGAGCTTAAGTGAGTCCAAATTCTGGAGGCCTCTTATTTCTCAAATTAAGTCCTAGCTCTGGTCCAGAGCCCTCCAAAAATTTTTTTTAAAAAAAGACTTCTGATATCTTCTTGGGGAAGACACAAAATGGGAGTCAAGAGATCGGGGTTCTAGTCTCAGGCACTCACTGACGGCTGCATTACTTGGACAAGCCCCTTTATTTCCCTAGGTCTCATGTCTGCATCTGTGAAAATGAAGGGGTGGAATGGATGACCCCCAAAGTCCTTTCTAGCTCTCACACTGTATGATTCAGTAAACACTCACCCCTAAAAATTCCCCCAGGAGATTACACACACCTGCTCTCACACTGTTAGTCAAAGAGCTGTTTGTCACCTGCCCTAACAAGTCTCAGCAGATGCCCTAAGGGGGCCGCAAGGTGAGAGGGATGCAGCTTGTAGCCCAATCACATCCACATGTGAACAGCCTGACTGCAAGGAAATGTGCTGAAGTTCCTAATGTTCCTGATTAGTCGCAGTGTTTTCTGTTTCAGAAAGGCCTGACATTTCCAGCCCTGACATTTGCTAAACACATGGTTGCACAATTGACTGGATTCAGGAAAAAATGGGCCAGCCAGCCGGTGGCTCAGATGGTTGGAGCGCTGTGGTCGCCGCTTCGATTCCCATGTGGGCCAGGGCTGCACCCTCTATAGCTAAGATGGTGAACAACGGCTCTCCCTGGAGCTGGGCTGCCGTGAGCAGCTGGAGGTCTGTGTGAGCTGCCATGGGCTACTGTGTGCTGCCAGGAGCGGCCGGTGGCCAGCATGAGTGGCCGGTGGCCAGCGTGAGTGGCCAGCAGCCAGTGAGGGGAGCTGTGAGCAGCTGACCGACGACCAGCCACCGACAGTCTCAGCTGGGGGCAGTGCAAGGCTCATAACACCAGCATGAGCCAGGGAGCTGTGTCCTACACAATTAGGCTGAGAAACAACAGCTTGAACCGGAGTGGGGGGTGGGGGCAGGCGGGAAGCAGAAAGGCAAAAAGAAAAAGAAAAAAAGAACATACAACAGCCGAAGGGCAAGTGAACAGAGAAGGGCAAGTGAACAGAGAACAAGTCTTCTAACATGACACTGTCATATCATTTAGTAAACTCCAGCAAAGCCAGTAAAAGGGGTTAATACAGTTTGACATGAATGAGGGCAAACAAAGAGCAAAGGAAACAAATTAAGGACTTCTGTTCAATGAGAAACACTATGGACAAGGTGAAAGGACAGTTGAAAAAAATGGGGGAAGACATTTGCATTGTCTAAAACCAATGAAGGATCAATAAGCAGAATATATATGAAATTCCTGAAGGTTAATAAGAAAAAGAGAGCAGTCCACACAGGAAAATCAGCAAAGGCTATGAACAGGCAATTTCCAAAAGAGAAAACCCAAAAAGCTAATAGGCATACCATGAGATACTCAAAATAAGGGATAATTAGGGAAATGGAAAATTAAAGGAATGATGAGATATGGCTTTATACCTACTAGGCTAGTTCAAATTAGAAAGCTAGATAATGCCCAACGTTGGCAGAAATGTAGGAATGTCTAAGTATTGCTGGTGCGAGTGTAAATCATTACAATTAATATGGAGAGAAATCAGGCAAATAATTAGTCAAAATATGCTCAGACCTATGCCTTCCCTGGATAAACATCTGTATTAGTTTCTTAAGTCGGCCTTTGCAAAGTACCACAAACTTGGTGGTTTAAAACAACAGAAATGTATTCTCTCATAGTTCTGGAGGCTGAAGTCTGAAATCACGATATCAGCAGGGCCTCAATCCTTGCAAAGCCTCGAGGGGAGAATCCTTCCCTGTCTCTTTCAGCGTTTCTTAAATGCATAAGATGTTTCTTAAATGCATAATTTCAATCTCTGCCTCTGTCTTCAAGTGAGTTTCTCTTTTCTTGTGTCTTCTTTTCTGTCTCTTCTAAAGACACCAGTCATTTGATTTAAATCCATCTTAACTTGATTACATTTGCAAAGACTTTCAAAAAGGAGTCACATTAATGGTTTCCAGGTAGATATGATTTGGAGGGACATTATTCAATCAAATACAGTCTACCATCTGGTCCCCCAAAATGTATGTCCTTCCCACATGTAAAATATATTCACCCAATCCTAACATTCCCCCCAAATTTTAGCCCATGCCAGCATCAACTCCAAGTTCAAACTATCATCTAAGTATTATCAACTCAAAAAGTTCCAAACCTCATTATCTAAATCATCTGAATCAGGTATGGGTGAGACTTTAGGTAGGGTCCATCCTGAAGCAAAGTTTCTCTCCATTTGTGGTTCTGTGAAACTAGAAAACACATTATCTGCTTTCAAAATACAATGGTGATAGACATTCCCATTCCAAAAGGGAAAAAATGGAAGGAGTAAAGGGACATTTAACGGTCCCAAGAAGGTCAAAACATGATTGGGCAAATCTCATTAGGTTGCAAGGCTTGAGAACATTCCTCTCTGATGCAGTGCCCTCTGGGCCTCTGGGGGGGTCGCACTCTTTGGGCCCATGATGGCATCTCAGAGTCATTCTTCCTAATTCTCGAAGAGTAGCAAATGTTTGCAGTTGAGTAGCTCTCTCAGCCAATTTCCTATCTGTAGAATTTGGAAGCCTGATAGCCTTCTCTCTGTCTCTGTCCTGTTCAGTCCAAGCTGGCAGTGTTTCTGCAGATATAACATTCTGAAAAATCATGTGAGTCTCCTATATATGACAAGGGGCCCATGGCATTGGATAAGAGCATCCTCCAAAAACTTTCCTGCATAAGCTTATCTCTATTCCAAGCTTGTGTTGAGATTGGTGAGTGGATCCATGAGTCACATGTCTCATTTCTTCAGCAAAAGGCTTTCCAGTCATACCACTGGCCTTCTCTCCAGAGTGCACTTCCCAATAGTGAACTTTCTAATTTTAGCATCCTTTGCAATCTGGGTAGACTGTGAATCTCCTCAATCAATGTGCTGGTTCCTTTTTATTTAATAGTTCCTTCCTCAATTTATCTTTCCTTTTTTATTTTCCTATAAGCAGCAAGAAAAACCAAGTGTTACCTTCAATATTTTGCTTAGAATTCTCCTCAGCAAAATATCCAAGCTCATACATAGCTTACAAGTTCAGATTTCCATGCAACAAAGAAATCAGTTCAGCCAAGTTTTCTACCACTGTACGAGGTCAGACAATTAAATTCGCGAACACATCCTAGAAAAAGTGCTACATACAACATTGCTGAATATCACTACAGTCACCTTTGGAGTACTCCCCTTGGGAAGCTATGCACTGATGCCAGCGCCTAGTCCACCCTTCAAAGCAATTTTGGAATTCTTTTTCTGGAAAGGCCATCAGAGCTGTCATTTTATTACCCTTGAGGTCCTGAATGGCATCAAAATGTCTTCCTTTCAATATTTCCTTTATCTTCAAGTAAAGAAAGAAGTCATTGGGGGCCAGATCAGGTAACTAGGGAGGGTGTTCCAATACAGTTATTGTTTACTGGCTAAAAACTCCCTCACAGACAGTGCTGTGTGAGCTGGTGCATTGTCTTGATGCAAGAGCCAAGAATGGTTAGTGAAAATTTCAGTGTCTAACTTTTTCACGTAGTCTTTTCAGCACTTCCAAATAGTAAACTAGGTTAACTATTTGTCCAGTTGGTACAAATTCATAATGAATAATCCCTCTGATATCAAAAAAGGTTAGGAACATCGTATAACAAGAATTACTTTTCCTCCAGTTTCCAATAACATGTTTTTCATTTCCTTCTGAGCTCTTGCCATAAATACTTTTAATGTTCACTTTTCTAACAACATTCTATACCTGGCAATATATGTATTCTCTAAGACCATAGAAGCTTTCTCCACTGTGCTTCTCACTTCTTTATGACTCTCACTAGTATCTAGACTTCTTCTATAATGAGCATCAAAAATTCTTCCAGCCTCTGCCCATTACCCAATTCCACAGCTATTCCCACAGTTTTAGCTGTCTGTTCCAGGTAGGAAAATCTATGTGAATTTCCTAGAGCTGCCTTAACAAAGTAACAGAAAGTTGGTGACTTAAGTCTGAAATCAAGGTTGTACTCCTCTGAAGGCTCTAGGAGCGAATCCTCGTCTCTTCCCGTTTCTGGTGGCTTCAGGTGTTCCTGGGCTGTGGCTGCACCACTCCAACCTCTGCCTTCATCTTCACATGGCCTTCTCCTCATTCTCTAGGTCTTCTCCTCTTCTGTCTCTCATAAGGATACTTATCATAGAATTTAGCACCTACTTGAATAACCCAGGATGCTCTCTTCTCAAGATCTTCAATAATTACATTTGCAAAGACCCCTTTTCTAACTAGGGCCACATTCATAGGTTCTGGGGGTTAGGATGTGAACATACATTTTGGGGAGCTACCATTTAACCCACTACAACATCCCAGAGAAATTTTCACCTAGGTTTATGCAAGTATAATCCAAAGGTATTCATTGCAACATTGTTTGTATTGGTTTGAAGTTGGACGCCCACCACTTGGACAGTATGTAGATAAAATATGATGGATGCTCACTGTATCAGAGGCATTTACAGCTCAATGACTACCCATGTTCTCCCTATATTTCCCACCCCCCACACAGTTAGTCAGGGCCATATAACAGGTTTGGTCAATGTGCTGCGAGTGGCAGTGACGTGTGTTACTTGCAGTCTGAAGATGTAAGAGGAGGTATGAATTTCCATGCTGTCTCCTCCTCTGCCTTAGCAACCCTGAAAGTCATATGTTCCCAGTGGCATAGCTATGAAATACAAGTGGTGGGGATCCCTGAATCACAGCTCAGAGGAGATGCCATGAAGTACTACCAGACTTACAGAGGATTCTGTGTGAACGAGAAATAAACTGTTCTGTGTTGAGCCCCTGTGATATGGGAGTTGTTTGTTACTTCAGCATAGCCCTGCACAGCCCTGAATGCAGTCTGCACCATGAAATGCTATCAGTCGTCAGAAGCGACAGATTAGAAATACACAGCCCCATCGATAAATCTTGAAAACATGATGCTTAATGAAAAGTGAAGAAAAAGAATGGGATTTATAACATAATATCCCTCACAAATTTTAAAATAAACACACACAAATGCATAGTTCGCAAACACATCAACAGAAAAAAATACAACTTTCAAATGGGGGTGGGGGAGAGGAATGAGAGTGTGGTAAAAAGGAAATCAACCCCTCTATCAGGTAAGAGGTTTGCCAGATCTAATGACAATATGCCAAGACCCAAGGAAGATGATTAAGCAGACGCTCTGCTCCTCGGGACCAAAAAGGAAGCTAGGGTATGCTGGCCTAGGGTGGCAAACCTGGAGGAGACAGGAAGAAGCTTTGGGTCTGCTGAGAATTAAGGGTCAAGGAGGAGAAAAAAGAAGAGCCAACTAAGGAGGCTGAGGAGAAGGAAGAGTTAGAAAAACTGAGAAGGTAAATAGTCCAGATGAAATGTTATAGGCAAAGAATGTGACTAGGAGAGTGTAAAGAAAAGTAGACTAAATAAAACAGGATTAAATCCAATATCTTTACCATGTCCTTCAAGTTCACTGTGGTATGCCCCTTCATCTCCCCTGAGAGCTGACACACCAATTTTAACAAAGAATGATAAAGTGTAGAGATATAAACAAAGGAGAAGAGGTTTTAGGCTTCTAGGGACTGCAAAGTATGGGAAAATAAATATATGAGGGAAACTAAGAGAAGATAAGGGTTTTCTTAGCAAGGTTTGTTTGTGCAGGTCCAGCTTGGTGCCAACTTTCCATCTTCTTTATGGCCATAAAACTCACCCAGGAGAAGGGATTTACGACAGCCCTTATTTCTCAGGAGTTTCTGCTTTTCGTCAGATAAAAGGAGCTCCAGGAAGCCTTCTTTCTGCATCTGTTGAATCCCAAATATCTTTAGCTCAAAATAATCCTCATGCCAAATTGGCATTTGGGAAGTGGCATGGTCTGATCCCCTTTCAAAACCATGAAGAGAGATAAGGTGGTCGGAAGAGAGAGAAGGCGGTTGGTCATGCAATGCTTGAGCCCCACTGTGGAGCCTAATGTCAGCGTCCATGAGATCAGGCTCTGAATGACATGCGTAAGCAAAAAATACAGCAGCAAGATTCCAGCACCTTTGCCAATAGTCTGGCAAATTGAGACAGACACAATCCAGTCCCCTGTGGCTATAGAGGCTGAAACATTTCAGGAGCCTGGGAACACATCCCTTCTGAACAGAGAGTTAACAATTCTGTCCAGATCAAGATGGCCTTTAAAAAGCCCATACCCATCCCTGGCTTTCTACTGAGCAATTCTGGACTCAGGACAAATTGCCCTCGGACACACTGAAAGGATAGGGCAACACAGATGCCAAACCAGTTCTCATCCACCTGGGGGCACATTAGAATCAACAAGGGAACTTTCAAAAACAGACAAGCAAACAAACACACACATTGCACATCAATGAAATCAGAACTGGTGGGGGGGGAAGGGGGGTTGGTATTTTCTTAAAACACAGCCATGGATGAGAAAAAAAATGGTTTTGAACTATAAAAGTGTGTCGCCGGGAGAATTTCCTCTCTCCATCCCCTTTTCTCTCTCCAGGAAATAGAGGACATAAAAACCATCTCAGGGTGTATGCCCAGGTCCTACTTTGACCATCAGCTCCTCTTGGATCTCTGCCCAAGAGTGACAGCTGAATGAATCACTTGTCTCCCTGTTCCCAAGGAGTCACTGAGGGGGAAAAGTCCACTGGGGGAAACCAGAGGGAAGCAGGGACAGCAGGACAGCTTTGACTGCTGCTGACTCTTTTGGTTGGTATTTCCCTTCCCTCCTCCTTTGCCATTAAAGACAATCTCAAATACTCTAGATACCACCAGTAAGGGGTCAGGTTGAGAATTTATTTTCAGGCTTCTTCAGAACAATGCATGATGCATTGAAATCCCAGGAGTGGGAACCACGCTGACCTTAAACACTGAGTTGTTATGACAATTGAATGAAAGCATTTGACACAATCCACTGCATCCTTCTTAAGGCCACCTTCTTAGTGACAGGACACATTTCTGGCTGTTCTCCTACCTTTCTAAATCATGACTCCTTCTTCATTGCCTTCACTGTTCCTCTTCCTCCTCACTGGAGCCTTACACTTTCCTTGGGCGGGGGGAGGCCGGGGCGGCAGGGGGGAGGGGCGGCCCTAAGGCATTTCTGTAGAGCAATAGGTTCCTCAGAACCTTTTGAAATACGATGCAGCCCTACTCCCTCATCTTACAGGACTGGAAATTGAAGTCCAAAGAGGGCAACCGATCTGCCCAAAGTCCTGGAGATAATTAGTGACAGGGTTGGGACTAGGGCTCAGGTTTCCAGATGTCCCACTGCATCCACTGCTCAACGCACCTTACCACTGACTTGGAACAGGAAGCAAAACACCAGAGGGTGTTGCTCTCTATGTAGCTCCAGTCTTCTCAATCTTTCCTATTCAAGCTATAGTCCACGGGCCAGCACTGCAGGCATCAGCTAAGAATGTATTAGAAATGCCGGCTGTCAGGCCCCACCCAGACCTCCTGAATGAATCAGCACTAGCATTTTAACCAGATCGCTAGGTGAGAAGCTCTTTTCTAAATTACCAATTCGGTATTCATTCCTGCATAGATGCAAGTATTTATTTAACACACACTGTGCAAAGCGGGATGATAGGCATTGAGAAGGTTATACTACCAGAAAAAAAATACAAATAGAACGTGTTTTAATTATTTAAAATTTTTTTCAAATAACAGCAAATTAAGGTATTTCATTGGATACCACTGATATACGTGGATACAACAGCCTGGTTTCCACAGCAAGTAAGTTTACATTGAAATATTATAATAACTTAAAAATAAAAACTTAAATACCCATCATCCTGGTACCAAGTGTCCAGCATTCCCAAACCTCTCTTCATTGCTACCCAAAACATTTGCTTGAATCAAAACCACCACGACATAGGGTTGACTCTGTGTTTGAGCCAAAGACCGAGCGTCATAATTCCATTCTCATTATTGTAGAACTCCTGGCACAGAATAACTACTGCCCTAGTCATTGCTGCTCCTTTCCCAATTTTCTTGATCTTCACGGTGTTGTCAAAAAATCATTTCTGGTGTGGATTTAAGCAGGCCCAAAGCACACCTGATGTCAGCCACCTTTCCTTCCCCTTTTTCTTACGTATTAACATTGAGTTTCAAGAGCTGTTAACCTTTTCTGCCCCCTCCACCCCATCCCAAATAGAGCTTCCAGAGGAAGGGCAAGAGCGAGAGTGTACACTACACAAAGACTGCAACAGACCAAAAGCAGACAGAATAAAGGTAAATATAATGAAACACAAAATCTGTGCATGTGAGAACAATGGGCCTTTTTGGAAAGGTAAGTTGAGAGTATTTCTAAAACCCCTGGTGTCATCACAGCTCCGCTCTGCTCTCTGCTCTCCTACTGTCTGCAGCTCAAATAACAGCACTGGTAACGTCCTGGTTGATGATGCTAATTGACTGCTGACTGTAAATCAGAGCACATCCTAACTCATGGAAATAAAAGACTTTGGGATAAATATACTTGGGGAGAAAAGCAATACATGTACCAAACAGTAACATCAATGCAAACCAGGATGTGACAGAGTAACCAAATGAGGGACAAAGATGAAGTGTGTACTAGCTGCTCAAAGGAAAGGCGAGGCTGGAGGCAAGGAGAAAACTGTCCTTCTCTCTCTGCGGACTGGCCTTTTTGGCCTATCTATTTTCATGGCAGGGAGAAGACCGCCATGCCACAGCTCCCAAGTTTACACATTATAAATGGACCTATAGTGAATGCCTGTCTCTCATGGTCATGAGTACAAATTCCTGACAGAGGAAACAACTGGTCAGGCTGGGATTGAGGTACACTTCTGCATCAATCAGCTATGGCCAGGGTCTGCCAGGTCCCTGATTACTTGTGGACCATATGGGGGAGAGAGATTAATTCCTATAGCAGGGAACGTATTGGCTTGTGAGCTGGACAGATACTCCAAAATGTGTTCACCTGTGAGGTAGAGATGCAGCGACACACAGCAGTGCCAAGTCCAGGAATGGCTGCCTGAGCTGGTTGGAACCTCACTGCAGACTTGCCCAGACAGAGCAGCAAGATTTCACAGGAATTCAAGAGGAACGGTCACCCAAAGCTAAAACACTGAAGTACTCTCAAACTCCTTCCTTCCTCTTTCAAGGCTGCTTGATATTCTCTATCTGGCCCTTTCCAATCACTTCAGTACGTTCTTCTGAAACTTTTTCTGTCCACTCTCTCCTCTGAGGCGACTACTCTGAATAGTGCAGCCACCTGTCTTTTAGTGCAAGTACGTGCAGAGCAGTGTCAGGAACAAGAAGCTGTCTAGCTTCTGGACACCCTCCTATTTCCACATTCCAGTTCCTTCCTGGGGCTTAGCTCCAAAAGGATGAACAAACATGGGATTATTTAAGGAAGGACTGAATGTTAAAATGCAAGTTTCCTCATCCTTCTAGGCAGGTGAGGCCTGAAGCGAATGTGGATTGTGCTCTGAACCAATTCTGATATTTTGATAAAGCCCATACACAATTAACCTGCTAATTTATATAAATCATATGCTAATAATTGGTAATAAATTATATTGGCAATTCATCACATTACACACTAACACTTTAATGGCCCTGGTCAGTTGGCATTATATCAGTTATGATAAGTGCATCTGGCTGCAGGCCACAGAAAATAACCAAATGCAGCTTAACTAATTATAATCATTATATAGAATGGAATTGCATTGGTTCTAGGGTTTCTGAAAGTAGCTCTCTAATATGATTAGATTCAAAGATGCTAATGATTCTATTTCCAGAAGCAAAGAGAGCAAGGAGAGTCCACGGCATGAACTGTTTATAGATACACAAAAATGTCTGCTTTGAATATTCCTCATCAACCACTTATAAGGTACAACGAGGTAGATGACTCTGTATATGATACTTTCAAACATTTTTTGAAAACTGATGAATATAATGACATTGGTTCATTGCTCCTAATGTTGCTGCGCAAGTGGTGAAAGAAAAGCATGAGCTCAGGGATTTGAATTCCCAGCTGAAGCACCACATAAATAATTTAAGAGCTTCTATGTGTGCCCTGAAGGAAACCCTATTTCCCGTCGCCACAGGGCTGAAATTGCTTAGAATGAAACCTCATCCTGCCACTGGTTCAATTCCAACACAAGTTAAACACTCAGACTCACAGGGAGTCTATTGTTAATGTGAGGCATCGATTGGGAAAGAATGGGATCCTGGAAGTTGGGATGGGAACATATGGGAAGACCCTGATGAAGCCAGGTACACTGAATCCCTAAATTCAGATGAATCCATCTTCTTTGCCACCAGAAGAAGCCTCCCTACCCCAGTGGAATCTGCTGCCCCATCCTCAGTGGCAGCAGCAAGCCCACCCCACCCCTAGTGGTACGGGTCTTTCCACCTCTGTCTGAAGGGATTAACTCTACATTGTCCAAGGAAGCTGTGATGGCTTCCCCAGAGGCAGTGGTCATGAAAGACAATGCTGATTCTCTTCAGGACCAGCCCTACCACTCATTCCTCTTTGCTTCCAGATCTATAACTAGACTCAAGTCCCAGCAGCCCCTAAAGATGAGGTACGGAGTGTGACCCATGTGGAAGTGCACTACAGTCCAAAGAGCTACTTGAGTTTTCTAATTTATACAGATAGAAATGAGGGGAATATTTAGTAGGAATGGGTACGAAGGGTGTGGGACAATGGTGGAAGGAATGTAAGTTGGATCAGGCCGGATTTATGGATATAGACCACTAAGCAGAGATTCTGTGTTTAATGTTACAGCTTGGAGAATTAGAAAAGGTTCTAAGAGTTTGGTTGGTTGGCTGAAACATGAACCAAAAGGTAGCCCATAGTGAGTGAATTGGAAATGCCTGACCTGCTTGACTTCATGTAGAGGAAGAGATCCCAGGGCCTACAGAGATTGGAATGTTAGGGTAGATTTGTCATTTAAGGCCTACTCGTCCTCACTGGGAGGGTCCAGAAGACACACCTGTCACCATGACTGTGAGAAATAAGTCTGTGAGGGGAGCCCTGGCATCCTTAAAGGGCTCAATGATTGCTCTTCTCTGCAAGCCAGACCTTACAGTGAGAACTGTAGCCACTCGGTTGGGAAACACAAATTCAATGGGAGCCCTTGGACTCTGAGGTGGAGGGGACCCAGTGACAACACTCAAGAGCCAAATGCTCTTGGTGTGGTTACCATAATAATGGACAGCAGAATCAAAGCAGCCATCAGCATAGTCAGATTCCTATAGGCCTGTGGCATGGGCCTAGTTGATCATGACACTCCTAGGCGTGAAATCAATGGGAAGCTTACTAACTCTTTGTTAATCTGTATAAGCAGAAAAGTTCTAAGTCAAGTGAATAAAAGTCTAACCTATGTCATAAAAACAGAGTCACAGTTCCCCAGTCAATCCCCAGGTTTGAGCCAGTTTACAGACCTGGAACCCATTGAATGACAGGAAGGCCAGGTCCCCTTGAGGAGCTCCTATTGCACATTGATACTGTTACTTTCTCCCAGCCTTCCCCAAAGGGGCCTGTGACCTCCTACCAGGGAAACAGCACTTTGGGGAAAAGAATATCATCAGGCCTCTCAGGGACTATTGGACCCTAATTGATGCTAATTCCAGGATAGCCCAACTGTCACTGTGGCCCACCCGTCAGAGTCAGGGCTTATGAGGATCAGGCGATCAGCAGAGTTTTAACTCAGGTCCCTCTCACAGGGCGCCCAGTGGGTCCCCAAACCCATCTTGTGATGATTTCCCCAGTTCCAGAATGTATAATTGGAATGGGTATATATTCAGCTGCTGACAGAATCTCCACATTGGTTCCCACACCTACACAGTGAGGGCTATTTGGGTGGGAAAGACCAAGTAGAAGCCACTAAAACTGTCTCTACCTAAGAAAATAGTAAAATAGGAAATCGAAAGCAATACTGCCTTTTTGGAGGGATTGCAGTGATCAGTGCCACCACCCAGGACTTGTAGGATGCAGGGAGTGGTGATTCCCACCACATCCCCATTCAATTACCTGTGTGACCTGTGCAGAAGACAGGTGGATCTTAGAAAATGACAGTGGGGTATCATAAGCTTAACTAGGTGGTGACATGAATTACAGTTGTTGTAGCAGATGTGGTTTCATTGCTTGAGCAAATTAAAAAATCCCCTGGTACCTGAGATGCAGCTATTGATCTAGCAAATACCTTTTACTCCATCCCTGTCTATGAGGCCCACCAGAAACAGTTTGCTTTCAACAGGCAAGGTCATCAACACACTTTCATTGTCCTACCTCGGCGATAGATGAACTCGCCAGCCCTCTGTCATAATTTTGTTCACAGGGATCCCTAGATGCCTCTCTCTTCCACAAGATATCACACTGGTCCATGACATTGGTGACGTTATGCTGACTGGACCTAGTGAGCAAAAAGTAGCCACTACTCCAGCCTCAGTGGTAAGACATTTGCACACCAGAGGGTGTGAGATGAATATGACTACAATTCAGGGGCCTTCTATCTCAGTGAAATTTATAGGGATCCAGTGGTTTGGGACATATTAAGATAGCCCTTCTAATGTGAAGACTAAGATATTGTGTCTGGCCCTTCTTATAACTGAGAAAGAGGCACAGTGCTTAGTGGGCTTCTTTGGATGTTGGAGGCAGCATATTCTTTACTTGGGTGTGCAACTCTGGCCCATTTGAGTGACCTGAACAATTTCTAGTCTGAGTGGGACTGAAGACAAAAGAAGGTTCTGTGACAGGTCCAGGCTGCTATGCAAGCTGCTCTGCCACTTGGGTCATGTGACCCAGCAGATCCAATGGGGCTTGGAGGGTCAGTGGCACCTCCTAGGGTTGCTGTTTTGAGCCTTTAACAGGTTCCAATGGGTGAATCACAGCACAGGTCTGCACAGAAAACATCGTTCCTCTTGAGGAAAAGCTGTGGCCTGCTACTGAGCCTTAGTAGAGACTGAATGCTTAACCATGGAGCATCCAGTTACCATGCAACCTGAGCTGCTCCTCATGAACTGGGTGTTATCTAACTGAGCAAGTCATAACGTCAGGTGTGCATGGCAACACGTCATCATCAAACAGAAGTGGCATGTATGTGATCAAGACCAAGCAGACCCTGAAGGAGGAAGTTACACGACGAAGTAACCCAAATGCCCACAGTCCCCACTCCTGCCACATTACCTTCTTTCTCCCAGCCAGTACCTATGGCCTCTGCAGAAGTTCTCTACGATCAGTTGACAAAGAAAGAGGAAACTCAGGCCTGGTTTACAGGTAGGTCTAAGCTATATGTAAGTACCACTTGAAAGTGGACAGCTGTGGCACTACAGTTCCTTTCTGGGATGTCCCTGAAGTGTAGTGGTGAATGAAAATCCTCCCAGTGGCAAGAACTCTGGCCAGTACACTTGGTGTTCACTTTGTTTAGAAGGAGAAATGAACCAGACATGTGATTATACACTGATTCAGACATGTGATTAAGTAAGTTGTGGCCAGTGGTTTGGCTAGATGATCAAAAGAAAAAACATGGGAGGAAAATTGAGGACAAAAAAATTGGGGGAAGAAGTTTGTGGGTAGACCTCACTGAATGGACAAAAATGATTACACTGCACCACTTCCATCATGGAAATAAGGGTAATGTTCAATCTATACAAACAAAAGAAATTAAGGACGAGTGGTCAAGAGACGAGGGCAACCCAATGAAAAGTCATGATCCCTAGTCCAACTTCTGGATCTGAGCCAGTGCTCTGACCTGGAAACTATTGACTCAAAGAGAAGTAAGATCCCTAATAAGGCAGACCCTATACCACCATGGTAAGTATTTATAGTAATGATTACCTCAATCCTTCCCTAGAGAAATCTATGGTCATTTACTCACGTCACTACTTAGAAAAGGGGAAATCCTAAACATTTTGAGGATTGTTGGCCCTAGGACACAGGTTGACACTGAAACCCTGAGATTCAAAGCAATGTTGTACCCACCCATCCCCTCGAGAGTGGAGCTTGTGGGAGCCAAATAATCAATGGGATCCTGGCTCGAGTTACTGGTTCCTCAGACCCATCTCGCAGTCATTTTCCCTGTAACTGAATATATAACTAGAATGGACATACTTGGTTCTTGGCAGAACCCCCACATATCATAGTGGGAAAGGCAAGTAGAAGCCTCTGAAACTGCCCTTCCCCACTCCACCCAAGATAACACATCAAAAACAGTACACATTCCAAGGGGGATGGCTAATCTAAAAGATGCAGGGGTAGTGATTCCCATCACATCGCCATTTAATCTATCAATCTGGCCTCTGCAAAAGCTAGGTGGGTCCTGGAGAAGGATAGTGTATTGGCGCAAACTCAGTTAAGCACTCGCCCCCATTGCAGCAGCCGTGTCAGATGTGATATCTTGGCTGGAGCACATTAGCATTGCCTCAGGTACATAGTTTGCAATTATAGATCTGACAAATGCCTTCTTTTCAATCTCTGTCAGAAACGAAGATCAGAATCAGTTGTCCTTCACTTGGGACAGACCACAGTATACATTTTCAGACTTGCCCTGGGCCTGTCTTAACTCTCCCACCCTCCGTCAAAATAGAATCCAAAGAAACTTGGGCCACCTGGACATCCTGCAGACTATTATATTGGTCCACTTTACTGATGAAAGCATGATATTTAGACCTGAGAAGCAAGAAGCGGCAAATATGCTGAAGGCTTTGGTAACACACATGCCATTCAGATGGGAGGGGACAAACCCTAGAAAGATTCAGGGGCTTCAGCATTGTTGGTGGCCTGCTTCCCCAAGGGAACACAGTAAGTTTCCCATTAACTGATAAGGTGTTGCTGCTACCTAGTTACTTCATAATCTTCCTACGAGAGAACAGCAGACAAGGAAAGGAGTCAACCTTTTGGCATGAGAAATTGGCCCTGCAAATCAGGAAGCAATGGGTTGCTTTACAGATGGGGCGCAGGGAAGACTGTTTGGCACCCAGGTGATCCCCTTGGTGTCTCTTACTGGAAAGTGGGTAAGTACGACAGCCACAGACTAGTTTGCACCCCCCGCCCCAAGTAAGCCTCTTGGGGCAGATAAAGGTAAGGAAAAACTAGCATAGGTAGCAGAGAAGGACAATAATGAGTATCAGTTGCAGCCTCAAGAACAGCTGCTGTGGTGAAGGTTCTAGTTCTTTCCATTCACCTTCCTCTTGTAAGCTGCCCCAGTAAAAGCAGCCCACCAGAATCCTGGAAGAGCTGTTCTCAGAACTTATTTTATGAAGCAATTAAAGCCAAGGAGCAAAGCCTGGACTGCAGTGGGTGTGTGGTGTATCACTCAGAAGCATCACCTCCATCAGGGCTCAAGCACTCAGTCCCCTCATTCCTGGGAGGATTGGCAGCGAACAGCTATCAGCTGTTAATTCCTCTGCAGGCATTGCCCTATGCTGATAGTTTCTTTGTCTAAGATCAAACCCCCTTCCTGGGGACAGCTCACATCCAGTGACTGGTCAATGTGGGGATGTAAGACTGACCTCCCTTGTCTCGATTTCGGATAATTCTGAAGGACTATTGCAGCTGACTGGCACCCATGGGATTTGTGAGGCCTTTCCTACAACTGCATCACCGTTCACCTTCTCCCTCTGCCCAGTAACACTATCTCCACTTTCCCAAAGGTCTTGATCCCCACACAACTCCCCAATAACCTTCCTGCAAGCAAACCTCCATCTCATAATCTGTGTCCCATGGAACCCAAATTACAACACGTGCATTATCTCATTTGCTCCTCACCACAACTTCACCAGTTTTACCACCATCCGTATTTTACAGAGGAGACTCAAGCCCTAAGAACTTCAGCACACCCCATGGTCCTAGACCCTATACTCTTAATGAAAATGGATAAGCAAACCCTAGTCTCAGCGTCAGAATTCAGCAAATATCCCACTGGATGAGACTCTGGGTGCAGCCAGTCAGGCACTAACTCTTAGAGGGTCTCTTTCCATCGTGTGTTCCCTGGAACCACCTGGAAGTTGCAGAGGAAGAAGGGAGAGTATGTCGATAACTCGGCTCCCCTCTCCGGGCTCTGTATGCCTTCCCACTTTGGTGCTGTGGGTCCCAGGGGTGTCTCCCATGAGTGCAGAGCTGTCTCTGTGCTTGTGATGCTGTGCAGAGCCCTCTCCCTGACACGACCAGCTGCCACTCCCAGTCCTGTGAGTTCCAGATTTCAAGACAACTGGAGTGACCCAAATGCATTTGGTCCTATGAATTCAGTGATCTAATAAGTGACTTCTGGCTAGGAAGTTGCATTAACTGTAGAGACCATCCAGGTCTGCACCACGTCTCTCATCCCTCCACACCCCCAAATTTTCATTCCCTCCCTTGAGTGAGGCTCTGTCACCCAGTTTCCTCCCAAGTTCCAAGATGTCACTGCTAAATATAGGAAATGTTGGATGGGAATGTGCTAAAACTATCTCCACTACAACCGAGAGACAGAATGCCAACAACCACTGCAGGAAACCCAGATCCCTCTTGTCTTTTAGAACAACTTTATTCTCATTTTATTCTCTGAGAGATTAAAATGTTTGGACTCCCATCAACTTCTGCACATATGCCACATTTATAAGTAACCAGCCCAGGCAATGGAGCGTGTTTAGTCATTTTGCATAAGAACTTCCCTTGCACAACTTCCATATATAACTCATTTGGCAACCCCCTTTTCTACCCATTGAGGTACCAGGGTAAAACATGTCCTTACGAGTGCTCACAGCCCTTCTGCTGTGCGCTCCCCGAGGCAAAGGAAAGAAAATTCCTGGCGGTACTTTTCCCCTGCCCCTTAGATACACATCCCCAATGTCTCCTAGACTTGTCCCTCTATATTCCCAACCATGGTTCTTCTGCTTGAGACGGTCTGGCTCCTCCCCCTTCCCCACATGTCTGCTCATTCCTGCCCTTGTTCTCCCCTCTCCCCACAGCAGGGTCTCCTCTGACTCCAATAACCCATGTGCGCTGCTTCCTCCCCCAAGATACCGTCCCTGAGGGACCCCACTCCACTCTGATCATTCACGAAGCTTTAGCATCATGCACGGGTACAGATGCTGGACTATACTGGCCAGTTTTCAATGGAATCTAGTATACTTTTTGAGTCAGAATTCTACGTATTTCTAAGTTCAGACTCGGTTATTTACTGGAAGGTGATTCCGGGAAGTTCCTTAATTCCTCCAAGGTTCATTGTCCTCATTTGTCACATGGAGATAGTAAAGCCTAAGCAACATGTTTGTGGAGAGAACCAATGAGGTGAAGTAATGGGAAGTGACTGTTACATTTTCAAGTGTTGTACGAATGTTAGTATCGTCGTTGTGTTGTTTCCCCGCCATGAGCTCTCTGAGGCCACGTCTTTTACTTCCTCTCTAACTCTCCCCTGGGTCACTTATAGCACCGGTAACACTGTAGGCTAATATGAGATGCAGAGTTAGGGATGAATAAAAGAAATCCACTTACCCAAGAGAATGAAGGGAAAACCATAACCACATTCAATCTATTGTGGACATTGTTCCACAGAGTGAACCTAGAACCTTCTCTACAGGGAATGCTGACAGGGACAAAAATTTATTTGCAGCTCACTCTTGCAAAGCTATGCTAAGAGAAAGAGGAATAGCATTAAAACATATCCATTCCTCATTCAAATATGGGGCCAATATTGCTAACAAGGGACAAATTGACCTCTGGATGCCTTGTTAGGTTTCCCGAGAAAGGCTGCTACCTCTAAATCACCAGTTGTTTTTTTTATCCCACTTAGAGAGATCATTTTTATCTCCATGCTACGATCAGTTCCTCTTCAACATCTGATGCAACCCTAGTGTTTTCCATTGCTTTCTAGCTGTGTCAGATTTCCCTAGAAGACAGAAATGAAAGTGATGACTAAGAAGATGGCACTAAAAATTCAAATTTTTTACCTACACATTGATTTCCCCACCCGCCCCTCCCATTCCTGTCTCCTCGCCTTCCAAAGGGGGAAATTACCATTTTTACACAGCGTAAAACCTTGAGTCTGCATCTTTAGATGTAGACTTGCAATGTTTAGGCACAAACTTCGTTCATGTAGTTGGCACTATACAAAGAGGGCCTACTCAGTGAACTCAGACTTCCCTGACAATCTTCTAAAGTGACAGAGAGGATTATATGCCAGAAGCGTGTACCCGTTATGATCCATTTCCCTTCTGTCACTTAGAAACAATGAGGCATTTACTTATCCCCTCCACAATGGCCCATATTCTATATTCCAATCTTGCCCCAAGTCAAATTATTTAAAGTACCCTGTCTGGGATGGAGAAAAACATTGGAAAAAAGAAAAACAGCATGAGGGGAAAATCAATAATACAGTCTTTCTTCAAACTCTCTAGACATACTCTCACAGAATATTGCCTTCACAGAAATAGGATGAGATTTCTCAATTGGTTTTTTTTTCTTTTTTTGTTTTTCCAGTGACCCAAACTTGAGTAATCCAGCCAGTGCTTTGATGGATATCCAAGGTAACGAAATGGTTATGGTGACGTGCTAACGTGGCTCATTTTCCAGTACAGTCTCACTCCAGACATGCTCACTCTTAAATCAAAATCATGTAGGATTTAGCAGGCATTGTAGCCCCACTCACAACCAAAAGGCAGATTCTCTAGTCTGCCAAGCTAGCAAAAATTTGATTATTAGATGGCCAAAACTGTCACTGAGGAATCTTTTGCAAGCACGAACGGTACCTTGTGTGGAGTTCAGAGTATCCTTCAGAGGAACTCAACACTTCCTCAATATATTTATTGAAAGCCAGGCACCACAACTACAAAACTGACCAAACCCACCCCTAAACAGAAGAAATTCATGGTCTCAGACAGACCCATTAGCAGGTAATGTTAGTACAAGTCAGGTAATGACAGACATGCAGGGCCAGGGGCTGGAGGTGGGGTAGGAACATAGAGAAGGAGTTGCCTGACCACATCTTAGAGGACAAGCAGGAATTGGACAGAAAAAGGGAAGAAAAAGACCAATCCAGGCAAGAAGAGTGGTACGAACAAAGAATCAGGACAAGAGGATGCCCTGTGCAGAGTAGAAAACATTTTTTATCCCATGTGTGTTTTCTATGCACAGCTACATTTTGTGGAGTCAAGACTGCCATTGTGTTCCTCTCTTCCTCTGGAGCCCCCTGGAGAGGGTGGCCTGTGAAGCACTATCTCTGACACCCACTGAGTGGCCACCTCCCTCAAGGCGACTGCCTCAATGACCCCCCATCACCACTCCCAGGACCCTCAGAGGAGCCGGCACTGTGCAGTGATCTGGGGTGAGCTGAAGAAGAAGGCACTCCCCTTTATCATGGCTGCTGTGATGGAGGGGTCCCCAAGCAGTGCTCAGTGTTTTCCAGAATCAGTGTCTTCCAAAATAGTCAAAGAAAAAGCCCTCTAAGATTTACCTCCACCCACTGTGTTCCCTCCAAACCAAAACACTCAGAAATGATTCCTTGGTGGGGGAAGGTGGCGCTCTGCCATGGGAGTGAGGAAATCACTTCTTCCTCAGAATCCCCTTTCCCCTCCCACTAAGCCTAAAAGCTTTGATGTGGGGCCAAGATCTCTTGGCACTCGTCTGTCCCAGAGATTTCCTCTGTCCCAGAGATTTGCCAGTTTGCCTGAGGGCCCAGAAGTGCTCAATCCTGACAGAGGAAACAGCTGAGGCCAGAGCTGGGGACCCTGCTTCATGATTTCCTTCTACTTTAAGCACAAATGAGAGAGCACATCTCCAAACATCATTTTCAACATCAGAAACTGTTAGCAGTAGATGCCTCCAGACAGGGAAGCAGAGCAGCTGGGGGAAAGGTAGACAGGTTGACCTTTTTACACACTCTGTAGTAGTTGTGAGTTGTACTGTGCATGGGGATTGCCTATTCAAGAAGCATAATTTTCTAGAAAACTACGTTGGAAAGAAAAGCTTTTTTTTTTTTTTCTTTTTTGAAATCCAGAGTTTTCAGAGTATTTTCTAGAGTATGATATTGAGGACTTTCTTTTGAACTCAAATGGCTTAATCATTTTATAGGTAAAAAGTCAGTAAGTGGAAAAAAAATGTGGTGACTAAGAAGACAGACCTCAGACACCAAGCCTGCTGTGAAAGCTTAAGTTTCTTAGCCTCTCTGCGCCTCACTTTTCACACCTGTAAAATGGGGATAATTATAGCACCTATCTCACACTTCTATTGTGAGATTAATTGAATTCATGCATATGAAACACTTGGTGTCTGCCACACAGTAAATGCTGTATAATTGATTGCTAACAATCATTGTGCTTATAGGTTGCTGCTCACGTCTGTCACCTTCTGCTACAGCACATGGTAAGATGAAAAAGCTCCAGGTAAGACATGACTCTGAGAAAGATGGCACATAGACTGAGTATTAAAAATGAAATCTGAGTGCTTTCAAAGCCCCTGTCCCACTTGGCTATGTGTCTCCAGCCTGTTGGAGAAACACTTCCTTTCATGTTGTCCACACACTAGGACCCGAGTCAGGGACGAAGTTCCAGAGTTTTCCCTCCACTAACCTGCCCTGTGGCTCTTGAGTAAACCATAAGTTCTCTAGTCTTAATTTCCTCACAGGAGTATCAGAGGGCCACGCAAGCTAATGTATGTGGAAGGGCTTTGTACCCACCAAAACCCTGCAAACAAGGTGCAGTTATTTCAAAAAGACACAATCGACAGCCTGTTAGATAGAACAGCCAAGTTACATGGAAGAATGAATGTCTCACTGCCATGAGAAAAGTTTACGTTTTGGTAAGATGGCAGTGGATGGATCAACTGCTGAAGGAATAGCCCCCTTACAGAACACTCTCCTGGTGGAGTTGCTGGTAGCCCTCTGCCCCCCATCCCAGCATAGAAAAGCCCTGAGACTCTGAAGTATTCCCTTTCTCTTCCAGACGTTTCCTCTGGGATCCATACTGAGTCCTTTCACTTACCTGGAAATACCTTGTCCCCTTCAAATCCAAGGCACCAAATTATACTGCCGGTTCCAATATAATAGTTCAATCCACAACTTCTTTGAATCAGCTCAAAGAAATCTCAGAGATCCAAGTTCACCAGTTTTGTGACTTCAGTCAGTAAATCTCTCTAGGCCACAGCTTCCTCACCAGGAAAATGGTATTTCAGGTTCTAAGAGTCACATGAGCTTGGCACAAGTGTAAACTTCATTTCCACTGTTTCCTATCTCTCTGTCCCTTTGCATTAGCGCCATACACTTTCACCCCTAGACCCTGGCTGAAATCCACCTCACTCTCAGCTCCCTCAGGTTTTGAAGAAGGTGGGTCCTGACTTGTTTTGAGTTCTCAGGTATGAAAGGTTGCTTCTCCTCCCAGCCTGGCCCACCTGGCCAGAGTTCTCACGTTCTCACACAGCTGTTATTTAGTAAATTATTGCTTAGTGAAGAGGCAAAGAGCATGAAAGAATGGATTAGCTTGTTCATGGAGTCCACAAATATTTACTAAGTATCTATAACACACCACAGAAAGTAATTCAGTAAGAATCTGACCGACCTGTTTGGTGGACGTGGAGGTGAGGTGGAGGAGGCTGGGGAGGTGTTTCCCTGAGGAAGTGAAGTTTGGCTGAGATCTGAAGGATGAGTAGGAGGTAACCTGCTAGGAGTATTCGAGAAAGAAGACATGAATGGATGAATGAATAAATGGATGCATGAATGGATGAACTAACAGAACCATGAATGGGCAGTCCACTGCCTTCCCCTTGATTGCTAGCACCCTGCCTCTCACTGGGTTTCTTTTTCAATGAGCACACCCTTGATGTCAGAACATGCGGTTACATTTCATCACTGTATAAAGCAGGTGTGGGTCCTGGATACCTACCACTGTGGTTAGAAAAGAATTTTTCTATATTTATATAAACGTTTCTTTGGTTTCCACTATGTGGAAAGCGGTCATTCTCCAAATGGAGGGCTGAGAAATTTCAGACTTTTACTACTTCAGACGATTCACTCCTTTCAACTGTTTACTAATTCAACCCCAATATTTTCTAACTGATGGCTTCCATTTCAGCCCTTTCCATGATCAACTTCATTGAAACACCTCTCCAAAACTGGCTACAGCAATTTAGATTATTTCTATTTTGCAATAAAATCCAATAAATCCAGTACAGAATTTAACCATGTCTTTCTTTCATAAGGTGAAAATCCTCAAGGGAGATACGTTTACTAAGTAGAGAGAAGAAAAACTTTTGTCATTCCTGAGAAAGGGGGAAGGGAGGAAAAAACCCAGTAAATGTCACTACTGACTAATCCCATCTGTTTTTGCAAGGCCCTGGGGGTTTTAGGGCTTTCCATGGGTACATTAAACAGTGACATTCCTCTGAAAAAGGAATGTGCAGGCTTTGTTCCCTGGAGCACCCACCTGGGCAACGGTCACTAAGAGCCTGAAAGGTGAGTGGGAATTCCAAGTGCAAGTACAGTTTCCAACTGCACCCCCACCTGCTCTCCTGCCCCTCACCTGATAGCTTTCCAGGCCACCGTGGATTTGTGAAGGTGCCTTTTTAGCATATATGTCTCCTGCTGTGTCTCTTACCGTTGACTCCACCTGCACCTGACTTAGGACAGTGGCTGGTGAGGTCAGATGCCCAGAGCCTTTCCCATGAGCCTGCCCATAGCTCTATCCCATCAGTGTGAGTCCTGAGAAATAAATAGGTCACTGTCAAGGTTCAGAAAGCATTTTTGCTGTTAAAAGATGGTATTTCTATGAAGCTGGTATTCATCAGAGAAGGAGTAGACCTGGGCAGCCAAGGAAAAAGTCCTTGCCGTGGCTTTTAAGTTCTTCCATGTTTGTAAGCACTTCTTATACTATTTGCCACTTTGTTTTTTCCCCCCGTCAGGATGAAGGCATTAGATTAAAAACAAATGTTTGCAATGGTGGCTCATGATATGAGTCTCTCTACTTTTGTGTATGTTTGAAATTTTCCCTGATAAACAGTAAAAAAAAAAAAAAAAAAAAGAAAGAAAAATAAATAAGCACAGCATTTGACATGCTCTAGGACCCTTGCTGCTTCACTTTCTCCTCCTCAGCCCCACCTAATGCTTCACAAGTAGGGCATCTCTGAAAGCTGAACTCAGGCTACATGAGTCTGCCCCGAATCCCAACTCGTTTTGCTCAGTTGCTTAGACGGGACTCAATTTTTTTGCATCTTACATCTCACCGATACTTCCATAAAGGAACTCCATCTTACCATGATGAAAATTAAAGGTTCATTTCTTGAGAAGGAAATTATATATTAATAGGCATTCTGATGTTCTCCTTACCTTTTACTTAAAAGGTAGTTTCTAAGGACATTAATAATTGCAATATTATGATTACTGGGAGTAAATTTTATTCCTATGTTTAGAAAACATATTAACAAATGATGATGTCACAGTAGTTGAGCTTTGCAATACAACAATTGAGGATTTTACAACTACCTTAAGTCTAAACTATAGCACAGATAAGTAAAGCACTGAAAGTGAATTCTATAAATGTTACTGCCACACACAAAAAAAATCCATTGGACATTTACAAAGTTAGTAATAATGCATAGCATGCTTGCAGTAATTATGGGGGTAAAAGTACACTGGCTTCTTAGGAACTGTTCTAAAAACTCCACGTTCCACCTACACAACTTCTAGGTCACAAGTATTCTCCCCTAATTAAAGACTGTTCTCTTAACGGATGTTTGTGAATACACCCAAGGCCAGGACAAGTCCCTTTCCTCCTGCGCTGTCATTGAAGACTGGTGGACACAGGAAGAAGATGGAGCACAGAACTAAGGACCCGATGTGAACACTGGCCACAGTGCTATTCCCTCCCCTCCCCACAATACCGCAACTCAGCCCTGTCATTAAACCAGCTTCCTGGGCTCTGGATGAGAACCGGAAACAGATTCTTCATGCTCCATTAAAGCGTCTACTGGTTAGTCAAAACAAAACTGTGGAATCTGCTTGATAATATGGATAGTTTTGAACTAAAAGGATGATGGCCAGTCTGAATTAGTGAAAACCTCCTTTGTGCTCTAATGTGATTTATAGGACAGTTTTTCAAAGTCGTTTCATTACTTTCAAAAGCATGGTGTAACTCTAAGGCAGGCTAACAAAGGACTGTGTTATGGGTACCTCTTGCTTGGTGACTAGGTAAGAAAAACTTTCAATGTACTCATTCATTAAGGTCTAAAATGCCCAACTAGAGCTTGCAAACCATTTGTTCTCTAAGCTTTTTGTTTGTCAATTTTTAAGCATTTTTTAAAAATAAAATTCTGTTCACATTCCACAGTAATAGCAATGGCTTTTGGCCAGTTCGAGTTGTCAAATTTACTAGTGTCCACTCTGTCTTAATCAGGTTGCTACCTCTTGTTAGTGCGTCAGTTGCATGCAAGATTTTAAGAAGGAAAAATTGCATTGCCCAGGCTTTCTTAAGAAACCGTGCTCCAGAACGAAGGGGTAACTGGCAATCTAGAGGAGCAAATACAGAATGAAGCATAACACCAGGACGTCAACAGAGCTTCCCAGAGGTGCATGAGCAGTTCCAGGGGCCCAGTGCCGAAGATGACTGTGAGCTGTGTGAGTTCAGCATACGCATTGGGTCGCGGTAGTGCACACAGAGCGTGCACGGTTGTTCCTTACATTGCCTCCTGTCTCTTCCCCACAGCGACCCTACAGAGAAGTTGGCATATTGACCCATATTCCAGAGCCCTAAGGCTCCTGAAGGAGCCTGACCCAACGTCTAAGTACTCTCACTCTTACATTAAATGGCAGAATCAAAATCCCTATATGCCCTTTCAGATTAAACAAGACTCGGGAGTAAAGGTCCATGTAAACAATTACATGAGTTCAGGAAGAAGACATGACTTGGCCAGAGTAGGTAAGAATAAATATAAAGGTGGAACTTCTAGTTCCACTTAAAGAATGAAAGATTTCTGTTTATTCCCCACCCCACCCCCCACAACAAGCCCATTAAAATGGCATTACAAAAAATAAATAAATAAATAAATAAATAAGGAAAAATAAGGGAGTTTGCATATGGGACTTCCGCCACAGATGTGGGGAGAGTGAAACACCAACAGGAAACAAAGAGATTAAGTGAAAGAGTTACACTGGATAAGACACTTATGCAGGTACAAACGCACATATTGACATTGTCCCTTTTGCCAACCTTTTCCAGGCTCAGCTATTGCAATACTTGCAAGTCAGGTTTACGTCCTCCAGGCAAGAGTTTGGACAAACCCTCTCTAGGGAAACTGCATATTCCAAGAGAAGCCTGCCTCCACCCCCTGCACATAACCCTGCCAAATCTCTTCAGAAAAGCCCACCAGCTAATAAGCCCCACCTACATAAAACTTCCTTTCAGTGCCTCCCTCTTAAAAATAAGTAACCAAGACATTTGAGAAAAGCCACATTCTTGAAAGAAAAGACCAAAACAGAAATTCAGGACAAATTAAAAAATAAGGGGTAGAAAAAAATGTTTTAAGTTAATATTAATTTCTTCAGAGAGACAAAAGGAGATAGCATATTCATGTAACAAAACACTATTTGTAAAAAGAAAGCCCTTGGGAATTCTAAATGTGATAGCAGAGGAGAAAAGCTTAATAGAAGGGTTAAATAATAAAGCTGAGTAAATCTCCCAGAAAGAACAGGAAAAAGAGAAAGAACTTGAAAAGAGAAAAAGGGCTTTAAAAAAAAAAAATCAACCCAGAAGGGCTAATATTCAGAAAGAGAACAAAGGAGAGAAGAGAGAGAGAGCGAGAAAAAGAAAGGGAGGAAGGAAGGAAGGAAGGAAGGAAGGAAGGAAGGAAGGAAGGAAGGAAGGAAGGAAGGAAGGAAGAAAGAAAAGGAGAGAAAGAAAGGGAGAGAGAAAGGAAGGTAGAGGGGAGGGAAGGAATGGTGAGGAAGGGAGGAAGAAAGAAATGCAATCCTGGTAATATAATGCAGCTCATACGTAGTTAGGACTGAGGTAACAGCACATCATAGAATATTGAGTTCTAAGCCAACAATGGCAAAAACTAAAAACCAATGAAATTTTCAGTGCAGAGTCCTCAAAGAAACCCAGGAATGTTAGGCACGGCCAGAGGAATGAGTCATGGGAGACCACAATTGGTCTATGGTGTGTTTGAGCTGCGGGAGGTCAGGCTAGACAAGACCATAACCTCCCTGAGCAAAAAGGGGTATGGAGTTTTACACGAGGGGGCAAAGGAGGTTGCTTCAGTGCTTCAGGGGGGTTTTGTTGTATTGTCTCTAGCAACCAAGCGTTTGGGGCAAGAGCAAGCCCTCCAGCTCCACCCTGGCCCCCAGGCCTCCATTCAACCACCCTCTGATCACAAGCCCCTAGGAGACGAAGTGCAAAGCAAGACAGGATAAGATGGTTTCTACATTCCAGGCAGCTTCTCCAGGCCTAAGGCAAACACAAGCAGGCAGGTACTAGGTACAAAGCAAGACAAGATGGCTTTTAAGATAAGAAAGCTCCCGTTCCTGGCCTAAATATGGCCTAACACCAGATATTTCAAGAACTGAGGGCTAAGATGAAGCAAACAAACCTAAAAAGTTCTGAGTGAAGGCTGTTTGAGAAGCAATTCGAGCCGTCTGTCCGCTCCCTGCCCTACACCACTGGGTCTGTACCCTGCTCTTGCCCACTCCCATAGAAGACAGCAGTTTTGTTGTTTGAAGGGACTCTTTCTGGACTGGAGGTCAACGGCCCAGTTGTTAGTTTGGGAAGAGTACCACAAACTAGGGCATTTAGTGACCATAAAATGCTGAGACTCCCAGCCCTCCTTCGCTGGACCTATTGCCCCAATTAACTACCAGAACTCTGGGAGATAAGAAAAATTTCCTTCCAAAGAATGTGACCAACCAAGGAAAAAGACCAGAGAAAAATGAATCAGAAGTTTCCTAAAATAAACAGTGCTTTCAGATCAGTACAGTGAAGATCAAAGTCAATAAGCCCATCTGTAAACTCAGAGCTTCCAGTTAACTTTTAGGCCTCTACTCTAATCCTGAGCAGATATCCAAGAATTACCAGATATCTACTGAAGGCCTAGAACAAGAAAACTAGAGAACAAAACAAGGAGACAAAAGCAACTTGGAGGAAACAAAATACTCAGCAATTAAAATAAATTAAAAAGTGTCATTAATACACTAAAAGAAATAAGTGACAATGTTATACCCTTAAAACAAGAATGGGAAACCGTAAAAGGGAACATTCAAGTTCAAATAAAACTAAAAAAAAAAAAAAAAAAAAAAGGCTATTAGAAATTAATAAACATGCCAGTAATAATGAAAAACTCAAAAGAAGGATTAGGAGCAGAAAATAAACTTGAAGCATTCTCCTAAAAAGGGGAATAACAGGCAGAAGGAAAAGAGAAAAGGAAAAATTAGGATGTTAGAGGACCAATCCAGGAGTTCCACTATCTGATTCGCAAGACTTTCAGAAAGAGGGAACAAAAAACCAAGGAGAGGAAATCATCGAAAAAATAATTCAAGCAAATTTCTCAGAAGTGAAAGATATTGTGAGTTTCCAGATTTCCTAAAAGGGTCACTGAGGGCCCAGCATCAGGGATGAAAATAGGCCCACACCCAGGAACGCTACTGAGAAACTTCAGAACGCTAAAGACAAAGGGAAGATCCTTTTTGCCTCAACACCTAGAGGATGTTCTCCACAAAAACAAAAGAGTAACCCAAGAAAGAGGACGAGATGAGGAACCCAACTCAGGAGAAAAACATAGGGAATTCCAAGGCTGATAGTGAAGGGAAGTCCCAGGATGACAGCTCTGCAACAGCACGGAGAGCGCTCCAACCAGATAGAATGGGGTTGGAGGCGTGACAGTGGGGGGCTCTATGCAAGAGGAAAAAAGAGACTGGTAGATTACCTAATATTGGTGGACCTTGTGTCTGTTAGAAGGTGTATGTATTAGAAAGGCGGTATAAAGAAAATTAAGCAAATGGGGGGGAAGGGCAACAATTAATTTCAGGAGAATCAAGAAGAAACAACCATAGTCCACAATGCTCAGTTGTGAACTGTATTGCATAGACAAATGCTGTAAGCACAGAAGTTTGATTTAATCAAAAAGGGTATTATCTTGGGAGCATGGGGCACAGAGGAGAAAATGGTAGAAGAGAGTTGGATGCTTATTTACCATAATGGGTGATAGAAAATATCTAAAAGTCACAATTCAAAACAGTATAATCTGGGCATGTCATTTGGAAGTGCCAAGATGTATACAACAGGTCCCTGAATAATGGCCTTTCATTCAACGTTATATTTTTTGTAATGTTGATAAGATGCCATAGGATCTTAACTCTTGTTTATATCAATTAGCCCAAGGTAACATTGGTTTCATTATACATCAGTTTGCTTCTTTGCAGAACCTACTGAAGACATTAGTTGAGGACTTACTATATATACTCCAGCAGAAATGGCCAAAAGAATAAAAAGTGGTAGCCTCTGGGAAGAGGCACCAGAGGAGTGTGAAAAGTGATGCAAGGAACCCTATGTTTTGTTATAAACGTTTTAATACTATTTAACTTTCTAAACGATGTGCACGTATACCTTTGATAAAATAATTGATTTTTAAAAATATGTTATTTTTTTTCAAAATATAAAAAAAAAAAACAAGTGCAAAGAACTTGAGCTGTTAATCAACACGGTGATGGACTATTGACTCCTCCAGGCAAAGGGCTGGTATCATTCTCCTTGTTCCCAGGCATCTAGTACAGAGGGGGAACTCAATACGTATTTGTTGTTTGGTTGGATTCTCCACTAATGGGTGTCTTGGGCCATATTAATAGAATGATTCTAAGGGCAAAGCTAACAGCTCACACTCACCGAGCACCTACTATATGTCAGTCTTTGTTCTAAGTGCTGGGCGTATATCCCATCATTTAATTTTCACAGCTCCATGAGGAAGATGCTGACATTGTCCCCATCTGATAGATGAAGACACTGAAGAACAGAGATTATATAACTCTTTTCAAGTCACACAGCTAGGAAGTGTCAAAGCTGGATCTAAACTCAGACTGGCTGGCTCTGGAGTCTCCACTCTTAACTGCTAAGCTTTACAGAGAAGGAGGAGGTATCCTGGGGTCAGGTCACAGTTAGAATATTCTGTCCTGAACGTGCACACACTCTTTAGAAGTAGAATGTAACCAGAGGAAGTTGAACAGGATGTGAGAAGACCAAAAACCATGCAAGTGGGTGTGGGAAATACGAATAGTTTGTCAATGATGACAGCTTATCTTTGATTGTTTTTTAAATTTAGGAAGAGTGTGCTGCCTCTGGTGTGTTCTTCATCTTGAAATGTTTGAGACTACCTTTTTAAGAGGGTGATATATAAGTGACCCTGAAGTTGATTGGATGAAATTCATTTAGATTTTCTTCCCAGCCTGGAGTTTGACCAGCTAATGATTTTCAGTAATAGGGACAATCTTGTTTTCAAAGCAGTTGATTTCCCACTGAATTGTGGGAAAGTTCTTCCTTAAAATGAAACATATCTTTAGATAAGCTCTACTACCGGTTCTAGTTTTACTACTTGGCACACAAAGAACAAGTCCAGTCCCTCCACTTTATCAGCCCCCTTGAAACATGATTGAACTGTCATCATTGACAAACTGTCCCTATTTTTTGTGGGCCTATTTTTGATGATTTCCTCTCCTTGGTTTTTTTGTTCGCTCTTTCTGCAAGTCTTGCTAATCAGATACTGGAACTCCTGGATTGGTCCTCTAACATCCTAATTTTTTGTTTTCTCTTTTCCTTCTTCATGTTACTCCCCTTTTTAGGAGAATGCCTCAATTTTATTTTCTGCTCCTAATCCTTCTTTTGAGTTTTTCATCATTACTGTCATGTTTATTAATTTCCAATAGCTTTTTTTTTTTTTTTTTTGTAAACTGAATGTTCCCTTTTATGGTTTCCCATTCTTGCTTTAGGGTATAATATTGCCTACTTGTCTTGAGTGTCCTGAAATTTCACAGTGATGCCTTGGGTGTGGGTCTATTTTTTTGCATTGAATGGGGAACTAGATAGGCAGTTTTAGTCAGGAAACTCATGTCTTCCAGTTCTAGGAAATGTGATTAAATTACTTCATTGATGATTTCCTTTCTATAGTTGGTTCCATTCCCTCTTTTGGAGATGCTTATTTAGAAATCGCATTTCCTGGGCTGATCCTCTAATTATTTGATCTTTACTTTTTAATCCCGTTTTCTATCTCATTTCTTTCTATTCTAATTTCTGAGATGTTTCCTCAACATCATCTTCTAACCCTTCTATTTAAATATTCACTTTTTATGTCATTTTATTAATTTCTAAGAGCTTTTTCTGTCCTATGAATTGCTTTTCCTAGCATCCTATTTTCACCTGTTTAAAATATTTTCTTTTATACCTCTAAAAATATTAATAATATTTTATTATGCTTCTTCTCATTGCATAAAATATCCCCCCCTCCCCGAGTTAGCTTTTTCTAGTTAGCTTTTTTCTAGTTATTTGACCGTTTTGGTCTCTAGCTTTCATTTGAAGCTGTTCTCAGAGGTTGGTGTTCCTTGGTTATCTGCTCATAATAAATAGGAATTAAAAAACTGACTGAAACTTCTGGCCTTTGAATATATTTTGTCCAATTTCAGTTTCACTGTAGTGTCAGCATTTGTGGGGGAAATATAAGGCTACAAGGAGAAAAAGAGAAAGTGTCTCTCTATAATGAATTGAAATATGTCTCATAAAAAAATTATCCATTGGTGACCGTTACCTGGTAAGTCTTTAAGTGAGCTCCAGTTTTACAGTGTTTGTCAAAGGGACAACCACTGTCATTTGAAACAGGACAATTCTTCATTGTGCAGGACTGTGCTTTGAGATCATTTAGACTCCATGGCCCCTGCCCGCCAAGGGTCATAGGGTCTCCCCATTCATATGACAACCCAAAATGCTCAATGTTCCCCACCACATTTCCAAACACCTCTGGGGGAAATGCAGGCATTTACTGCCCCTGGTTAAAAATCACTGTGACTCTTTAAAAAAATGGTGCCCAGAACTGTTGCACAGGTGGGAAAGGGAAAGTGTCCCATAACATTAAGGGCCCTCTATCTCTGAGATTCTAACAAATTACTCATCTAGCCCAACTGTACCTTGGCTGCTCTCAGTCCGGTGGAGCCTATATACTAACTAGAAACTCTCTCCTGAGCCCACACTTCTAGGCTAGATCTTAACACCAAAATTTATCCAATTGAACTCAGCAATAATTTAGTGAGCATACTTTATGCACAAAGCATTGGATTGGATGCTATATGGTATAGAAGAGCATTGAAAGAGGGGTCTCTGCCCTTAGAGAGTTTCCAGTACAGTGGACGTGGGTAAGATGAACCCACCAGAAACAGTAGGAAACAACACAGGATGTGACTAAGGGCCAAACTTCTACCACCTGTTACCACTTGTTAATGTTCCTTTATAGCTGTTGCTATGGCTCCTGTACAGTATTGCAGCTGGGAAGGCAGTCCGTTAAGGGTAAAGAGAACGTCCATTCATCACTGTGACAACGGAGAAGGCTTATCCTGGTTGACTTGGGCCCATCAGGACTCCGTCTACGGGCAGGAGTGGATCTATTGTATTGAAAGTCAGTAGAGTCCCCTCCAGTCATTGTGACAATCAAGGATGTCCCCACACATTTTCAAATCCCTCTGGAGAATACTACCCAATGTTGAAACCTTCTCTGACTCTCTTTTTTAAAGGTAGCTGCTGCACAGTAGAGGAGGAGCAGAATAGAATTGAGGCCATAACTATGATATCCAGCACTGTAGTCTCATCTCCACCATGATTGAGGCAAGAAAGCTGAGGCTCAGAAAGTTTAAGTTACTGGTGCAAGCTTTTCTCTTTGACCAAAGGCAAGTCACTTAACCTCTCTGATGCTTAATTACTTCTTCTATTATAGGAGTCTAATAATGCCATCAGAACATTTGCAAACTTAGTGCTTTACACGAGCTGCCCACACATGTGCATGGACACGTGTGTACACTTACACATTAGCCTGCCTCTGCTCCAGAAGGGAGCAATATCCTTGGAGGTGACAACAAATGACCTCTCCCACAATTGTCTCAAATACTGTGATCTCACATTCCTTCTCAGTTGAAATACTGTGAGTTTGTGAAAGAGTGAGTGACCGTGTGTGTGTGCATGTATACTGGGTGGGAGGTGGGCAGAGGAAGATTTTCCTGCCTCGTTTCTGTCCTCAGTGGCCCTGGGGAGAGGATTGTACTGCCAGATGAATTAGATGTGACCCCCAAGGGTGGACTATCTGAGCACACTTGGAAGGAACTCGACCTGAGAAATCTGGAGTCTTAGCCAGTGGGTCTGAATGATCTCACCACCCCCCTTCTTGTCTCACTCGTGTGCTGCTGACCCTGCCACTGCTTAGGTAAGTCTGCTCGCTCGTAGGGCCTTCCTAGGAACATTCTACTCATGCATAGGAACCTCTTCCAAAACCACACCCAGCCTGGAAAACCCTTCCCCGCCCTCTGAGCGGTCTTCCCCACGACGGCTCCTGCCCCAGGTCCCAACGTCCCAGCCTCCCCAGTTGTGAAGGCTCACGGGCTAATCAGAACCAGAATATAATTTTCTGGAGTCGCTCTCCCATTACATGCTCACTTCATAGGCCCCGATCTAATGTTCAACGCCCAAATAAGCATGTCACAAAGAACAGATATTTATTGCTCAGTCTTTTATGTTTTTAGTCTTTGTCATTCTTTCTACAGAAAAGTCTAAACACAGCAGAAATGGTGTTCAACTTATTGGCACATTACCCAACACAGTGCCACACTGTTTATTCATTCATTCATTTAACAAACGATACTAAACATCATTCCTGTGCAAAGATGAACAAGAGACTCTACCCTCTGGGAGCTTACAGATGAGGAGGAGATAGAGAATGCAGACAATTGCACTACAGAAAGATGCTTGCTTCCATGGAGCAGCTTGCAAGTCACTCAAGCTGTTTACAGAGTTCATTTTCTTGTGTGTAGGACTGACGATCCTATGCTTAAGAGAGAGGGAATCAGGGGAGACTTCACAAAGGGGATAGCATGGAGGCTGCCCTACTCTTCCCTGGTGCACAGCAGGAAGACGGCTTTGCAGGAAAAGTAACCAGCAGCACAAAGACATAGCATACAGCATATCCAGAGAATGCTGATAGCTCAACATTACCGAAGCTCAAAGATTAAAGGCAGAGTGGGCAGGTGACAAGTAGGCCAGATCAGGAAAGGTTTAATGCCAGACTGAGAGATGGAAATGGGAAGTCACCGGAGCATTTTGAATCAGAGGGTGATATGATTGCATATTGTATCAGAAAAGATCCCCCTGGCAGTAGGAGCAGAATAGGTGAAGGGGAACAGAATAGGGAGGCTTGAAGGCGAGTTCTGGCAAGAGGTGGTGGACCCTGACCTAGGGCATTGACACTGCAAGTGGAGAGAACTGATGAGGCAGAACTCACGGGTGAAGGGTTGGGGAGACTCATGTCATCAACACCTAGTCTATAGGAGGGCAAGCAGATCTGGAGGAGAGGAGAGTCCCAGTCCGTTTGGGGACCGGTTGGCTTCCAGATGCCTGTGGGACATGCACATGGAGATATCCAGGAAGGGTGGACTAAGGTTGGGTTGAAATAAACATACGTGGGGGTCCCACCCATACACATGATGGCTGAAGCCACAGCAGACGATGATGAAATTCCCTAGGGACCACGAGGTGGGGAGAGGAAAAGAGGACCCAGGGTAGATTTTGGGGAATACATAAAACCTCATCTAGAGACCAGAAAGAGATTGAGACAAACAATAAAGGTGGTGACTCCTTTGGATCCTGACACTGTCTCTTCTCTTTCCTACAACATGGATCCTGGACAAATTAGACCAAAAAAATACTTTGTACATTATTATATTGGAAAGCTTAAAGGAATACGCACAATGAAAATTTTAGCAAACTGTGCTTCCTTCTCTGCTCAAGTCAAGGTATAACATGCTTGCCCTGTTTACATAGGAGTTTGGTTCCCAAAAAGCATTTTTCTCCCCAAAGCTGTCTGTATTCCTCTGTGATAAGGGTGGGAAGAGAGAAGAGAGACACAGAAGGACCATTTCCCGTTTCTGGAGCTGGACATGGGGATGAACCTTGAGCATCATGACATTGAGCTAAATGACACAAGATGCCAACAGTGACCCAGGAGAGACTCCAGGAACAGACGACTCTGAGTAAAAGACAAAAATCTCAGCATCATATGAGAAAAGTGACTTTTTTCTCTTCCTTATAACAGCTGTGTATGTATGTGTGTGGGTGTGGGGGGTTGTGGGTGTGTGTATGTCGCTAACGGAATATATTTGAAACTCCAATTCCCACCATGTGCTAACCACTAATAATTTATTTAAATCTTGATTTCTATGAAGCAGAGACTTTTCCATTTACAAAAAGCTCAAGAACAGGCAACACTGATCTCTGCTGATTAGAAGTCATGATAGTGGTTACATCTGGAGGCTGGTTATTAACTGGAAAGGAGCAGAATTATATGGGGTAATGGAAATATTTTATATCTTGATTTGGGTGGTGGTTACATAGGTGATACGTATGTAAAAGTTCTCCAGACTTGTGCATTGTACTGCATGTAAATTCTGTATCAGTAGAAATATTTTGAAACAAAATATATATAGCCTACATTCCTACACACACACACACACACACACACACACACACACACACACACACACATACACAATAGAGGGATGCACAGTGAGGTGTATGTGGCTCAGAAAAGAAAGGAAAATCAAAAGAGGGTTGATCCACTTGAAGTGAATGGAACCGAAGGACCCGGTGATATCCAAGAATAGATGTAATGAAAAAGGTAGCGACGGGGCCGGGAGATTGTAAATTGTGATCAGCATGGGGTGTTGGTCTTTAAGACCTCCTGAGTGAAGCAGCCCTGCTGGATGGCAAATGCAGGCCAGGCTGATGGTGTGGAAAGCTGAAACCAAAAAGTGGTGCACGTTGTTGAAAATGAGGAGGTTTCCAAGAGAAAGAACATTAGAAGGACCGGCTGTGTCGTCACGAATGCTCCCCCCAAAACTGGCGGGAGTTGAAATTCCAGGTGTCAAAGGCCTCAAAGCCTTTGAAGAAGGGCTCAAGGCGGTGAGGAGATGACAGCTGGAGATGAGGAGATGACAGCAAACCATTCAAGTGATTCACGAATGTTTTTTTTATTATAATAGTAAAGGGGGGGGAATAAGTAACCAGTTTAGAGTACGGTACACTTTGGGAAATGGAGTTTTTAAGTGAAAAGGAAAAGTTAAAAGGGATTGTTATATTTCCGGGAGGGAAGGAAGATTTACTGATGTTAGGTCATCGTCTCTGCTTCAACAGCCCTCTGTGCTATGCAACCCTACCAAATGAGTTGAAACTCTCCAACAAATCCCCACCCCAACTAAGAATTCCTTAAGGACAGAGTCTGTCACAAGGCCTGGGGTGCACGGTATCAGAGCGGGACCCAACAAGCCGCAACAGCAGCAGCAGAAGCATTGCGCTCACTCCCCTGCAAAGAACATTCCTCAAGGTCGCCAAGTGAGCCAGGTGGAAATCAGAATTTGCACATGCGCAAGAAGGAAACAGAAGCTTAACCAACCTGTAAGGATTGGTTCTAGGACTTCAGATAACCTCTCCAACTTAACCCCCTGGTTCAAGGGAAGGCAAGTGAAGCAGGTAGAGGAGATAGCACTTCCCGAGAGGCTGGCTGGTGACAACAGCCAGGCCCCAGCAGGGTCTTCTCACACTGTTTCGGGGCTCTTTCCCCTCTGTGGCTCCTCATCTTTCCCGACCTTTCTCCCTGATGGTCTCCTCAGGGCTGAAGTCACTCTGACACATCAAGGAGTTAGACACTGATTGAACCGTCTCCCCAGGGAAGTGAACTGAGAACTATCTCATGAGGAAAAGTCATCCCTTAGGGTGAGCTATATAGGCTCCAAGGCCCATGTGTTATTTGGGATCCTGGAATTACACCAGCGAGGCACCTACCTGTTAGAGTATCTGGATGAATTCGTCAGCGTCCGAGGGTCTTGTAGAGAACTCGGTCGCAGTTGTTCCAGCCCCTCAACAGCTGGGAAGTGTGCTGGGGTTGGTTTCACGGCCTCCTTTTCTACCAGGTGCATCCTGCTTTCCCATTCCTGTGAATTAAGATACACTGTGTTTAGAGATTTCTTTTTTTAAAATTTATTTAAATAAGATGTCCTTTAAAGTAAATGAAAATCCCTTTTCACACAGCCCTGGCAGGGTGAAAAACTTTTGCTGTCAGCATCTCCTTGGGGCAGCTTTCCAAAAATCATAATAAAATCAATTCCTAACCATAATCTCAGAAATTGTGAGAGCTTCTATTTAATGTTTGAAAATATGGCAGATGAATGGGGACTAGAAACCTGACCTAACATGTATGTGAGATCTGCCCTCTAATAGGAAAAACTGTAGTCCAAAATACTGTAGGTAACATTAAGTCATTAAAATCAAGTGGTTAATAACTTTCACAATTACTCAGTCTGTATCTATTCAATGCCAAGAAAGTAAATGTGTCCTAGGTGCAAACGCGCAATATTTCTTCCTGATTAAATTGAAGATGGAGTGGTGAATCGGTAAGATAATCCAATAATGGAAGGTGACTTAATTTCTTTTAAGAGCTCCCAAATGTGTAGGCTTAAGCCATGTGTAAGAGAGAATTCCAGATAAGAACTTGGTCCCAGTGACCATAGACAAAGGACAAACAAATTGGAGAAACCTCTTAACTACTTTTGGACCAAAGGTTGGGCCCAGCAAAAGATTTTTAAAACACCATTCCTTCAACATAGTAAGTGCTGTCAGCAAAATCTTATTCAGTAAAATATTTACTTTTCACACAATTCAACCAGAACACTGGTTTCCTCCTTGATTTAAACAAACTCAATAGGCCTGGTGACCGATCTAGAGGGACTATACTATATAAGAACAGCAACTTAGAACAGCTGGCAGGGAGAGAGAGTCTTGTTATAACAGCTCTCAGCAGAATTTCTATTATATTCCAAACAGTTGTGAAGTATGGTTAACTGACACACCATAATATCCCTAGTTAGACAGTTAAAATGTTGTTTCTTTAAGGGGTATTTGTGGACCTCCTCTTCAAAACTGCAACTCCCTGGGCCCCATCCCAGCTGGCCCCTAGGAACTGGAATTTCTGAAAATAGGGCCCAAGAATCTGTACTTTTAAAGGCATTCCAGGTGATTCTAATGAACATTCAAATTTGAGAGCTACTGAGTTAAGACTATATGTATTTCTTTATATTCCTTTTGGGTTTCACAGAATAATGAAATTTGTAACTCCCACTATTTCCATCATTTTGCAAAAACACTGGGGAAAAAAAACAAGTAGAATTAGCTTCAATGTCACTGTTGTCGTGTGGTGACATGGGATTGATCAACTCATTTATTCTTCTGAATTTTGGCTTCCTCATCTGACAACAGGAATAGCAAAGTCTACTTCATAGGGCTTCTAGAAGAATTAAATCATGTCATACATGCAGATTAAGTCACGATGGGCACAAAATGGTAAACAGTCCCACCCTTGAATGATTGATTGCAAGCACAAGGGGTGTGGAATGACTGTATCACAGATATGATGGCCTTTGTGACTTTGCTCAGTGAAAAATCTGTTCTTAGTTTTAACTCCAAACATGGCATTGCTACTTCTAATCAACAGCCAAAATCACCAACAAAATAGAGACAAGAATAATTAGACCTATTTCAAGCACTGAACATTCTAGAAGTTTCAGTAGTAATGAGACCAAAAAAATAAATAAATAAAATAAGTATATGTGTCACAGAAGAAGCCACAAAAATATTACTTGAATGATATGATTACTAGTAAATATCATATCAAGTAACAACATCTATTAGGATAAACAGGACAGTTTGGTAAGACAATCAGTTAAAAATATTCAAAAAGAGTTTTCTCCACATGATGCAAATTTTAATAACAGCATATTTTATATATAATGGAAAAATATTCTATTCCCAAAGCACAACAAAAACACAAGATAATCAATCTAAAAGGAAAAATATAGGTTTAAAAATATTGTTTTTAAACCAAAATATTTTGTTATGTGAAATGAAGTGGAAATTCTGGAAACTAACAAGTATACATAAGTGTCACCATATAAATAGATAGGAAGAGGAGAGAGTATTCCATAAATGGTATTGGGATTTTAAAAAGCAATAAAATTGGTATCTTGCTTCACTCTATTTACTAAAACGAATTCCATGTAGGTTAAATAATTTTTAAAAATTTTAATGAAATAAACAAATGAGAAAGCGAACAAAACCCTGGATGAAAACATGGTGATATTTACATAATCCTGGAATAAAAAAGGACTTTTGTGCATTATACCATGGTAGAAGCCATTGAAGGAAAAAGTTAATAAATTTGATTTACAGAATTTTGTAGGTTAAAAGCCATATGCAAAATTAAGAAAAATAGAGAAGAGTATTTCTAACATATATAATAAAAGTTCAACATCTGTACTATGTAAAGAGTATCTTAAGTATTTATAACTCACACTTATTTAGCAACTAGTACGTGCCAAACAATGCCACACAACAACCTTCTGAGGTGGCAGGATGCTTCATTTTATAGATGAGAAAATTGAAGCACAGAGAGGTGAATGAACGTACCCACAGCCAGTAAGGGGTAGAGTGGGGTTTGGGCACAGGCAGTCTGGCTCCAATCTAATAAACACTCTGCCAGTGAGTTAGTGGAGTTTATATACCCCACACAAATAAGAAAAATAAGAACAAAACAAAGGACCAAGGACCTAAAGAAACAAATCACACAAAAAGTACGCATATCTGACCTTGAAACACATGTAAATATATTCAGACACATAATCAAAGAAATGCCATATTATTAACCACTGAGATACCATTTTCTACTTATCAAATTGAAAAGATTAAAAAATTAAGTGCCTACTGTTGACCACAGACTTGAGAAATGGATAATTCCATACACTGCTGGTGGGAGAGCAAACTGGTCCCAACCTTATAAAGGGCAACACGTCAATGTTTATCAAAAGCTTTAAAATGTACATGCCCTTTGACCCTACACTTTCACTTCCAGGATTTTATTCTAAAGAAAATGTAAAATGAGTGCAAAGATGTCTGTGCAACCATGTTCACTGCAATATTATATGATAGAAAAAAAATGGAAATAGTTCATCTGTGTGCCTATAAATGAACTAATAAAATCTATTAATTAAAACTGTTGTAAAATATATTTTGACATGAACAATATGGGAAGATGAATATAACATATTGCCAAATTTTAGAATGCTGTAACTCAGAAAGCACAGTGTAATAGGTCTTTAGTAAAAGTTAAAATGCACATATACATATATGTGTATATATATATATATATATATATATATATATATATATATATATATATACATATATATAGTCTAAAACATTAATAGTGTTGACTTCTGGGTAGTAGAATTATGAATAGTTTTTCCCTCGTGCTTTTTGGTGTTTTCCAAATTTTCTCTATTGTACATGTTGTGTAAATAGGGAGGACAACACTCATTCTTAAGAAAAAAGGAAAATAAAGCAGGAAGTAATTTTTCCAGCCAAGGGGAATGAACAGAACACAGCGTCAGATCACCAGAGGAAAAGAGAACAGCAGAACAAGATTACATACATAGAGAAGTATTTCTCAGTAACAAATGACACGACACAGGCATACCACTCACTCCTTCCATGGGAGGCTAATCTTCTTAGCCACGCGGTTGGCAAAAACTCTAGAAAGAACTTTGACAGAGCACAAAGAAAGAGGATGAGAATCCGATTCTTCTTCATTCAAGATCTCAGCCACCCCCACCCCCACCCTGACTAGCATTGCACGAGAACATAGACGAGAGACCTAAGCCAGAATGGGAGGAAGGCAATTCTCATAACCTTCCTTGGGTAAGGACTTGATTCACTAATGCTTTAGGCAAAAGGAACAGGGAGTTAGTATCTGTACCCGACCGCAAATCATTAATAATGTGTTATACAAATTAAGCTGGAATTAACTGCATAGTCAATTATATCGAGCTCTAATTCCATGGTATATGCTCTATTAATCTCAGTGACCTTTTGTTTATCTCCAGAGGATAGAGGTAGAGATTCCTCCACATGTCGGGATGAGCCCTGGCAGATTAACACAGAAATTCTCGTGCCTGGATTGACAAACCTTCACAGAATGCTGTTGTAACAATGGATTCCTCTGTTCTCTAGTGTTTCATATAAGAAAGCTTCTGGCCCAACGCCAGCACTCACACATTTTGTTGTGTTCATAGCATAAGTGCTGGAAACAGGTTGTTGTTTGTTACTGATGGCTGGAGCTGGAGGTTGGAGGTTGGAAACAGGAGAGAAAAAGGTGTAGTCTTTCAGCAATGACCAAACAACACCGTCACTTTCCATTTCTACCACCAGTTACATTAAAATAAATGCTCAGTTGCAAATTTCAACACTAAAGAATAATTTCAATGTCATATGGAGAGATACATCAGAAAGGAGTTTTGAAATTATTCAAGGATGTAGAGAAAAAGAATGCATCGAAAAGGAGGATTCTTTTGGTTTGAAGACGCCAGGATAGAAGTGATGCAAGAAGCCTGAGCAAGATTATTAGTCTCTGACTACTAGTCTGGTCTCCTTTCATATTCATAAAAAGGATAGAAGGGGAATCTTAATTAAGCGAGGCAAGAGCCTTCTGACTTACGGGAGAGTTTGACACTTGAGTGGTTTTCTGAGGATGGTCCTGGAGCCCGGCCTTCCACAGAGATGTTTAACAGCAAGAGGATACAAACCCAGTGCCTGGGGTGGCTGACGAGAAACCTCCCGAGTGATCATGACATATACTCTCTGACATTATCTGGGGCTTTTGGGTCCTGTGTTTCTACAAACAGTGGAGAGATACTTATTTTTAGATTCTAAGCTGTTACTTCTCTGTGTTGATTTGCACCATCACATATTTCTCCATCCCACATTTTTCTTCGTTTTACTACTAAATTGGCGGAAAGAGAAGTTACTTAGCTAAGTTATCCCTGGCCGCTCCTATACCAGAAACAACTCTTTCCCCTAGCAGAATGATGATTATTCCCAACTGCATGCATCTTTTTACTTTAACTCAATAAACCATGCATATCTTCAAGTGTCCAATCCCTGTCTTCCCAGCAGCTGCTGCCCTGAACTCTGTCTGCTGGGGAGTAAAGGGAAAGAGTGATGTGGAGGGGAAAACACAGGGTTTGCTCTTTTTTTTTTAAATATAAGTGGTGTGTGTGTGTGTGTGTGTGTGTGTGTGTGTGTGTGTGTGTAAATGTTCAGACTGGATGACATAGTACTTTTGTAAAGTTAGGGTTGAAGATAAATTATGAAAACTTAGAATCATGTTAATTAGACAAAAAGGTCAGGAAAGAGGTAGCACAGGTCTCAAAACTAAAAATAATCGATTTCTTGCCACAAAATGACTCTCCTCCTCAAAACAATTTTCATTATCCTAATAATTAACCATAATTTTAGCATGTTGGTTGGTTGGTTTTGGTCCTGGGACACGTGTGATCTACTTATTTAAATGACTTTTCTTTGCCAAATATGAACTGTGGCCGATATAGACATTCTCACCTGTTCCCTCATCAAATAAGATTGGTCTTATTTTAGGAGGACAAACATCTTTCCCATCTACAACAGCCCTCAGAATCCATTAAGAAAGTTTTTATCCACTCTTATAAATAATTCAGAAAAAAGACAGTAACCCAAGACAAAAGTGAGCAAAAGACATAAGCACAGAGTGAACAGTGGCCAATACAGCGTACACGTGATGTTCAACATCACCCATAATAACAAAAGAGCGGTGGCTAACATATATTTGATCATTTTCATTTTGATCAATGTGTGGAGAGGCTGGTATTGTGGATGAGAGTGTAAACTACTGTGATTTCTCAGAAGAGAAATTTGGATAGGTTTATCAAAACTTTAAGCACACATATCCTTGGTCCCAGAAGCCCACTTCTGGATATTTGTCTTGCAGATATAATATGGCAAAGATCTAGCTTCAGAGATATTCATTAAAGTGATACTTGAAATATAAAAAAAAGTTGAAAAAATGGAAACAACTTAAGTATTCATTTAAAAAATGGGACTAATTATAGCAATTGTGGTAATTTCAAATAGTAGCATATCATGCAGTTCCTAAGAGAACAGATAAATCTATAGGAACTAACAGAGGAAACTTTATATGCACTTATTTTAAAAGTCAAATTATATTAAAAGGCTCAAAACAAAATACAGTAATTCCCTGTTCCACCCCTCCCCAGTCTCCCAGTTTCATTTCCCAGAGACAACCACTTCTCACTATCTTAGCTATTTCTTTTGCATTTATACATCACCTTATTGCAAAACCAGTGATGTCCAATAAAAATACAATGAAAACTACATATGTAATTTTAAAGTCCCTAGTAGCCATATTAAAAAAGGGTAAAATAAACAAATGAAAATAATTTTAATATCTTTTATTTAACCCAACATATTCAAAATATTGTCATTGCAACACGTAATCAATTAAAACCAATTAAAAATTTTAATGAGATGTTTTACATTCTCTTTTTGTACTAAGTCTTCCTAGTTCAGTGGGTAGCTCACACTAACAGCATATCTCAATTTGGACCAGTCATACTTCCAGGGCTCAATAGCCGCATTTGGCTAGGGACTATCATATTGGATAGCATGGCTCTAAACAAACAATACTGTGTCTTTTGACCCATTGTCGAGTTCTAATTATGGGAAAACAAAGGTTTAGCTCTTCCAACACTGTGCTTTCTTTCACAGCTTCACATACATTATACTTTTTGATTAACTAAATAATCAATATTTACATTACATACCCCTGCACTATAATGTGCTGTGATAATGCTTCCCTTCTTGTTTTTTTTCCTAAATTTAATAATCATCTTGTTTTTATAAGCTTAAATATCTTTATAAATATATTAACTCTTCCACACTGCCCAATGGCCTTTCAGTACAGAGTTCCATGGGTCAATCCCACCCCAGTGGCCTACCAACTTCCACGTTCTTGCCTTATACCCTCATTTCGGTCAAATTTATCTTCTCGTAGTTTTACACAGTTGAAAAGACAGGTACATTTTGCAGACTACCCAAAGCAATCTACAGATTCAATACAATCCCTATAAAATCTCAATAGCATTGTTTGCAGAAATGGAAAAATTCATCCTAAAATTCATATGGACTCTCAAGGGACTCTGAATAGCCACAACAATTTTGAAAAAGAAAAACAAATTTGGAGGCCTCACACTTCCTGATTAAAGATTATGTTATAAAGCTACAGTAATCAAAACAATATGAGGCTGGCATAAAGACAGACATATTGACCAATGGAATAAAATAGCAAACCCAGAAGTAAACTCTTATTATAAGGTCAGATAATCTTCGCCAAGGGTGCCAAGACTACTCAATAAGGAAAGGGCAGTTTCTTCCATAAATGATGTTGGGAAAAATGGATATCCACCTGCAAAAGAGTAAAGTTGGACCCTTATATATACACCATGTACATGGAAAAAGGACATGAATAGACATTTTCCAAAGATGATATACAAGTGGCAAACAAGCATATAAAAAGATGCTCAACATCACTAATCATCAGAGAAATGCAAATGAAAACCACAATGAGATATACCATTATGATGACTACTATTCAAAAAAATAACAATAGCCCAGAAAATCACAAATGTTAGGATGGAGTGGAGAAATTAGAAACTTTGTGCATGGTTGGGGGATTGTAAAGTGGCGCAATTGTATGGCAGTTCCTTTAAAAATTAAAAATAGGCTACTATATGATCCATTAATCCCTGGATATTCTGAGAATATATCCAAAAGAATTGAAAGCAGAGTCTCAAGGAGATATTTGTATACCTGTGTTTATAACAGCGTGATTCACAAAAGCCCAGAGGTGGGAGGAACCCAAATGTCCATCAACAGATAAATGGATAAACCAAACATGGTATGTACATACAATGAAATATTATTCAGCTTTGAAAGGAAGGAAATCCTGTCACATGCTGCAACATGGATGAACCTTCGGGACATAAGCCAGTCAGAAAAGGCAAATACTGTATGATTCCACTGATATGAGGTATCTAAAGTAGTCTAATTCATAGAAACAGAAAGGTGGGATGAGGGGGAATGGGGAGCTGTTTAATGGGTATAGACTTTTAGTTTTGCAAGATGAAAAAGTTCTGGAGATCTATTTCACAACAATGTGAGATACTTAACACTTCTAACTGTGTACTTAAAAATGGTTAAGATGAGAGGTGGCCTGATGGCTCAGTTGGTTAGGGTGTGAGCTCTTAACAAGGTTGCTGGTTTAATTCCTGCATGGGATGGTGGGCTGTGCCCCCTGCAACTAAAGATTGAAAACAGCGACGGACCTGGAACTGAGCTGCGCCCTCCACAGCTAGATTGAAGGACAGTGACTTGACTTGGAGCTGATGGACCCTGGAAAAACACACTGTTTCCCAATATTCCCCAATAAAATGTATTTTTTAAAAATGGTTAAGATGATAAATTTTGAGTGTTTTTACCACGATAATATTTTTTTAAAAAAAATAAGACTGGTACAATGGCAGAAAACTTGGCAATGACAACTCTCAACCCACCTCCTGAGTCATGCTGTTCCAATGTGCACTAATCGCCCTCAGCATCTGAGGCCCAGCTGTCATCCTGGGATCTCCCTTCACACTCTCCAGGAGATTCCCTTCCCTTCTCTGAAGTGATGGATTGTCTGTATTCCATGCCTTCCTCTTTCTTGGCTTATTCACTCTTTTGTATCCTCCAGGAGCTTCCTGAGAAAGAGGACTTTTTGCAATTTTCAAGATTTGCCTGTCTGAATGTATCTTTTTTTCCCAATCTTCTCACTTGATTCATAGTTGGGCTTGCTATAGAAATCTAGGTTGGAAATAAGCATCCTTCGTACATTTTAAAATACTACCCTCAGTCTTCTGGCTTTCACTGCTGCTGTGGCAAAGCTCAAAGCTCTTTTGATTGCTGATCTCTTGCACGTGACCTGTTTTTTACTCTCTGTGTTCTTGTAGAATCTTCCTTATTCTCAAAGAAATAAAACTTCACAATTATGTTGGAGGTATTTTTTCACCCACTGTGCTGGGCAATCCTTGGGCCCCTTTAATGGCAAAATTCATGTCCTTCAGTTCTGAAAAATGTTCTCTCCTCCACGTTCTCTGTGTTCTTTCTCTTTCTGGGACTTTAACTGTTGGGTTGTTGGATCTCCTGGACTCATCATCACATTTTCTTCTTTTTGTTTTCCTATTTTCAACTGTTTCTTTTTTGCTGTACTGTCTGGGTATTCCGTTAACTTTTTACACAACCCTTCTTTTGAGTTTTTCACTTCTGATATGTCGCCAATACCCAAGGATTATTTTTGTTTCCAAGCATTACTTTTTATAGCTTTCTATTCTTCTTTCATGGAAGAAATCTTCTCCCTGAGGATATTAATGTCAGATTTTCTTCTAACTGCACAATCTGTTTCTTCCAAGTTGTTTTTCTGTGTATTTTGGACGTTCTCATGTTTGATGCTGTCCTCACATAGCTGGTCACCTGCTCATGTATAAAAGAAAAGGAAAAGGCTGTATGCAAGCTTTAAGCTTGAGGATTGGGTTCACTGACTTTGAGCTTCACTGTAGAATTATCTGGGCAATACAATGTCCATATCTTTATGTGTTTCTGCATGCACAGGTCAGATTCTCTAGGGTATACTCTGCTAGCCCCTCCCTGGAGATTGAAGACTGACTGCTAAGCTCAGAGATCTACACTGGGGTGGGGGTGGGGAATCTTCAGTATGCATGTGTATTATCGTGCACGTAATCCCTCTTTTCAGTACAGATTCTGTGCCTTCCTGTGCCTTGCATTCCTAGCACAGACACCCGGGTTGCCACATCCCTTACTCTCCCCTCCTCACCATCCTCATACACGTGGTTCCAGCTGTCAGCTGAGGAGTCCTTGGACATCCTGAGTTAGAGCAGGTGGCTCTCAGCTTTGCCCTTGGCCAGCTTAAGGTTTGGCTGCCCTGGGTCTACTATACCAGTTGCTACTCTTCTCCCTGCTTCCAAAAGGTTAAGGGCTTTTGACGCCTGTGTGCTCCATTCTTATAAATTTTTGTCTTCAAAGGAAATCTTTCTGTAGTTTTAGTGGAGGTTTGAAAGGCCAAAAAAAAATATTTGTGTAATCTGCTATATTAGCCCAGAAGTCCCCCAAATGCATCTATTTTTTTAAAAAAATTCAGAACACATAATATAGTATCTTCCCATGTGGGTGGGGAAACAAAGATGAGACTATTTATAAGCTGAGCGATACATAAAAAGCATCTGGATGAGAGTACTCACACTTTTCACTATGTGTCCTATACTCGTTTCTTTCTTTCTCTCTTTCCTTCCTTCCTTCCTTCCTTCCTAACCATAAGCACAAATAATTTGTAAAGAACTAGCTTAAAAATACATTTTAAAGAAGAATCAAATCTCACCATTTGCAACGATACGGATGGACCTAGAGAACATTATGCTAAGTGAAATAAGTCAGACGGAGAAAGACAAATACCATATGATCTCACTTATATGTGGAATCTAAAGTATAGAATAAATGCACAAACTAATCAGAAATAATCTCAGAGATATAGAGAAAAAACTGAGGGTTGCTAGATGGGAGTTGAGGGGGTGGGGATGAGGGAGAAGGTGAGGGGATTAAAAAGCACAATTGGTAACCACAAAATTGCCACAGAGATACAAAAGACAGTTTGGGGAATATAATCAATAATGTTGTAAAGATTTTGTAGGGTATCTGATGGACACTTTTCTTATTAGGGAGACCACTTCATGGACGGTGTAGGTGCCTGACCACTGAGCTGTACACCTGACGCTGAAGCTGAATAATATTGAATGTCAACTATAATGTAATATATATACATATGGTCACGGGATGTGGAGTACAGCATAGGGAATAGAGTCAGTGGAACTGTAACAGCTATATACGATGTCAAAGGGGCAGTAGATTGGGGGAGGGGGGATTATCACTTTGCAAGCGATATAAATGTCTAATTATTACATTATTTTGTATACCCGAAACTAATAATAATAATAAATACATTTTAGAGACCTAGCTTTAAAAAATAAAGTAATCTTTAAGAAAAAGGCATCTCACAGGCCAGCACGAACCTCCCAGAACCCATTACTAGTCTAGCTTGTCAATGGTATCAGACCAGTTATGTAGCTAGAAAGCACACAGTCTCTAAGCTTGACTTTAGAAATCTTGGAAAATACTCCCCCCACTTAAGCCATTCTGCTTTCAAGTACAGAAACAACCTAGAGGTTGATTTCTAATCCAGAAAAAGAGAAGTATTCTAAAACAGAACAGGCCAAACCACCTTGGCTCCTAGAGTACTTTCTGATCACACTTGCCCACTCCGTTCACTACGTCCTCACCTGTCCCCCTTTCCCTCTCCACCCCTAGCTCAGGAGCACACTAGTTAGGCCTTTCCAGCTAACTGCAAACCCGAACATGTCTGTCTGAGTGATTCATGTATCTCATAAGCCAAAGCTGCTCCAAGTCTGCTCCCATGGAGACTTCATCCCTTTAATAAGCATTTATTTGAGGCAGAAGATCATAAGGATTAACCCACCCAGACTGATTCCACTCCACACTCTACTACTGACTAGCAAATTACTTAACCTCTTTGTGCCTCAGCTTCCTTATTGATAAAATGAGAATGGTAATAATATCTGCCTTGTAGGTTCCTGGGAGGACTAAGTTACTTGATACTTATAAATGGTTATTAATCACCTACCCTATAACAGAGATGGTTCTGGGTTCTCAGACGACATCAAAACAGAGATTCCTGCTCCCACAGAGCTTGTAGTTAAGTACGAATGACGCGATTCTGTTTTTGAAAAACACATACACATACAAATAACAAGCAATAACACATTGTAGTAAGATCCACAAAAGAAGAATAAAAGTGTGACAAAGGTTACCATGGAGAACTATTTCTCGACAAATTCTTGTAGCTCAGGCAGGAATTCAGCGGTGACACAACAAAATTACTCAGAAAAACTTCCTCTTTGCAAACACTTGAAGCATGTTATAGATCTTTCTACGTAGGATTGCATTTTAAAAGAAAAGTCCCGTTTTATAAAAGTGGGACAGACCACTCGAATGTCCTAATAAACCAACAGCAGATGCCAATGTGCCTATGCCTTGGAGAAAAGGTGAGCTGTGCATGTTATTTCTCCCCCAACTACAATGTAAGTGCCTGTTTGCTCTCTTCAGTAATAAAAGAATTGCTTACATTTACTAGTGCATTAAGTTCAAAGACATTGCAAGGTTTATCTTGGATAGTCCCTACTTTCAAAATGCCAACTTTCTGGTTTGTGGGGACACTCCCACATGCCCTAGGAAACATCTCAGAGCCTCCCTACCCCATCTCTGCCTCCGGCCAATAGTTTGTTTGGCCTGTTAAACACGTACTTAGAGAGGCGCCCTACACCACAGAACACACCCATCTATCAATCGTAGATCCTGTCTAGGTTATAGTTTAAAGCAATTTGCAACAATGATTTCTAAGGTATGAAATCCCTGAGGTTATCAACCAAAAGGTCTGAGAGAGAGCACCTTTAATACTATCATTCCCAAAGGCCAAGGAATTCGATGGACTATGATAGCTATGAATTTCCATCTTCTTTTCCTGAGTTATCTAGGCTTCAAGCCTTGATGGAAACCATGATAGTCTGTGGCCTTCAGCCTGACTCTGTCCCTGGCTTTCATGGTCAAAGGGGTTTCCCCAACAGTTCAGTCAAAGAGAGAGAGGAAGGGTAATTTACCAAGTACTTCCCTTCCCTACAATCACGAGGCCCCTTCTATTTCCTAGCTGAGACATTCAGATTAGAAAGTATCTTTGAAAGTGGCCAAGATGGAACATGAAAGTGACCTTATGATAAAGAGAACATAAAAGGCACACATGTACATACATGTGCCCAACTAAATATCAATATATGAAAGATGGGCCTTGGGTTATTGTAACCAGATGAGATAGATGAAGGGGGAGACTTAAGGAAGAATTGAATATAATCTTCATTCATTCATTAAACAAATTTTTATTCAAGACCTACTATATGCTGGATACTGGAAAAACAATAGTGAGCAAAATCAGTCATGTTACCTGCTTTCCTGGAACATACAATAGGGTGGGAAAGACTGAAATCAATCAAGTAGTTATACAAAGGAGCGTATGAATTACAGACTGATATACATATGGAAAAAATGGTTCTAGGAGTGCCTGTAACAGGAGCTTGACAAACTGGAAGCACTTAGGAAAGATTTTCTTAGAAAACTAAGCCTTGAGCTAAGATCTGAAGGGTGAGTAGGATTTGACTCAGCAAAGGAAGAAGAGAAAAGTGTTCCAGGAAAGTGCTTGATTTGGCAGCACATGGACTAAAATTAGGACGATACAGAGAAGATCAGCCTGGCCCCTGCGCAAGGATGACATGCAAATTCTAAAGTGTCCCATATTTTTGTACCCCTGTGCACAGTTTGCACCTGGATGCAAACACTTTTCACCTACAGGTTCTATCTCTTGTTTGACACAAAGGAAACTAGTTTTGGGAGACGGAATTAAAAAAAAAAAAAAGAAAAGTGTTCCAGGGAAAAGAGCTGCATATGCAAAGGCTCTATTCAGAGAACTTGAAGAAAGAGCACAGAGAAGAAAGGAATGGTATAAGACTAAAGAGCCAGGCTTCGCAGCGTGCTGGAGGTGACATCCTGTTTACCTCCAACCTAGCAGTCACAGAGACTCATGGAAGGTTTTTAAACCAGGTGGTAGAGAGGAGGCAGAATCACATTGTGAAAAGTGTAGGCTGAGACCACATGGAAAGGGATGGTCCAGGTGAGAGATGATGAAAACTTGGGCGGGGTGGTAGCAGTGGAGACAGATGGAAGTCAATAAATCTGAAAATTATTGACAAGGGGAAATTGGCTAGACTTCCTGAACCTTACCTACGGGGTGAGGGAGAGGAAGGTATCTGCAGTGACTCCTAGGTTTCTACTCAGAGTTTGAGGAAGAGGGGAGTAGCGCTGGATCAGCTGCGATGAGGGAGAAGCAGGTAAGGTGGTGTGCCCTGGAGCTGAATGGGTGGGTCTATCTAGGGTCCGTCTTTCTGAGGAGGAACGTTTGAGCTGCTTTATGGTAGGAGATAACACTGGAGGTTGCCTCCCCCAACCCCCTGCCCCCCCCCTGAAGGCCACTGCTTTTATGGACCGAATGCTGGAGAGGAGTCAGGAAACTCTGGATCAATTTTGGACTTTGCCACTGAGTAGTTGTATGGTCTTAGCCACGTCAAGCTACCTCTCCAGATTTCAGTTCCCCTTCTTCCCATATCAGAATCTCCTGAAGTGCTTGTTGAAATGCTCATTTATGAACATTTCTCTCCACTGGATGATGAAAAAGCATAGACTGAAAAGAGTTCCCTAAGGTCACATAGGTAATAAGAGCCAGAAGAACGAAGGCTCAGATCCAGGTCTGACTCACCCTAAAACTGTAAAGATGAGTAGAGGAGAGCGGGGAGAAGGCCCAAGGCAGCGAGTGGTTCCACAATATCACCAGTGATATGTCATGATGTAATAGGGCCAGCTTTGGGGAAATGCTGGAGCTGCCCTTGTGTCTCCTGGTTGGATGGTGCTACAGTTCAGTTTCATTATTTCATCATTTCCTCTATTGACCCAGGGAAGGCACCACCACACCCTCAACCAGAGACACACACAGGAGTTTGACATTTCACAAAATAATCCTTAAAAGAAGCCTAAAATTTCCCTCTAAAACCCATTGCAAGAATCAAATCTACCTCAGCTCTACCCTGAAACTATTTCTCAATCCAGATACCAATAAGATTTTTGAAAGCATTTCAGGATGTTGACTCTACAGAAACCACAAAAAACATGTATAAACTTCTGAAAATTAAGCTCGACACATCAAACTGTCATACGATTTATGAGATGTTTTCCCAAAAAATCACATGAAATTAAAGAGAGCTCTTCAAAAGTATCAAACTCCCAGGAAGAAATTATTTTGTTAGAACTGATTTTTTTTTTTTTTTTAATTTTCCACATAATTAAACTCCAAGGTTGATCTGAATTTCTAGGGCACTTCGAGCTTTTAAAGGTCTTTGTTGTTTCCTGATGGTTTCCAGTAGGCTTGTTGTGTTTTTCCAACTAGTCTGGAATAAAGTCTAGTACCTCCTTTTGCATTCCCTTCAGTATCTAGTCCACGTTAAACACCTAGCATAGTAGCAGGTACATAACAATAGTACTGAGAGTAAGCATTTATTGAATATTAAATATTTTACCTTTATTATCTGATTTGATCTTCACAACAAATACAAATGGAGAAGCTGAGGCACACAGCTGGTAAATGGCAGAGCTAGCATTCCCACCCAGGTCTACATGGCTCCCAACATCCATGAACCAATCCCCCACATAACACAGCTACTTACCAAATGATTCATCTCTTCCTTCCTGTGTTTTCCTCTCTTTCTTCCAAATGCATTCTCATGCTCTCTTCATCACTGGCATAGTAGTTATAGAAGCTCTTTTTTTTTTCTTTTCATTTTGGTCACTTTATTAAATGACATTAAATAGTTTAAGTTTCAGCACTTTGGATGGTGAAACATAGATACTATGATTGTCATACTTGAATGCTTTTCTTTAAAAACACAATTCCATTCCTTATATATAGTGTGAAACAACCTTAAAGGAAGAAGTGACATTTTCGACAGTACTTAAGATACTCAGTACAGAATTAAAAAGCACTCTAACAGAAAAAAACGCAAGTCTTCATGACTGTATGATTTCAGCAGCCAAAGCTGGGTGATGGACTAAAATATTACTGTACATCCAGGATGAAACATACACAAGATCATAATACTGAGCAAAAATGCTTTACACCCAAAGAAATGAAACAAATTACAAAATGTGGAGAATTTAGCAGGCAAAACTGTATTATAACCAACATTTTAAATCATCATTTTTAAGCCATTGCAACTACTTAAAACTTCTAAAACAAATATGAAAATGGGCCTTTTAGTATCTTAGTGATGTGATTTTGTCATTAAATATTTGTTAAAACTTGATGTTATACTCAAAGTACGTATTACATAGCTACAATGTCAAGTGAGATGAGTGTATGCAAAATGGTCCAAGTTTTATTTCAAACATTCTTATTTCCAATTAATCCGTCTATTCTTTAAGAATAATAATCTGTATTATTCTTTAAGTCATAGTTTCATCCATGGTGAAAAACGTTTAGAAGGTTGCTTAAAATATTCACATCTGTCTTTGAGCAAGTAATTAGACCATGTTGAAAGTTCCCAAGTCTGGTAAATCTGGTTTAAAGGATTCTGGACTTGTAGAAATACCAACTGATAACAGTTGGCCAGAGTGTACTGCCTTCAGATATTTATCTTATAAATCTTGTCTTTTTCATTTCTTATAAAGCAAACACATATTCCTCCCCAATTAAATAAACTTGATTATGTGGCTGGCATAATACGCAAATATATGGAAACTGTTAGTGATAACTCACCATTAGAAAGTGGGGGAGATGGAGGTGGGAGGTTGGATCCACCAAAACTCACAAATTCTACATCACAAACCTATTGCTATTGGATATTTTACTACAAGTTCTTTCAATATAAAAATGGAAATTTCTTAATCATCCAAACAACTCCAAACAGTTTTAGCTAATATTAAGCTCATTCTAATCCAGTGATAATTTAGCACAAATCCTCCATCCAGCTTTTTTTTTTCTTTCTGGAATTCCTTACCTGTTTTCACTATCTGTTATAACACCATCTCAAAAATGATTTTGCATCAAAATTTGAATCGATTCCCATAGTCTAACAAACTGTTTCTTTAAGAAACACAAGCAATCAAATTGTACATGAATACATTTATAGGTCATTTTTAGAGGCCTGGATTAAGAAAAAAGCAATGTAATGATTTGCTAGTAAAACTTCATAAAAGGGTACTAGATAAATTACTTTTGACCATAAAATTGCCTCACAGATATAAACTGAAAAAAAAAAATCAAACATTGAAATGTAATTTACTTAAGAAAATGTAGGCAAGTTGAGGGGAAAAAATATGATGATGAGAGAAAAGAAGAGCATAGAAGCCAGCGATGCTTATCTGTAAGAGGAATTATTTCACAATATTGACAGTACTGGAAGTTGTTAAAGCACATTGCTCCTGTTAATTTCAAGTCAGCAATAGTTCTGCCATTTTGATATTGTTTATAAACATCATGATCATTATAAAAGATGTTATCTTAAGGAAAGTCTGTGATTTTCATGTCAATGGATGAGACTGTAAAGTGCTAGAACTTTTTTAGACAATCTTAAATGCACACAGCTACTTACCAAATGACTCATCTCTTCCTTCCTGTGTTTTCCTCTCTTTCTTCCAAATGCATTCTCATGCTCTCTTCATCACTGGCATAGTTATAGAAGCTCTTTTTTTTTTTCTTTTTTTTTCATTTTGGTCACTTTATTAAATGACATTAAATAGTTTAAGTTTCAACTACTAAACAGCACTTTGGATGGTGAAACATAGATGCTAAAGCAATTCCATTGTTAGAGACATAGTCAAAGCATATACTCAAACAAATATGCAAGAAAACCAAAACGAAATAATGTTTCCTACGATATTGCTTACATAGAAAATGACTGGAAAGGACCTAAACGTCCTTCAGTAGGAGACTGACTAAATAAACTATATTACTTTTTATGGAATATTTCCTAGCTCTTAAAAAAGAATAGGGAGATGTGTGTGTGTGTGTGTGTGTATTTGTGTGTGTGTATATGTGTGTAAAGATCTTCAAGAAATACTAAATTGAAACAGAAGAAATAGAGTAGCTTGACCTCACCTTTGATTAGTCAAACTAAATAAAATATATATACCTATGACAGGTATCAGTTTTGAAGTATTTCCTAGTGTATGTTTGTTCCCTTATCAGCAAGCTTAGTTCTATCCCTGAATTCTGCACTTACCCTAGACAAAGGCACAGCACTAGACTTGGGCTGGAAGAGGATATGCCTAGGAGAAGTCTCTAGCAGGCAGGAAGGAGACACAAAATAAAAGCTTGAGGCTCAGTGGGCTGTGGGAAGAAGAGAGATGGAGGGGGCAGCAGAAGGTCAGACAGGTATATTATGGAAATCCTGCCTCCCAAGCCAAAATCCCAGAGGGTGAGTATTAGGTTGAGTGGAAACTTGAAAGTAGAGGGACTCTTGCTCCTTTTCCATTTGACAAGCTGGGAAGATACTGCCTTATATGGTTCCCTGCATGTTGCATGAAATAAGGTGGAAAAGGGGCCCAGCGAGTATTTTCCTGAAAGGAGCTGTGTCAAAGTGAAAGGAGGCTGTTTAAAGCAGAAGACACTGAATTCCTGTTAACTGGCACAATTAGGCTTCCTTGCTGCCCAGTGGGGAAGGACTTGTGAAGGAAAAAATATAATCTATCACTTAGAGCAAAACAGAGTTGCTATATTTTGTATACCCAAGTGTAGGGAGTGAGTTAATTTGTGACCCAATACACAAAAACTATTATATAGTGCACAAAACTTCCAGAGCTCTTCAAGAGGCTACCTTTGGGGAATAGGATTAGGGGGTTAGTGGGTGTTCAGGGAAGGAAACTTTATCGCTTTTATAATTAAAAAAATTTTTAACCATTTCAAATAGCTATCACCAGAAAATGTCCACTTCCCATTTATACTCTACTTCTGCATAAAAAATTAAAATAGTACTTTGCTGGCAACCAATCATTTCTTCTGTTTTATTGATCACAGATGAGCTCTCCAGTCCCATATTCAAACCAAAGGAGGGCCCAAACTCTTAAAGAGTGATCACACTTAAATCTCATTAAAACAGAAGGATCAGATTAAGTCTTTCATCACACATATCAGCAACAATTCCCTAAATTAGAGGCTTACAGTTATAAAAGATCCATCTGTTCATTAATTCATTCAATAAGTACTTTTTTGAGAGTGTATTATGCACCGGATGCTTTTATTGGAACTGGGATACAGTGGTAAAAATAAGACAAAGTCCCTGCCTTCCGAAAGCTTTGATTCTAGTGGGAAAGGTGAACAATGAGTATGTTTGCAAATAGATAATGTATCTCAGCTAGAACTAAATACGAAATACTATGATAAAAATAAATCAGGAATGAGCTCTCAACCGTGAAGAGACACAGAGGAAACTTAAATGCATATTACTAAGTGAAAGAAGCCAATAGAAAAAAGCTACGTATTGTGTGATTCCAATAATATGACATTCTGGAAAAGACAAAACTGTGGAGACACTAAAAGGATCAGTGGCTGCCAGAGGATGGAGGAAGGAAGGGATGAATAGGCAGAGCACAGAGGATCTTTAGGGCAGTGAAACTACTCTGTGTACTATAATGGTGGATACGTGTCATTATACATTTGTCAAAAACCGTGGAATATTTAGCACCAAGAGTAAACCCTGATGTAAACTATGGACTTTGGGTGGTAATGATGAGTCAATGCAGGTTATTGATTGTAACAGATATATCATTCTGGTGCTGGATGTTGATAATGGGGGAGGTTCTGTACAGTGGGTGGGGAGGGAAAAAGGGGGGGTTATATGGGAAATCTCTGTACCCTCCACTCAGTTTTGCTGTCAATCTAAAACTGCTCTAAAAACCAAAGTTTATTTTTTCTAAGTTAAAAAAAAAAATCAGAGTAAGGGAAAACATGAACAGTGGTCGGGATTATTTTATTCTGAATTCTCATTGGACTCAGCAAATAATTTTCATTGAAAAAAATTTTTTAGCAGGTAAAAATTACTCCACTTCCAGTATTTTGCCTTTTAATGTTTTCTTTAAACACAAAATAGCAACATAAAAGGAATGCAAGTATAAGAGTTCTGTAGAAAATTAGCAAATCGTACAAATTATGAGGGCATATAAGAAAGGTTAGGTGTGATGGTAAATTTTATATATCAACTTGACTGGACCATGGGGTCCCCGGATAGTTTGTTAAACATTATTCTAGGTGTGTCCGTGAGGATGTTTCTGAATGAGATGAGCATCTGAATTTGTAGACAGAGTAAAGCAGATGGCCCTCCCCAAAGTGCATGGCCTCATCCAATCCATTCAAGACTTGAATACAACAGAAAGACTAAGGCAGAATTCCATCTCTCTCTCTCTCTACCTCTCCCTCTCCCTCTCTCCCTCCCTCCCTCCCTCCTTCCCTGAAAGCTTGAGCTGAAACGTTGATGGTCTCCTGCCCTCAGACTAAAACTTGTGCCACCCTGGTTCTCAAGCCTTCGGACTCAGACTGGAAGGAATGACAACTGCACCACCAGTTTTCCTAGGTCTCTAGCTTGCCGGCTGCAGATCTTGAAATTTCTCAGCCTCCATAGTCATGTGGGCCAATTCTTCATTAAATCAATATCTATACCTATATATTTCCATCCTATTGGTTCTATTTCTCTGGAAAACCCTAATACGAAAGCGTACTTACCTGAAGTTCTATTGGAGTTTTGAGTCAATGGAGCACAAAGTTAGCACTTTGTAGTCTACTCAGAATTATAGTGAGGTGAGTATTGTTACAGTGTTATTTTATAGGATAAGGAAAGGGAGACTCTGGGATCCAGCAATGGGGTAGGGATGTGGCAGAGCTGGTGCGCAAACTCAATTTCAAAGCCCAATCCTACAGCAGTATGTAGACACACAGATTGTATGTAAGTAGGGTTTTATTTAAATTCCAGTATATTAAGTGAAAACAGAGGCACATTCTGATAGTGACCCAAATATCTTTCGGCTTGGCTGGGAATTGGCTTTCTTGCCTTGTTTTAAGTCCATGCCTGGGAGAATCTTGGGTCATACAGGTCTGCTTAACTTTTTAATACTGTATCTCAGAACAAAAGGGAGGTCCCCTGGTAGATACACCCCTGGGCTTCCCAGACTTGGTGTACTAAAGAAGCTGTTAGGATTCTTACGGCTCTAAGATTGAATTCATTCCCCATGGGTGAACTGCTATTTGTCCCAAATCAGACCTGGGAGGCAACTTCCAGAATCTTTCCTAAAAGCACGAGTTTTGGAATCTTGGGTTTGAATCTGGCTTGGCTACCTCCTAGTTGTGTGATGATAGGTGAGTTAATTGACCTCTCTGAACTTACGTGTCCCATCTATTAAATATAGAGTATTGATTTGTGTGAATGAATGTGTTCCACAAATGTTTCTTGGCTATTTCCTATGTGCCAGATACTGTGCCAGATGCCAGGGATATAAAGACGAACAAGAGAAAGTCCTCTACTTTCCAGAAGTGCCCACTCTAGCAGGGGAGACACATAAGCAAACCATCATTCTACTACCACATAATAATTCTGATAGACATATAGTGAGTGGTGGCACTCACCTTCTAGCACTTACGTATGTCCAGTTGTCCTTTCCTTTCAGCCTAATGAGAGGATTACACATCTGCCCCCTTGCAGTTAGGCAGGGCTGTGTAACAGGGCTGGCCAGTAGGCTAAGAATGGGTATGACATGGTCACCGCTGGGCCACTACATTTAACTACCAACCAGCATGCTACTCCCAGTATTCTCTTCTCCTGCCACATTGACCAGAGAAGCCAAGAGTTCTGGATGGTACAATTACAAGATAGGAAAGCCTCCCTCAGCTTCTTTAGGCAGGTCACTGAGGGAAGCTGCCCAAGAGAATAACCCAGACAGCAGGCAGACTTTGATTGACCAAACCATAAACTGGTGCGAAGCCATTGAGATCTGTGGGCTGTAAGTCACTCCAGCGTGATCTAGGCTCCCAAATTCAAAAAGCAACCTGCAAAGGGCATTCTGCAAGAGTCAGAGATTGACGAGTGCTAAAGGATGAGTGAGAAGAGCCAGGGGAAGGGAAGGGAGGACCATCAGAACGGAGAGGAGGCAGAGCAAAGGCCTCGAGGCCTGGTCAGGGGGTAACTACAAATAGTTGGTGTGTGCTGGAATGCAGAGAGAGTGGCACGGGGGCAAGAGAGAGACTGGAGAGGGATACAAAGCCACACTGTGGAGGGCCCCGGGGGGTACCTTAGCAGCTTGGTCCTACTCCTGGAGGAGACGGGGACCATGCAAGGCTTCTAGCAGAGACGTGGCAGCTCATCTGTGGTTACACAGAGGAGGGATGGGGGCAGGACTACAGTGTTTCCCAAAAAACAAGACCGGGTCTTATATTGATTTTTGCTCCAAAAGACGCATTAGGGCTTATGTTCAGGGGATGTCATCCTGACAAATCATGCTAGGGCTTCTTTTCCGGTTAGGTCTTATTTTCGGGGAAACACAGTTGAGGCAGGAGATCAAGATGAAACTAAACAACTTATGGAAAGTACCTACTGTGGTACCTGGCAGACAGAAGTACACCACTTCCCTTTCTCTTCCCCTGCTCATATATTCATGTAGTTTTAGAAACTAGCCAACCCTGTAGCTCGGCAATCTTACGTTCAGGACTCTAGAGAAATAAAAGCTCAATTATGTAAAAATGTAGGTATAAGGGTGTCTCCTGAAGCCTTGCCTGTTGAGCAAGAAAACGGAAAACAACGTGGATGTTCCTCAAGAGGAAACAAGTTGAATCAATCAGGGAACGTGCTATATGACATATTATTAAAAAGAATAAAAGCTATGTTAGCTGACCTGGATGGGGTATTCACGACATAGAGTTAAGTGAGAAAAACAAGTTGCAGGGTAATGCTCATTGGATGATTGCATTACTTTAAAAAACAAACATATAACACAACCCTGTTTGTGTAATCAGGATGGCTGCCTGTATCCATTCATGTGAGCCTCCGGCAGGGTGTGGAAGGTGAGGCAGCCATTAACAGTGCTCATCTCAAGGGACTGGCAGTCTTGCCATTGCAACAATCAGCATGTATTACTCTAACGATCATTTTTAAATGAATAGAGAAATGGAAACAAAAACACTGTCTTGGAGAAGTGGAATTGGTAATGCTCTTCCTATAGTGATTGCCAAGGCATAAAAACCAATCTTTCAGCCAGATGATTCCTCTTCTGGTTGAAGTTTCCTCTTGCCACTGGAATGTGATTGTTTTTAAAGAAAATGCTCTACCTTGAGTTCTCTCTGATTACTAATTCCAGCGGATTGGACTCAGACTCTCAGGGGATTTAAACGGATCCAGGCCTCAGTGCTAATTACGCCATGATAGGAAGCCCTGTTCACTTTTAGGAAATGAATGGGTCTTCCCATCAGGATAAGCAAATTACTTTAGGCTATGGGGAAAAGGCAACCAATCTTCCACAAATATGTATTGGCCTTAAAAGACCAAGGACATGCAAATCAAGCTGAATCATTGGAAGTTCTTCGAGGGCTGGAGCTAAGGCTTATAGTAGGTGCTGATGAATTGAATCTAAATTAATTAAAAGCACTCACCTCAGATATAGAAAACCTGTTCTGATTTGCCAGCCTTTTCCAATGGGGCACTATGAAAAATAACATCACCCATCTTTCCAGATGCACAATCTTAGGAGATACTGGCATGCTGAATTTAAGGTGTCTGTGGGAGAGCTAAAGTGAAAATGTCCAGCAAATAGTGAAAATATCTAGATTATCCAGAATACAGGGGCAGATTGGAGCCGAAACATAAACTTGGGAGTCATTTGTATGAAAGAGAAAGGGTAAGCAAAGCCTCACTCACAAGGATGAGCTGGCCACAGAAGGCACAGAGGAAAGAGTGCCTGGGACAGTTTAGTGAGCTCAGTTAGAGATGCAGCTTAGAGGGGTGGTTAATAGCACAGAGTCCCTGGGGTCCAGTCTTGGCTCTACCCTTTTTCCAGCTGGGTGCTCTTCGGCTTGTTACTTAACATTTTTAGTTCTCCATTTTCTCATCTGAAAAATACAGTTGATAACCATAGCTCCCCTAGAAAATTGTGGTAAGGACGTCACGAGATAATATATGCCGAGTACTTAGAGGTTCTGGGGCACAGTGAGCCCTCCCAAATGTTGTAATCTCAGGGATCAGCTAGGACAACGGACAGAGAAGCAGCCGCAAGCAGAAAGGAGGAAGGAACAGCAGGGAGAGAGAACAGACCGAGACCAAGCAGGAAGACATGGTCAGGAGCTTCAGATATGCCAGTGGGGAAAGTAAGATTAGGGCTAAAATGCTTCCATTGGATTTAGCAACAAGGAAGTCTACAGCACTGGGCCAAAGCTGTCCCAGGGTGAAAGTGAGACAGATTGTTTCCAAAGCAAAATAGGCAGCATGACCAGCATTCTGACAGAGCCACAGGATATCTTAAAAGAAGGTTAAAGGAGGTAAAAGTAAATTTTCATTTAATTAATATCATTCTAAGTATCAAAGTAATGCATGATCAATGCAGAAAACCTGGAAAACAAAGAAAAATACAAAGAGGGAATAAAGTACCACTTCGTCCACCTTCCAGAGATACCTACATTTTTTTCTATGTACCTGTATTTACATTAGGGTGTGGACACCAATAGTTCATCTTACCATGTGACAAACATAGTCTGTATTCACTCAAAACTTTGAAATCCTATTATTTAAAGATACTCGAGGAAAACTTAGAATATTCTGATCATATCAGAGTAGACTAAGCTTTTTAAAGTATGTCACAAAATCCAGAGCCATAAAAGAAAGGATATAAAGTCAGCTTCGTAGAAATCTAAACTTTCTGCCTGGCAAAACAAAACACTATAAGCTAATAGAAAGATGAATGATAAACTAAAAATACACGTGAAAAACTAAGGTTTACCTTTTGGAGTGTATGAGATCAATATGAAAAAGATCAATAACCAACAGAAAATCAGACAAAGGATATGAACATAGAGTTGAGCCAAAAATGAAATAAAAATGGTCTTCAAATATCTGGCCCGGTGGTCCATCTTGACTTATACTAAAAGAGATGCAACTTAAAACTATACCGAGATACTTTTCCCTCACCAGTTTGGCAAAGACAAAGACTGATGCTATCACGCGCCGATGAGAGTATGAATAGGTGTTCTCTCACACCTTGCCAGAGGAAGTATGAAATTGGTGCCAATGTCTATCAAATTGCCCATATCTTTGAGTACGTACCTCCATTTCTAGGAAACTGTCCCACTGACACTCTCACACATGTGAAATCACACATGTGGACCAAATTATTCACTGTAGTGTTTATCCGTAATAACAAGAGATTGGAAACAACCTAAAATTCCATCAATGGGGGACTGGTTAAATAAAGGGAATACAAGGGCTAAGAGAAAGGAGGCAGCCCTGTATCTTCCTGAAAAGGAATTATTACTAAAATACATTCAATAAAGAAAGCAAGGTACACAGCAGTATAATGAGTGCACCACCACTTATGTAGAAGAATAAAATTAAATCATGAGCAATATGAATATTTTGCTTATCAGTGTATGGAGTATTTCTGGAAGGAATCGCAAGATAAAAACTAGTAGAAGTGATCGCCCCGAAAGAGGTAAACTGGTTGGCTCAGGGATGGAAGTGACCTCACTGGGTACCCGTTGGTACCTCTTGAATTTTGTGCCAGGGTATGTGTTACCTACACAAGCAAGTAAATAAATTAAAATATTTTAAAACAAAATAAATCTATAAGCCACTTTATTTGTCTTTATTTTTGTGCGTGGCCATTATATTTTTTCAGCTGTCTTTCTCCTTCGTACTTTATCTGCGTTGATCCTTTTCTATGTCCCTTCTCTTCCCTTTTTTCCTTTGCCCCACATCTGTCTAATATGACAACTAAACAGCAACAACAACAAAAGCATCTGCTGACAATTCAGTACCTGTACCGATAACTGTGCTTCATGGGTGTGACTTCATTTAATTCTTACAATCACCCACAGAAGGGAAGTTTTCTTTGCCACAATTTACAAATGAGGAAACTCAGGCACAGGAGATTGAAGTGCCTGACCCAAAGCCATAGTGGTGATTAAGTAATGGGGCTGGGATTTAAACCGAGTCTGTCTCTGACATCCATGCTTCTTGTAGTGAACTGTACTGCTTGCAATATGGAATACACATATACACGTATCTATTTTGAATTGTAGAATAAAGTATTACAATCTGTTTCCAATTTGAAAATCCAGTGAACTTAATATTTTATATGACTTTTTTTAAAGCACATATACAAACAATTTTTTTGTGTGAATTATAGTATTTCTTTTTTCTAAACTGTTGGTGATTATTTTCAACAAATCCATTGAAAGAAGACCCCACCTTTCACTCATTCTTCAGCCCCGAGCTCCTAGCAAGTGCTCAAAACTGTGCTATTCATTGACATTGAAAGATGGAGCCCTCAAGAAACTCTCAGCCAACTACAGAGAGAGCAACACGAATGTTTCTTGGGCCCCTACTATGTGCCAAACAGGGTACTAAGCACTTCACGTGGGTTCTAACAACTGTATGACGTAAGGTACAATTGCTACCTCCCATTTTACAAATGAAAAAACAATGACTTCAGTAAGTTCTCAGCAGACCACAGCTTGTAGGTTACAGGACAGAAATTGGAACCCTGGCAGTTTGGCTTCAGAGGCAGTGCCATCACGACACTGCCTGGAAACTGATTAATACAGCATGTGATACTGCAGGACAGCCTGGAGGATAGCCCTCACATTCCTGGAAATGGTTCAGCGAAGGCTTCCCGGAGGGTCGAGGCCTAGGTCTGAGTCGTGATGGAAGTTCAGAACACAGAGACGTCATGGCACCCGCAAGATGTCATTCTACCCTGCACTGACATTGTTATGAAAAGGCTTACAGCCTTTAAAGAGGAAAACAATTGTAGCACCGAGCCTCATGTGATCTGCCTGGGAGCTGTGCCATGTAGTGGAACCAAGTTTATGTAGGGAGTTTTATATTTTACTCAATATTGTGAAGTTTGACCAGGACACAGTCCAGTATCAACCAGGTTCCTGTCAGCAGACGGGTACCGTTAGCAGGAGGCAGGGGTTGGATTTAACGGCACTGTTTGTTTTCCTAATGCAATGTCCTAGAAATGTGCAACAGAACTTCAGCAGAGATGAATCATAAGCGGGATACAGTACAATAAGATGCAAAGCCAAGAATAACAGTAGAAGTGCTTTCCTGTGAACTTGATACAGTTAAGAGCTAAACTTAGGCTCTAAGAAGCAATCCTTTGGGACCCTAAGAATGCTTCAGCTGTGGTTAGGATGGGACAGTGACAACGCAGAAATCCCTAGGCTTGTGGGCTGCTGTCTTGCTGTGTCTAATTCTCTCACTGGACCAGTCTTCCATCCCTAACTGTGCTGTGACTCAAGAGTTGGGCCCAGCCTTCTGTCCTATCCACCCAGGCAGGAGCTGGTACCTGGCTGGGGAAACCCAAGGGCATCTAATTCTGTAGAACACAAATTCTGCCCTGCTCACATCCAAACTCAGCTGGTAGCCTGTGTTTGTACAAACAATAGCCTTCATTTTGAGACATAGGAGCAGCATGATTTGACCAGATAATTTCTTTCCTGAAAAAAGAAAACCAATTGCCTTTGAAAGCTTTATGGCCAATTACCTTACAAGTATTTGTAAGATCAAATAATGCCTTTGCTATATACTCTTCCTACACTCCCTAAGTGGTACCCAGATAATAGCCAATCTCTGGATTGCATTAATTTTTGTCTTCAAAATATCCCTCTGTTCCACTGAGGCCACTAGTGTGCAGGAAGATGCTTTAACAACTAGCTTCTGAGGGCCCTGGTTTGTAGCATTTGCCCATTTCCATAGTATAAACACTCCCACCTTGTCTAATCTATTTTCACCTCTCCTCTCAAATACCAACAAGCTTCTTTATGATTCTGGGAGCCTGTATGACCTTAGGTAAGTCATTTAACCTCTCTGAACTTCAGTCTCTTCATCCATGAAGTGAAGCTAATAATAGCACTTCCATAGAGTGGGATTTAAATGAATTAACATATGTAAAGCATGGAGCCCAGCACCTGGCATTCAACAAATACCTGATTGACCCAACATGTCAACCCTCGATTACTCAAAATACCTTAGAAGGAAAACTATACTGTGGTTAGGGACTCCAAGGGTCAGGGGTCCTCCTAGGACATTTCCCTCTATGTCCAAACTCTCCCAAATAGGCGCCTGGGGTTGGATTTTTAAAGAGATCAGGGTGGGGGCGGGGGGCTCTGAAATATCCAGTATTTGGGCCATTCCAGCATCTCAGAGCCCTGAAGAGAGGCCTTGGCTGTCTACATCTTACCCAATCACCTCCCTCGGCCATCCCCAAGGGAGGGTGTCTGCTCGGCGGTGGGTGTAACTTTAGCACCCAGAGGAAACGCAGTTTCCTTGCACAAGCAACACAGTCCCAACAGGTGATAGTTGAATTGAGAAAGACACGGTTGGAACTGGAGAAGGGAAGGACAGAAATGTTTTTGTTTTGTTTTGTTTTTTCGCTTTGTAGCACAGACTCCGATGAGGAATCTCAAGGCACTAGAGGACATGAGCTACAAGATGAGGAGAGACGGTGATGCCATCACCCATGACAATGCCGCATGCATCCTGACACCAAAGGGCAATGAGCTACTGATGCCCACCACCAGGGCTTGATGATGTTGTCACCAGAACCAGCTGAAAAGCAAGCTTCAGTCCAACTGCAAATTTCACTTTCATGATGTCAAAAAATCAGCACGACTTACTGATTTAGAGATTACACCACTTCATGAACAACTAAATTAACTCTCTTGGGAAACCCAATGATTGTTTTAAGTGCATCTTATCCCCATTAAGACATGGACTCTTTTCTTCTCTGTGCCTTGTGATGTGAACCGATCTTGCAATTCATTTGACATTTCCCTTCTCAGCTCTGACTGGTACATCTGTCGTCATGAGTCACATGAGTCCCACTCTGAGAATTACTCAGAAGGTTATGCATACAGAGAGGTATTTAAAAAGCAGATTATAAAACACTGTGTATGGAATTTTTCCATTTCTCATAGATGTATATACGTATTGCTACAAATAAAAATGACAAGAATGATTGCAACGTAATGAAAAGAGTGATTACACCTGGGTGATAAGATTATTTTTTCCATTTTTTTCCCGTTTTGCCCATCTCTATTTTCTCAATTTTCGACATTGAACCTGTATAATTACTTGTGTAATTCTTTTTTAAGTTAAAACAATTAGAATTTTGAATACTGATGTGCTTCTGCTTGTATAGTATCTAAGAAATCTGCTACCTCCTTGCATTGATATGTTTGGGCTTTGGCATCTTCCAAATCAGTTTTGTCTACCTGATGCCACCAAGAGCCTGAGCATGTCACAACGGTCGGCACCCCAACCAGCCACTACAGGTCTTTGGGTGTGAACTAGAAGACGGCATCAGGCTTTTGGACTTTCAAGAACTATTTCTCAATTTCGAGTCTCCTATAGTTCCATTAAGGGTAGAGGACGATTAAGCATGGCTACAGAATCATATAATCACAGAACGCTGGAGCAAGGAGGGACTTTAGAGAGCAGCTCTCTCCTGGAGCCCTGAGATGGGGAGGACTTTGCCCCAGATCTTCCAGTTAGTCATCATCTCAAAGTTCATATCTGCCAACAATGACACTCACAAAACACAAGAAACCAAGGCTTCAACAATACAATGAAAGAACAGCCTAATTCAGGGAAACCTTATATTTGGCCAAAAGGTTTTGCTGGCAGCAAAAATCCCCAGCCTTCTTCTGAATCCTTCAATCTAAGACACGTCAAGAAGGCCAGAGGTGTCTTTTCAATCCTGGCCAACAGAGTAGCTACACAATATCAGATGGAATAAACCCAGAACCCAAATCTCTTCTGAAACCTGATTTGCCCCAACAGCTTTACTGGCGCCACAAACTTAACACAGAGAAAGGAGTATATATTATATTTCAGCCTTTGTTGCTTGTCCGAAGAGGATGAGAGAATCTGAAGCAAATAGCAGCAATTGCTTAGGCACCAAGGCTCCAAACAAAGCTTTAGAAATGCAGTCTCTCATTTTAAAAGTTCATCATGTCCCAAAAAAGGATCACCAAAAGACAATTTCAAATGCCAGAATGGAGGAAACCATTTCCATCCATCCTGATCACTTGCCAAGCTGACTAGTGTAGCAGGTATGTCTTCCCCACTGTCACCACCGCTCACCCCCAGGAAAGCAGCACATACAAAACATGGCCTCCAGGAGAGGAGATATAGGGCTACCATACCACAGAGCCCTTGGCGATCACAAAACTGCCACTCAGACATACACCACTTTGGGGACCCCACAGCACAGGAGGAGCCACATGTCTGGTGGACAAAAGTCATGGCAGACCAGCAGTCGGGCTTCCTGGGTACCCAGGCTTCTAAGGCCACACAGTGAGGACAGCACCCCTGGAGCCTTGAGTATCATCTATAGGTCAAGGACTCTCTGTGCTGCACACACCCACCCCCATACACAACTACGAAAACCTTAACAGCTTGAATATATCGCCCATGATTCTTTGACCTGCTTACCTGGACCTGAACTCTTCTGTAAGGTTTTTCTTGTCTATTTTATAAAATTTTTAAAGATTTTTATTAAAAGTACAGCTAATATACAATATTATTTTAGTTTCGGGTGTACACCATAGTTATCCAACATTTTTATACCTAAAGAAGTGATCATCATGATAAGTCCAGCAACCATGTGACACTGCACCATCTTGTGACAATATTATCATCTATATTCCCTGTGCTGTACATTACATCCCCATAACTTATTTGTTTTATACCTGGAAATTTGGACCTCTTATTCCCCTTCACCTTTTCCCCCCTTTAAAATTTTTTTCAATTACAGTTGACATCCAATATTATTTTATATTAATTTCAGGTGTATAGTGGTCAGACATTTATATAATTTAAGAAGTGATCCCCTGACTAGTCTAGTACCTACCTAGCATTATACATAGTTATTACCATATCATTGACTATATTCCCTACGCTTTACTTGACATCCCCATGACTATTTTGTAACTACAAATTTGTGCTTTTTTTAATTTCAAAATCTATTTTTATTGCAGCCAAACCAAACAGTGGAATTAACTGTACATAATAAACCATTATATATATATAATATATTATTATATATTATATATGATACATGATATTATATATATTAAGTTATAGGGAATAAAGTTTATTTTGGCAGACAGTGTTAAAATTAAAGTTGTATACACTAGTAACATAACATCCTTAATTTGGTATGAGTGTGACACAATTTCTTGCTTTCTGTGTTCTGCTAAATCACCATAAACTAAACTGCTTTATAAAACTGATTATGTTGAAATGTAGCTTTACTGTTTTCACTTGTGCTCTGACTCCAAACAACACGTCCCATAAGCTTCTTCTATCTGAGTCCATCTCATCATTAATATCAATCATCCAAGTATGGACCACCAGCCCCTGATAAACCTGTTCCATTTTCTTCATAATCTGGAAAAAAAGTATTCTCTTTCAAGTAACTCTTGATATTTCTGTTGGTATTCTGGATCAGCTGCAGTGAAAGGAACACCAGCAGATGTATAAAATGTTGGTTCATTCATAAAATAGTTAGGATCATTTTCAGCTGTTGTTTCTCTGTATGCTGAGCTTACATGGGCTCTACTCCATTTACTTAAATGGAGTTCTACAAGCTTCAACAGCAACTGTTTTATAAGACATCTCTGCTGTAATTTGCATCTAGGACAACATTTTTAATTCTCTGAATAATTTTTTCCATATCAGTCTTTCCTTTTTTCCTTCCAGGAGTCTTCCTAAGCTGACCCTGTCAACTTCAGTAATTTTACTGCACAAATTATTAATAAGTTGTCATCCATAGGATTAGAAAAGAGGGTATTCAGCAACTCCCAAAGACCAACCTGAAGAATATCTGCTCTTGTAATCTGTCCATTTGTTCCTTTGGTCCATGTTAAGATAAAGTTCTCCCAGAAAGAGTACAAATGCATGGAGTTGTTTTTGAGTCACTTCATCCCCTTTTGCAGCTTGATCTTTAACTTCATGTTGAGTCACTTCAACCCCTTTTCCAGTTTGATCATAACGTCATCTACCAAAGATATGCCTTTGAAGTAGCAATTAATTGGCAGAAGTTACCACTCTGGGCAAATTTTCAGATGATTGGACAAGTAATTAATTACATAGGCGAGATCCCATGTAAGAGAAGTTTGGAACACATGTGGCCTGTTGATAGAGGAGTTCCACAAGTCCTTGCAACGCATCCTCTGTTGTAACCCAGCCATCCGGGGCCTCTGCAAACTGTTCAATTTCAGTTTCAAAACTGCCAGGAGGCTCTGTAAGATGATTCAAGAAGTCCTGAACATATTTGAGAGAGTGGGATAATCTTCACAACCATCCTTATAGGATTCTGTATAATTCGAAGAATAACCTGATAGGTAAAATTCAGGGTGTTCAGAGACAGCTTCGACATGCAACCACCTAGGGCTTAGCCATCACTGACTCTGAGTTCTGCTCTGGGATATTATCCTGTGAACTAGGTGGGCCCAACCTGTGAGGTGGTTCTCAGTAGAGAAGTGCAAGACCCAAATTTGTACTTCTTAATTCCTTCACCATTTTCTACCTGTCCCCTAACCCCCTCCCATCTATCACCCTAATACATCTAGTATCCGTCTGACATCATACATAGTTACTACAATATTATTTACTATATTTCTTATGCTATACCCTAGATCCCCTTTGTAACAACTAATTTGTACTTCTAAATCCCTTCCCCTTTTTCACCCACCCCCCAAACCCCATCCCATCTGGCAACAGTCATGACGTTTTCTGTATCCATGAGTCTGTTTCTGTTTTGTTTATTTATTTTGTTCTTTAGATTTGCATATAAGCAAAATCACATTGCATCTGTCTTCTCTGACATCCTGCACTCAGTACAATACTCTCCAGGTCCATCCATGCAGCCACAGATGGCAAAAACCCATTCCCTTCCATGGCTATAGCATTTTTAGTTTCTTCATATAAATAGCCAGAAGTGGGATTACTAAGTCCTTCTTTGTCTCTTGTTATTGCCTTTGTTTTAAATTCTATTTTGTCTGGTTTAAGTATTGCTACTCCAGATTTTTGTTTGTTTGTTTCCATTTTCATGAAATATCCTTTTCTTTCCGTTTACTTTCAGTCTGGGTGTGTCTTTCAATCTAAAGTGAGTCTCTTATAGGCAGCATATGTAAAGATCTTGTTTTCTTATCCATTCAGCCACCTATGTCTTTTGATTGGAGCATTTAATCCATTTATGTTGAAAGTAATTGTTGATGGATAGATATGTAGCTATCACCATTTTATTATTCACACTTTTGATTCTTTTTCTTTTTCATCTTAAAGAAGTCTCTCTAACATTCCTTGTAATACTGGTTTGGTGGTGACGAACTCCCTTAGCTTTTTCTTATCTGGGAAGCTCTTTAGCTGTCCTTCTATTTTAAATAATAGCCTTGCCAGGAAGAGTAGTCTTGGTTATAGGTCCTTGTTTTTCATCACTTTGAATATTTCATGCCAATCCCCTCTGGCTTGCAGTTTCTGTTGAGAAATCAGCTGACAGTCTTGGAGCTCCCTTATAAGTTATCAGTTGCCTTTCTCTTGTTACTTTTAGGCTTCTCTCTTTGTCTTTAACCTTTGCCATTTTAATTATTAATATAATGTGTCTTGGTGTGGGCCTGTTTGGGTTCATCTTGTTTGAGACTCTCTGTGCTTCCTGGACTCTATTTCCTTCTCCAGGTTAGCAAAGTTTTCAATCATTATTTTTTCAAACAGGTTTCCAATCCCTTGCTTTCTCTTTTCCCCCATGATGTGAATTTTGTTATGATTGTTGTTGTCCCAGAGGTCTCTTAAACTATCCTCATTTTTTTTTTTAATTCCTTGTTCTTTTTGCTGTTTTGATTGGGTATTTTATACTGCCTTGTCTTCCAAATCACTGATTCAGTCCTCTGACTCATCTAGTTTGCTGGTGATTCATTCCTTCTAGTGCATTTTCATCTAGGTTTTTCTATTCCTCACTTCTGACTGGTTCTTTTTCATGGCTTCTATGTCCTTTTTTGTGATTCCTATCTCTTTGTTGAAGTTTTCACTAAGATCCTTGAGCACCCCTGTAGTCAGTGTTTTGAACTCTGTCTCTCGTAGGACACTTACTTCCATGTTGTTTAGTTCTTTTTCTGGGGTTTTCTCCTGTTCTTTCATTTGGGATGCATTTCTCTGTTTTCTCATTTTGGCTGCCTCTCTGTGCTTGTTTCTATGTATTAGGTAGATCTGCTATGTGTCCCAGTCTTGGTCAGATGGTCTTATGTAGTAGGTGTCCTGCATGGCTATGGCACAGTCTCCCTGGTCACCTGCTCTGGGTGCTCAAAGAGTGTCCCTTATGTGGGTTGTGTGTGCCCTCCTATTATAGTTGAGACTTGATTGCTATTGACATATCAATGGGTGCAATTGACACTCAGGCTGACTGGCTGTGGGGTTTAGCCATATCCACAGCCTACAGACTACTGTGTGGGGGGCTTACCCCACTGAGTAGGATTCGCTCCAATGGGCTCTGGTGCCTATTGAGACCAGCCTTTGGGTGTGCCACTTGTGAGGCTTAATTGGGTGATGCCAACTTCTAAGTATGTTGGTTCTGAGGCCTGTTGAAAGGGATCCCAGTGCAGGCCTGGGTCACCCACTGCCTGTGACCAGCTGGAACTACCTGGTAGGAGCTACAAAGTGATCCACAGTTGTTCACTGCTTGAGCTAAACCTGGAGGCATGTGGGAGAGGCCATGCTGCAAACCAACGATGGCTGCTACCATACCAGGCCTAGGGCAGCTCCTCAAAAGGCCAGGACACCCTGAGGCCCGTTGCCACCTGCCAGTTCCTGTAAGGCTCAGCTGCTGATAAAGCTTTGTACAGTATGTGAGTTGGGTGAGGCAGGGTCTCAGGGAGTCACTAGAGTGGGAAGAGTTGTTTTCACCAAGTTAATGTAGATTCTGGTTTGGTGCCAGTGCTGAGCCTGGAGCTACTCAGCAATAGCCTCAGAGCACACAGAGGCTGGTCATCACCTACTGGGGCCCAAAAATCTGAGAGAAAAAAGAGTAATGCAAGCAGGGCTGGCCACTCTCCAAAACAAAGTACCTCTGGCAGGGGAGTTGGGTAGGGTGAGGTCCCAGTGAGTCATCAGGGTGGAGCAAGCAGAGCTCACCAGACCAATTCAGATTCAGATTTGGCCATGTGGGAAAGGGCTCAACACAGGAAAGATGGCACCTACCTGCCAGCTGCACAGAAAGAGAACTCCACACAGAGAAAAATGTCTCACAGCCACACAGCTCAGTCTCTCTCTGTAAGTTTCCAATGCCCCAAGTCACTGTCCCTCTGCCAGAACCTAAGGTGAGTGCCTGTGAGCAAGTGAGTATGTGCACAGGCCTTTAAGAGGCTGTCTGTGTTTCCCACAGCCTTCTATCCCACCTGGATGGTCAGAATCTCCACTGTTTTTCAAGCCAGAGGGTGTGGGGTATCTTCTTTCTGGCACTGGTAATCTGGGTTGGGGAGCCTGGTGTAGAGCTGGTATCCCTTGTTCTTCCAGGGCTACCTCCATGGCCAGAATATCCTTCCTGATTCTCAACTGTCACACAGAGGTTTGGGGCCAGCCCATTCCGTGTCTCCAGCCCTCCTACCAGTCTCGATGTGGCTTTTTCTTTATATCCTTAGTTATAAAACTTCTGTTCAGCTAGACTGCAGATGGTTCTCCAGGTTGATTATTCTATAATTTAGTTGTAATTTTAATGTGTTCACGGAAAAAGACAAGCAGAGAGTTTGTCTACTCAGCCATGTTGGATCTCCTCTTCTGTGATATTTTTAACCAGTCCAGGTGGACCCTTCTTTAGGAATAATAAACCTGAGTGTCTCAGAATTACAGAGTTCTCAGCGTGTCCAAAGCGTATTATGGGAATTATTCCACCACAAAGACTAGAGAGACCTTCCCTACTTTTATGGATTCAGCTTGCTAAGGAGAATATACACAAGGCTTAGTTCAAAAAGACAAAGACACTCTCTTTTTATAGTAAATAAGTAGCCAAAAGGGCAGGGAAGGGAGGTGAAATACATCACAGCCAGGCCATCAGAATCCCCTGGTCTTACCATTACATGTGATGCTTTCAAATAGGTTCCTAGTACCTTAATTTTGAGGGGAAAGAGTAAAAGGAACCAGCCAATGTGTTTGCATGCTTAGTTTCTGCCTATGACACTGAACTCGAGAGAGCTGCGACCTTTGGAGAAACCAAAGATTGTTCAAATGACTCGTGAGAATAAATTAACTCAGTGCTCTTTGAAGACAAGTTGAAGTTTCCAAATTGTAAAGCAGAACCAGCAGCCACCAACATAGAAGGTCCATCACACAGATGAAGAAGAGCTAAAACACTGAAACTCAGCCTGAGGGACCTCCCCAACCCTGGGGCACAGGGCCAGTGGGGCTCCTTCAGAGTCAGCAAGGTCCTCATGACCAAACCAGCTTCTAAGCAACTGGCTTATTAACATCTGGAGATCTGGGCACATTTTTCCAAGCCTGGAGACCAGAGAAAAGGGGACATGAGGAGGGAGGCAGTTCCCAAGGCAGGGGGAGTCTACACTGTTGCCCCAGGAGAGGGCACTTCCCTCCCAAGATCCTGGGGTTTTCCACTTCAGCAGGGGAAGGTAACTCTGCTGAGGGCACAGAGAGATGACATCCCCGCAGTTTTGAATCAGAAACCCAGCAGGACAGAAGTGCCCCTTTCTTAGCCTAGGGAGAGCTAATTCCAGCCCCAGCACCCTTCACCTTCAGCAAAGCTGAAGCCAGACCAAGAAGTTACCGGGCGCTACAATAGGACATCAAAGCCGAGGTTGTGAGGGCCAGAACCAAGACTGGGCCCTGCTGGGAACTGTCCAGAGCTTTGGTCTCCAAGCCTGGCTGCCCTCCAAGTAGACAAACCACATGTCCCTCAGATTTTCTCTCCAAGTAATACCACCACTTTTCCCAAAGCAGAAACATTTCCCAGAGCCTTACAGGACTGGTATTTGCTCAGGGAGACTCGGTACCGGAAGGGGCCATTAAATAACTCACTCTTTAACTTTGTAAACTTCTTATGACTTAGCTGACTTAGTGACAAGTGAAACCACATTCTGACAGCAACTGCAAGTTCCCTACTACCCAGAGACTTCTCTTTTTTTTTTCCCTTGGGATACTCCCTCCTGCTAAATCACAGACCCACCCATCCTCAATCCCCCCAAGTAAAGACAGAGAGCACCACGGCACATTTTAACCTGTGAGATATGGGGAACACCTCTTCTCCTGAGAGCTTAAGACCAAGTAAAAGTTACTTCTTCCCCTTCACCTTGAATGCACTGAGGAACGCTCTGAACTGGACTCCACCAACACATAGGAAAGCAACCATGGGCAGTAACTCTGAGGGCATAGGCAGGACCAGCCAGCCCTACATACAGTAGTAAAGAAAGAAAAGCTACCTTGGTTTCCCTCCTTCCTCCCCATACATTCCCATTTGTCTTGCCTCTTTGTGTCTCAGCTGACAGTCACTTCAAATGTGGCCACTGAAGTGATTAGTTAGCACATGCTGACAGCCTGGCACCTTTCCTGGTCGTGTGTACATATTAAATGTGAGGGCTGAGCTCTCCACGTGGAAAATCCATTGACATCCAAAGGAAGGAGTTATCATGGTGGAGTTATTATGGATGTTGCATTAACAGTTTGGAGCAAAGGAGAGCCCATTCCTTCCACAAGCAAATGCCAGCCCAAGGCACTGGCACTGATAAAGCCCCTAGATGTTAGCAATACACAAGGTGGCAGACAGTGCCCCCAACCCCCACACACACATGCATTCCCACCCACACGCTGCTTGCCCTTTTCTGGCTGCCAGAAGCACAAGATCTGGGATTAAGTCAGGTCTCCTCAACCTCGAGGGCCACTTTCAAGATTTTGAATAATGATCCTCACGGACCGGGAAGGCTGCAGGTTTCTGTCATAAAAACACTTTGCAGAAAGCCTTGGAAATGGTGCAGGGACAACACACAAGTTGGGCTCATTATTTAAACTGAGAGACCAGGTTTGGGATCTTAGTGTTCTCGAAACAGAAAGGAAGTCACTTTTTCCCCCTTCATTTCTACTTTTGCCACAAAGCATTTTCAACAAAGCATAGAATCTCATTTCTTCAGAGGAAGAATGACTGGGAGACCAGCTGACCACTAGCTTCATGGTCTTGTTCATTCCTAGTTTCCCCAGAGGCAAGACGCCACGTGGGCTTATGGAGCTCCACTGGGGGAGTCCTCCCAGGCACAGACCCTATTTTCAAAATTTTTCATTGAAAAGAAAAATCTGTATGTTGTCGTCAAATCACTAAGTATTGAAATTTTCTAAAGAACAGACATGTGAAAAAAAGCAAACCCACACTACAGAGGCCCGCAGGGGAGCCAGGATGGGTGGCTTCATTGGGTGCAAGAGAGAGGTGACTTAGCTGGAGGTATCTGAGTTGCTCAACACCTAAAACCACTAAAAAATGAAACCATTCAACCATCCTCTCCCATTTTCATTTTCGAACTAAAAAAACTCCCACTGCTACCACCGCAGGACCTGCCTCTGTTCAGAAAGCCAATGAAAGAATGGATGACCTCACTTTCTCAAACAGGCGGGTCCTAAAGTGTTGTGTGCAAAACAAAACTTGAGTAAATCGATTCATATTTTAAATACCCTAGCAGAATAGCAATCTTGACGAGATCCTCTTTGCAAAGCAAAGAAGCCGTTTTCGTGATAACGCTGTGTTTTGTAAATAATTTTCAGGGAATTTTTGGTAGTCTACAAATGTCCTAGTATCAGCCTGGAGCCAGTCTTCTGAGCTGTCTGGGCGTCTTTGAAGACTGGTGGGGCAGACTTGTCATGAGCCTATTTGTATGAGACCAAGGACCTTCCTGCAAGAGACGTCATTGTAAGGTCTGAGGGAGCCTGTTCAAGCTTGACCCAATAAGAAAGGCTGGGGCACTGGAGTGGAACTGTAATTCAGAACCTAGAGCAGCCGTCTGTGTTAGTAGATTTCTTCCCAGCCGCCTGTGGATTCAGATCAAATCATACAGCAGGAGGGAGCTATGAACACAAGCGCCAGAAAATGCCACAAGTTCCTCCTTTGACATCCCATCAAAGAGGTGAGTAGTATGCTCCCTCCCCACTTTTGCCCTCAATCAACTGAGCATCAGTGACTGAAGCCTCCTCAGCACCTGCCCAGGTTCCTTGGTGGCTCCTTGGCGAGCCGGATCACCCCATTGTCAGCAGCGGGGATAGCCCCAGTTGCCCAAGACAGCCTCCTTGGCACAGAGATCAAAGTCTTCACCAGCAGGGTCCCCGAGAGGTCACTAGACAGAGAGCAGGGCTGTAGCTGACCCGGCTGCAGTGAGCTGGAGCAGGTGAGGATGAAATTGGCAAATGCCATGAGGTGGCAAGAAAGGATCATTTATGTGAGCCCCGCACACTGCACCTGGAGACTCCTAGGGGTAACTGCATGAGGTCTGGGGGCAGGCAGGCATTTCTGCAACAGCTGGTCATGGCAAAAGCCAGGAAAGAAAAGCACTGTGGGTGGCGCAGAGTATTATCTTCTGTGTAACCACAGGCTGGTGGACTCTTCGGTCAGAACCTCTTAGGATTTTACAAATATGAATAAGCTGGAAAAATAAATCCTAGCCTGTTGATCTGGTAATTAAAGTATTTTTTAAAAAATCATAGTCAGCCTTAGCTTCTCTACCACCCTACCACCCCTACAAAACTTTCTGGATGACTTCAGCTTTACTTTCCTTCTCAACACATGCCAAAGTGCTGAGTCACTAAAAAAAAAAAAGGAAAGAAAAGAAAAGAAAAAGAAAGTAGAGGAAGAGTGATCCTGCTTCTTAGGGCTCCTTGGTAATGACCTAAGCAGCACTTTTCCCCCTGGTTGTGACTCCTGTGATGCTCAAGGACGTCACATTGCACAATCTTAATAAGGTTTCCAATCAGCCCTACCCACTCTGGCCCCACCCCCACCCTCCAACAAAGATTTATCAAATGTGGGATTTTCCCATGAGTCTCAATATTAGAGTGTCAACCCCCAATAAATATGAGAGTGGAGATGTCTGAGGCTCATTCTGCCCTCGAGCCCACCAGGCAGGAAAGAGAGCTCCATCTTCCTCCAGGAACCCAGCTATGAACTCCCTCTCCACAAGTAAGTGATGGAAATCCCTAGCCCTGACCGGCCTGGCTGCCGTGCCTGCCTGAGAGGGGGTGTGTGCTGGCCCGCAGTGAGGCTGGCGGGCGGCCAGCAGCCAGAAGCAGAGCTCCCCCAGCTGTGCAGTCTGCTCACTGCTGCTCTCCCTTCCCTCCGGCACAGGCACCTTCAGTCCAGTTGCCTTCTCCCTGGGGCTACTTCTGGTGACGGCTACTGCTTTCCCTACCCCAGTTCCCCGGGGAGAAGATTCCAAAGATGACACCACCTCAAACAGATCACCACTCACCTCTACAAACCAAACTGAAAACCTCATTAAGTCCATCTTCTACGAAATCTCTGAAGTGAGAAATAAGGTGGGTAAGCTCGACGGAGGGTGATGAAAGGCCCATGTGGGCATTTCTCTTCTTGCCCTTGAATGGGGACAGGGGCTCTTGCACTGGGATGTCTTTATTGGGTTTGGGGGCAAGTTTAGATTTGAGGCCAAAGAGACAGACTGTGTTCTGTATTTCTCCTCTGCTGCCGGTCTCAGGGAGCTCCTCTCCCTCCTGGAAAATACAGAATGGGGCTGGCATCCACGGCCCCTGGCCCATTCCCAATTCTGTACTTGGCATGAGCAGAGGGTCACTTTCTCCTGGGACACCCTTTTCCCTAACCAGCAACTAAGGTCTAGTAATCTTTTTGTGTGTCCCTTGGACTTTGGGAGGATTAAAAAAGTGCCTCCTGAAATGAACGTCCCGCTTCTCCGGACAGTCGCAGTACTTTTAGGTTAGACAAGCTTGGTAGTTAGGGATTCCTCAAAGTCATTCCAGCTTATGTTCTGCCTCTTTTAGCTGTTTGCAAACCTGACAGCCCACCGAAGTGGCAAAATTATAGGCAGGCTACAGCAGCTGCCAAGCTTTAAATGTAAGGTAGTTTGGCTCTGTGTAGCAGGAAGGCAAGAATAGACGAGAGGGGATGGGGAGCCCCGAATCTAGTTCCGGTTCTTCTGAACGAGCTTTGGGATCTTCGGCTAATTTCCTACCACATCTGGGCCCCATGTGTAAAATTATGGGATTGGACTAGATGATCTCACAGGTCCTTCCAGCTGGAAAATTCCATGGCTCGATTTATAGTCACCCAGCTATCGACATGGCTGTCATGTATTAAGTACCTACTATGTGCCGGGCACTTTATATCAATATTATATCTCACCCTCACAACAAACTTACAAGGGAGGTGTTTCATTATCCTCAATTTGGAGACATAGGGACACTGAGGCTCGGGATAGGTAACAAGCCTGAAATCACAGGTGAGCCAGGAATTGAACCCAAGGGTGCCCACCTCCGTTAGACCTTGCTTGCCTGGATGCTGATGGGTTATGACTTCATGTTGCTTAGAGGATTTCCTGGCCATGTAGAACATGAGTAGGCCCTCTAGTGGTGTTTGTTGTCGGGGCACTGAGAGGATAACAGTTCTGGTATTTCTTTCCAGATGTGTGGCGACGATGACACGTGCAAAAACAGCAGGGAGGCACTGACAGAAGACAACCTGAACCTTCCCAAAATGTCGGAAAAAGATGGATGCTTCCAGTCTGGGTTCAATCAGGTATGGATGCATCACATCCACTTTTAGCTCTTCCTTAGTCAAGAGTCCTGGGCCTTGCGTGCATTGTCAGCACACATCAAGACCAGGCAGGCACCAGAGAAGGGGACAAAGGTGGAGAACATCACGTAACTGTCATGGGGAGGCCGGCTGAAATCTTTGTAAAGACAACTTACTTTTGAAAGGCATGGTCAGAGATAGACCACCTGCGTTGGGATTTTCACAACTGTCAAAGGTTAGAAACCCAGCAGGTTTAGCTAGTTCATCCTGCATGAGGTGGTCCAGGGGCCTCTCTCCTCCCTGGCTGCATTTCGCAGGATCCAGTCCTGCCCTCCCTGCTGCGGTCATTCTCTATACCCTTCTCCTTCCAGACAATGAGATAACCTACATTGACTTCTGGTTGATTCAGCCCAACACTGACAAGGGCAGGAGTACAGTCAGAGGGAAGAGCATTAAAGGGAGAATCAGAGAAGGACCCTTTGCCAAATTCTAGCGTCTGTTGGGCTTTGGGTAAAACTAATTAAGTGGTCTCTGATTGTCCGGATACTTAAAATGGGGCATCTGTGCTGTCTGGTGCCTCAAAACATGATGCCTAAAAGCACATGAACTTCCAAAGGGGGAGGAAGAAGAAGATGTTATTGAATTATAGTGATTTTAACTCTTCAGATCAGTTCTATCTTCCTAACAACACCCAATTGTCCCACCGTCTGTCCTCTCAGGAGACTTGCCTGATGAGAATCACCACCGGTCTCCTGGAGTTTCAGATCTACCTGGAGTACCTCGAGAACAAGTTTGAGGGGAACTCCAAGGCAATGCAGATGAGAACCAAAGCCCTGGTCCTGATCCTGAAGCAAAGGGTGAGTGTCCCCTCATCCCCCACTTGGTGTGGGGAAGACAGGCTCAAAGAAAGCAGCCCAGACAACTCGGGAATGCAAAGCCAATTCAAGAGATGGCCGTGTGGAAAGGAAAGGATCTGAGAAATAGTTCCTGATGGTTAAAACTTTTTTTTTTTTGGCTTTCTTCTGCAAAAGACATCAATAACTATATTTAAAGCTATGTTTAATGAGGTGGATTTTAACTTCAACTTCTAATAGCTTCAAAAATAAGAAAAAAAAATGTGTAGATGGGTACATCTAACCCTGTTCGGTGACCCATAATAACAAAGAACAGAGAGCACAAAAAGTAGTTAAATTATTGCCAAGTGACATTCTTGTCTTTATGGTAGTTTCAACTCTTTTTCCCAACTTGTTGCCAGAAGAGTTAATGCAGAGAAAAGGCTAAAGCTTGGAAGAGCAGGTACCGAGGGCTTTGGTACTACAAGCTGGCCATTCAAATGCCACATAGTAGAGGCCTGATGACATAGTATGTGGAGGAGCCAAACGAAGACAAGGAGAAGGGCCGTGGGTGGAGAAGCACATGGGTGCCCATCTTGCCTCTCCCTTGTTAGCTATTTGCCTTAACCAGGGGTTCTCCCACTTGACGCTGCATACGAATCCCCTGGGGAGCTTGTTCCAGTGAAGCGCTGAGTCAGTCGGTCTGGGGTGAGACCTGAGACTCTCATTTCTAACAAGCTCCAGGCAGTGCTGGTGCTGCAGCCTCAGGACCACACTTGGAGGTGCAAGGCCCCCCACAATTCCTTAGCCCCGTGTCAGCAGGTCTATGGAGAGGTTTTTCCCTGGCCTCCCGCACCACTAGATCAGTGGGCTCTCAACCGATGCTGAATGGATGGCTGAGAGCGAAACCAGAGAAGAGTTAGAAGCCACTCAAGAAGCCATTAAAATGCCTTAAGTATAGGTTCTTCCTTTACCTGTTGAATTCCAACTGTGAACCAGGCACTGTTTAGGACAACAGAGGGCAAACAGGACACTGTATCTGCCCTCTGGATGCTTATGGTGTGCAGGACAGCAGCAAAGGCGTGCTTAGAACTCAGTTGCTATGAAAGGGCTCCACACAGGCTGGGCTCAGAGGAGAAGCCCCTCCACTTACCTGGGTGACTCAGGGCAGATGGCCCCAATTAGTCCCCTATCACCCCAAACTTGAACATCTTCCCACAGCTCAGAGCATCCCTCCACTGAAAAAGATTTGTTTGATATTTAAACAATTCTTTTCGCTTTCTTTTCCCTTTAGGTAAAGAATCCAGATGAAGTAACCACCCCTGACCCAATCACAAGCTCCAGCTTGCTGGCTAAGATGCGGTCGCAGAACGAGTGGCGGGAAAACACGACAACTCACCTCATCCTGCGAAGCCTTGAGGATTTCCTGCAGTTCGCCCAGAGAGCTGTTCGCATAATGTAGCCGGGGTCTAAGAGCCTTGTGGTTTACGGACATTCCTCCCTCTGGCCAGAAACCTGTCCACTGGGCACATGACTTATATTGTTCTCTATGAAGAACTAGAAGTATGAGCGTTAGGACACTATTTTAATTATTTTTAACTTATTGATATTTAAATATGTGATATTGAGTTAATTTATATAAGTGATATTTATATTTTTATGAAGTGCCACTTGAAATATTTTATGTATTAGTTTTGGGGGGGAAAAAACATAAAATGGCTTTACAACTTAAATATCCTCATTTCAGAGCCAGATCATTTCTTGGAATGTGTAGGCTTACCTCAAATAAATTGCTAACTTATACATATTCCTAAAATATATTTATATTGTATTTATATAATGTTTAAATACCAGTAAATGCCTTTTTAAAAAAAAATCAGTAACTAAGTCTCTGTGTGTCCTGTGAAGCTTACTATAAAAAGTTCTGTCATTACCACCAACACAAAAAGCTACAATCATCTGCAGAAAGATATAACTGATCACCTACACCATGCCAGATACCACGCTAAAGTGTTACATACAACTTATTTTATCCCAGTACTTGCACACTCTTTAGTGGATGTGAGAGTGATTTCACTGTCACCCCGTGAGAGATAAGGCACGGGCCCAGATTTGAAACCCAGGTCCACCTGCTTCCAGACCCACTTTTAACCTTCAGGTCCCACTGCCTCTCAGGAAACTGAAAGGTAATGTAGAAAATCCCAGAACATGTTAATACAGGGAAGACATTTAAAGGTGCAACCAAAAGCCTTTGAGATAATACAACCACTTGTGTAAGATAGCAACGTGCCAGCTTCTAAATCACTCGAAGTTCTGCCTTCTTCCTCTGGGTTTTTCAAACACTGCATGGAGCTGTCTGTCACAGCACCTACCACACTGTATCGCATCTTCAAATTGATGGATTTTTTTTCCCCCAGCCAGCCTGTGTGTTCCTCAAGAAGGCAAACTCTATTGTATATACTTTGCATCCTAAGCCCATGGCCCAGAAACTGAACACACGAGGTCTTGATAAACATTTTTTGAATGAAGAAACCATACATAGAGGATCGGATATAAGACACTTCAATTCTTGGGGACAAATGGTGTTGGTCTGTGAGTGGGGAATTAGAAATACTGTGTACTTGCAAATCTTCATCTTAAGGAAAAATAGCAAGAGTTCGAATAGAAACATTCTAAAAACTCCTAGAGGAAGCAATGAATAGTCGATGCATGCATATCTATCTCCATTTACTTTCCCACCAGTAATACTCATCCACCCTCTCTCCTCCCTGTCAAGAGTGGTGGTGAGAGAAGCAATCTGGGGAACTGCACATGGCCGGGCCTCTCCATCCCACCTAAACACAATGTTGGGAATTTGGTAAAGATTTCCCCTTTTCGACCCCAGCAACATAAAAGTTCTGTCTTCTGATAAAGCTTTCCCCACCCTAACCACCAGGGGAGCTTCCTCCGGGGAGAGGCTCTGCGAAGCACGGGAAAGTCCACAGAGGTCAAAAACTGAGAGGAGCGAAGAAAGAGTCACATGCTTTGATTTCTAGAAACCATGCATCACAGTGGGCTTCCCAAAATTAGGGTCAAATCAAAGAGCAAAGAGAAATAGCAGTCTCTATACATTCATTCTTCAAACAAAAATGTGTAGAGCACCATATATGAGTCGACAATTAAGTTCGTGAACTCATCCTAGAAAAAGTGCTACCTACCTCATTGCTGAATATCTGTACAGTCACCTTTGAAGTACTCCCCTTAGGAAGCTATGCACTGACGCCAGTGCCTAGTCCACCCTTCAAAGCAGTTTTGGAACTCTTTTTCTGGAATGGCTATCAGAGCTCTTGTCCTATTACCCTTGATGTCCTGAATGTCATCAAAATGCCTTCCTTTCAATATTTCCTTTATCTTCGGCTAAAGAAAGAAGTCATTGAGGGCCAGATCAGATGAGTAGGGAGGATGCTCCAATACAGTTATATGTTTACTGGCTAAAAACTCCCTCACAGACAGTGCCGTGTGAGCTGGTGCATTGTCGTGATGCAAGAGCCATGAATTGTTGGTGAAAAGTTCAGGTCATCTAACTTTTTCAGGCAGCCTTTTCAGCACTTCCGAATAGTAAACTTGGTTAATTGTTTGTCCACTTGGTGCAAATTAATAATGAATAATCCCTCTGAGATCAAAAATAGGTTAGCAACACCGTTGCAACAAGTTTGTGAACTTAATTGTCAGAGCTCATATGTCAGGTAATGCTAGGGACGCAGAGGTGAAGCAGCCAGACACAACCCCTGCCCTCATGTGGTTTACACTGTGACATGGAAGACAGACAGTGAACAAAGAATGTAAGTACGACAAGGTTTACAAAAGACAAATGTTTGGTTCACTGAGAACCTATTCTAAGGGTACTACAGGGAGGGGAGTGTAAGGGGCTTAATTGCAAACGAGAGGTTTTGGCTGAAATATGAAAGATATGAAGGAGTTAGCCAGGCCAAGACGGGTGGGAAGAGCATTGCAGACAGAGGGAACAGCACGTGTAAAGGCCTGAATTAATGGAGGGCATGCTGTGGTTGAGACAATGAAAACTACATTGTGTCCAGTGCATAACGAATAAGGAGGGTGGTTGAGAAGGGGTGGAGAGGGAACCTGAGACCCTCAGACCACTGACAGCATCAGAAGCCATATTCAAAATTTGGGGATTTATCCCATATGTGGTGAGAAGGCATTGACAGATTTTAAGTAATAGAATGACATATGAGATTTACATTTTAATATGATCACTCAAGTTACAGTATGGAGAATGAATAGGAAAGGAGCTGGAAGAGAACGTTGGCGGAACATTCCAGAGCCCTTCGTTGTAGCCCAGGGGCAAGAGGACAGTGTTCTTTTTTTTTTTTCAATCAGTGGCAGTGTATCCGATAGTCACTTTTTAAAATTATTTATTTTTTCAGTTATAGTTGACACTAATATTATTTTATGTTAGTTTCAGGTGTATGGCCTAGTGGTTAGACATTTATACAATTTATGCAGTGATCCCCCTGACTAGTCTAGTACCCACCTGGCACCATACATAGTTGTTGCAACATTATTGATTATATTCTAGATGAAAGCATTCTGAATGAGAATGGTGGTGATTGCTAGAGAAGAGTAAGCGCTGGTAGCCATCAACGAAAGATAGCTCGGAGCTAGTGAAGTAGGATTTGGTGATTGGTGACAAGATGATTCAGGAATTTCAGAGGGTACTGAGGCTTTGAGAGAGGGAAAAAGGAGGGCTTGGACAGAAGAGTAAAGCACAGAGAATTTTGAATTTGACAATATTCATTTATTCATTAATTCAAATATTCTCTGAACATCTGCAATGTGCCAGATTCTCTGCTGGGCCCTGGGAATATATATAATATAATCAGACAGACAGGTCTCTGTCCTACAAGGAGCTTATAATCGTGGGAAAAATTTTTAAAGAAATAACTACTGTGCTCTATGCTAAATACATGTGCTACTAATATTACGAGTTGAATTGTGCCCCCTAAAAAAATGTGTTGAAGTGCTAACACCCTGTACCTGTGACTGTGACCTTACTTGGACATAAAATCTTTGCAGATTTAATCAAGATAAGATGAGGTTGCTAGGGTGGTCCTTATAAGAAGAGAAGAGGTACACAGGGGAGAAGCCTGTGAAGAGGAAGGCAGGGCGTGGAGACATATGTTTACAAACCAGGGAACACCAATGACCAGACAACCACCAGAAAGCAAGAAGAGGCAAGGAAGGATTCTCCCATAGAGTCTTCAGAAAGAGCCCGGCCCTGCTCACACCTTGATTTCAGATATCTGGCCTCCAGAACTGTAAGAGAATACATTTCTGTTGTTTCAAGCCCCCTGGTTTGCAGTAATTTTTTATAGCAGCCACAGGAAAGTATCACTGCTGCTACGGCATCACGCAGTAGAAGAGTCTGATCCGAAGTTGAGGGTTCAGGAAAGGCTTCCCAGAAGAAATGCCATTTAAGCTTATATCAAGAGAATGTATAGGATTGAGCAAGTAAGAGGCAGGGGAGGTGTTCCAAGCGGTAAGCACAGCATGTGCACAGGCTCAGAGGCAGGAGAGAACATGCTGGAAGAATTGGAGGAATCCTAAATTGCGGAAGCACCAAGAGGGAAGCAGTAGAAACGAAGCTGAAGCAGTGGGATCCAAGGAGCGAAAGAGCCTAAGGATTAAATAAAATCATTAATATAACAGAAAGGTAAAGAGCAACTTTCTTGGAAAGAGTTTTTGATTTGGGTTTTTATTGTTTGCTGGCCTTTGTTTTTTCAATGTTCAGGGATTTTTCAGTTTCTTCTGGTGGCATGGGGTAAGGAGGAAGTCTGCAGAAGAGATCCCGTTTTCTGTAGCAGTTTCCAGCAAAAGGGTAGATAGTGCCAGAGAGATAAGAGGCAAGAAAAGAAAGATGACGACAAGGAGCCCCTGAGGCAGCTGTGACTTAGGAACTTCAGGCACTGTGATGTCCAGTAGCAAATTTTAATTTATCTTCTGTCTTACTCATAAAACTTCCATGAGCTTTATTCACCAGCCTTGCGCTAACCTAGCTGTAAAGAATGGAGGCTCATGTCCATCTTTTGGGGGCAAAATGGACAACGCAAGGTTGAAAACAGGAAGATTCAGGGAAGAGATCAAAGAGAAATCAAAGGTAAGAGTTCAAAGAGAGAAGTGACGGGAACAGTCAGGACACGTAAGACCCCTCCCAAGAAAATCAAGAATACTCAGGCAGATTTGGGAAAGGTTACAATTTCCTATCGTTGGCTTGGAATAAAGACACTGGTTATTATATTTGGATACTAAAGGGAAGGAAGGGCTACCTCCAAAGACTAGGGACTTGGGGGCACTTCGGTTACACTATGAAAATGACCCAAAACTTTGCAAGAGAGAAAGCTGTAGTGAGGCAGCAGTCCAGATTCCACTCCTGATAAAAATTCCGAGTTTCTGGTGAGTTAAGAATGGGAAGAAAGAGATAAATAAACACACATGGTCTAAGAATAGACTCATAATAATAATGATGATAATAACTGTTATTGAGCACTTATTGTGCACCAAGCACAGTTCAGTGTACATATTATTTCCAAGGCATATCTATTAACCGAAGGAGCACAGTCTAAGACATTTGTGAAAGTCATAAAGTGTGCAAATTCCAGAGCAGACTGCTAGTTTTCCTTTCAAATCCATTCTCCACTTCTTCTACAATAACTCGAGTTTGAATTAGACTTGTGACTACCCATCTGAAGGCTGTATCTACCATTCTCTTTTGCAGGGAGGTATGGCTGTGCTGGAAACAAAACAAAACAAAACAAAAAAAACAAAAAACAAAGAACATAGCAGGACTAAGACTACTATCCTTAAACACCCTGCTTACAAGCATGTCCTTTGACTGGCACCTGAGAACTTGCACGGTAAACACTTCTCAATACCAATATAGAACTGTCCCCAAATGATAAGAGTGCCTAAACTGTACAAACAATATGGTTTATGCAAACCACCTGCTTTCCTTCTGAGAATCTGAAATTTTAATACGTGTGAAGTAGAGGTGCCCCAATAAAAACTATGGACACTGAGTTGCTACTGAACTTCCATGGTAGACACGAGTTGTCACAACTCATTTTTGGAGGAATTAAGAGCATCCTGTGTGACTTCACGGGGAGAGGACTCGTGGAAGCTCCTGCATGATTTCCTCCAAATTTCAGCCCATGTGTCTTTCCCTTTGCTGAGTTTGCTCTGTATCCTTTTGCTGTAATGAACCATAGCCTGTGCCTCATATATCCTCTTCCTGTGAGCCCTTCTAGTAAATCACTGAATCTGAGGGTGGTGTTGGGGACCCCTGACACAGTGGCTAAGTTTTCACCAATGAGACATGAGTAAAATGGACGTCATTTTACTTTCATTTGCCCTAAAAGATAACTTGCCCTATAGTTCTAGTCTTTTATGTTTCTGTGGATTAGAATAAAAATGTGGTGGTGAATCAGCTTCAATCAGGCAAACTAGAGCAATAGCCATAGCTGCGATGTATAATGTGGTACACGGTAGCCACTTAAATTTAAATTTATTAAATTATATAAAATTAAGTCTCCCAATTTCACATGTGCTACTGGCTATCGTATTGGACAGTGCAGATACAATACATTTCCATCACTGCCTTAATTTCTACTGGACAGCCCTACCCTAGAGATTAATGGAGCAAAGAGATGAAAGGAATCTCAATCACTAAATGACCTCATGTACCTGGACCAACAACAATCACATAACTTTTAGATGATAAAGAAATGTACTTTTATCTTATTTAAGCAACTATATTTGGGGATATCTTTGTTACAGCAGCTTACCCTATACTCTAACTAACTAATGTAACTCCCAATTTTTTTTTTACCAAGGATAAGAATCATGCAAAAGCAAAATAGTCATGTAGGACAGGAGCAGATGCAGAATATCTTAGGAGCACAGCTTCCCTTGATGTCCAGGTCTTTAATCAAGTCATATGCCTGTTGATAACATTGTCCATATGGGGTAGGGTCTCCCAGGATCTAGAAAAGCTCACTTCTTGATCTACTAACACCTTTTGTATCATCATTCAGGAAGAATTTACACAATCTGTGTAATTCCTTTTAATGTAAACATTCAATGCTATAAATTTCTCCCTTGGTACTGCTTTAGCTTTGTCTCACAAAGTTTCAAATGCTGCATTTTCATTTCAGTTCAATGGTTTTTTTGTGTGTTTTTTTAATTTTTTATTTCACATATAACTTCTTTGCCCCATGGATTATTTAGAAGTTTGTTGTTTAATTTCCCAGTTTTTTGAGATATTTCTATTATCTTTCTGATACCCATTTCTAGCTTGATTCTATTGTGGTCAGAGAACATACTCCATATGATTTCAATTCTTTCAAACTGGTTGAAATTTTTTTTATGGCCCAGGATATGGTCTATCTTGGTATATGTACCATGGGTTCTTGAAAAGAATATATATTGTTGTTGTTAGATCAAGTGTTTTATATGTTCATTAGACCCTTTTGGTATCAACAGGTGCTGTTGAACTCTTCTATATTTCTGATGATTTTTTCTCTAATTTTCTACTGATTGTTGAGAGAGAGAGGTGTTGAAACTGTTAACTAGAACTGTGGACTTGTTTATTTTCCTTTTCAATTCTAACAGTTTTTCCTTCATGTATTTTTTAAGTTTTGTTACATGATGAACACACACTTAGGATTGCTATATTTCCTTGGGATCATTATCTAGTGTCCTTTTACCCAAATTACCAAAATTACTAAAACAATTACCAAAATTTTCTTTTCTCTAAGTCTACTTTATCTATTAATACAGTCACTTCTGCTTTCTTTTGTTTAATCTTTGCATAGTATATATTTTTCTATCCTTTTACTTTAGATGCACATATATCATTTTGTTTGAACTGAGTTTCTTGTACAATATATAGTTGGGTCACTTCTTAAAATCCACTGTGCCAATCTCTGTCTGTTAATTGGTTTGTTTAAGTCATTTACATTTAATATAATTGTTGATATAAGCCTTAGATCTGCCATTTTGCTTTTTTATGTTTGATCGCTCTGTACTTTTGTTTCTGTTTTCTTTTTCCTGCCTTCCAGTAGGTTCCTTGAACATTTTTTTTTTTGAATTCCATTTTGATTTTGCTATAATGTTTTTAAGTGTTTCTTTTTGTAGTTTTTTAGTGTTTTAGAGCTCTTTGAGTGTTTTCTCTAGGCATTCATTACCATATATATACATATATAGCATATATATATATATATATATATATATCTTATCAGACAGAGTCCACTGGAGTCAGTTCGAGTAAAGTATAAAAACTTTATCTCTTTTTATATTACTTTACTCTCTCCCATTTATAATATCATTGTCATATTTCCTCTCCATACACTGAGAACATTAGACCATTAAATTTTTTGCTTCAGTAATCACACATAATTTTAAAAACTCAAGAGTAGAAGGACAGTCTATTGTATTCACTCATTATTTTGCTCTTTCTGTGTTCTTTCTTTTTTCTTGATGTTCCAAGTTTCCTTCTTTTACCATTCCTGTTTTGTTTAAAGAACTTCCTTTAGCCATTCTTTTAAGATAGTTCTTGTGGCAATAAATTATCTTGGTTTTCCATCATCTGAGAATGTCTTGATTTCCTTTTCATTCCTGAAGGATATTTTCACTGGATATAGAATTCTGGGTTGAGAGTTCATTTCTATTAGCACTTGAAAAATGTTGTGTCACTCCCTTCTGGCCTCTGTGGTTTCTGATGAGAAATCTGTCACTCATATTCAGATTTTTTTCCCGTAGGTAAAAGGTAATGTATCATTTTTCTTTAGCTGCTTTCAAGAATTTTTCTTTGTCTTTAGTTTGCAGATGGGAAAAGAAGTCAGGTCCTCCATTTGTCCTCGGTTGACACTCAGGGTGGGAGAGGCTTCTTGTTACTACTAGGGAGGATGGGAGTCTCCCACTAGGCCTTCACTGATACAATGCTGGCTGCGGAGCAGTGCCTCATTACTGCTCCCCATTTAGACTCCATTGACATGGTGAAGGAAAGAGGTGGCCTTGTTACCACTGAGTGTTGGTGAAAGTTCTAACTCTCCTCTAGGCCCCCTCTGACATCATCCTAGTGGGGAGGGGAAGGGCCATCAGACAGAAGTGGAAGTTCAGGCTCTGCTTGCAACTCACTGACACCACAAAGGCTGGGCATGGGGTGAGGTAGTGGTTCATTATTGCCTGGCAGGATTGAAAGTTCCACCTCTTCACTTAACCTTCTTTGATACCACCCAGTGGGGGTGTTGGGGTGCCTCATTATAGCCTCATGAGTGTAGAAGTCTAAGCTCTTTACTTGGTCTCAGCTGGAAGAGGGGTAGTGGGGCCGTGGGTTTTTTTTCTGTGATATTTAGCTGGAGTCTAGTGGTTATTATCTAAAAGTTTTCATCATTGTGAGACTGTCTCTTCTGCCTTGTGAGACTGTCCTTTGGCTAGAGAGATCAGGCTTTTCTTGGGAGTTTTGTCTGAACCCTTTGGCATTTTTTGAGTTGCTATCTTCTCTAGTATCGTGTCTTAAATACATGAGGCAAAAGAACACCCAGAAAACTCACCACCGTGTCATTCCTCAAGTCCTGAGTTTCCTAGCTGATCTGCCTCTTCTCTCTAGAGTCTTATGTTTCTTTTATATACAATATCCAGGGTTTTAGTTATAGTTAGTTGGGAAGAATAGGGGAAAGTATGTCTGTTGCATCTTCCTGGGAGGACATATACTTCCTTTTAAGGGAATGTGTACTAATATCAAGTACTTAACCCCAAATCAGATTTGCAAGGCCATATCTACATCATGCAGAGTCCATGACAGTCAGCCATCTCTCACTGTTGCCATTTCCCCACAGGAATTTATGCAAATAACATTCATAAAGGAATCATCAGCTTCTGAGGGGTCTATCCAGGATCTTTAGATTAGAGCAACAAGTCCTGGGGGTGGAAATGGCCCACAGAAGTGAGGTACATAGTCTGTTCAGATAGGTCATGTGTTTCTTTATTGAGAACTAATTCGAATACAATTCGTAATTAGAGGGTTGTTATAATGCAGAAATTGTATAGGTTTATATATGATTTCTTCCAGGCACTTTGAATCCACCATGGGCAAGACTTCTCACAATTAAAGAGAAAACCTTGACAGTATATAAAATTCTAAAAAAAGGAAAAGAAAAAAAGGCCAAATCCTTTACAATAAGTATTGGCTGGTTTAGTGACTTCAACAACCTCAACGTTTTCTACTACATTAATTATTTGAGGGAACTGAGAGTGTAGATGTCAGAACTGCAAAAGCATTTCCCCTGTGCTTTAAAAAAAAAAAAAAAAAATTACTAAAGCGATACTTACATCTGGGTCAGATTAGGTTTTTATTTTGATGCTGATCTCTGTTAGAAGTAAATACTCTCAATGATCTATGTCTCAGTTTAAGGCTGCAAAGGATCTACTATCTTATGCTGGATGCAAATGCACATGAGATTTAACTGTGCTACTGGTTTTTGTTTTTTATTAGAAGTGATATTGTGTTCCACTGATTATAAAATTATAAAATTTTAAGTAGTGTTCTCCTAACCCTATTTTCCCTAGAAGCATGATTTTGCAGAATGTGAGTTTTTTCAGTAATGTATAAATGGTGTTATAGCATAAATGCCCCTAAGGCTACAGATAGGCCCAGTTCAAGTCCACTTACTGGCAGAGAAAAAGGGCTGAAGGAGAAACCATACACATTGCCAACCCAGCCTAGGAAACTGGGGGTGTAGGGAGTTGCCAATAAGGAAGGGTGCATGAACAAAGTCTGAGAAACTGAATGTTAAGTACTTTAGCTCTTATCCTCCACTCAGGTTCCAGATTTCTAGGAGCCAGGCAGAATAATGGAAGAATCATCTCTGGAGAACTTGATAAGAGTAAAGATGCAAAAATACTAATATCAGGAGCTCTCCAAATGGTTCATCCATTACTTTGTGAAGTTCAAGAATCACAAGCCATGCATACACATGCTCAAGCTTCCAATAAGCTTTTTAGTTCTTAACTCTTTAATATAAGCAAACAACCAAGTCACACATCTAAGGAAACCAAAAAAAAAAATCAGTTTGGAGGAAACACATACTATTCAGTGAAGAAAACTTCAAAAATATTATTAATATCCTCAGAGAGGAAAGAGAGAACATAGCATCCATGAAACAAAAATGGAAGGCTATAAAAAAGAGACCACCCCATGAAATAAAAGGAGCCAAAACATAAAAATTTTAAAAGGCAACCAACCTAGCAGATGTAACATCCAAAACAAACAAATAAACAGGAATTACAGAAAGAGAAGACAGAGAAAATGGTCGAATGAAAGTCAACAAAATAATTCAAGAAAATTTTCCAGGATGAAAAGATGTACATTTCCAATTTGGAATGGCCACTGAAAGCATAGCATAATGAATTTTGTTTTTTAATCCCATATAAAAGAAACAAAAAACCCACATCATGTCATATTCTTGTGAAATTTCAGAACTCTGGGGAAAAACAGAAGGTCCTGAGAAGATCTGGCATGCTTCAAAAAGGAAAAAACAGGTCACATACAATAAAACAGGAAACAGATGGCTTTAGTTTTCTCAAAAGCAACACTAGAAGTGAGATTGAAGAACAAGAAGCAATGGAGCAATGTCTTCAACATTCCTCTAAATTCAGCCAAACAATTAATCAAGTATGAAGAAAGAATGAAGATATTTTTAGATACTCCAGGACTGCAAAAATTTACATCCCACACAATCTTTTAAAAAAAACTACTGAATATTGAGCTTCACCAAAATAAGAGCATAAACCAAAAAAAGAAAAGACATGGAGGAGAAAGAAGACAGAATTGAAGATAAACTCAAGGTGGAATGATGAAGGAAGATCTTGGGTTGATAACTGTGCACCGAGTTCAGATGACAATAGTCCAGATTGAAGCATTGTCACCAAGACAGCCATGATGAAGAACTGTTACCCTTTGGATACCTGCTGCCATGCACTGCCTTTTTAATGGAGGACAGAATGCCTACTGAACTGGGCTCATAGTATTATCTACACTTAGCCTATCTTGAGCATATGCTTATTAATTAAGCTCCTTCTTTCTTCTTCTTGCCCTACAACCTGGATCAACTGAAAACATGTAGATTGTATGCTTCTATCCAATGTACCTCAGTCCTTAGCATGTATCAAAATCACTGTTGGGCTTGTTAAAACACAGACTGTTGGACCCCGACCCCAGAGATCCTATTTAGTTGATCTGGACTGGGACCTGGGAATTTCTTACAATTTCCCAGATACTGGTGCTGCTGGCCAAGGAACCATTCTCTGAGAACCATTATTTTTTATCTACCCTTGAGTGCTGGGGTTGGTCATGGTGAGCTGGGAACAGAAAACACAGAATCCTTCCACCTAGTTTTCCTCGGGATATCCCTGCCCAAAATTCCTGGCCTGCTGATGTTTTGACTTTCCCAGGATTCATTCAAGACTTTGCCCACAAACTTCTCCAGAAAGATATCTTGTAAACCATGTCCACGAGACATCCAGTGAATTTTCTCCCAGAAGCTTTCTTCTAACAATGGCAATATAGCTCTTTCCTTATTCAGCTAGATTTGAACTGCACTTATGTTTTTTATGTATGTTTATGCATGCATTCATACATAGATGATTTTTTAAATTGTGTGTGAGAAAATTATGAACACAGAAGTCAGGAAATGGTTACCACGAGAGGAAAAATGGTGTGATCAGGACAGGGTACATGGAGGATTTCTAAGATACTGGAATATTCTATAGATATACGGATGTCCTTTTTGTTATTAGTCTTTGAAGACTAATAAGACATATATCTTATTTATTTTATATGAATTATACAGTTCATTATTTTTTTTAAAGAGAAAAGAATGCCTTCCTATTGAACAGTCCCTCTCAAAAAAAAAAAAAAAAAAAAATAGTCAGGAGGGAGAGAAGATAACTGAGGGAACATGCTCCTCCAGGACAAAGGCAATAACAGATTTGATGAGAGGATGCTTGAGACAATAAACCCAAATCGGGGTTCAGATTGTCCCCATTCACAAACCCGTCCGTTCCCTTCATCCAGTGGTCAACCCATTCAAAGATGTGTAATAATCAGATGGCAATCAACGTGAACCCTATATATAAAAATTGATAAAATGGCAAGAAAGGAAAAAAATTTTTTCAGCAAAGAATTAATGAAGAACAGACATCACAAGAGGAATTACCCAAAGACTGCTGTTACTGGATTGACTAAGTAGAGTTGCTGATACTAACAAAACTTGTTGAAAATCATTGACCAAATGTCCAGGGGCAGGGGGCAAGGATTCATTGAACTTCCCTGAGCAAAGCCTGGAACAAAAAATTTACCAAGGTCTTTGAAGGTAGAGGAAAAAGAAAACAGCATGAAGGTAAAATAGCCTGCGCTAGATCCTCTTAGGGGGCTGCCTGCCTCACCTCCAGGAGCTGCCAGGGTTGAGTGAGTTGAGCGCTCACCTGCATTGTCTAGACTAGAAGATGCTACTCCTGGCTATAGCTGATTGGTCCAAGGATACACTCAAACCAGCCAGCTCGACCCAGTTCTCCAGAAATGAAACTGAGACAAGGATTTATTGCAGTAGAGACACTGGTAGCAGGGTTCTACTTCCCAACGTTTGGCTGGTCTTCAGTTTCTTAGATGAATGAGATAATCCTGTGTCCGTCCAATACATTTCCTTTTTGCTTAAACTCGCCAGGGTCTGTTTTGTTACTTACAACCTAAAGAATCTTAATTCATGCAGCCTTGTAACTATTTTCAGGAGAAGCCTCCCAGAATCTGCCTTCTGAATACTTGAGTTAATCTATTTTTTCAAAATGATTCCATGTCAAGCACTTAAGATTCCTGGAAGCAGTATGACACATACTGTTCTCTTTATAATGAACTCATTTTCCCCTGAAGAGAAGCAAGTCAGCTGCACAGCAGGCCTCAGGGGTAATGGCCTGATAACACAGCTTGGATAACGGCACTAGTGTCTGATCACCTGAATATTCAGAGGCACATGGGGATTGGCAACCAGACAATGTTCTCATTTACACTGGGAAAACATTCCCAGAAACCAGGTGAATCACCCAATCCAGCTTGCTTGTTTATATCAATTCTATCTTTACTGTTAATATTTTCTTTTCATTACAGGAGTGGAATAGATAAAATACTCTATAGTAAGTAGTAGTCATAATTAGCTAGTTGAATACTCAGTTTTCAGATATTATACTGTACTGATGTATTCACATAACCCACAAATTAACCCTATCTAAATAAGAAGTATTAATAGCAGTTCAGTAGTTGATGGAGTAATACTCCGTAATTCAGCAATTCAGCATTTGAGCAGTTTAGAAACTTAGATCTTTTGTCTTAAGAAACGCTCTCTCCAAATCCTGAAGTCCCCAGTGTACACTGACCAGGGATTAAGAGATTATAGAGTATATGAATCCCCCACATCCACACCTCTCTCTCTCTCTCTCTCTCTCTCTCTCTCTCTCTCTCTCTCTCTCTCTCGTAAATCTCAGAGCTATATTTCTGACTTTGTCCTAATTTCAAGGTCACATCTTTTAATGCCATAGGATTAACTACCCCCAGGATGACCGAGAAAGAATCATAATTACCTTCAGAGAAAATGCCTCCCTATCACTTAAAAAACCCATCTAAATCCCTTTCTTATCCTTTAAATTCAAAATCTTCATTCTTGATGTGAGAAAATTGTAACAATGTTATTATTCAGAAAAACGTTAGCAAGGCCTATGTTCTCTCATAAAAGATACCAAAGTTTATACATGTAAAGGCTTCTGCCAGTTTTTCCAACTCCCCATGTTCTACGTGGCCAGCTCAGTAGGACCAACATGTTCACAACTGTCCTCTGTGAGCCGGTTCATAGCTCTGTCATTCAGAATACCTGGAGATGCAGTGACCAGGTGTGAAGACTTAACATTCTGTTTATTTCAGGTGAAGACACACCTTTCACCTCACAAATCCATCCTACAGCTTTTATGTGATTTTATAAAATTATAAATGATATATATATATAAACTATATTTTTATAAACTCTAGATCTAGATAGATATAGAGATTAATTTAGTGCATCTTCCCACACTGAAACCACCTCAGCAAGAGCATTTGCCACAGGATGTTCAATGTCGCCTGGCATCTGGAAGCCTTGACTCATTCCTGCTGCTGTGTCTAGGAAATGGAGCAAGAATGGCCGGGATAACCTGCACTCTCAGCACCATTCATCTCCAAAGCTACATTACATCTGGTTCAGAAACTTACAAACACAGAAATGCAACATACATGAGCATAACAAGTACATACAATAGCTCCAGGAACTACCTTTGTTTAGATCAAGGAATGTCAGTTCTGGTCTCTCCACCCATGTCCCTAAGTTTACCCAATGGGTTTGTCTTCTCTGGCCACTTATAGTTCAGCTCAAGCTAAACCTCTGCCTATGTCATTCTAGCCACTTGTAAGCAAGTGTCTCTAATTCAGTTTCGCTATTTATATCAGTTTGATTTCACTAATCTTTAGGCCCTTGTAATTTGAAATTTATTTAGGGGCTATTTAAAAAGTAACAACATATATGAAAATTGATGAGATGCAGACAGAGTCAATCATACATTCATGTAACAAACATATATAGTGAGTTCCTTCTATGTGCTAGACATTGTTTCAGGTGCTAAGGACAAAACAATGAGCAAACCTGATGAAAATCTCTAACTTCATTGAGCTAAACTTTAAGGAAGGAAAGTTAAACATAAATAAAATAAGTGAGCAAACTATATGGAATTTTAGAGGGTGTAAGTGATATGGAAATAACCAAAGCAGCAAAGAAAGGTAGAAGTAGTCAGAGCAGGGCTGCAATTTTAAAGAGACTGGTCAAGGAAGGCATCAGCAACAAAGTAACATGGAGGAGGTAAAGGAAAAAGCAATCAGGTACCTGAGGGAAGAGTATTCCAGAGGAGCTAGAGCAAAGAATGGAAGAGAATAGTACAAAATGAGGTCTTATGGGGAGGAGGAAAGAGAGACGAGCATGACCACTACATATGGTTGTATAGGTTGTTCACTATACAAAGATACCAGGCCAAGGGGTTAAGTAGATGCTAAAATCAAGCCCATATCTGCTCACAAAGCCATGCATCCTGGTGCAAGTTGCACCCACCTGGAGAAAGGGGAGCCTTTTCTCTAATTCACAAGAGACATGCATGGTAAGAACTGGTCCTTGGCAGGGGTGGGTCACAGAGCATCAAGGTTTTCGAGCAAAGAAGAGAAATCTGACTTATGTTTTAAGAGGATAGCTCTAGCTCCTGTGTTAAGAATAAATTGTGAAGGGATTGGTGGGGGTGTCAAGTGTGGAAGCAGGGAGACCAGAGTGGAGGATAATCTAATAAACCAAGTACATGACGATGGTGGCTTCGACCATGGTGATAGCAGCGGACAAGGTGAGAGGTGGCTGGATTCTTGGTACATTCTTAGAGGAGAGCCTTCAGGATTTGCTGACAAAAAGATGTAGGACCACCAGAGAAGTCAAGGATGACTCCAAAGTTTTGGGCAGGAGCAACTGGAAGGATGACATTGCCATTGAATGAGATAGAAAGTCTACAGGAGAAGTAGTTTTCAGGGAAAGATGAGTTCAGTTCTGAACATGATAAACTTGAGATGCCCTTTAGATATCCACATGGTGACAGTGGAGGATCTAACTAATATGTTCAGTGTAGAAGACCAGACTGAAGAAATAAATGTGAGCATTGTAAGTCCCATAGATGGTAAATAAAGCTATGAGGCTGAGAGAGATCATCAACAGAGACAGATGAGCAACAAGAACCAAGGGCTGCTCCCTGGGGCTCTCTAATAGAGAGAGAGGAGAAAAGGAGGAAACAGCAAAGGTGACTGTGATGGAGCAGCCCGTGTGACAGTATGAAAACATGCTGATGCCCATGTTCTCAGAAGCCAAGAGAAGAAAATGTTTCAAGAAGGAAGACGTTATCAGCTGTGCCAGAAGCTACTGAAAGGGCTAAGAAGACATGGTCTGAGAATAATACTTAGCAGTGGAGAGGTTTGGGAGCATTCTAAGAAGTATTCACAACCTGAACACCTTTATTTCAAAGAAAGATTAAAAACAAACATCCAACTTAAGAAGCTAAAAACAAATTTTAAATAATACGAAAAAAATATTTTTCTAAAATTGTAAATTAACTAACAAAAAGGATTAATTGTAGGGTTTTCTAAACCCTACAACCCTAGGATTGATAATTCCAAGGGTTGGTTCTGTAAAAAAGACCAATAAATGAGTAAATAAGTCTCTGGTAAGACACAACAAGAAACAGAAAACACACACACACACACACACACACACACACTTAATGTTGAGAAAATGAACATCACTCTAGTTTCAAAGATTTAAAAACTGTAAGAACACATGTCATGTACAACTTCAGGCCAATAATATTTTTACCAAGAAAATGGATTCTGTTCTGGAAATAAAATATTACCAAAAATAACTTGAAGAAAGGGAGGAAAAGGGACAGCTCAACAATCTTTGAATGGTTATTAAAGACATGTGTCTCTAAAAACAGCAAACATAGATAATTTTAAGGCCAAAATTATTTTATTAAAACTGAAAGAACACATATGAGTAATTCCTAAGTCATTTCAAAAAACAGACAAATATGGAAGCTAGAATAATCTTGATAGCAAAGTTTGACAAAGACAACATTAAAAAGAAAAAAATGCAAAAAGTTCTTGTCCCCAAGGAGATTATGTTGGGGGAAAGAGGCTCAAACAGGTAAATGAATGAACGTAATATACCACCAAGTATTTACAAGTGCTATGAATTAAAATTTTAAAAAAGAAAAAGGCATTTTCACATAAGAATAAAGATCAAGCCTTAGCAAAATGAATTTAGATTATTAAAAATAATAACACATTATAAACAAGTACTATCTATTCCAGGAATGCAAAGATAATGAAATATAAGAAACCCATCAATAACTCTTCTTTCATTAGTAGGTTAAAGAAACATTATGTAATCATCTTGATAAACTCTAGAAAAAACTTGACAAAATTCAACATTCATTCAAGAAAAAAAGGGGGGAAGGGAAAAAAAAGAGAAACTTACGGAATTAAAAACAGAAAAAAATTCACTTTAATGGCATTTTTCAGCAACAAGAACAAAAAAAAATGATATAACATTTTAAAAGAGCAATTTGGTAGCAATTATCAACATTTAAACTCTCACATCATTTGATTGATGAATCCATGAAGTTATTCTCTAGTAATATTTACAAGCACTTGGAAAGATATAAAGACATTCATTGCAAAATTTTTACAATAGCAAAAAATGGCTACCAATTAAGGGAATATTAAATAAATTGCAATCCACCTACTCAATGAAATCCTGTGCTACCATTACAGAGTGGGATAGCTCTTTATAGTCTCACTTGGCCAGAGGTTCCAAACAAGAGTACGTGAAGAAATAAAATGCAGAATAATGTACATTGCATGATGCTATTTTGTTTAAAATGTATATGCTCCTATAGGTAGAGAGAAAATATAGTTAAAAAGAGGCTATATGCCAAGTATATAGCTAAACACCTGCCATGGTTACCTCTGAGGCGTGTGGGTGCAGATATATTTTCTCTGTTATTCTTTTATTCAAAAAAATATGTATTGAAAGCTTACATTGGGCCATCCAACAAGTGATAGTTCTAAATTATCAGATTTTTTTTGTATGTATTAATTTAGGGCTGGAAGAAAATATTTTATTTTATTCATTTTCTGAAAAGCAACAGATGCATAAGGTACAAAATTCAAGGCACAGAAGGGTAAGGAATGAAGAACCTCTCTCCTCATCAGGCCTCACGTCATGAATCCATTTCCCCCCCCCCCCCCCCATCAGAGCCATCCACTGCTGCCAGCTTCTTACACATCCTCCCAGAGATATTTCACATACACAGGAGCATGTGTGGATTGAAAGGACATTCACTCCTCCTTAGTCAGGGCAGGTTTCTCTTCTCTGTATGTCAGTGTGTGAGGAGCAGAAAGCTAAGGTGCTGGGCATGAAGCACCAGCCTTCAGTGGAGTCATTCCTAGGAATAAACCTCTTGTCTCATTAGCCAGTCTCAGCCACACATCATCACTGTGATCTCATCAATAAAAGGATCCTTCCGCAAACCTGCCCTCTAACCCTTCAACTCCTGCTGGGGTAGCAGGGCAGTTGCTCAGCAGCAGGGAGGGGGAGGGGACTCCAGTTTTTCAAACAGCTCTCACCCATTCCTCCTCCACAACTCACCCCAAGATCCAGAGGCATCTTGGTGCTGTCAGCTACTACCTGTGTACATCAGGGACCTATGTACCTTACAGCACCACAAATAAGATACAACACAAAAAACTACGACAAACTCAACAGCAACAAAACAAGCAATTCAGTTCAAAAATGGGCAAAGGACTGGACTAGACCTTTCTCCAGAGAAGATATACAAATGACCTACAAGCACATGAAGAGATGCTCAACATCACTAGCCATTAGGGAAATACAAATCAAAACCACAATGAGATGCCACGTCACATTCCTGAAGAGGGCTATTATCAAGAAAAGGAAAATACCAAGTGTTGGTGAGGATGTGGAGAAACTGGGCCCCTTTTGCATTGCTGGTGGGAATTTAAAATGGTGCAGCCACTGTGGAAAACAATTTGGCAGCTCTTCAAAAAGATAAACATAGAATACCATATGATCCAGGAATTCCAGTCCCAGGTATATACTCAAAAAAATTGAAAGCAGGGACTTAGATACTTGTACAGCCATGTTCATCACAGCATTATTCACCATATCCACAAGGTGGAAACAACCCAAGTGTCCATCAACAGATGAACTGATAAACAAAATATGGTGTTTATATCTGCACACACACACACACACACACACACACACACACACAATGGAATATTATTCAGCCTTGAAAACAAATTAAGTTCTGACACATGCTACAACATGGATAAACCTCAAAAGCATGCTGAGTAAAATAAGCCAAACAAAAAGGACAAATATTGTTATGATTCCACTTATACGAGGTACTCAGAATAGCAAATTGGGACAGACAGAAAGCAGAACAGAGTTTACCAGGGGCTGAGGTAGAGAACGGAAAGCTAGTGTTTAATGGGTACAAAATTTCTGTTAGAGATTATGAAAAAGATCCGGAAAATGGAGGTCTGCACATTGTTAATATAGTTAATGCCACCAAACTGTATATTTAAAAGTGGTTAAAGTGGTAACTTTTATGTTATGTTATGTTATGTATGTGTGATAGACGACACACACTGAGAAACCAGTAATCAGAATGAGGGTGCTTTGTTAACTACATTTTCCGGCAAAGTTAGACTTGAGCAGAAAACTTTTTTTATTTCACCTCGCATTGAAAAATCTGTCTTAAACATATGATGTCACTTTCCTCCTAATGACCCCAAGTAACTGAGAACCTTCAGGCGAACACCAGTGAACACTGCATGAGCCCCAGTAAATGATTGGCAGGCAGCCCCGTCTGCCCACAGCTGGGTTTCAGGGCGCTGCAGTGTTTCAAGACATTTGAATTTGCTGCCAACTTTTAAAATTAAAAAAAAAAATCTCGATCTCCAGCTTTTCTCTAAAATCAGAGATCTAGTGGCCCTGGGCTCACAGGCGTGCATGGGCACGAGGGGCTGAAGGCGAGAGCCCGCTGCTGCCCTGGTTCCCACAGTGCCCTGGGCAATTCACCACCATCCCACCCCACCTACTTCCCTCCTTACATTACCTGCCTGGCCCTGTGGGCATTTTAGATTTCAACCTCTTTTAGTGGGGGTCAAAAATAGAAATGAACAAGTGAATCTATAAGGAGCTGGAAAGACTGTCATCTTAGGATATTTGTTTTTAACGGCCCATTTTTCATTCATGTAAATGATGGGGGTGGAATATATTTAATTTAAGGTACGTTGAGAAAATGTTAGTAAAGATTTCATTTTTTTATAAACTGACATTTTATAAAAGTGACAGCGAATTTACTTTCCTCGGGTAATTGTATCCTCGGGTAACAATACATTTAGAGAACAAAATGGACACTAGAACACTTTATAGAGTCACAAAATCAACTGAAATCTACTTAGAAAACGAGTAATCAAAAGAGACTACCTACCCACCCAGAACTGAGCTGTCATAGCAAATCACTGGGAAGAAGTAATAGCAAGAATGTGTAAGTGATACACTCAGGCTTTATGTAGGTATTTGGGAATCGTAGATGGGAGAGCACATTGGACTGGGGATTTCAATTCCCACTGCCACTTCCTGGCTGTGGGAGATTTGACACAGAATGAGAATGTTTCCCATTTTGAGTTCCGCTGATGAGTTAGTGCCCCCGGCAGTGCTCTGCAGGCTGTAATGCAGCGGGCGGATGGAAGCTAGTACGTGTCTGCAGCTTCCATCAGCTCAGTGCTAGTCACAGGTAGTCTCTGAACTGATGGGGCCATAGGTCCTGGTTACCGGTCTGCAGTAAGAGAAACACCAAAGGTGACTGAGGAAACCTTTGGAAACAGCAACTTGATGTTGCTGCTTCAACCGAGCACGTGATGAGTGGCTGCTCTGAGCAAGGTACAGACCGGTCAGTATTAGCAAACTCACAAGCTGAGGAGCCTGTAGCGTGAGCTACATACAGTTTGGGAGCAGCAGGACTGTTTGTTTTCAGGTTAGTTTGTCGATTAAAACCCTGAAGTGTATAACACCCTGAAAACCATAAGCATTGTTCATAACTTACTTTATAATTATTTAAATGTTACGCAAGCCTTTTAAAAACTCTGGTAGCTAAACAAGCTTCACAGGATATTTTTGCAAAAAAGACGTACTTTTTCTGAATGTAGCAAGAGCGGTTAATCAAATAATGACAACAGGAGTGATTCTAAAAAAAGAAAGATAAAAGAGTTTGTACCAGTTTTACTCAGAATATGATCCCTCTTACTCGTATACTAGGTTTGTTTGGTTTTATAGCTCTAAGTGATGGTCAAGTGCTAAAACCACAGCGTGTTATTTGTAGAAACATATAGCTAGTGAAACAATGGAGCCACCTAAATTCCTAATTTTAAATGGTATTTGCATTAAAAAGTAAGTTCAAAACAAAAAAATATATATGGAAGAAAAAATATTGGATTAAAAAGTTGACAAATGTTTAATATTTCATACACAAACATTTGTGCTCTGAGAGCTTCTTAAAAAATAGCACTTCATGTTGCTGAAACTAACAAACCATATGCAATTGACATTAAATAAGGACATGAAAGACTGAATCAAAGATTTTTGCTTCAAATTGCTTGATGAATGTACAGCAAAAAATGTATTTCAGGTACCACTTTCTCTAGATTGATGTTTCCAGAAAATGACTAAGAATATGAAAGATTAACTTAATGAATAAATGAAGCTAGCAAAATATTCTTCGTTGCAAATTGATGAATGCACAGATGCAGCTAACATATAAAGTCTTTTTTTAAGTGGAACACATTTAATGGACTATATAACTTGATGAGTTTGATCATAAGTACACATCATGAAACCATCACCATAATCAATGCCATAAACGTAAATATAAATATGATTGAATGTAATGATGATGATATGATATGATATGAAAAAAGAATTCTTTTTCTCAGCTTTATTGCCAACCAATACAACTAGCTGTGAACTACATAAGATTGAAAGATTAGTGTCCACACTGTGGGTTGGAGTCTAAGTTTCAGGGAAGTATATTCTGATGGCGTAGCTGCAACGATGGAAAAGTATTCCCGGGTTGTTACTCAAGCTAAGGAGTAACAATGCATTGCTTCCTTTACCAAAAAAAAAAAAAAAACTATGAAAAACGTCAGCAGAATTAAATGTGCTCAGTGACCTAGTGAAAATTTTGAGTTGTATAAAGCCTAATGCATTAAACTCAATATTAATCCCTTTATTATGTGGGAATATGAAAGCTGATTATAAAGAATTGTTATTGCTACAGAAGTACAATAGTTATGAAGGGAAAACATGGACAATGTTTGAGCTAAGAACAAATTCATAATGCTTCTGAAAGATGAAAAATCTATTTGGCCACATTTTCCAGATGTGAGTTAGATAGCCAGATTTGCTTTTTTGTCTGGCATCTTCAGTATTGTTCATGATCTTCACACTTCTATGAAAAGGAGGAATGTGATATGTTTTTCAAAGGCACACAGCATGAAAGGACAAGAGGAAAGTTGGAAGTTCTAAAAAAAAAAAGCAGAGTTTCTACAAGTTCACAATTGTCAATGAAGGGAGTAATAATCCTGATGTTTTCCATCTGTGAAATATTATCAAACACCTTATAAATTTGATAGTTTGATTATTTTCAATCCAAAAAATTTCATATATAAGAATTCATAGATCCCAAAACTATTTCTTTCATCAAAATATGATTTATATTTAATAATTTTACACTGTAAATTATTGGAACACATCACCAATAAAAGAATTAAAATGCATTTTGAAAATAATGTATCACTTGCTTCACTGTGTTAAAATGGAATATCCTGAGTATGTGGAAATTATTTTAAAATCTCTTCTACCTTTTTGGTCGACGTACCTCTGAGATACTCTACTATGAATGTTATTAAAACAAAACATAGACACAACTTAGATATACGTTATCTCCTGAAAGTAACACTATTAGCAATCCGACCTGGACTTGTCAATTAAAAACTTTAATGATGATAAGCATGTGTACATTCAAAATTCAAAGGCATTTAATATAGGGAACCATTATTTCCCTCATAACTTTAGTTATATTTGCCGAAAGGGTTGAGTGTACAGCAATTTCTATATTAATCACGCATATGTACAAGCTCAGTGTGTATAGTTTTGTATCTTTTTTCTTGTATGATGTCATTCTGATTATTTTTATGTAATTTTATGACCGTGAACCTAATTAAAAAAATGGGCCTGTATTTTGTACGTCTTCTCTTGATTTCATTTTTCTAGCAATCCGTTTTTATCGTCTTTTACAAAAGTATTAGTCTATGATGGATTGGAAGTTTTTTAAAAATCTAATCCTTCACCCCAATAGTTTGAGAAACACTCTCTAGCTCACTCACATATGGGTGGAAAAATCAAAATATTAGGTTTGACCAGCTAAAACTGCCAGTAATCGACACTTTTGACCTTCAAATGGCAATTTTACATGGTTTAACCCAGTAGATGTCACAAAGTTTATGTTCTGACATTTATACACTTTGATCTAAGAAAAGCCCCTATGTTCTTCTGGAACTATTTACTCTTCTTTTTTATACACATCTCTCGGATTTGATTTGGTTCCCCAATATTCAACTAAATTGGAAGTGGGAACCAGAGCTGCTATAGGCAGGTTTACTGACAACAACATGGAATGTGAACTAGGGGACACGGACACACACACACACAGTCCAAAATAGAACATTAATCACAAATAGCAGCTTCCTTCTATTCAGATTTGGCTTTCAGGAAGATCAGAACTGTTAACAAAACTAACAAGACTTTGCGTAATTGTCTGGTAGGACCTGGTTAAGCCTGGTTGAGATGGTCAGACCTTAGCCCTCTTGCACATTCATCCATCCATTTGTAACCCCCTTAGTATGTCATTGAAATGAAAAGACATGATGAATGAAGTTTGTTATAACTGAAAAGAATCTTCCAGTGAGGGGAGGTCCGTCACACCCAAGACCCATACCTGTCCATCAGCATCCAGACACTTCAGATTACAGCGAACTACAGCTTGAGCAATGTTGACCAAAGTGTCCACTTGTAGACATTGTTTTGGCACTCCCAGTGTGTGTGTGTGTGTACACACAAACACAGAGAGGGTATGTGTTACTCTAATGGTAACCACTTTGAGCACCTCTTGTAATTGCAGAAGTCAAACGTGACTTGTATTCATATTTTGTTATTGGTATATATTGAGTATTACAATTTTAATACAGTTTTTTTCCTTTCTTAAAATGTGTACACATTTTTTTGGTACCGTGTGTGTGTGTGTGTGTGTGTGTGTGTGTGTGTGTATAATTGAGCCTCAATAGTGTTCAAATTAACAGTTTTTTCTGTTTTATTTTGTTGTTAACAGCATTCAATGCTGACAAGGACAGAAAGGGAAGGATTCAGTTATTATAAATGAATAAAGCCTTACTGGAAAACAATTTCATAATATGGTATCCCAAGCCCCCAAAAATACTTATGCTTTTTGACTCATTGTTCTGTTTCTAAGAAACGCTATTTAGAAAATAATTAGATACAGAGATGCAGAATTGTGTGTAAAGATCAGAAACGACCTAAGTGTTCCACTAGAGATGAAGAGCTTCATCAACGATGATATGTCACCTTCCGCAATGAGGCACTGAGGAGGGCACAGCATCACTTCCGGGGTATTCCTGCCCCAAAAGGCAGAACCTGAATTCAATCATGAGAAAACACCAGACAAACCCAAATGGAAAGACATTCCATAAAGTAAATCAAGGTAACGAAAGGCAAAGAAAGATGGAGGAACTATCCCAAATTGGCAGAGACCAAGGAGACCCTACAACTAAATGCAATTCATGGTCCTGAGCATTCGCAGAACAATTGGTGAAATTTGGATAAGGTCTGGAGATTAGTTAAGAGTACTTTATAATAGTTAATTCTCTGGTTTTGACCATTGCATATTGTTATGTAAGATATTAACATTTGAAAAAGCTAGGGGAAAGGTATATTGAAAATCTTGGTACTATTTTTGCAACTTTTGGTAAAACAAGTTATTTTGAGATAAATAAAAAATTAAATACTGGTACGTTCAAACAGTGATTACGCAGCCATTAAAAAAATACTGATAATCTTAATGACATTAGAAAATGCTCACTATATAGTTTTGGTAAAAATGAAAACCAGGCAGTGGATTTGATTGTAAAGTACAAATGCAACTTTAAAAATTATACACTACATGCATTAAAAACTAAAACCCAGAAAGAATCCACTAAAATGTTAAGAATGGTTATCTCTAAGTAGATTACAGGTGATATTTTCTTTATTCTTTTTGCACTTTTGTTTTCCAATTTTTTCTTCAATGAGCATCTACCACTTTTAAAATTAGAGAAATGATATGTTTAGAAATACACCATGAATCACAAAAATTCATTTAGACATATTTCTTCAGCTTTGCTTTAATAAAAATATTTTTTCAATACTTTGAATTTTTAAAACTATGATTTTGATAAGCCAATAGTGATAAGTCTTGGCTTATGTGAGTTTCCTAATTTAACATCTGTAACCAAAATTGCTTACCAGCTATTTGGAGATAAATTCTTGGCACTATGCCCCCCTACATCCTGTGGAACTCATGTTGAAACAGTTGCTTCATTTCCACTAAATATCTGGAACCCGGGTCATCACAGAAGCTCTAACCTATGCCTGAATTCCAATCAAGAATAGAACAAACAGGAACTTTATCATTTCTCCTCAGCCTGCCACAAATCAAGACAAGAATGCATAGGAGTGTGTGCCACAGACTGGGAAACAAAAAAGAGAGCAGATCTTGCTGGGAGACAATTCAAATTAGCCACCAGGTGCCTTGGATGCCCTTCCTTCATATGACAGCCTTCTGAGTAATCAGGATACCGTGTTTCCCCGAAAATAAGACCTAGCTGGACAATCAGCTCTAATGCGCCTTTTGGAGCAAAAATTAATGTAAGACCCGGTCTTATTATACTATAAGATAAGACCGGGTCTATAATGTAATGTAATGTAACATAATATAATATAATACTGGGTCTTATATAATGTGTAAGACCCGGTCTTATATTAATTTTTGTTCCAAAAGACGCATTAGAGCTGATTGTCTGGCTAGGTCTTATTTTTGGGGAAACACGTTATTTAGCACTGCACAGCTGATGTGGTATAAGCATAACTCCTTATCCCAAAATACCTCATGAGATAATGTATAGGACTTATGTGTATGTGTCTGCTCCCTCCATCGACGCACTGGCCATTCCATAAATATCTCCTAATATACATGCATGTATTTCATAAATATTCCCCACCCCTACCATGACAAGTTTAAGGTCAGGCCCTGGTTCATCTCTCCAGACTTCCCACTCCCCACCTCAGAGCTAAATCCAGCCACAGTTTTGAGCTTGGTCCACCTTCACATGCTTACCCAGCTAGTCTTACGTTTCAACTGCTACTGCATCCCTGCCATCTCTGTGGAAACCTCACCTCTGCAGGCCACACCAGCTGCCGGTATGCAGGACCAGCTGCTTAGCCATTCGGCCCATTGCTGCTCTCCTGGACCCTCATGGCTTCACCAGCCTGTCTCCTGACCCTTCAGTGCAGCTCCTCTGACTCTTCTCCACCACCTGCTTTCTACCCTCGGCCTCCTGGGGGCCCAGTCTCCCCACACATAACATGCCAGGAAAAGACCAATTTATTTATACTGTCTTCTAGCCTTTGTTTTTACTTATTTATGACTAGGCTTGTTCCAGACAGGACGTAAGATAACATATACTCTGATCCTACCACGTTTTAGCAGGTGGGATTCTTAATCTGTGTGGCTTCTCACTGGGCTTCTATCTGCCCTTTGAAGCATAATGGGGCCCAAAAACAGTGTTTCTCTGTGACATCAGTTCCTGCCTCTCCTAGAACAGGCCAACAATCGTGGCAGAGGAACTCTCTTACCAAAAGCAAAACAGAGGCAAAGCACTGACTTGAACTACAAGCTAGAAGCCAAATGAAATGCCACGACAGCAATGACAACACTATGCTTTTTTTTCAATTACAGTTGACATAGAACATATTAGTTTCAGGTGTACAACAGTGATTAGACATTTATATAACTTATGAAGTGATCACCTCAATAAGTCTAGTACCCACCTGACACCATAGTTATTACAATATTATGGACTATATTCCCTATGCTGTACTTTACATCCCTGTGACTATTTTTGTAACTACCAATTTGTACTTCTTATTCCCTTCACCTTCTCTCTCACCTCCACCTCCATCGCCACACCCTTCCTATACCCATACCTATACCTCTGCCCATCTGTATCAATTAAAAACATGGACTCTAAAACCCAGCTTCCTGGTTCACATCCTCGTTCTGTTCCTTATGAGCTGTGTGCACTTGGACAACTTACTTAGCCTGCCTCTGCCGGGATCTCCTTATTTGTAAAATGAAGATAATAACAGTACCTACCATATAGATTGTGGTAAAGACAAAGTGAGTCCCCTCTGGCGACCATCAATTTGTTCTTTGTATCAGAGTTTCTTTCTGTTTTGTTCATTTGTTTTTTAGATCCCACATATAAGTGAAATCATATGGTACATGTCCTTCTCTGACTTATTTCACTTAACATAACACCCTCTGATCCATCCATGTTGTCGCAAATGGCCAGATTTCATTCTTTTTTATGGTTGAATAATATTACATTGTGTATATGTACCACTTCCTCTTTATCCATTCGTCTACTGACAGATACTCAGTTTGCTTCCATATCTTGGCTACTATAAATAATGCTGCAATGAACATAGGGGCGCATATATCTTTTTGAATTAGTGTTTTGTATTCTGCGGATAAATACCCAGAGGTGGAATTGCTGGGTCATAAGGTCATTCTATTTTTAATTTTTTAAGAAACCTCCAACCATTTTGCATAGTGGCTGCACCAATTTGCAATCCCGACAATGCACCAGGTATCCCTTTTCTCCATCGCCAACATTTGTTGTTTGTTGACTTATTGATGATAGCCATTCTGACAGATGTGAGATTTCTCATTGTGGTTTTAATTTGCATTTCCCTGATGATTAGTGATGTTGAGCATCTTTTCCTGTGTCTATTACCTATATGTCCTCTTTGGAGAAATGTCTATACAGGTCCTCTGCCCATTATTTAATCACATTGTTTTTTGCTGTTAGTTGTATGAGTTCCTTATATATTTTGGATATTAACCCCTTATCGGATGTGTCATTGGTGAATATCTTCTCCCATTTAGTAGACTGATGGCTGTTCGTTTGTTGATCTTATAGTGTCTGCAGCTCCCTTTTTTACCAGGCAGATGTTGCTCTCCAACTCCCCCTGCTGGACAGCTAGGCCCTTCCAAAGTCCACAGCCTCAGGCTGATGTGACACCCCTTTATGCCTCAAAACGTACAAACATTAAAGAGAAGTTACACTTGTTAATCATGTTTCACTAACTTCAATGCCACATTAGAGACAGGGGGAACCCCTCAGTGTAAAAAGATATGAACCACTTGTCAGAAAAGTAGGCATCTAAAAGTCTCCATTCTGTTCCTTTCTAGTTATGTGATATGAGGAAAGTTATTCTGAGTTTCCCTGGGCTTCACTTTCCTCATCCATAAAATGCGGGTGATGCTACCCACGCCATATGGCTGCTCTACAGATGACATGCGCTAATACTTGCCACAATGCCTGGCCTGCAGCAGACCAATCGTTTTTTCTCTCCCTTGGCACCCCAGCGACTTCATGTGTGAGATGGTAATACTTGCTCAGGCTACTGGTGGGACGTGGCTGGGCCAAGGGAGGGAACAGATGTGTGTCAAAACACTTTGTAAGCCATGAGGTGCTATGCTAATTAATCCATCAGTGCCTGCCTGTCACTTTGAAGAGACCAAGATGACAAGGCTAGTTTTGATCCTTGCAGAATGTTATAAATTTGTGGATAAAATGAGAGCGCATGAGAATAACTACACTTTAAAGCAGTGACTTACGCTTTACAGAAAAAGAACGATGGGGTCATAGAGGAAAGAAAAACTGGTTTGTGTCTAAGGTGGAGGGTGGGACAAGAATAATCACAATGGCTTCATGAGTGTGTTCACACTGGACCAGTTTCTTGGAACAAGTAGGATTTGGGGCAGCAGAAATGAGGAGAGGGCCTCCCGGAAACGTTCTGCACGCGAGGAGCTTACCTTGCTGCTTTTTCCAGGTAGAGCGTAAAACAACCAATGCAAATCAAAACTTCTTACCTCATCAAATATTACTCACCCCACTGACTACACTGAGAAAACAAAAACAAGCACAATATGGAACGGGCAATTTATAACAGCAAGATAAGGCTCTGATTTCTTCAGCACACTATCTAACATGGTAGTGATATTATAATAAACTATCTGAAATTAAGATGCTTGGTGGCTTATTCCATAACAACTTCACAGGAAAACATACTTTTCAATTTTTTGCAAGTTTTTCTATAAACTCACATGTGCTCAATGTAGAAAATAAGGAAGAAATAAGCATCATCCAATATACCATGATCAATATGCATTCATCATCAATATTTGGGTATATAGTTCTTCCATCTTTTATAAAAAAGCATGTTAAGAGCAGATTTCATATACATATTCTGCTGTTTTATTTTGCTTATTATTATAACACATATTTTCCCATTGTTGGGAACTGGAAGAGTCCACTCAGAACGACGTTGCTTTAAGACAGCCTAAGAACCTAATGTGTAGCAATTTAGAACAATGGAGACTTCTGGTTTCTAGTCCATTTAAAAGCTTACAAGTAATCATTCCTGTCCTCACAAGAAAAAAGCTGGACAAACTGATAATCAACGATCTTTCCCAGATGCATCAGAGAACTGAGGTCACAGGGTAAACCGAAGCCCCCAAAATTAGACACAGGCAGAGAGAGAGAATCACAGCTAACCGGAAGCAGAAGCCCACTGCTAGAGCCACTACCAGAGGAGCCCGTAAACTATAATTAATGAATTATTGGAGGATCCGTGTAGACAAGCTTAAGGGCCCCCATACTTTCATTATTGTATCCCCAGGGGCCCCACGAAGTTCTCAGAGGAAGGACTGGAGAATAAATATCCAGTGCTTCCAGCAGGGGGAGCAAAATGTAATCATTTGGAAATACACATAGAGAATTCTGTTCTCAACAAAATCCTGCCCTCACGGAAAACTATTTTGCCTGAGCCTAACAAATTTGGGTTTCACCAGAGCCTACCCAATCTGGGGGTAGGGAAATATTTGAATAAATAATGGCTGAGATATTCAAAATTAATGGTAGACACCAAACTCCAGATCCAGGAAGCTCAGAGAATGGGATAAGTGTCAAAAAAAAAAAAACAAAAAAAAAAAAACTATACCTAGGCATATCATACTAAGACTGCAGAAAATCAAAGACAGAGAAAATCTTGAAAGAAGCCAGAGGAGAAAAATAGAAATTACATCAAACTTGTCTTCAGAAACTACGCAAGCAAGAAAAAAGTGAAACATTTCAATTGTTGAAAGAAATGTAACAGGAAAGTGTTTTGGGGTCCCCAAGATCATCTTCTCATGTTCCATAACTCTCTAGAGGGATTCACAACACCCAGAGAAGCTATTATACTCATGGTTATGGTTTATTAAGTATTATAGTAAAAGTATACAGATTAAAATTAGAAAAGGAAAAAGGCACCCATGGCAGAGTCCTGGAGAAACCGGGCTTCCAGCTGTCCTGTCTCAGTGGAGTCACACAGACAGCGCTTCATTCTCGGAAATGATGTGTGACACGTGTGAAGTGTTTCCCGCTAGGAAGCTCACTGGAGTCTTACTATCTGAGGTTTTTATGGCGAGACCACATGATTGTCCTTAGCTACTCAGTCTCTCATCCCCACCAGAGGTCAAGCTGACACAGGGTGGCTGGCCCAGGGTCCCAGGTGAACAAAAACAGATGCTCACCATAAATCACATTCAGTTTACACTATCGGAAATGGCCCAAGGCCCCAGGTTTACAAACACACTCTTCTCAGACAGGATATCTCAAGGACTTAGAGGTTATCTCTCAGGACATGGTCAAGAATCAGTCCTGAAGAACTTTGCAAAGTATGGAGTTTGGACAACCCAGGCCTGATGAGTTAATACTTTCCTACATAGGAAGCCATCAAGGAAACAGTTGCCTAGAGAGGAATAAGCTCACCAGATGGTATTAGAATTAGACAAAGCTCCTTGGTTCTGTGTACCCCTCTCCCATGTAGGCAATATGTCCTCAGCAGAACATATACTAGAATATGGCCAATCAGGAAGGTCATCAATGTTCCTATCTCCTTGCTGAAGAGTCCATCATTGGGAAGAGGACTTCGCAGGAGCTTCAAATCCCTGGTAGAACATGGGATTATTGCCCTAGGATATTAGTGTGATGCAGAGAAAGGAATTGTAGGAAAGGTCCTATAAAGACACAGTAAGACAACAGCCACCTAGAAGGCAATAAGAAAGGGCACAGGAGAAACCAAACCCATTGACATGTTGATCTTGGACTTCCAGCCTCCAAAACTCTGAGAAAATACATTTCTGAGTTTGTCACCCAGTCTGTGGGTTATTTTGTTATGGCAGCTTTAGCAAACTAATACAGGCATAAATACCAGGAGGCCAGGATCCCTGGGAGTAATTTTAGAAGCTGCCACAGAAGATGTTGGGCTAGCTTATTATCTAGGCCCTTTTATGCAATCATCTTTTCAGAGGATCCTCTGCTTTTGCAGAAAAGGACACATTTGGGATTCTCCAATATGCAATAATGGTAGCCTGACAGCCATTAAGCAATCTTCAATCTGTATTCAGGAAATTCTCAGCTCTGTGATTTATGGTCACGTGCGTGGATGTCAATTGCTAGAATTAACATTCTTAAGCATTCAAAACTTAAGTAATCTCAGAGTGCATAACATTAAAAGACTTTCAGAGTCACCCCATGTGTCTTAACTTGTTGTATTTCAAAAAGTTGCTTTATTTAAGATTAGACCTATTTCGTTTGCCATCATTTTTAGATCTCTGCATATCCTAAGCATTGTCTGATCTAATCAGAAGAAAAACCACAGTAATATACTTTCTTCCAGCTGAGTTTTTAAAAAAGATTGACATATGCTGAATTTCCTACAGCTACAGCCTTTCAGGAGTCCTGCTCTTTAAGAAAAAAGAAACTAAACTAATAGTTCTATAGAGACCTTTTCAATGTAAAATAACTTGTGGGAGTTCATTTCAAAGCATTTGAAAATTCTAATGATCTAGCTACCTACTCACATCAACAGTGCTCATTAGAGCCTCTTTTTACTTGAAAGGAAGTATCACAAAAAAAATTGAAAGAAAAATAAGATTAATCGAAGCATATACACCCCTCATCAACAACTGTATCAATTATAAAACTAAAGTTGTCTCCAACTTGTGGTTCCAGCCATGACGGAATAGCTGATATTAAACTTAGCCTTCCTGCCATAAACTAAACAAAATATCTAAAACAACAATGTTCAGGATTAGACAGCAATCAAAACAGAGCTACGATGAAAGAAGGGATGGAGGGAAGTGAGCTGCACATTCACCCTGCTTGGGAAATTGAGTGCAAGCAGAAGCTGCGTTTTCACAGGGCAAAGGAAACAGACTCAAGTTTGAGGTTGCTACAGAGACTGGGATTCAGAGATCAGATTCTGGAGAGGAGGGAATTACACAGGAGAGAACTTCAGAGAAGGACTCCTGAAATTTTATAGAAATTGTTCTCCCATCCTTGACCCCAACTGCATGAGCAGAGATGAGACTCCCCAGACGCCTAACAGAGAATAACTGCTGGGGGCTGGAGAACCGAGCAGAACTATCAGAGGCCGCACAGTGTTGGGAAGATGGAGTTCTAACCCAACCAGAGCAGAGGGACTGGATCCTACTTTCAGATGAGTCCCCCCAAAAACATCAAGCCCGAAGAATATAGATCATGCTCTAGGAGTAAGGTCAAAAACGGAAATAAACCCACCATCTCGGTCTAAATCCAATCTTCATCAGAATTAAAGTGATCTGCCAGTAACTTAACTGGCAGCTAGAAAATTTCAACGCTTTTTAGGGGAAGATAACATCATCCAGAGCTTCTACAAAGTATTGTCCACAATAACTAACATGAAATAAAAATTTATCAGGTGAGAAGAATCACGGTAAAGAGACTAACAGCCAAGAGGCAGAAGTAGGTACAGAAATGATCCAGGTATTGGAATCAGCAGAGACTTCCAAGTAACTGTAATTAACATGTTAGAGAAAACAGAAGATTGACAATGAGAATGACAAGATGGGGTACACAACAGGGAATTAGAGTCTTTTTTTTTTTTAAAGAAATCAAGTAGAAATCAAGAAATAATTGCAAAAGACAGTATCAGAAATTAAGAATTTATGAGATGGGTTAACAGTGAAAACACGGTTAATGAAACTGAAGACTGGTTAATAAAATATACCCACACTGAAGCACAGAGAGAGGAAAAAAAATAGTAGAAAAAAAATAATAAGTCATCTTAAATCCATTATAGGGGAGATACTCTCTTAGTTACCTTCCTTTTTCTTCTCCTTTCTCCCAAACAAGTTATTTTTCTAATAAGAGAAAAAGTAGGGTGGGAGTGGCATTTAAAATAACACTTAACCTGGGAAGAAACATCTATGTAATAAGAAGTAGCCTTGTCCACAAAAATTAAGCAGACAGAATGTCTGGACAATTCACATGCCCTTTTCAAGGCCCTCACACTCTCCAAATCCAGTGTGCATCAGTCACCTGGAGGACTTGTTAAAACACAAATCGATCACACAAAAAGCTGTACACAAATGTTCACAGCAGCTTTTTTTAGTTAAGTTAAAAAATAGGAACAACCCAGATGTCCTCTATGTACATCCATACCATGGAATATACTCAGCAATAAACAGGAATAAACTGATATACACGACCTAGATAAACCTGAGAATCAAGCCATGAAAAAGGCTAATCCCAAAGGTTACTTATAATTCCATTTGTATAGCTTTCCTGAAATGAGTTATAGAAATGAACAGAGTACGTTGCCCAGGATAGGGGTAGGGGCGGTTATGGGTGAGGATTTGCTATAATAGGACAATATGAGGGATCTTAGTGGTGACAGAAAAGTTCTGACTGTATCAATGTCAATCTCCCGATGCTCTACTGTCATTTTACCGTGTCACCATTAGGGGAAACTAGACAAGGGCACATAATGTTTGAAGTAATTAGAGACTACTGGGCCTCACCCTCCGTTTTCATACCTGACAATGTGCATTTACAAGTTTCTGGGTGATGTTAGCCTGGATCAGCTGAGAACCACTGGGGTACCAAGTAACACCGTGGGGCCAACATTACTATTCCTATTCTGAAACTGAAGCCTAAAGATCAGACTTCTCCATCAAAGGCACAGGAACACAGGAGCAGGGCCTGAACTCAAATCAGGACCTCTCAGTTCAGGGTTTTTGCCGAAGCAAATGAAGGTCAGGAATAATCTTAATTGTAAGGACTCTCTCGTGTTCAGCACAGAACAGAGACCAATGCTTGTTGAATTGGATTGCACTGCCCTAAAATCTAAAATTCAAACAAAATGTAGCTTAGTTATAAACATCTCACCTTTTATATATATACATTATATATATAACTATATAACTATATATATACATAAAAAACAGTGTACTAGTCTCAGCCCTTATCTGTGCTCGAACACGAGCTTAAACTGTTCCTTAGCTTCCTCAGATAACATCAGGGAGGTGGTCCCTTCCCACTTAATTCTGGATTCCTTTCTTTAAAATCTACTGAGTTTTATAGACAGCTACAAGTTCACCCTTAAAAGAATATAAAATCAATCACTATTCGTGTTAGTATTTTATCAAAATGAACACCTGCCATAGCTTTACTTTCTCAATTTCTAGAAATCTTAAGCAAAGAAAATAAATGTACACCAAAATTCTAACCGAACGAAAATTCAGACACTAAAATTTAGCAGAAAGGATTGGGGGAGGGGAGAAGGCCACAATCTTAAGCGATTCTATGGGATTTAAAAACTGCTAGGAGCTTTTTAGCAAAATCCTATGTGCCTAGTTTTATGCAGATAATGAAGCAGTTATATTAAGTGCTTACCAAAAATGGTTTTCTTGCAGTTAACTCTCGAAAATTCCACTTGAAAAGCCCCTCATGCAATAAGCTTCAATAATAGTCTCCTGCGTCTCCATGGCAGAAGTAACAAAGATTGAGGAAATAGGTTTAAATAGCTAAGAGGGTTTACATCAGAAATAAGGAAGAACTTTCTGGTAATGGCAGCTCCTCCAGTCACCTGAAACTACACCCATGCTCACTCTCTACTGAAACACTGGATGGTGAAAACATTCAAACCAACAGGCTCCTCCCCAGCTGTGTCACATCTGGTTTCAAACCTCCTTTCCCACATTAATTACAATTGCCAAAACTGAATCTATTTTGTTAGAATTACAGAAAAAGCTTAATAAAAATAGACTTCAAATACAGGTAAAGGTCCCAGCAAACTAGGATCTAGAGCTGAAAGATAATTCCCATTAACTAACTGCCTTTTCTTCTACCAGAAAATAAAAAGTGATGCCATTCTGTGTCGTTCTGCATGGACTCTTGCCCAGCCAGCTCTAGCTGCTGACCACCCCTGAGGGAAATCTGAGACTCACAAATAAATCAGCATACACTCCCCAATGCCAATCCCATCCCCTACCAACAGAGCCACAGAACCCCTATTTCTTTCCATCAGAACTTTACTCCAATGCAGTGTGGGAAGGGCCCAGTTTGTCACAACCTGAGAGCTGTTTCTACTTTTACTACCTCAGAACATCCCAGAGGAAGTTATTCATTCAGTGCACAGGGAAACTGGAATCCATGTTAGGAAATTAACTTGGAAAGTCTCTTATTTTTTAAGGTAGCATTTATGCACAGATCAGATTCCCTGATTTTTACCTAACAGTCCTATTACGTTCAATTCAAGAAGGACTCAACACATAACATTGTTAAATACTTTTATTTTGATACAGTCTACCATAAATAAGTCAGGAGAGGTTCCACTCAGCCAGATGCATGTGAGAAGAGCCCTGTCCATTCAACTGGTGAACGTCTGAACGATGTGTCATCTCTTATCCCAGCCAGAGCACACACCTTCCATGTTGTTACTGTCCACTGATTGCTTCCAAATCCAGATGACCAAACAGTCCTTTATCCCCAAAGTAAGCTAAAATGTTTGTGAAGAGGAGAAATAAATTAACCCCAAAGTAAAAACTTCTTAAACAGTTTAAGAACTAGAAGGTTTTATACATTTACATCTGTGTTTACTCACCTACCAAATTCAGGGTCACTAAAAGACAAGGATTAATCATACTGAGCAAAAAAAAAAAAGAAAAATCAAACAGAAACCTATATTTAAAGATATACAACTTTGTTAGTTTTGAGAGTGGTTATCTGTTATACAAACAAAAGGAAAATGTAAGTTGAGGTCAATCAAAAACAAATGATTATCTTTATTTAATCCTTCATTAACATGAAAGACTGATGAACCCAGAAAATAAAGCTATATCATTACGAGACGCAATGTCGGTAAAATTAAAACATTTACTGAATGTTTTCTATGGGTCAGACACTGTGAGGAAAGTTCACAACTCCCACTCACAACCCCTGTTTTAAAGATGTGGAAACTGAGGCTAGGAAATGGTTACATATCGTAAATGGCAGGGAGTTGTGACCCTGGCGCTCTTAACCATGAGTCCGCACCCATCCCAAGAGCAATCAGCCTTCATTTCTGCCTCAACTAATTCTTACCCCAAATGCCCAGCCACTAGTCCAAACCCCTGAATCATTAGCTACGTAAGCCAACAGGATCCCGGAAGGGGAGAAGAATTGTTTTATTTCTAAGTCCTGTTGATGAAAAATGTGATTTCTAGTATGTTAATTTAAATAAAACTGCATTACAAAATGACAATTTGAGCACTCTGTAAAGTTTATTTTTAAAAAGTATTTCCCCTTTGCCTGGGAGGGGGGGGAAACATGCATCTATTTTCATTTTTCAAAAGTATATTAAAATCATTAAACTCCAAAGATTTGTGCATACAGTTAAGATATGAAAATCAATTATTTGTCTATTAAGGTCTCCTCCTCAATGGTAATGAGCACCCAAAATAAAGAGAAAAGAAAATCTTCCTTGGTCTTACATAGTTAATAAGAATAATGGTTCTTAGTTAACCTTAGTATTGATATATTTTGCCTAAATAATATTTTACTAAAATTCATTAAAGTACTGCACCTTAAATAAGGCATTCATATCAACCAACATTTGCTAGCCACGTACAATGCATCCCCCTGGGTGAAAGGGGAGGGCACGAAAACGAATGTGCCATCCTAATGCCAAGGAACCCAACAACTTAGAAAGGAAACAGACCAGTAAATCATGAACTATATCATTTACATAAGTATTATATAAAGTATTATATAAATAAATTCACATATAAACAATAAACTTTATATGAATGAATGTTTTATATTAATGAAACATTTATGTTAATAAAAACCCTAGCAGATACAACTGTTTCATTCAGGGTACAGACAAGGCAACTGAAGAAGGCCTCTCGAGTCAGTCTCCCCAGCACAAGCACTGGTGTACATGAAATTCTGTAACTAGATCTACAACCCTTTGCAGGCCCTCAGTCAATTCTCTCCTAAATCACAAATACCCCTGGAAGGAAACCAGCAGATACCGCCAATGCAAGTCAGCACTAGAAAGGAGGAGTACTGAAAATAAGCTGAAGAAATGGAAAAGCAATGGGGTGATTGTTTCATCTAGTCGCAACGAGGGTCAACTCTGGGGGGTGGGGGGGTTAATGAAGCCAAAAAGAAGCACAACAGAAGGACTCGTTCTCTCCCCACCTCTGGAGCCTGGATCACCTGGGGCACAAAAAAGAATGCACGCAGGTCCGGCCTAAAAATCGTACTACAAGATGCAATGCTGTATCAATTCCTATTCAAAGACAAAGAGGTTAGGGTCACTTGACATACAGGTTGGTGCAAAAGTAATTACGTTTTAAAAGGTTAAAAATAATTGCAAAAACTGCAGTTATTTTTGCACCAACCCATAGTTAATTCAACACTTGTTGGCAGCTACTTTAGGTGCTTACAGGACAAAATATAACGTAAATAAGCAATAAGCAGTAATACAAAGCAGAGAATGACAGACACTACAGAATACTATGGTAATACAAAAAAACAGTGCATTCAGCTGGGAGAAATGAGAACAGATTTAGGGAAGAAGTGACATTTGAGATCGGGCTTTTCTAGAAGCAGATTTGCATCAAGTGCAAACTGAGGGGAAGTAGTATTCCAGGTGGAGGGAGCACAGGCCTACGGACAAAGGTGTGAAAATATACGGTTCATTCTGGGATTGACGTACAGTATCTTGTAGCTAGAGCATAGTTCTCACAGGAGAAATGAAGTAAATGACACAAAAAAGATGAAAAATTACTACTAACAGTTTACTGCTCACATATTACTTGCCAAGTACTGTTAATACTTTCCATACAGTACCCTTAATCAATCTTCACGGCAACCCTATGAAGTCAATATTACGCCCATCTTATAAAAGAGGAAACTTTATCTTAGAAAGTGTAACCGCCTCTTGGGGAAAGACATTTGATGGTAATTTCCAGGGCTTGGAAAATGTTTATACCCTTGACCAGGTAGTCCCGCCCGATAATGTTTCCTAAGGTAATGTTTCCATAAGGAAATAACTAGTCTCAGGTCATTCAGCTAGTAAATACGTCATTCAGATACATTACCTCACGTCACATTTTTCCAAAAAGAGAAACTGACAGTTCAAAGAGTAAAGGCTAAGAAAAAGGAACGTAGTAATAATCCCTGAAAGCAGTTTTAAGAAGCCACACCATAAAAGTTAATCAAATGAGGTTAAAAGGAGAGAGGGGAGTGAAGATCCGAAGCAGTGAGTGAAGACCATTTATTAAAGAACTTTATAAGGGAAAAGAGAATAACTACAGAAATGGACACATTGAGAACACCTATGGCAGTAACCTTTAAGAAAAACCCCTTCCTCTTAGAAAGGAGGGGCTGGCAAGACAGAGGGGGTGGAGGAAATTCCCATCAGATGGCACTGGGCTAAGAGGTAAGATTATCTGTGGAAGGCCATGTGACCCAGTGGAAAGAGGGGAGGCTTTGGAGACAGACAGACTCCACCTCCTGAATGTGTAACCTGCTCTGAAGCACGTAAGTGACAATTAGAAATATTGTATATAAAGCACTTAAAATAGTGGCTGACACATTGTGACAGTAATATCACTATTACTATTTTTTTCCCATTCTAGAAAAAAAAATAGCTTGGAGTAGGAATTTGAAGAAATTGAAGACATAGAAGAGCCAATGAGGAGTCTGTTCGGGAAATCCATAAGAAATGCCTGTAAAATAGAGGGTCAAACTGAAATCCCACAGCAACTGTGCAGGGGTCTTAGCCATCATAGTGCCACAGCATCAGTCCCTCCCACAGAGCAAACCTGCCTGGTTCTGGATTCTGCCTTTACGTACCTCTGTGTATATGAAGTTTTTATGAGTATACAAGTACATATATACGTATACATGTCAGTATATGAATATGCATAGTGTGTGTGTCTGTGTGTGTGTGTGTGTGTAAAATTTTCACAAATGCTTACTAAACACTGGCAAGGCTGTTTCTGAGAAAGAAATTTGACAACGCATTTTCAGAGACATGAGTTCATATACTTTGACTTGTTAGTCCCGTGAGTTTATCACAGAGTAAGTCAAAACCTATAAAATCCATGTGCGTAATAATGTTCATTATATCATTATGTAAAATACTGAAAAACTGAAAAACCTAAGTGATCAACAACTGGAAAATATATGGAATGTGGACTCTAATTTTAAATGAAGAAAATAAAATCCTACGTACTCATATAAGAGATTGTATTTACCTGAATAAGGATAAGATAGACATATGGGAAAATAAGTTTATCTTTTAAAGTGGTAGGATGATAAATTAGTTCTTTTTCTTTTAAAATATGCTTCATTATGGTTACAACATGGCACAGTAAATGAAAATTAGGAAGGGGAGAGAAAGTACTTACCTGTTAACATAAGCTAGACGGGTTTGCAAATTGCTGCAATTTTCCAACAGCCCAAAACTACACCAACTGGTAAAGCTCCATGACAATGCCTATAACACTCCCTTTTGCTTCCCAATGATTCAGTACTAACATATGGAACATTTATTTGTAAGAACAGTACCTCAAAACGGTTGGTTCAGGCATTCCAGGATCTGCACCTCTCTTAAATCCTGGGGGAGAGGGAAAGGGAGGAGAGAAAGAGAATAAATACTAATTAAAACCCCAGCAGACAAAACATTTACAATCAAGGCTTTCTTTTTAAATGAACCTAGGGTAGCTAGAATGATACTCAGATCTGCAAGCTCCATCTAGATTTCCGTGCTACAAAACGGTTTCAAATCTCCACTAGAGAATGATTATGTCCACGAATCCACAAAGAGAACAAACTACCTTCTTCCTATTATACACACCATTAGCTCAGCTCTTAGCATGCACTAGCTTTCATTATGAGTCACTACCCAGAAAAAAGATATTACAATAACCAAATGACACAGGATTAAAGACTACAAAGAGCAAAGATTACTTTTAAGAAAACTAAATGTTGAAAAACAATTGAGGATACCTTCTTTTATCCCCTATGAACCTCTTTTTATAAAGCAATCAAAGACTGGAGATAGAAAAAAGGGAGGGGAAAAAATTCACGTTATTAACAACCTGATTAAGTCAACACTCTTATTACAAGTATGATTAAATAAACCTTTTACCATTTAAAATACATTTATTAACTGAACATGTATGTTAATTTGCTGAAATAAATGGTTAAAATTAGAGTAGGTGTCAAGAACTGTGAGGGGTATTAAATTTTACCCCATTTTCAAGACAACAAACTAGACTGCAAGTTTCAGATATTTATAGAAGACTCAAGATTCCAAGTCGGAAACAAAGAACAATTTATTACTCCTAGCAATAGCTGTAGTCAGAGTATCATCATTTAGGAGATAACCATTTAGGGAACCAGGATCTTTTATAATGGGCAGTAAACACCTCTCCCCTTCGTTCTGGAGGGAGAACAAACGTCCTTAAATAGATAACATAGAACAAAGGGTGGTCACAGCCTCTGCTCACAATATTTGTAGAAATTCAAGACACTATAGAGAACTGTCTTCCAACAGGTGACTCACTAAAATCTTTTTGTTGGTAAATGTCCAGATTCTTTACCATCATATCACTCTCTGTCCTATTTTATAGCATTATAATCCCATTATACTCCCTGAAGCCCTAAAAAGGTGTGTTTGAACCTAAATTACACAAGAAAATAAATCTGCTGTTGCAGGTTTTAGTAAGAGCTGAGGTAGAGAAAAGAACCTGGGAACTAGGTTAGACATAAAATTAAATTTATATACAGTGTAAGAAACAGGCAATGATTAAATGGGAAGAAGTACTGAAAAGATGGGCTTAACATCAATCTCAACCTGAGCTGGATGCTGGGAGGGTGGGGGGGAATCACCATAATGGTAATTCTAGGAAAGAATATAGCCATTATGCACAAAAAGGAAAATAAACTCCAGGGTAGAAAAGAAAAGCATTATCTACTCTTCAAACCAAAGCTCTTGATACACAGATTGTAGCAACTAGCTACAGCTTTCTGGCAGTAGAAAATAAATCTCAGAAACAGAAGGCAGGAAAGGTCGATGAAAAGACTTACAGGCAACGAAGAAACCACAGGGACAAGAGAGCAGGAGCTGGCTAAAACAGGACTCCATACACACAATGGAAAAGAAGGAAATGCCACAATGAAGAGAAAGAATAAAAGCCCCCATACTTTCTTAGCTAAAAGGAGAGCTAGTCCCAGTGTTTCACTAGCCAAACTGGGCCCTTCTACCATGAAGAGAAAACTGGGTAGGTGGGGAGTTTGGGAGGAAGAGGGGAAACAGCACAGCCTGTTAACAGTCGGCTGTCAATTATTTGTTCTAATCCTTAATACCGGTAGAGAGTCACTAAAATCTGGGAAAGCAATGCTTCAAAAAAAAAAAATTTCATTCAAAATAAGGGAGGAAGATCTTTCTAAGTCCTAAAAACTTAAGTATTCCCAGACTATAAATTGGCTTGCAATTTATGGGGAAATGGGAGCCAAAGGTGCCTGAAGAACATCCAGTACAATCGAAGCCTCTGTCAAGATTAAGTAAGAGTGTACTTTCTCTTAGGCAACGCATGATACCTGGAACAAGCAGCATCTTGTTAAAATCACAGGATTTTAAAGTGTGAAATTTTGTTTTAGAAAATGTCAACCTTTATGCTCAAACGGACAAGAGCTGGGGCTCTTTCCACCGTGCTACCTAAGTAAGGCGATAAGATTAAAAAAGAAAACAAATCGCTTCTCGGCCTTTTGGCTAAGATCAAGTGTAAAAAAGAAAACAACCTACCCAAGATAGAAACAGGATAAAGTCCCCATGTGCTGCCTTAGGTGAAAATATTTGCCTGAGCATTTACAAAACTTTTCAGTACAGCATAATGGTTAAGAGTAGGGGCCCTGATGCTCCCCCTCTTGAGTTCATAGCTCCCCCACTCAACAGCTGTGTGCCCTTCCACAAGCATCAAAACTTCTGTGACTCGGTTTCCTCACCTGTAAAATGGGTTCTATAATAAAAATCATCTACAGCCTTCATTGTACAGGTTAGAATGCAGATGATACAACAACTGTCATAATAATGCTTCGAGGCAGCGACATATCCGCGACGTCTGCACCTGGGCCAGCCACCTGGAGAGGTGAGGACCACCGCCCCGAAAACCCACCCAGTGCAAAGAGGGAAATGTGTCGTTTTCACACCCATCAGGTCGTCTCATTCTCCCAACAACCCTGAAAAGCACGCCACCTCCACTTGCCACAGGTGAAACTAGAATGAGAGGGATGACACGACTGGGGATAAACCACAAAAACAGTGAAGGACGGAACAGGAATTCGGACTCAAGTTAGACCGACCCCACCTGACCAGGCAGCCTCAAAGGACCCGCACAGCGTGGTCACATTTCTCTCTCCCTCCCTAGAAGCCAAACATGGAGTCGCAGCCTCCGCACCTCCCTCCGTCCCCCCTCCCCCTCCCAGGTGCTTCTCCCACTGACCCAGGTAAATCACGAGAGGAATAAAGCCCCAGCGAATGGCAAACTGGCCGCCTTTGAAGAGCTGCTGCAGCCTCTGCTTGGCCTCCTTGCTCAGCTTCACCATGGCGACGGCCCAGGAAGAACCCACGACGGTGGCCACCGCGTCGGGAATCCGAAAGAGAAAGGTGGTGCGCACGCGCCACACATGGCCTTTACGGCAAGAGTCGCGAGCGTCGCCAGCAGAGGTCGTAATTTATCGCCCGTCACCCACGTCGCTCGCCGCGGAGTTGCCTACTGAAGGCGCATGCGTGGTCGGTGCTTCCCGCTGGGAGGCCGGAGCTCACGTTGCAAACCCGTTAGGAATCGCCGGGTTTGGCGGATGGCGGGATGATTGAGGCAGTGCGCTTGGGGTTCCTTCCACCTGGAACGCCCTCTCTCTTCCCACAGGCTTACACGTCTTTTTAAAGTCACCTCCGCTATATAGTGATTATGATAGGAGAGAAGTCCCTTGTGTGCGGTTTTAACATGACTTTTAATCACTGAGTACTAAAGGTCTGCAGCTGGATATTAAGTCTGCAGGAAAGATTGAAAGGGCTAAGGCTGAAGGAAAAGAGTTGCGTTTCTGGACCTGTAAACACTCATTAAGGCCAGCTAAGTCCCAGGCTCTCCGTGAAGTTTTTCCTGATTATCTCAGCTCACAAGGCTAGCTAGCTCTCACCTCCTAACTCATTTAATTTTCTTTGTTGGTTCCACAGCATATTCAATGATAAACGGTAGTACCCAGAAAATGATAAGTGAGATGTGAACTCAGGACAGAAAGAAACAACAATTTGACTAAAGCTGGTAAGACTGAAAGAATACAAGACATGGAGCGGTAGACGCCCGAGTAGGCAGAAGCCATGAAGTAGGGAATATTGAGTTATAATGATATCAAAATCATCAGATGAAGAATAACATGGTTTCTGGTGAGAGGGCAACAAGATAATTCCCCTAAAGTTTGCTGTATGCTGAACGACTTTTCCTTCCCCAGCTTTGTTCCACAGTTGGTAAGCCTGGCTATGCCGTGGTTCCCATTCTGTGATGCAGATGAAAGCGTAACTAATCAATTACATGATTAACCCCTTGGTCTCAGCTAATTGTAAAATAACAGAAGAGAGGTAAACGCATAAAGGTGAGACACACGGGAAAAGAATCAACTGTCAGGGTTTCATCAGCACTATCTGAAGAAAAGATGCTACTTGACTCTCTTTTCTTAGAAAAAGATGTCTCTGGAGAGGATCAAATGGTTGAGCTCTTTTAGGTTGCAAGGAGGAAAGAAAGCTATGGAACTATGGGTGGTGGACATTTCTGACAGTGCAGCAGACTTCACACAAAAGCAGAAACCACCCTTTCCACGTTTGTAAAATGGGGAAGGAGCAACTATTTGTTGTGGACTGAATTGTATACCCACAAAATTCTTATGTTGAAGCCTTAACCCCCACTAGAGGGCTTTGGAGAGCAGGTCTTTAAGGAGGTAATTAAGGTTAAATGAGGTCATAAGGGTAGGACCCTAGTCGGAAAGGGCTGGTGTCCTGATAGGCAGAGAAAGAGACACCAGAGCTCTTTCGCCACGTGCATGAACAGAGGAAAAGCTATAGGAGGATACAGTGAGAAGGCGGCCCTTTGCAAGCCAAGAACCCAGGCCTCCTATGCCTACACCTTGATCTGGGACTCTGAGCCTCCAGAACTGTGAGAAAATAAATTTCTGTTGTTTAAGCCACCCAGACTGTGGTGGTCTGTGATTGCAGCCTGAGCTGGCTAATCCACTCTACCTAACTGGGTTGTGTGCGAGAAGAATTCAATCAGATCATGTAAATGTATTAATAAAAGTATGTATTGGACACCTCCATGTGCCAGGCACTTCACAGATATCATTTATGGTCCTCTGCCTGGTACATAGTTGGTTTGTTGAATTTTGAACCTGAACATCATAGTCTTAATAACACACATTTATAAGCCCTAAAAGCCATCTATGCATTTATTCCTCCCTGAATATTGAGTACTGACAATGCGCAGCTCCCTGTGCTATGGGTCAGGTGTGGAGAAACAAGAAAATGAGGTATAGTCTCCCACTTGAAGAAGGAGTAAGACAAGTATATTAATAGGTTACTTGTCCATGTGACTAATCTTTGGAAAAACAATAACATTAAGTCAAGATTAAGCACAAAAAGCCGGGGCAAAAGCTCTGCATTTGAATCCTGGCACTATCACTTAGCTGTAGGATGACGGTCAAGTTGTTCTAACTTCTCTGAGTCTCCTTTCTCATCTGTAAAAGGGGATAACAACAGTGCTCATCTTCAATCAGCTCTTGTAAAGACAAAGAGATACTATGCCTGAACAGTGCCTTGCTAAATAAACACTTAATCAAAGGTAAGCTAACACTATTATCATTAGTATGTTGTTTGTTTCTTCATTCTTCCTGATTTCAGTTTCAAAGATCAACCTTTTTCAGAAGTTTTTTCTCTAGACCCTCCTCTAAGAAGTGGCTGCACCTACTATAACACAGCCATAAAATGGGCAAGGGACATACTAACGCGACATGCAATCGAGTATAAGCTCCTGGAGGAATACATTTCACGCTTAGTCTCCATTGAATCTTAATACATCACTATGCAATGGAGGGAAGCTAGCAACACTCTGTTGCTGTGAAGAAAAGAATGCAGGCTTAGAAGTCCCGTGGAGCTCAGTGAGATCAGACGTGCCAAAATTCGAAGTCAACTCTGCCATTTACTCAAAATGAGAACCTCAAGAACCAGTTGAGAACGTTATCAGAAAAGCTAATTAATTCACCATGGTTACCCGGAAAATAGGGACTACTTTCCAAAATGCAGCCAAATATATGAGCCAAAATGAAAAAAAGGGAAAATGTTATCACGCATCTTGTTTTCAAGAAAATGTTATGTTTAAAAATATATTGCTATTCAAGCATCATTTCCTTTCTTGAATTTTAACTCTTACTTTGTCCTTTTTTTCTGCTAGGGTGTTTTTGGGTGGATGCACGATTTCTTATTGTTATGATACAGTCTGGGATTCTTAAGCACATTAGACAAGCATATGCGAGGAATAAAATGTCCATGAAAAGGAGATTAGTCAAAAAGTGTCACTGGGACATCAACGGAGTGTAAAACTCTGCCAGGAAAAGGGGGTTTTAGAAAACTGTCATACTCGGCCATTGCCCACAAGGATTTGGTAATTTTATTTGGGGACAGAGTACACATATCCTTGGTAAGACAAGAGGGTATGGGACAAAAACCAAAATGTGTAGGACAGACAATACTCGTATACTGTTAAAGAATTTGGACGAGAGAAAAGTCACAGAGGGCTGAACTCTTCAGGGAAAACTTCCCTGCTGTGAACCTGAGCTGGTTTCTGATGGCTGGAGAAGAGAAAGCGAAGAATAAAGAAATGCCAGGAAGTACACAATTATGAGAGAGTGAAATGCTTTAGGTAGAACAGAATGCTCCAAGCAGAAAATAATGAGACCAAGTTATAAAAAGAATGTAAATGTCAAGTTAAAAAATTTGGATTGTAGCCAAAGAGTAGCTGGAAAGTCACTGAATATTTTAGAGGAAAAAAAATTTACAAGGGGAAAGCAATTTATATTTAGGGTTTAATTTTTTCCATTTTCTTTATGTTTCTTGAAAAGGAAATAAATTCACATTGTCTGAATTTAAAAGGTACAAAGGGGTATATTATAAAAGGTTGCCCTCCCACTTCAGTTCCCTGCTGCCCATTTTTATCCCTGCAGGCAAACCAATGTTTCCTGTATGTTACCAGTTTCCTATATATCTTTCAGAAATATCTATTCATCTAGAAAGAAAGACACACATTCTTCCCCTCCCACACACCTTTTTATGGTAAATGAAATGCATACACACTTATTTACCTTGTGTTTGACACTGAAAAATATAATTTAGAAATTATTTTGTATGAGTACATAAAAAGATTCCTCATTCCCTTTTTAAAAAATGGATGGATTGGCCCAAAAGAACATAACAGTTCAAATTCTCTCTGCCTTTGGCAGCTTCGTACCCAGTTTCCTACCTGGAGGCAACTCAATGTGTTTAGTTTCTTATGTACCCTTCCAGAGATACCTAGGCATATGGAAGCAAATACATACACACACACACACACACACACACACACACACCACACACACACACACACACACACACCCTTCCCCTCTCTTTTAAAATAAACAAATAGAATTCATACTATACACTCTCCATCATACCTTCATTTTTTATTTTAAAATTTTCCTTAGAAACCTGAATAAAGTCTTTCTTTGAATTAACGGTATTGTATCATTGTCAATTTCCTCTTTTTGACGATGTATATAACGGTTATGTATAAGGTTATTACTGGGGAAGCTCAGTGAAGGGAGAGTTCCTGTAGGTCAGAAACTCTCCGTACAATTTTTGTAACCTCTTGTAAGTCTTAAAGTGTGTCAAAATAAAAACTATTAAGGATATTTCTTAGTGATTATTCCAGATCAGGACATACATAGCTTCCCCTTTTACAGATTCAAGGTAGTTCTTTAAATAAATTATTTTACTTGTCCCCTAGGAAGGCAAAGTAGTTCAGATTTTCTTAAAATCGCTACAAGGTAATAACAGTGTCCATCTGTGTGCACTCAGTCTTTGACTCCATGGTTAAGAGTGGTCTATGCAGCAAACGGTGTAACCACGATACAGATTCTAGCAGGAAATCCGTGGCTGGGGAATCAGGGTGAGTTCCCATCCTAGGCTGCTGCTTACTGGTTGTTTGACAACGAGCAGGTCACTTAGCTCTTCTGTTTTGGCTGTCGCATCTGCAACATGGGGATGACCTGCGCTGGTTACCTGCCAGTTATCTTGAGGGTTAGATGACATAGAGGGAGCACGACTTACTTAAGTAGACTCCCCTGTGCAGATAAAAGATTGGCAAGTAAGACTATCACCTAGAGCCATTACCATCATCCTCCAGCTACAATCAGAAGTAAGAGGAGTTATCTCATGGCAGATTCAATCTCAGTTTAAGGAGTGTCAAAGAGAGCTGCATCCAAATCTAACTTTTATTTAAAACAATATGACTTTCTGGGCTCTTTTGTTTTCTAATCCGGTTACTAATGACTGTCAGAAGGTGTGCCACATGGTCATAGTGATAAATAAAGCATTTGCATTTATCAGCCATTCTGCCTCACTTAAATAAACAGCTTAATAACCCATCCAAGAGGCTGACCCCTCGATAATAGCACATTTTACAGGCAAATCATCCTATTGGACACATAGAGAAGCAATTTTAGTTAAAAACCAGACATTCCAAAGGGTCTTATTCACAGGTGATATTCAGAATGTTGGCTTCCACCGATTGGAATGGCACCCAAAGTCACACGTGTGCTGGTTCATCTGGGCTGGAAAGCAAAGTGCAGGCTTTATTTTTTCCCAAAAGGAACTGCACATTGAATTTCGCCAAGAACAAGTATGTAACCAACACCTGCCTTTAAACTTTTTCAAGCTAAACATTTTCTCTTCAGTATTCTAGGCTACAGAACTTGGAAAGAGTCAAAGTTTTTTTTCTAAGGAAATAGGTGGCACCTCCTGCGGAGTTGTTCCCTGCACACAGCACACTCAAGTGCCAGCTCATTTAAATCTCCACGGCCCACTGTTCACAGGGCCTGCCACTGGTGGCATTAGCCAGGTCAGTGGGTATGCCCTTGGACCTAGGAGTTCTCCGTCTCAGAATGTGTCCTAAGGAAATGATGGCCACTTTGAAGGAGGTGTCAGCTCACTCTGGTCATCAGCCCTCCTCACCCACAGGGATAAGTCCCCAGCATCTCTGTCCAGTGTGACCCACCATTGGCCACTGTTGATTGGACAAAGCATAAATTTCCAACTCAAGAAGAGCCAATCAGTCTTTCACACACACACACACACACACACACACACACACACACACACAGAAACACACACACACACACACACACACACACACACACACAAACAAAGCATGACTAAGTATCCCACCCCAAATCCCCTCAGATTAGCAGAAAATGATGTTAGTGTCAACATCAGGAAGTAGCCAAAACTCCGAGGAAAGAGTAGGAACTCCCAAGTATCAGGGTATGAGACTTTCCCCAGGAGCAGGTTACAAGTTTGGAGGCCCTGGGACAGGGTAGTTTTGGACAGAAAATTTACATTACAGACTGAAATCTAGTTCTCACATCCTTAGAGGATAGGAGGACCCTACACAGCAATAAACAATCTTGAGAGAGGCATAAACTGTTACTAGAGGGAATGTGAAAGGGGGTAATATTTTTTGAAATATATTATGTTTTTCTCTTTTTTTATTTTGCCATATATTCATTTATTCATTCAGCTAACATATAGTAAGTGCCTGCTATGTGTCAGATATTGCTTAAGGACCAGGAGATATAACAATAAAAAATTTGACTAACATGTAAAGGCCCCTCGCCACCTCGCACCCTATCTGGCAGAATACGGGCTCTCAAGGGACTGCAGATTAGCAATGGAAAAAATATAGAATAACTGCTCTCCATGCAGTATCTGTGATGCCACTGCCCCAACCTGAAGGCCACATTCGGTCAGGAGAGGAGAAAGGACACAGGATGTAGCCAGAGAAGCTGAACAGGTCCTGCCGCTCTCCTTCAAGGTGGAATAGTCACAGATGCAGAGATGTTTATTCTCTTCAAGGGTTAGGAATGAAACGCACATGTTATGTATATCTCTGGAGAGAGCAAAGGGAGTACCCGTTGTTTCATTCAACTTTTCTAAAGCTTAAAGCGTGATTTAGAAGAAGTCATTTGTGGCATTGCTGCATTTAGTTAGTCAGCACAGGTTTGGATGGGCCTGGCAGCTATTTCCAGGCTTCCAAATGTGGGTCATAAATATGCATCCATCAGAAAGGACAATGCAATCAAATGGCTTCATGTTTATCATCATTTCTGTGAAAGGCATTTATTAGCAACTGCCTGCCTGAGGTTCAGGCAGCCTGGGTTTTATATACAGAAATCAAGCGGTGAAAATCCCTATCCTCTTGAAATTTAAACCTGGCAATGTTGATTAGAACAATTACATAAATATACAACTGAACAAAGCTGATCTGCAATTATTCTCCATCCCAGACGCCCTTTCTGAGCCAGCCACAAAGAGCCGCTTTCTCGTGTCCACTCAGGAATTCTGTCCACGTTGTTCTCATACCTGAAACTTCATCCAGATTAAAGTAGACTCATGGAACATGGTGTTGGGATTACATCCTTTTAGGAATTGAGAAGTGGGGAAACTAATTTTCTGGGTGCAAGAGGAAGAGGCTCACACTACTGGATACCTAGACAATTTCCATTACTGTGCTACTTCTTTCCCAGTTTGGTTCAGGGTGGTAATGTGCCCAGCTTTTTCCTTTTTTAATGCAGTTCCCAGTATCACTTGCAGCTCCAGAAGGGCATGTGACTCAGTTCTAGCCGATGAGATTTAAGTGGAAATCACCAATTAGGGCTTCTGGAAAGGCATTTTTTAACGAACTACCTCAGATGGCATTTGCTTTGCCCTTCACCATTTCCAGTCTTCTTGCCTGGGATGCAAATGAGATGCTGGACGTCCAGCAGCCATCCTGTAACCACGAGGAGTCAATCAGAAGGGCTAACGCTATATCTTAAAGATGGCTGAACAGAAAGAGAAAGGAACTGGGTCCCTTTGCACCAGTTCTGAATCGTTATATGAGGAAAATAAAACCACTATTTAGTTAAGCCCTAGTCTATTGACTTAGTATATGCAGCTAAGTATAATCCCTGATTGATTCCAAGAATTATGTCGGTGCAGCTGTATAAGCTAGGGGACCATTATGAGTAGAGCTCAATTTTTGACAGTATTTTCTTCCTTTGAGCACCTGTCATTGTCTGAGGAATTTGGAGGCAATGTTAGCATGAGGGAATATTGCCCAAGTTCAATCATGAGCATTTAACAACCACTGAGTGAGGATCGAAGATGTGCCAGACGCAGTGCAATGGGCTATGGGTCCATGTCTCTGCTCTTACAGCACTGATGTTCTATTCAGGGGAGAGGAACGACAAACAAGCAAACAAGAAAAGGAGGTGAAAGTGCTGTGAAGGGGGCTAGGCATGCTGGGTGATACGAGGGGCCCTGGCGCTTTGTACAAGGTGGCCATACAAGGCCTCGCTTCCTCAGTGGGGTATTAGTCAGTTAGGATGGCCACAACGAAATACCACAACCTGGGTCACTTACACAACTGATATTTATTTTCTCACCGTTCTGGCACATCAAAGTCCAAGATCAAATTGTCAATTTGGTTTCCAGTAAGTCTTCTGTTTCTGGCTTATAGACAGTGCTTGTGGCTGTATGCTCACATGGCCTTGCCTCTGTTCATGTGGAGAGCGGGGGGTGGGGGGGAGAAAGAGAAATTCCTAGTGTCTTATAGGACACCAGTCCTGCCAGATTAGGACCCCATCCTTAGGACCCCCTTTAACCTGAATTATCTCCCTAAAGGCCCCCTCTCCAAATATAATCACATAGGGGGTTTGGGCTTTGACACATGAACTTTAGGGAACACAATTCAGCCATAACAAGTGGCTTATGAACAGAGACCTGAAGGAAGAGACAGTGAAAGCCAAGATGAAACCTAGAGGGAGAGCATTTCAGGCAGAGGAACAGCACATGCAAGGTCCTGAGGCCATGTGTGGCATGTTGGAGGGGCAGCGAACAGGCCAGAGTGGCCGGAGCAAATGAGCAAGAGGAAGCGTGTCAGGGGGTAGGACAGAGAAGAAATGGAGGCCAAATCCTGTACTGCCTTGTAAACCATCGAAAGGACTTGGCCTTTCCACTGAGAAAAAGGAGAGATGACTCAAGAGTTCTGAGCAGAGGAGCAGCATGGTCTCGCTTATGTTTTAAAGCGCTCGCTCTGGCTGTTATGTGGAGAATGGACTGTACGTAAAAAGGTGGAAGCAAAGTATCTGTTAAAAAATAATCAGGAGAGAGATAATGCAGCCCTGGACTCCAGGATGGTTGGGAAATGGTCAGATTTGCGAATTGGAGGTGGAGCTGATGGGAGGGACTTGCTGCTGATTGATGGATGTCAGACGTAAGAGCAGCAGAGGAGTCTGGGATGCCTCCAAGGTTTTTGCCATAGGCATTTGAAGGATGAAAATTGCTATCTGCTGAAGTGGGGATAATGGTGGGAAGATCCATTCTGAAAGGTGAAACATCAAGAGTTCAGTTTGGGGTAAGTTAATTTCAAGATGCCTTTTAGAAACCCACGTGCAAATGTTGAGTGTGCAGTTGGACATATGAGACAGCTAGTCAGGGAACGGTGTAGGCCTGCAGCAGAAATTTAAGAGTCAAAGAGTAAAAACGGTGCTTAAAACTACACATCCAGATGAAATTGTTGCCTAGATAGGAGCAGATCAAAGAGAGATGAGATCTGAGCCCGGGAGAACCCCGCAGAGTAAAGGTGGGAAAATGAAAAGGATTCAGTAATCAAGTCTGAGAAGAAGCAACTGTGAGGTTGCAGAAAAACCAAGAAAGTATCGTGACCGGGAAGCCAAATGAGATGTATTTCAAGGAGGAGAGGATGATCATATCTGCAAATGACAGGACGACTAAGGTAACCACTAAAATCACTACAGACCTTGAAAAGAGCTATTGCCATGGAGTGACAGATTAGTGTATTAGACTCTTTGCCAGGCTCATGGCAGCGTTCACTTCCAAGCTGCTCATGTAGCTCCTGGCAGGCCTCAGATCCTTGTTGGCTTTTGGCCTAAGACATCTATTCCTTGCCAAGGGGGGTCTTTCCATAGGTCAGCTCACAACATGGCAGCCTGCTTCCCCTAGAGCAAGGAATCTGAGAAAAGGCAAGAGAAAGCAGCCCCAGATGGTAGCCACACTCTTTAGTAATATAATCTTGGAAGTGACATCCCATCACTTATCTAAAAGACTTTGGTTTTTTAGGTTCACAGAAAAATTGAGCAGAAAGTAGGGAGACTTCCCACATCTTCGCTGTACACACAGCCTCCCCCCACTACCAACATTCCCCTCATGTCATTATCACCCAAAGTCCAAAGTTTACATTAGGGTTCACCCTGTGTAGTACATTCTGTGGGTTTGGACAAATGTATAATGACATGTATCCACCATTATAGTGCCCTGTTTCCCTGAAAATAAAACCTAGCCAGACAATCAGCTCTAATGCATCTTTTGGAGCAAAAATTAATATTAGAACCAGTACTATTATGTTATATTATATTATAAAGATCCAGTCTTATCTTAAAGTAAAATAAGACCAGGTCTTATATTAATTTTTGCTCCTAAAGACACATTAGAGCTGATGGTCTGGCTAGGTCCTATTTTCGGGGAAACACGGTATCATACAGAGTAGTTTCACTGCCCTAAAAATCCGCTGTGCTCCACCTGTTCATCTTCCCTCCCACCCCAAACTCTGGTTACCATTGATCTTTTTACTGTTTCCATACTTTTGCCTTTTCCAAAATGTCACATAGTTGGAATTGTACAGTAGGGTAAACTTTTCAGATTGGCTTCCTTCGCGTAGTAATATGCATTTAAGTTTCTCCAGGTCTTTTCACGGCTTGATAGCTTATTTCTTTGTAGCACAGGAGATAATAATATTCCATCGTCTGGGATGGACCAGTTTATTCGTCCATTCACCTGTCGAAGGGCATCTTGGTTGCTTCAAAGTGTTGGCAATTATAAAGCTATGATAAACATCTGTGTGTAGGTTTTTGTGTGGACGAAACTTTTCAACTCCTTTGGGTAAATTCCAGGGAGTGTAATTGGATTATATGGTAAGAGTAGGTTTAGTTTTGCAAAGGACAGTCAAACTGTCTTCAAAGGTGGCTGTACCAGTTTGCATGACTAGCAGCAAGGAATGAAAACTTCCTGTTGCTCTACATCCTCACCAGCATGCGACGCTTTCAGTGTTTCGGAATTCAGCTATTCCAATAGATGTATAACAGTATGCCATTGTTGTTTTATTTTGCTATTCCCTAATGATATATGATGTGGGGCATCTTTTCACATGCCATCCCATCACTGTTGCTGATTCTATTCATTAAAAGAAATTCACTAGGTCCAGCCCACACTCCAGGGGAGGTAATTGCACAATGACCCGAATAGCAGGAAATGGGGTCACTGGGGACCATCTTAGGGGCTGCCCAACATAATTCGATTCAGAAAAAAATGGCGGAGAGGAATTGGAGACAAACATAGACAATCATTTTGAGGCGTTTTGCTACAAAAAGAAACAGAGAAATGAGGGGCTAGTGGCAGAAAGATGTGGAGTTAAAGAATGGTTTTGTTTTACTTATTTTACAACCAACTAGATCATTCTTATCAATAAAGGTGATCTATTGAATATGTAACTAAATAGAATTCTATTTTATCTCTGTATTCATTATTTCCTAGAAGTACGGTGACCACCAATGTTCAGGTTTGTAAATAACAAACCCGAGAGGGGATTTTTTTAATAGTCTGTTTGTACCCATACAGGGGTCCATATGCCAGAGCTTCCAGGATACTTATCTGTATGCCCTCTAATTGCTGAAATCAGTCACCCAGGTTTATTTAGGCAGATAAAACCAACAGGCCTCAGCCAGGGTAGACAGTCTCTCTTGGCTTGAAAACAAGCCTGCAGCTGCTTGGAACAGGCAGGCTCCTGGGCCAAGACCTGCACGTGGCAAATGGTCCAATGATGCCAGTTAAAGTGTTACCTGACTGGAGTGATCATTTAAATCATAAATCATGTCTGCAGTTGCTTTGTCTTCTGACTCTACACTACAACAACACACTGAAATATGCACTAAACACAGAGACAAAAGTAAATGAATGGGCCAATTAATTTGTGAAAGCAAACGTCCTAGTAGATCTGTGTCTGATGTTCCTCCACTGAGAACAGTCAGTGAGTCTTAGGATCTCCTGGGAATGAGGATCAGGCAACTGCAGGGTTGGGGAGGGTTGTAAATCATGTGCTTTCTTCCCCTTCCACATTCAGAACTAACTCAGACACAAGATACAGGATGGAGATTAAAGTGGTAGCTTTACTACTGGTGAGATCGAGTTTTCAGAGCTGAGTCTGTTGTACCCCTCTTCTTAGTTCAGACCTTGGGTCACCATCTCCTTATACTGGTCCTGGGCAGTGAAGGAAGAAAAATAATGTGAGTCCTCATAGCTGACCGCCTTCTAATGGATCAGCTCTTCTTTGGGAAAGATGAGCCATGTGGGGGCCAAAAAATTTTCAGTGAGTAAAATGCAGGATCATGTTATTGCAGGGTTCACGAAAAATACTATCTTTCACTTGGTTTGGACTATCGAAAAAACACATAGGTAAAGGTAGTGACACTTATAATTTCCCAATTGCCTGTACTCTGAACCAAGAAACCACGAAACCCTCAGTGGCTTCCAGGTGGTCAATTCTTACCCCCTGTCTCCCCTGCCATGAGAGAAGATAAGAATCTTAATCTGCTCCACTGGGAACAGGGGACAGGGAGAGGATGGATGCCAACAAGCCTACCCCAGTTTGCAAGCTCTCAAAATTCATGTTAGCACAGGATTTTATTGAAATTCCTTCCTCTTCTGAAAGGGAATGCGGAAAGGGTGGGCAGAATCTAGGGGTAATATTCTGCAGAAGTTCTTCCACAATGAAATACGGAGGGGGGTGGGTGGGGGGGGGGGCAAGATCCCCTCTAGCAGCAGCAAAACTAGCCAGAGAGGTGATTACAATCCCCGTCTTAACACTTCACACTCCCAGCACCCATCACAATGCCTGGCACAAAGCCAGCACTCAATAAGTATTTGTTGCACTGAACACTCCTTCCAACCAAAATGAACTCAAGTGCTCCAGTTTCTAGGAAGCCCCAAATCTCAAAATTCCAAGGACAGATTAAGGATAAAACTGAAAGGAAGAGCAAGGCCGGGGAGGACAAGTCATGTCTCGCAGGGCTTCTGTGACTTGCAGAACACCCGGGGGACGGCAAGGAATACTTGGGGTGGGGCGAAATACCTAACCTTATTTGAGTGCCAGGAGCTTAATTGAACCTGCCGCGAAGGAAATGGACACCACACCCACGGAGGTGTTTGGGGTGGATTTCACGGAGTCCGCAGACTCCGAGGACCGGCCTGGGGGACCCGGGCCCTCGCGTGCCCCGCTTTTCCCCAGGCCGGCGACAGGGGGCACGCGAGGGCCTCCCAGCGCAGCAGGCAGGGCGGGTGCTAGGCAGGGGCGGCTGCTGGGCGGGGAGCGGCGGTTGGGCAACTTTTTGGTTGGCTGCCTCCGGGTGCTGACGGCCCAGGCCCCTTTTAAACTTAGTCTCCCCGGTGCCTTTCCTTTTCGGCCTCGGCGCGCGACTTGGTAAGTGGCCTCCGACTGCCTTGATGCCGGAGCCGGCCAGGTGGCCTGGGGTCTCTCCGGTGACACTTACTAGGCGCGCCCCTCCTGGTCCCTGTACCCTTCCCATCTGGGCCACCAAGACTGGGGTTCGGCCTCAGCTCGGCGACCCTTCGGGAGAGGCTTTTCCAGCGCCAGGGAAGGAGCCCCCGGAGGAGTCGCTGTGATGGGCGGGGACACGCACGTGGTGCCGGAGGCCCTTCTTCCCCGAGAAGCACCTTCGTGGGGCCTAAGGTCCCCTTTCCCCAATGGCCCGGGCGCCCGCCACCTCTTGCCTGTGACCCGGACGCCGAAGGGATCCGGGCCGCAGGGAGCTTCATGCTCCTTTTCAATGAAAAGTTTCGAGAATCAAACCGACCCGGGGCGGAGGCGCACACCCCGGGATGGTGTCGGGGTTCTTGGCGCACTCGGGGCCCTCGCCCGCCCACGGGTGCTAATAACCCGGACGCCGCCAGTTTAGGAAGTGCATGAGATCGTGGATCCGAAATGCTTTAAGTTTCCGCGCCGAGCAGTGTAACAGGGTTAGCGACAAACCGAGGGGATTTCAACCACACAGCCATTCCCCCGCCACAAATGCCTTTCAGCCGCCACTTCGCATGGCGGTGAGTCTTCCCGAGAGCGGGTAACGTTTTCAGGGTTGTGAGGCCAGTCTCGGTTTTCTGTCCTGGGAGAAAATCTGGACCACTGGGGTCCACCAAGATAGAGAAACAGGCAGGGCTGCCCTGGAGAAAGCTGGTCTCCAGGAATCACTTTTAAGTTTCCTGGAGGCTCTCTTCAGTATCAGTGGGCATTTTAAATGTTCGTACACATTGTTATAATAGAGTTGTCTGAATTTAGTTACATCTGTAAAGATCTAAATTTAGGGATCAGTGAGTGAATGAAAGAATCATTGTAACTGTCATAGGTACCACTTAGTAATCTTCTGCAATGTAAGGCTTTACGCATTGGACCCAGTTGTGAGAGATCCTTTTGCTGACTAGGCAACTAGATAGCACGACGATGTATCATGCTTTTAAAGAGGATAAAAGGTGTAGTGTTGCAGGCTGTGTTCTAAGTACTCCTTTTCAGCCATATGCATAGACCCGAAATACATGAGCAAGTTTCCCCGAGTACCTCAGTCTCTTGTAAATAGCACAACACTGGAAAAAGCAGTAGCCGGGCTTTGTTTTACAATTGCCAGTAGGTGTTGAGCCAGACTGTTTAAACAATTCCTTGTGAAAAGGTGACAGGAGCCAGGCAGCGTTTCACAGCGGCTTGAGGCAATGTCTATTTAAAGATCGTGGAAACTGAGCAAGTGCTGAAGACTGTTCTGAGCTCCTGGGTAAACATTTCCCGGCTTCCTTTGGTTTTTAAATCTGTTAAAGATTTGTTTCATTTTATCCTAAGCAAATACTGTTGCCAGTAATGTTTATGTTTTCTAAAATTGATATTCCACACTAATGTCACAAAGATAAAAGTTGGGAAGATGGTGACTGCTGACATCGTATTAAATGGATTTCCAAAGTATAGGAATGTAGTTCACTATTTATTTTACTCCTATCTAGAAATTACAGGAGACTCCCAAGTGGCAGGAAATTTGGGGAATGTAACTTTTTAAAATAAGATTTCTATTCAAAAGGAGCTTTTCATCAAAGGTATCTAGTAGATCACCACAATAAGAGAAAGACATTCTTTACCATAACAAAACATGAAAAAAGTTACCGTGTGGTATTCTTAACACTGTTCTCACTTTTCTACCAGGCTCAGTCCACTTCAAGATGCTGACAAACTTCAGGTAAATGGAGAGAATTTGGATTCAGTTATTAAATAGTTGAATAGAATTCTTGGCCAAGGATGAGAACTCTAATCTGAGTGAATATGCTTCTGCTCTGATGGGTTAAAGGATTTACCTGAGGCCAACTTGATAGGAATTTATTAAATTTAGTCACATCTCTCCCCACTTCAAAAAGTATGCTTAAGTAATTGACACTTAATCTTTCAAAATATGTATCTTTTCCATGGGTGGCCCTTTTGAATTGAAGTCCTCCAGAAAGAAGGCGGGGGGTGAATTGTTAGGATTTTGAGGGGGGGGGGGAATTGTATTTATGTCAAAACATTACTGTGTCTGAGTTGACAATGTAATATGTTGGGGAATTCTATTACCTACAGTTTTATAAACTATTTGTTTTCTTAATGATGTGTCTTACATAGCAATTGCTGATCTAATTACCTACTGTTACACTTCTTTTACAGGGCTGGTGCTTGACAGAAGCTTTTCACGTAAATAAGGTGTACTTGAACATGTGACGATTGATAATATGCAAAAAAGTTTTTGCTTTCTTTGTCACTTTCATGGTAGCAGGAGTAAATTTTGAGAAGGTGCCAAATATCTGTAAGAACATATTATCTGCCCCATATGAAATTTCCATAGAATATAATTCCATTATTTAAAGGATTTTTTTCTACCAGCCTGCAGTTTGACACAATAACTAGACTAGCTAGTCTACAACTATCGTAGACAACTTTATCAATTGCTTTAATTTACAAAGATTATTTTAAAATTCCACTCTTGACTGTTCTAAAGATTACATGTTCCAAAGTACCCTTTTAAAAACTAGGTTTTATATCCTTCAGATTTTTCCATAATAGATCACTTTAATGATTAAATTTGACCCTTTTGACAAAACCAATCAATGGATTCCTAAGGGGAGGAGTTGGTTGCACAAGGGCATGAGGGAATTTTGAGGAACTGTTTTACATCTTGATTATGGTGGTAAATTGCGTTGGTCAAATTTGGAGTGAGTTTTACTGAATGTAAATTATGCTTCAATAAACACAACTTTTAAAATTTACCTTTTCTGGCATCATTGACATTTCCAATGAATTTGATGAGAAGGCCGTGGGGTCAGCACTTGAATGAGTTCCTGAGACACTAAAAGTGACAAAAACGTCAAAAATCACTTTGGGGTATAAGTCACATAATTGACTTATGCACCCAAATACCCGAGAAACAGGACCAAAAGATAACATTGGCTCACTTACCAAGAATATAAAATTTATCCTTATGGATCAGTCAGGCAACATATTCCTTTCCTTAACAGCAGCATTTTAAATCTCACTTGTGGTATGGCCCTTCTCCCTCAATCTCGACAATCCCTTCTAGTGGCCATGTGGTAGACAAAGGAGTTCGAATGTTCTCTTACCCTGTATATGCCCTGTAACTTTGTTAGCACTGCTTTGGGTTAACCCTGCTTTCCACATTGGCAACTTTCACTTCCAAGAAAATTTTGAATGGCCTCGGCCAATACTGGCTTAGCCTGGGAATTAGGCAAGTGATGTGAGGTGCTAAGCAATTGGGCTTGAGTCGATCTCAAAGGCATAGGCCACGTGACTTATTCCTGAGCCAGTCTGAACTTGCCCTTTTGGGATAGTCAATGATGCTTTTGAAAGGAAGGACGGGCCAGGCGTTGGCTGTGAGCCCTAGTTTTATAGGTAGTAGGTCTAACCCGCGGAACCTGACTGCGTGCTTCCGACAGATCCATTGGGCCCTCTTGCCCACAGGAGCAAACACTGCCCTTCTGATGCCCCCTGGTGGTTCCAGGTTTACGACATTCCCTGCTCCATCTACCCCGAAGTCCCCTTCCCCATACCATCGTAATCCAGTTGTCCAACACGTTAAGTAAAAAAAGCATCACCAAAGAAAAATGGGGTGACAGGTTAAACCAGTCCCACCGTTTTTGCAGTCAAGTGGCCCTTGTTGGCACAGCACATGCCTGCGTGTTGAGCAGAACTAAAGTGGGAGTTGGAGAATTGCCAACATGACTACTACATGACCAGGCTATGCGGTTGTGCTCAAGTGCCGAGAAGTGAAGCAAATGGACTCGAATGGAATGTTTTTAAAGAGGATTTATAATTCCAAGGGAGGAGCTTGGGCTTGAGAAGCATATAAAAGAATGATTGAAATAGTTTCATGCTAAGAGTTATGATTCCATTGAAAATGAAATCTTATTTCAGATGTCCAGTCACTAACCTCCACAGATACGACTTGCCCAGTACCAGTTATGCTATTGCTGTCACTTCAGGTAGATTGAGTCAATTTGATTTCAAAAATGGGCATATCCCATTTTTGACAGATACTCTACAGCTCTTGAGTACAGGTAGTTTTTGTTTCTTAAAAGCAAGCACATTTTTGTAGTTCAAGTGAATATTCCAAACTAAGGTATGTAGTTTTGAGATCCCTAAAACCTTAAATATTTATATAATTTGGCAAATATTTACTGTGCTTTCCGTGTGAATTAAGTTGTGTGATAGACAATTTCTGACTTTATGAAGGTTACACGATGTGACTTACCCATATCGCTATGTAAGATGAAACCAGTTAGAATGTGCCTCAGTCGACGTGTTACAAGGAATAATTTCACTTCATATCTGAGTCAATATCTGAAAGATTCAATTGTTAGGACAAACTGTGAGGAGACTATTACATCTATTTATACTCCCCACCACCACCACCACATTTCCAGAATGGTTGGGTGGCTCATACGCAAAGAGCAAACAATAACAATAATGAGAAGAGGGAATAAAAGCTCACCAAGAAGAGCAGGATTATAAAACAAGCCTTCAGACTTCTGCTTCAGGCTCCCGCCACTTTAACTCTGAGATTCCTAGGGACCAGAGAGAAGAGCAAGTTGGCAAATATGCCATTTGGCACTTGAATATAAGTTTAAAATGGAGGAGGAGAAGGGGGCAAAGTCATTTGCATTTTAGGCTTCTTAGAACCAAATGAGAAGATGCTTCCCCCTCTTCCCCTCACGATCTCAAGTACCTTAAAGTATGAAGTAGAACAGAGAAGGTTCTCAGGGATCTAGAGATAGTGGAGACTGATGCATTTGGCTCCAGAGTAGTAAGGTCAGTCGACCGGTGAGCCCTGTGAGGCTGGACCTACTCCTCTGATTGTCAAGCCAAAGTCAGGGAGAACACCTTGTGAGAGAAAAGACTTGTTGAGATTATGTGAACAGATAAAACAGCCAGAGATGTGTTTGAAAGGCTTAATTTTTAACTTGTACTCATAAAAGTTGCCTTAAAAAAAAGTTGCCTTTCCAAAATTTACCTTGTGTTCATACACTGATTCCAATATTTTGTTACAATGTTGTGATGTATCACAATCTGGGACTATGCAACCATGACTGGAAGGACCCCTAGTGGAGTTGATCGGTACCGCAAGGGGCCCCGTTGTCTTGAGGTGCCCTCCACCGTTGCCACCTTCATCGCTAAGACAGCTCCACATCTGTTTCAGAGATAAAGAGAGAAACTCCAGTCAAATTAGTGTGATCTATGTCATCATGATTTGCTCCTGGGAACAGAGCAGAATGTTGTAGTCGATGGAATGGAGCCTAATAGCATTGATTCTCCATTGGACAAATGCCCTGGCAGGTTACCCCCACTCTCTAGGGCGGAACAGAGCCCACTGTGTCATTTATAGACCTCCTATAGTGGAAAAATATGTGGAACTTTGGGAATCATCATAGAGTCCAAACTGCACCCCAATACAGTTGCTACTAGCCACATGTGGCTATTGAGTATTGAAATTGGCTAGTCTGAATTCACATGTGCTGAGGTGTTAAAAAAAAATCAGCTTAGGAAGAACTAACGTTAAAGGATGTCAAATATCTCAATTTCATGTTGATCATAAGTTAAATGATAATATTTTGGGTGTATTGGGTTAGATGAAATGTATTAAAACTGCATAAATGTCATCTGCATTGTATTTCTATTGGGCAGTTTCCAAAATATTCATGGAAACATGCAGACAGTAGTTCCACAATCCAATAGAGAGAAAGGAGTTGCTTTTCTACTATACAGGACCTGGGGGGAAAGCAAGAGTAAAATTAGCACTTAAAATGCAGAATTTACAGGCAAGCAGCTGTTTTTTTTCAAGGACAGAAGGTGCAGGTGCAGGGAGCCAGTGCCTCTTAGAAGACCTGACATAAATTCTACACACAAGCTGCTAGCACATCTGGGGATTTTCAATAAAAGACTTCAGAATGTATTTATTAAACCATCTTTTGTTCTAAGACTACTCTGTGAATGTATTTGTAGGTTCATTAGAATAAGCTAGGGCCAGAGGACTTATGCTACAGCTCATCAAAACACAACTTCCTTAGTGAAGAATCCTTATAATGGACAGTTCTGGTTACCGAGTTGGCTTCGTGTGTGTGTGTGTGTGTGTGTGTGTGTGTGTGTGTGTGTGTGTATTTGTGTCTATAGTAAGGTAGTCTTTCAACAATTTTTTTTTTTTTTATGGAAGAGGCAAGCTTGGGGGAGGTGGCACCATAAATATTGCCAGAACTTGTATAAAGTACAATTTTTCAGAACTACCTTATGTTAAAGCAAAATGTTCCATAAAATTCTCTTTCCTTCATTTTCTCTTAACTCAGCTATGAAAAGCAGGTCTGTGTAAAATCCCCTTCTGTAGTTTCCTTACTACCAGTAACAATGATTTTTTGGTAGGTTTCACATTTCTCTTAAGCAGTGATTCTTCAAGGGGGTGGTGATGGGACATGATTTTGCCCTCCTGGGGGACATTTGGTAATGTCTGAAGACACTTGATTCCCACAAGTGGGTGGATGGGGAATGCTACTGGCATCTAGGGGTAGAGGCCAGAGATGCTGCAAAATACCCTACAATGCATAGGACAGTGACACACCAAAAGATTGTTGGACCTCAAATGTGCAGAGGTTTAGAAACCCTGTCATAGAAAATCTCATTCCCAGCAATGCCAACATGCTCAGGCGCTACTGAGTATGCTACAGACTATTCCCAAAATGTGACTTCCCCCCACACACAACAGTTCCCTGTACTTTGAGGTCTGAGGGGGCTTAATAGCCTCATTGTCCTTACTTCTAAGTGAACATCTATATCACAGCATTTACAAAATAGCAATTCATTATTTTAAGCAAAGAGCTATAGGGATTTTCTTCTAGGCGCCTCAAAAGATAGTTTCCGTGTCGTAAGTGGCCAGAAATTCAAAATTAGCACATCACAAACTAGTGACTTTCTTAACCAGACTTGGTCAAACTGGACGTCTTAGCCTGGTCACTGAGGTGAAGCTTGCCCACATCTGTGGAGGGGCCATCAGGTCTCTGACCTGGCCTCAGACTCTAGAAACTACCCAAAGGTTGTTCATGATCTACTTCCATCAAATAGCTTCCATCCTTAGGAGGGGCACTTAGCACAACAAGGGAACATTCACAAACCAGCTGGAGACCAAATAGCTGGAGACCAAGGAACCGAGACCAAGCATCATTGACCATGCTCCACCTCTCTAATTTTCACATGAACCAGAAAATTCTAACTAACTTTAGAGCCCAAAGAACAACAAAACCCTGAAAACATCGAATCCCGATGCTGGCAGAATGAAACCCCTTCAGATTGTGTGGAGAGCAGTCTGAGTGCAGTTAACGAGCTTGCTGAGAGTCACAGCCCTTTCAAACTCGGGCTGGTATCCCTCACCACAAAGACACATTGAATGCAGTTGATACGATTGACAAAATGGTGATGGGTGACACAATTGCTCTCAAATGTAGCAGCCGTACAATGGAGGCACCTGGTAGCAATGCAGGGAACTCACTGGAAACACTGTGAGATGGGAGCAGTGTTACCAGAGCTCTGAGCAGTCCAGAGACGCTGCCTACCTCTCAGGTTAAAAGGCCCTTCTTCTCTGTCTTCCGAGCATGGGCATTTTTAATCTTACACTTTCTTGCATAAAAAAGAAAAAGGAAAATACAGCTCATGCCCCCTGGAGACAAACAGCGGGGAGATGAAGCCCAGCAAGCCAAACTGCGGTGGACGAGGGGCCAACGTGACAAGGAAGAAGTGGATGAGGTCCATGAGGTAGTTCAGGGAGCACTGCACGCTGTTCACAGCCCCTCGCTCCCTTTCTGGAATGTCCTCCTGAAGAAGCTGAGTCACAGTGAGGTCAAAGGACCAGAGACCTTCAGGGCAGCAGTACTGGGAGAGAATAAACGTGAATTCAGTGAGGATCCCGGCTCCAGCGACTGACTGGTTCCATTTGTCACGTTGCCTAAATGGAACTTTCTGTGGCTCAGTGTCCTCATCTGTAAAATGGGAACATTTAGCGTACTCTCCCTGGAGGATTGCACGATATAGTATTGTACAGTGTAGCACATCATGCCTGGCCATCTGTGCCACTTACACTTCTTCCTAGCAGAATTACAAATGACCCTGGGGTTGCTGGTGTGCAGTGGAAACTGCACAGGTTAAAAGCACCAGTGCCTGGGATACACTGTGCATTGACTCAATGCAAACTATAGTTACTGCCATAATTTGTGGCATTATAACTACCCTTTTGAGCCACCGTTACCACCTTCACCACCCAATAGCAACAAAACTTCATTTTGGATGTTCTTGTGTATGCTTTCCACTTCATTCCAAACGTGGTTAGGAAAGAGAGTGAAGTCTTGAGCTTCAAATCTGGTTCCAGTTCCAGAGCTTTCCTCTTCACCCCTGGCCTAGCAGAGAAGGAATTAGCCTCCCTTCTCCCCTGCACCTGCCACTTTCAACCACATAAAGGGGCTGAATTTGATTACACTTCAGCAGCAGCCTCAGGACCCGCCATACAGGCATCGAGCAGGGCAGAAGCCCACCGTGGTGATACCAATATTGTCTTTGAGTGACAGCATTTGCTCTGTGGTCCTGGAGCGAGCTGCCTTCATGGGTACCCATTCCCAGCTTCTGCCTGCCTGGTTGGTTTCCCAGCCAGTTAGCCTTCCAGGTTCCCTAAGACTCAGCTCTAGCCCTCCGGAAACCTCCTGGTAGACCCCTGTCCTGATCCCCAGATTGAGCTCTGTACTCAAGAAGTATTTGGACCAAAAATGTTGCGTCCTCCAGTGTCTGTCTTTGCAGGGCACTGACCAGGCCTTTTGTCCTCATGACCTGGCCTTGTCACCCTGCTGTGGCCCCCACCCAGGGGTCCTGACCAGGACCCCTCATCTTCCTGGGCTGTCCTGACCACCCAGCATAACCTCTAAGTCTAGGGGCTCAGCCCACCCAAGGCTTTGTCCTGCAGTGGACTCTGACCTGGAGTGTACCTGTCAAATCCCGACGCCTGGCCCTGAAGAAGCAGGGCTTACAGAGTTAGGCAGTATTTGCAACAGGCTGCAGTGGCACAACGTGAAGCGCTCCAGGAAGTGAGGGCTAATTATGCGCTGACACCATTTTGTCTAAATTGAGGGAACAAAGCGTTGTAGTTCTTAGATTTTTAGAAAGCAAGGTGGGTTACAGGCAATGTGCGAAATTGTGTTGTAGCCAGAGTTCTGTGACTTAGTTTCCATCAGGATGGAAACAACTATTTACTGAACAAATGCCTAGAATAAGCCCTGTGCCCGGGAATACAGGTAGATACCCAGGCGGCCACAGGCCACTCATCCTAGTGAGAAGACCAGTCATCACAGCCACCAGGCCTGGCCAGGCTAACCCAGTGAACTAAGGCGTGATACATTGTGGGCACTGGTGCTTTTAACCTGTGCAGTTTTGACAGCATACCACCACTCCCAAGGGCATTTGTAACTCTGCTGGGAAGAAATGAAAATAGCACTTGCTGGCGCTGGGTATTGGGAGCCACACAGCACCCATTTCGTTCAGCATCATGGCTCTCTCCGTCTCACTGCCCACCCCACACTCCACCCTGACACAACAATGCTCATGAAGGCACCAACATTGCAGCCAAAACGTAAGAATGATGATGATGACTGAGGATGAGAGTTACTGCTTCACAAGCAGTTCCCGTACATGTGCAAGCTTTGTGCTAACCCCACGACCTGCGGGAATGATTCCAATGCATCCTCCAGACTTCCCTCATGGGCAGGCACTATCATTCCTTTCCCATCGTACACAGAAGGAAACAGGGACGTGGGGAGCTCACGTAACTTGCCAACATCATCAGGTCACCTGGCTCTGTGTCCTGAGCTGTCTCCCTCAGGAGGGTCGAGAGTGTTCTGTGTCTGGCATCTTTATCAAGAGTCAGCAGAAAGAACTGCTATTGCGATGGAGAAAAGCCTCAAGTGTCGCTCATACTGAATGCTTCTCCAGATTGCAGGCGCTGCCGATGAGATTTCATATTTTCCGAATGTGATCATTTCCTATGTGTCAGGAAGAGTCAAGTCACGTGGGGATAGGAGTCACTGGGGGGACTTGTTGTTTTTCCTTTTGAACGACACACTTGAATATAATCATATAAGATGAACGGCATAAATCTTAAATGGCCAGTCTGCTCAGAGCTGTTCATACAATTAAAGGCTGGATGTGCAAGCCAAATACCCAACCTAATAAAAGATAATTCACCCATCAGGCACGACACTTAAAATATTTTAGAAGTTAGGGAATCGCCAGATGAAAGCACAAGTTTCTAAATCAGTTATTTGGAATTAAGAACACAGCTTCTTTCTTATACATTATATCAGAGAAATAAGGTTCCCAGGCTAGCCCATGGTTTTATAATCCCTTAAATTGGACTTAACAAAACTTTCCTTCCCAATATGCAAAGCCGTGTGGACCAAGGGTTTCTGGGTCTCCGTGGCAGACACCAGGAACACACCACCCCAGCCCCATGCTCCCAGCACACCATGGCTCCAGAGGTGAGAAGGTGAAGCTCTGAGCCCCAAGAGGGCAGGGACCTTGCTGAAGCCTGGTGCCTGGAGTAGTGGACGAGGCACACAGAGGAGGTGTGCAGGAAGTTCGCCGAATGAATGAGGAAGACACACTTGGGTTTTGGTCCACTCCTTCCACCACCACCACCACCACACTTTTCACTCTGCCCATGTCTGACATGGGAGTGGAAAATCGGCTGTCTCTGACCTATGGCCTCAGGAAGGGGATTTAAGGGTGGTGCCTTTAGATTTGGAGGAGAAAAGGGGGCTTAGGGCAAAGAAATGATGCTCTCTGGGTGGAAACCTGATCACTGGGATTTCATACCTAAGAGCAAGGCCCAGACTCTTCCTAGGCTGGGATTCTGCAAGTCTAATCACTCAGGCCAATGTGCTATTACGTGATTTCTGTCATCATCACTTGTGACCCCCAACATGTTACTGTTGGATTCATCAGGCATCAAATGACCAAAAACTTTTTAAAAGATTTTTTAAATACCCTAAGTAACTCAGACAGATCCTCACTGCCAGGTGTGATGACATAAAGTTGGTGGCAGAGTTCAGAAACCAAATTCTTGGGGGTGGGCAAGCTTGTAGACCCTCAGTTAGGCACCCTATCCCTGGGAAAGGACTTAACTCCCCCCGCCAAACACACGCACACACACATACGGGCAGCTAAGGAAAGACTTGCCCCCACCAAGCTGCCCTTGTGCCCCTCTCCCTATCTCAGTTCTGCAGAGAAAGGATCCAGGTCAAAATACTTCTTTCAGATAGATGCCATCTATAGCATTCACATGCTTGACACCCGGGAAATAACTATTCTTACTGTCCCAAATCTCCACGTTTTCACATTTAAGCCTTTGCACAACTGTCTGCCTGGCTGAGAGTACTCTTCCTTCTCCGTATCTCCTGCCCTTCAGGGATCTCTTAATTCTGCCTCCTTCTGGGAAAGCTTCCCCAACCTCCAAGATAAGACTGGGTGTCCCTCTGTGTTCCCAATCTTTCTGTCCTTCTTCAACAGCTCCAATCACTTTGTAGTGTTGACTGCTTTTGACTACTTAATTAATGGCCTCCCATTCCATGAGGCTAAGACCTTGTCTGATTCAACCACTCTCATATACCCAGTGTCTCCGACAGTTCTTGTCACACAACAAGCTCTCAGTGAATGACTCTCAACATGAAGGCTTCCATGAACGAAAGCTTACAACACCACAGTGACAAGACCATCAAATGCTTCTACGATTACTTAGCAACATCACAGATTGCAGAATCCCTCACCACTTGTGACCCACTGCTCACCGATTCTCGCCAGGATCACGCCTGAGAAAATCAAGATGACGGAGATGTAAGACTCAGGATACTCGGGGTCCTGCTCGCCTTCAAACAGAACCATACTACTGGTCCAGTGGATGGAGGAGCGGTCGGGAAGGATAGGTTGGTTCACATTCGTTTCAAAGGAATAAACATGCACCTGGCCCTCGTTTAGCACCTCATGGTCTGAAGAAGAGCTGTTGCTTAATGGGAGTAAGAAAACAGCCAGCTCAAAAGGACTTCCAGGAGCAAAGACGGAAAACACGCAGAGCACCTGGCAACTTATGTGGAGCTAGCTGGATATGATTCCCATGGTTATCGAGCCATAGCGCCCCCTGAGGCTGGTGGAGAGAATCGTGCCCATCAGGCCAGACAGAGCCGAAAGGGCAGTGGGGACGCTGAGCACTGAGCCTCCGGTCCCCTGGGGTAGGCGTAGCCGGGGTGACGCAGCGGAACCCCAGCACCGCCGTGTAGAGGAAAGCCAAGCACCTGCAGTACGCTTCCCAGCCCTCACCGCACGTGCGCAGCGGCCTTCGCGTGTTTTGACAGCAGAGAGAAACGAGAAAATCCCTTGGTTGTGGCCTGTTGTCCTTCAAGGTTAGATTTGTGGTCCTTTGGCTTATCCAAAGTTTGGGGCTTGTTGAAGAATCCATCAGTGTTTTCCCAAGAGCCCGTTTCCCCTGAAATAAAATCCAAATATAAGCTTTAGGTCAGGACGCTGCCCAAATGCCCTCAGCCCGTCCCTAAGCTCATCGGCTTCCTTTTGGGACATTCCCATGGGCACCCACGTCTTCCTATCCCAAGCACCTGTGTTGCTGCCTGAGGCTCGCTCTCCAGCCACAGGAACATAAAGGCAGGCTCTACAGTGCCCAGAAGTCAACACCCGGGCAACAACTCTGGGCTGATGAGTGACAAGACTTGGAGGAGAAACACCTGTTTCCTTAGCCCTTAGTGGGACGATTCTGAGGTGTGCGTGACACAGTCGCTTAGAGAAGCCCAAAGGGGCGGAGCGCCAGTCACCCTCTCTGGTAACTCATACATTGACACCCCCGTCACTGGCTTTTCTCCTTCCCTGTCTCCACTCACATCCTTTCACCATGCTTCTTGGGATCACCTTCCAAAAAGATTACTTTTCACCCCACATCCTTGTCTCAAGAACTGCTCCTCTTGAGAGAACTCAAACTGGGACCCGTGGTGAAGTGAGGAAGGTGGGCATAGACAGAAGGATGCAGGGAACCGTTCATGTGCTTGAGACGTGGTAAGAAACTCTTCCGAACAGTGACGGATATTGCCTTTGCTGATTTTTCTGAAGAAACAGATACTCATGAAAAGACAAGGATTAATACCTTTCAGTCTCCCAGGATGGAATAGACAATGACTTGAAACAATTTTTTTAAAGGTATAAGTACTTGTGAGAGGTATTCAGCACAAATTGAGACAAGCTCTGAAAAGAACTAAAGGAGCCAAATAGGGCTGTGAAGGAAGGCGAGAGGGTCAGGCGGGCCAAATCCATTCTAGACCAAGAACTGTGAGAAAGGTAAAGTTCTTAGTCATAAAAAATAATTTATTGCCATAGCAGGTTTGTTTGTTTTTAAAGATACAATAAAAATAAAAATAACAATGGGGGGGGGGGAGAAACAGCTAATGCTGACTTGACTAAATGCCAGGGAGAGAAATAGGACTTTATACAGACTATTTTATTTAATTGTCACAACACCCTTGAGGTCAGTTCTGTTATTGTTATCCGTACCTTACAGGTAGTGAGACACAGACAACCTGAAATAATTAACCCTGCAAGGTCACGCAGCTAATAAGTGGCAGATGACAAGAATATAGCTCATCTATCCATCCAGCCACCCATCCATCCATCCAACATCTAACTATGAACATCTATTCATCTGTCTCTGTAAGTGCACATGCTTTATTCATGCAATGAGATCTGGGGGGCTCTAACTGCAAAACAACTGGAGAGAAAAGAGAATTAATAATAAGAAGTTTAGGAAGAGAGACTGAGGTCAGAAGCAATGCTTGGGCTGTACCAGGTGGACAGGCAACATTGTCCATCGGTAGGGGTGGTTCTCATCTTGGGAAAACGAGCTCATATTTACTGGCAGGTCTTCTCCCTCCCATCCTCACCCCAATGTTAGGGAAATTCTGATTTTAAATGGCTGATCGCAGAGATGGCCAGTTCATGATTTTGTGTTGACTAAAGAGCAGCCCCGTAACTCCCTAACACAGTTGTCTCTGGCTTGGTATCTTTAGGATGTTTATGAGTGACGTACGAAGGAATAATCTGCCCAGAGGACCATGGAATAGCTTGTGCAGGTTATAGCCTGTACAGGCTGGTGGGAGTGCTACCCACATTGGAGTCTCTTTGAATGGAGCCCTTGTGCACAACCTGTGTAACTGTACAACCTGTGTAACTGTACAACCTGTGTAACTGTACAACCTGTGTAACTGTACATGGCAGCCCCGCCTACCCCTACCAGCCATATGAACTCCATGACCAAGGCCACAGCTGGAGCCTTCTCATTTCTCACTGTTTCTAGGCAAATTTACAGACAGAATGTGGAGATTAAAGAGAATGTTGAGAATGTCAGACACAGTTCTGGAAAGAAGAAACTAAAACACTGACATAAAGGAGGAAAAAAAGAACCAAAGCCATCTCTGAGTTTGCGTTACCTTGAATGTTCACAACCTCCTGCTGCCTTTCTAGGAAGTGCCCCCCTGCTTGTTGCTGGGGTTTTACAGCCAATTGGGGAACTAGTTGATAAACCCTGGACAGAAATAGAAATTCTACAAGGAGTGAAACCAAGTTCCATCCAAGAATGAAACCACAACCGATCACATGAGATGCCCATGTCATCACCTGGCCCACGGACAGGGGAGCAAATATATGGATGATTTGGTCCAGCCGCCGGACCGCTGCATTCATCCCTATAAGTGAGAGGAAGGAAACATTGCAACTCAGTGGACCAGTCCTTCTTCCTAGTAAATTTAAGGTCATGCGTTTGCTAGATTTGCTACCAGTGCACTGGGTAAACAAAGGTGAAAACAGGAAAGATTCCTTTAAGTCTAATTATAGATTAATCATAGGATTTTCAACCTGGAAAAGAACTTCCAGATCACTTGTTGAAATATAAACAATTAACAGATGAGTAAAGTGAGGAATAGAGACTAGGTTTCTTACAGCTAAATTATTCTAAATCCTGTCTCAGCACTCTCTTCGATCACACCCTACTATCTTAACAACATAATAATATTAATAGCCATTATTATGACTAGCATGTTGACAGGGGAGAGAGGTAACAAATGGAGATAAAGGGCACAATTGGTTGAATACTTACTCAATGCCAGGCACATAATTCTAAGCCTTCTACATATATTCATCTCACTTAAGTCTCACAACTCTAAGAAGTTGAAAATATCTCCCTTTTACAAATTAGGAAACTGAGGCACACAGAGTGAAGTTATTTGCTCAAGGTCACAGAGAAGGTAAATGATGGAGCTGAGATGTAAGCCCAGACAGTCTGACTCCAAAGCTTATTCTCTTAACTATTCCATGATCATTGAAGAATATATTTACAAGATCATTCAAAAAATTATAATAAACCTCACACCAGAATCTGCGTTTTATTTCAGATGTCTGTAAAATTAATTAACAGAGACTGGGAAGATTTTTTTTACCCAAAGACAGAGGACACTTTCATGCTGTGTCACTTGGCTTTTACCCACGTGGCTGTTCAATTTTGGGTGGTATTATTTAAGCCACAGTACATCCAAATAAGTGCACTTTAAAAGAAAACATGCAAATAAGTGCACTTTAAAAGAAAACATGATTCTAAGGGGATTCTACTCTTTGTAAGGAGTATATTTTCATAGACTTCTCCATAATAGCTTCCTTTATCTTGGCTATCAACACTCACGAACGTTTTCTAGAAGAGTACCAATTGCACAAATAGAGGGGAGGACAAGATCACTAGCTTTAAGCTGGCAATTTGAAAATATCACAGTGTGAATTATCCAAGTTTTATAAATGGAAGAAAAAACAAAGAAGATGCCAGATTCTTCCATTTAGCTCCACTGTTGAAAAGAAATTCTACCTCTCACTGTCAGAAAAATGATAATCAACAGTCACATTTGAGGATGAATTTTTTTGGGGGAAATGGAAGCTTATCACTAGGCAGAATTTTAAAACCTTTTAATTGACTTGTTTTCCAGATGTAATATTGTGAAGGAACGTCTAGTAATATATTTTGAAAGACTTCTTTCCCAAATGCAGTTTATATATACCCTTGATAATAACAATATTATCCATTTCCTATGCACTTCCTATGTGCATAGATGGTGCTAAGTACTTTACAAATCCTGTACATCACAGAATCCTTCCCAAAATTGAGCTGGTGGAAAGGGGAGGGGAGTTGTCATTATTTCTCCCATTTTATAGATGAGGCAGGTAAAGTCTAGAGAAGTTAGTCACTTGCAACCGCTAAGAGCTTTAGCTGGTTTTAGCTGAATTCTAGTCTAGGTCTGTTTGACTCCAAATACCTTTCTCTCAAAGGCTATTTTACTTCGTCTCTCAGAGCCCTGATTGGCTCACCAGCTTTGTTCAATGAGCCAGGCCTACTTCCCAGGCTATTAGAGGACCCCTGATGACAACGGTGGCACAGCTCACCAGCCAGCTGGCCTCTGTTGTCACCTGTGAGGCTTACGATTCATTCCCTCTGAATGGTGATGGTCAGTGCAGTGCTGGCCCGGTTCGCCAAGGCCGCCAGGGTAACCACAGCTGCATAGCTGGCCACCTACAGAAGGAAGATAAAGGGAGTTTGGAACTCAAGAATAGACTCTCTCAGCCCATTGTGACACATACAGTTATTTAGCTGACAGCTGACAGCTCAAGGAACATCTAAATGAACACAAAGAGAAAGGTTCAATGTAGGTTTGGAGTCAAACATTATTGTGTTGATTCTAAGCATTTTCTTCTTCCCACCCCCCTGTTAGCACCAGATCCGATGCTAATTTGTACCTTGCAGACAAAGACACTATTGTTCTATTGCCTTCATGTCTGTGGGATTTAGGCATGTCTGATTCACAAAGTAGGGGTGAGGACAACACTGGCAAAGGATTAGCCAGATCTGAAACCAGTGAGCAGGGCGGCACAGAGATGACTCACTGAAGGGTATTCAGGTCTTGTCCTGACATTCGCTCTCATGGCACATGAGGGAGACAGAAGACACTCACAGTGAACCAGCAGTACCAGACGTGTTCCATGTTCCTTTTGTAGGAGAACACAAGCATCAGGACAGCACAGCAGGCGGTGACAGAGGCATTCTGAGTGAAGAGCAAGGCATGAGCAACTGTGAATAGAAACAGTATTTACTCTTGGTTTTAAGAGACAGGTTGCAGCTACAGCTTCGTTTGCTGCAGAGTAACTGCATTTGACCAAATTCCTGTGCCAGCCAGGGTCATCGCTTCCATCAGCAATTGCAGGCTTGAGCCTCCAGGAGGCAAAGAGCTGGCTCATGTGCTCACTAGAGGCAAAGCCAAAAATAAATAAATAAATAAAGCTGGGTTTTGCAAGTAAATGAAAACATACTTTGAAAGAAAGACAATATGAAAAGCAGGATATTAGATAAATTAAAGAACTTGAAATTTTCTACTGCTATATCACACTCTTCTGAATTTCATTTGGGACTGAAGTTATCAATATGGCCTAAGACCAACATTCCAAAGTTTCAACAATTTAGCCTTTCCAAGGGTGCAGCTTTAGAGAATGCCTTTCTAGGACTTCTAGGTGGACTGAAAACAACCATACTGACTAGTGATCAAAAGAATAGGAAAAACTTATAAAATCCTATATTCTTACTGAGCAAAGGAGGGTTCAAGAGATATTAGAGCCAAAAGCTAAAAGAAGATCTACATTTGAACAAGTAAGTCTCCAGATATTCATTTCTAGTTTAGACAGATTATTTGGTACAAAGATATCTTTTACACCTAGAAATTGCCTGCAATAAAAATAACGCAAGTATATAATATATAGGTAAAACCAGAATATTAAAAAGAAAGCATGTTTTCAGAAATGGGTAAGAATCTAAACACCACATTAAAATATTTTAAATGTAGTACAAGAGAATAACACAAAGCTGATAATTCTTTTTCTAGTTTTTAAAAGTTATACTCTATTGTTCTGTATTTTATTTCACTAAATAAACCAAAAGAACTAATGAGATCATAATTTACCACATAATTATATGTCATATATAAGAGTATTACCTTATTTCTTGGTTTTCTGTCAATCCAATTGCCAACTAATACCACATATATTAATACCGATCCAGCCACCACTAAGCCAAACACTGCTGTTAGAAGAAAATTGTGTCCATATAATTCTATCAGGAACACAGATATGGCAAAGTGCCACATTCGGTCTCCCTGTGAGGCAGCAGAAGCAAAGCATATGTTAGTCATTGACCTAAAAGATAAAACAAAGTCAAAATCCAGAAAGATTCACTTCTCCCAAAAGACCTGTAATATTCAGCTTTTAAAACCAGGATGTCAAAAATTATGTTTATGCAGTACAGCTAAGTCATTTTTAATGCAATAGAGTTACATTTTTAAAAATTGGACAGAATATATTTTAAAATGTTGAAAGCATCAAAGAGCAAAGAAGCCTGTGAGAAAATACCAGATGAATACTTGTGAGAACATGAGAACCCCAAGAGGTAAGCCCAAGTTACCCTGGGATATCTGCTTATTCAGATGAAACAGAACTGCAGTTTTGATGGCTTCAGAAAGTCAGTTGATAGAAATCCATGTCTATCAAAAATAGGGACAAAGATAATATACATTCCACTTTATGGTGAGATCCCGTATAAATCCATCCTCAGGGTAAGTAAGGGTAAACTACAAGTAAACCCTTGCCAAGACTTGCAGTCCAGCTTTGCCTCATCTAGATGGGTCAGGAAACCTCAAACCTTGAACTTGCGTATTACGCTGGTCCGAGTGGCTAGTGCCCACTATGCATCTGGTAGAAGACAATTACAATCCTCTCTAAAGGAAGATATTATCATCTTAGGTTTCAAAATATTCCTACAATAATTTTAAAATACAATGCCCAGAACACAGTCAAAGATAACCAGTCATACAAGGAAATGAAGCACCATGAGCAAGATCTACAATAAATAACAGACTATAGAAACAGACTTACTGAGATGTGAGATATTTAAATTATCAGCCTTAGGATGTAAAATAATAATGCTAACTGTATGTAAAGAAACAAATGCCAAGTCTGACAATCTAAGCAGGGAATTGGAAACTATAAAAAAATGACATAGCCAGTTTTAAAAAGATCTAAATAGAAATTCTAGAAATGAAAAATATAGCAATCGAAATCAAAATTTTAAATTCCGTTGACAGGTTCAATAGAGATTATAACTAAAGAAAAATCAGTTAACTATAGATATGTCTGAAGAAAAACCCACAGTAAAACACAGGAAGACAAATTGAGGGAAAAGATGGCAAAAACAGAAGATGAAAAAGGAAAATAAAACATAATGGGCCAGACAAATAGAAAACACAAAATAACATGGCAGATTTAGCTTAAATATAGCATTAGTTATCCTTAAGTATAAATGAACTAAATGTTCTAGTTAAAGGATAAAGATTGACAAGTAGGATTTAAAAATATAAGTAGATGCTGTTTGCAAGAGACACATTAAAACAAAAGATTAAGAGAGATTGAAAGTAAAAGGATGGAATTATATACTACGCAAACACTAACCAAAAAGAATCTATGTCAGTTGCCAGATGGGAGGGGAGTTGGGGAGATGAGTGAAAAAGGTGAAGAGATTAAGAAGTACAAATTGGCAGTTACAAAACAGTCATGGGGATATAAAGCACAACAGAGGGAATATAGTCAATAATATTATAACAACTATGTATGGTGTCAGATGGATACTAGATTTATTGGCGTGATCACTTTGTAAGTTAGATAAATGTCTAATCACTATCTTGTATACCTGAAACTAATATGTTATATGTCAACTGTAATTGACAAATAAAAAAATTATTTAAAAAAAGAATATCACTAAATTGGTATCAGACAAAACAGACTTTAAGGCAAGACAAAAAAGCATTACTTGAAATAAAGAGGATCACTTCATAATAATAAAGATTCAATTCATAAGGAAGACGTAAAAATTCCAATTTTCTATATACCTAACAACAAGGGCTCAAAATATATGACTCAAAAATGTGTAGAATTAAAAGAAGAAATAGACAATCATTGTGGGAGATTTTAATTCACTACCTCCCTCTTGGTGATTAATATGAACAAGCGAAAAATATAAATATATATTAAACATATATATTTATATGTATTTTATATATTATACAGAGGGTGCCAAAAAATGTATACACACTTTAAGAAAGGAAAAATCTGCATTAAAATTGTAATACTCAATATACACCGATAATAAAAGATGAACACAAGTCACGTTTGACTTCTGCAATTACAAAAGGTGCTCAAAGTGGTTACCATCAGCATCCAGACACTTCTGATTATGGCGAACTACTGCTTGAGCAAAATGTCCACTTGTATACATTTTTGTACTTGTATATATACCCGGGGTGGCAAACGATGTACACAAGTGGACACTTTGGTCAACGTTGCTCAAGCAGTAGTTCGCCGTAATCAGAAGTGTTTGGACACTGATGGTAACCACTTTGAGCACCTCTTGTAATTGCAGAAGTCAAATGTGACTTGAATTCATCTTTTGTTATCAGTGTATATTGAGTATTATAATTTTAATAGTTATTTTTCCTTTCTTAAAGAGTGTATACATTTTTTTGGCACCCTCTGTATATGTATGTGTGTGTTCTACCTAAAGGTTACATAAAAAACACTGTACCCAACAACTTCAAAATACATATGCTTTTTAAGCAGATGAAACATTTGTAGAAATTTACCGGATCATGGAGCAAATCTTAATTGCAAAATATTGAACCATACAGAGGATGTTCTCTGGCCTCAACACAATTAAGCTAAAAGTAGATTAGGAATAAATCAGAAATTCTTTATATGTTTGTAAATTAAGGAATACATTTCTAAATAATTCATAGGTCAAACCAGCAATCATAAAGGACATTATAAAATATTTTTAATGAAGCATATCAAAACTTGTCAGATGCAGCTAAAGTAGGGCTGAAAAATAAATTTATGGTTTAAATATGTATATTAGAAAAGAAAGACTGAATTCATATAGATAGGAACTAAGTATCTACATGAAAAAGAAAATGAATAGCAAATTAAACCCAAAGAAAATAGAAGAAAAGAAATAAGAAAGGTAAGAGCAGCAATTAATAAACTAGAAAATAAGATACAATAGAATAAAACCAAAATATTGCTCTTTGGGAAATGAATTAAATAAATAGTGGTATATTATACAATGAAATACTACACAGCAATGGAAAGTACAAAACCAAGGTTACATGCAACAACACAGGAATTGCCGACAATGTTGAGTAAAAAGAAGCAAGACACAATAGAATATATATGCTAGGATTTCATTTATAGAAAGTTCAAATTAAACTAAACTATATCATTCAGGGATGTCTACCCCAGTGGTAAAACTATAAAGAAAAGGAAGGAAATGAATATCATAAAAGTGAGGTTCATGGCTACTTTTCATTGATGAGGAGGGGGTGTGATTGAGAAGGGCCCCTTGAGGGACTTCTTGGGTGCTGGCTACATGCTAGTTTTTGACTTGAGTGGTGGTTGGCATTCACTTTATAATTACTTATTACAATCATTCCTTATACATGTTTTATGCACTTTGCTCTATTGGTGCTATAATTGGTAATTCAAAACATTTTTTATCAAAAATATACACACATTTTGTATCATATTTTGAGACACTTTAATTGTCTATTACAGTTCTCTGAACCATCCAAAGCACATTAATTTCATTTTGATTCATCTTACCCATATTGATAAGGCACAGCTTACATAAACCAAAAATCTTGGACTCATGAGGTAGATCAAAGTTGCTCCTAAAACACATATATACAAATGATAAACATTATTACATAGTAAAATATATATATTTATTTAAAGCAAATGCTGTCAGTTAACTCAGAGAAAGTAAAATCCTGCTTAATGCGAATTTGCTTTTAGAGAGTAGCCTGGTGCTAAAAACAGTTAACAGAAAAGTACATGGTTTTGCTAAACAAATTAGGGGATTCTCAGGACTTTTTTATTTTGTGTTTTTTCGTTTGTTTGTTTTTCAATTCAAAGCAGTCGTCATTTGTTACTGAGTTGCCACTAGGGAAATATTCAACCATATCCCTTTTCTCAAGTCTAGAGATGGAGACAGAGAGGTAAGCAAACCTTTATACTACAAGACATGCCATAAAGGAAGTAGCCCAGAATATAACGGAAGAATACAGAAATGGCAGCCAACTAAACCTGGGAAGGCAGGACTGGGGCTTTGAGTGGACGTTACCCGTGAGTAAAATCTGAGGGCCAACAGTGAAAAACAACGGCTTGAGCTTGGAGCTGAGCCACTGGTGGGTGGCCAGTTTGCTCAGTGGTTAGAGCTCAGTGCTCATAACACCAAGGTCACCAGTTCGATTCCCACATGGGCCAGTGTGCTGCACCCTCCACAACTAGATTGAAAACAATGACTTGACTTGGAGCTGAACTGCACCCCCACAACTAGATTGAAAAACAACGACTTGACATGGAGCTGATGGGTCCTGGAAAAACACACTGTTCCCCAATAAATTTTTTTTTTTTTAAATCTGCCCTCTTTTATGGATTCATGCATTCAAAATTCCATAAGCATCTATCTTTCATGTATTTTGACAGGCTCTGGGGATAAAGTACTAAAAAAAAACAAAAACAAAAAACAAAAAAGTTACACAGGGTTCTTACTCTTCTATTAGCCAGGGACAAACAATAAACATTAATTAACATTCAGTGTCATGAGTTTCATATTAGATGGCGCTGGGTGCCACCAGTTACCTCACAAGCCAGTCATGGAGGAACCATGGCAAGTCGCTTAAGTGGCCCCCTGGAACCCAAAGGGCAGTCGAATGCACTGAGGAAGGACATGAAAGTTGGACACACCATCTCCTGACACAGGAATACTACCCAGCTACTCAGCCCAAAGCTGGAAGACTAGTGGCTTGGGTCTTTCATACCTGAAGAGATCACAACCCTGTGGCCTCTCCCCAGGTGCTCTCCCATCCTTTACCACCTCAGCAATACCCAAGTGTCAGGGTTTTGCTGTCTATGTCACACCCCACCACTGGACAAATCCTCCAGTGACAGGAACTGTGCTGAAGAGGAGGGTCTTTGCTGGTCCCACAGTCTGCTCCAAGACAGCCCCGCAGCCCCCAGCTGGCAGCAAGAAGTTCTTGAGAGGTGGCCTCTCACACCAGGAATTCCCTAGAATGTTTTCTGATTTTCCATCTGGCCCAGCCAGAGGAGAGGGTCTTGCCAGGGGTATATCACCCCTTTCTGGCTGATTGCACTTGAAATTCATTCACTAACCAGAAGTAGGTCTTTAGCCACTCCCCCACCCCATCAATTGCATTTTTCTTGTCCATTACTTTCCCGCCATTTTGACTTCTTTTCTGAAATCTTTCCTACCCTCACTCTGAGCTGATTTCCTCATTTCCTATGTCACTAAAGCTATAAAAGCAGTGGAAGAGGACTTCCTTGAGTTCCCATCATCGTTCCATCATCATAGCTGCCTACCTGACCACACATGTGCTTCACCTTCCCTCCTGTACTTATGGGCGCCTATTCATATTCCCAGCAAATCCAACCCCTCACCACAACTCTCTCCCCTCCTCTAAGACATCTATCCTTTTTTTTTTTTTAAAGTGATGTATTCTTATTATATTAAGGTTAAATAAAAAGGAAATGCTTCATATACAACACTGGGGGAAATCACTTAAAACGTTTATTTTAAGGGTTAAATCTAAGTTTGAAGGTCGAACCGTCACATGACTCCTATCAGCAATAGGACAGCTCCAAGGGGTCACTGCAGAGAGACAGGTGAGCCATAGGCTACAGGTGCAGCCCCAACAAGATACTTGAGTCAGGGAGCCTGGTGGGCCTGGCTGACATAGTAGAGAATGGGGGCTATTGGGCCTGTTCCAAATCAGCCCTGTAGCTGGGCCTCCATGTAATGGTCAGTGCCACCGTAAGTCACATTCCAGAGGTTACCCAGAAACAAGGGACAGCCAGCCATGATATATTTGAGCATGACACCAGCCATCAACACCAAATGCTAAATCATCAGACAAATGGGCCGTTGTGACAATGAGGGGCTTCTGGACCCTCAAAGACCTCTGACTCCAGCCACGAAATTCTATGCCTTCCAAGGACACGTGACTGGGCCTCCCAGTGATGTTTAGGTGGCTACTATTGGTTTGGGAATTCATTCCAATACTTCTCCAATGAGCATGTAGCACCCTTCTGAAAGAAAGCCTACTCTTGGACTAAGGGCTAGGGAAGGGGACAGGAGGGAAAGCTGGTTATGACTATAAGTCGCTGTGATCAATAAATGGGTTTCCATTTAAAGAGCCCACCTGTTGAGAGTATCCTATTAAACTGACATCACACAGGTTGGGGAGAAAGTAGAAATTCAAACAGTCGCTGAAAGCTTTCTGTTTTCTCATTCTTCATTAAGTCTGATGACTCAGATTGAACTGGGGCTTTTTGTAACAGCCAGGCACATTCTTCTTGCATAAATGACAGAATGTGTCACCCACCCATTACAGTGCCTTGCGTATGAAGGACACTTGATCAACTATGGCTAATAATATGATGAGTAGTAGCATATATTCTGTTCTGCTGCATAATGCCTACCACAGTGCGAACTACCTTTAAAAGTAAACTGTATATTAAAATGTATACCACACTTGAAGGTAAAACAAAACACAACTTTCACAGGTGGTTAAAAAGTTTCTTTCAGTGGGCTAAAGGGACGGTGTGCAGGAAAACAAGAAACCCAGTCTCGTGCTGGGCACCATTTATCTTTCTGTTCAACATCCTCATGACATAGGGCAGGATGAGTTTTGGTTTTGGTTTCATTTATAATTATTTCTGTTACTTAGTAAGACAGAACAACTTCCCCTCTAGAGAAACAGGGCACCTGTTCAGCAAATAGAAAGTAGCTGCCATTTTCCCTTGCTTGTTAACAGCACATCAGTTATGTTCAGGGAGACGGTGCCTCCAGAGCCCAAGGGGATGAATCACAATGGATATAAGTCACTTACTTGGAGGTCATTTCCCAGACACCCTTGGGCAGAACTGGCCTCTGACTGTTGAAGCCACTGAGATGTAAGCAGAAGTCTCCTAATGGCTTCTGGGAAAGAGTCTTCCTGACAAAAGAGGCAAGTGCATGAGGAGAGCTTGCTTTTGCGGTTCTCTACCCCCACTCCCATCCCTTGGCTTTTTGTTTTTTGTTTTTTTTAATTGGGGAATATTGGAGAACAGTGTGTTTTTCCAGCACCCATCAGCTCCAAGTGAAGTAGTTATTTCAATCTAGTTGTAGAGGGCGCAGCTCATTGGCCCATGTGGGAATCAAACTGGTGACCTTGGTGTTATGAGCACTGCGCTCTAACCACTGAGCCAACCAGCTGCCAACCAAATTTACTTATTACATTCATTGGGGTAATATTAGTAAAATTATATAGGTTTCAAGTATACATTTCTATAATGCACCTTATATTTGACCCTCTTTTTCCTCTTCTACCACCACCACCCTCCTTACCCTCTGGTAACCACCAAGCTGTTGTCTGTGTTTATGAGTTTTTGTTTCTTTGTTCGTCTTGTTCATTTGTTACTTTCAGCTTTATATCCCACATATGAGTGAAGTCATATGGTTCTTGACGTCTTCTGTCTGACTTACTTCTCTTAGCATGATAATGTCAAGATCCATCCCACCCCTTGTTTTGAATGTAGCTGTGATGCCCAGAGCTGCCAACACTGCCTTGCAATCATGAATTAACAATATCAGAAGCCAATGGGTTTAGGGTGCCAAGGCAAATGCTCAGAACAAGTTGGGGTCCTGATGGCATCACTGAGTTGCTGACTGGAAAATGTCTGGATTTCTTGTTTAGTAAATAATGAATCTTAAAGTTCCAGCCCTTGCAGTTGAGTTTTCTTTTACTTGCAGCCAGAAATATGTCCAACTGATAAGACAGACCTTTAACTACTGGTTCAATGACTGCCCGTACATCTAAATTTGACTATTGCTAATATTTATCACATTTGCTTTTTCTCTGTATGTATATGTTCTGTATATGTTGAAAATAAGTCGTAGATGTCCTAACACTTTACTCCGTCAGCACATAGTCCTAAAAATAAGCACACTTTCCTTCACGACCACAATGCCGTTATCCCTCCTGAAAATATTACTAATTCACTGATATTATCTGAGAGTGAGTTCTTATTCAGTTTCCCCTATGATGCCCCAAATGTCCTTTTGTGATTAGAGAAAACTTCCACTTAAGTAGTACAAATGGGACTTGGGATTTTGTTTTACTTTTTCTTCTTCTTTTAATTAAAAAAGAAAAAGAAAGACAAAGAAAAGATTCGTTACTCCCTCCTCCTGTAACAACACTTTCCCCCTCTGAGGCCATTGTGGCCTCAGAACCCCTGGGAAGATTTGAATAAAGCTTTCGAATTCAGATTGTACCAAACCACCTCAGAGCCTCAGCCACGTATCTTTGAAAAGTGTTGTGAGAATTCCCGTTGGAAACTTATTTGGACTCGAGCTCCTGGTGCATTCGTGCTCTTCTCAATTAGACGCGAGGCACAGGACTGTAACCAGTTCATGTGGGGTAAAGCTGCTCTAGTTTGAGAACTAACTTCATCCTCCTCCCCAAAAGGCCCTATGCCTCCCACTCCACCATGTACAAGAAATAGCGTGTAAAAATGAATAGAAAATGGCTTTTTTTTTTTACCCACAGTTGTGGTAATTATAATACAAATTGTGCCTTTGAAATAGTCAACGCTCTTTATCAGCATAATTAGGAAAACTAAGATGCACCCACTCTCTCTAAGAGAGAGATGGGAAAACAAAGCTAATTGTCTTGTGACATTTAAATTAGTGAAATCAATTAAAATTTTCACAGAACATGGTTATATAAAAGGACACATGTTGCTTGATTGTCTTTGCTTTTTTTTTTTTTTAAACCTCCTCTTTTAATTAAAGCCACGATGCTCAGAGGAACTGTGCAATTTAGGTTGATGATGTGGCTGCCACAGGACCACGTCCACAGAGCAACGGGCCTCCTTTGTCAAACAGAGCTTCTGAGAGGAACGTCTAACAAGAGACTTACCTAAACGACTCTTCTCCCTCGTCATTCGCCAGGTGCTTGCGCTTTTATTCTGTTTTTCCTCAAATTTTCCAAAATGTTCAGTGTCGTTTGATTCTCCCACCATTACTATATGCTAGGAGAAAAAGATTTCAAATAATAAGCAATGCATTTAAACGACCGTAGGATGGTCATAAACTGGAAGGACTCAGTTTGCTTGGACTTAATTCCAATTGGAGTCCTCTAAAACCATTAATATTTCAACTGCAGAAAGTTAATTGAGTAATCTATTATAAGGGCTTTATTGCATATAAATAAAGTCATAGCAATTGCTGTTGACAGATAGAGGCCTGTTATTAATGCTCAAAACCCATTATTTTGGAGGAAACGTTCAGCCAGCTATATAATCAGAGGCACAAATTTTTCACACATAAAAAATGGTTAAACATACGTTTTGACTAAATTATCTGTGTTGCCATTCAACCCAGGGACAATGGTGTAAGTAATTTGTCCTTCTTTAGCGTGTTATTTTTCCAACTTTAACTTTTCAAAGGGGCCAATTTGTTATGCTTGGTATAATAGCCAATGCAAGTCATAAATAAAAGCTATGTTTTCACCAAAATATATCCCCGAGAAGCAAATGCTTGCTTCTGCTAATGACCATTTCACTTCTAAATAGAGTTAAAACAAGGAATTTCTAAAACTTGATCACTCGGCTTACCAAACATAGACAGCGGGAAGGTTTGCAGCTTTCACTGGACTCCCAGAGGCCACCTAGAGAGATGAACTACAACGCAGTACAGTAAACAGCTTCTGAACCCCACACGGGCATCGCTGCCATGGACCGCTTTGTGTGGAAATTGCTGGAGGTGCAATGTTTCCTGTGGGCTGGAGAGATGCCAGCAGTTCCTGCCACCCGCAACCTCCCAGCACAATATGCTCTGTAGGGGCCGCTTCTGGACCTGTAGGTTGCTGTAGTGGGAGAAACAGACACATCACCTCTTGTCTCAGTGTGGACAAGGACGAGAGATGTCCAAAACATCCCTGTCTTATAAAAACCCAGGCCACGTGCAAGAAGACTTAGTAAGATTCTTAAAGAAGAAAGTTTTATTTTGTGACTTGAAATATGTTAGAAATCGCTTAGAGTCCAACAAGAGCTGTCGCTTGGCCGAGTTAAGTGGCAACACGTCCTCGGATGGCCTCCGTGCTTACAGAGGGCCCCTTAGGGCAGTGGCACCCCAGGCCTTTCCAAGACAAGGCTGCCAAGCATCTTTCTCTTTCTCCCTCCAAGCTTTAAAGCACAGATGCTCATCTGTGCTGCTTCATTCCTTCGGCAAACTGGGCAGCCCAGGCCCTGAACAGACGACACCTACTAAAGGTTAATACCAAGCGAAAGTTCTGGGCTGGTCCTCCTAGGTTGATTGGTCTTCTTTCCAAGGCAATGCCAGCCTAACCTACAGGACTTCATTTTTTATGGGAATTTCAGGAATCAGCATTTTCTCTTGGGGAGAGTAGTGTGGGACTGGGGACATTTCCAGTTCTTTGGTTCATAACATTCTGGATAATGTTTAGTGGCAGCTGTGGCCCAACAAAATCTTTGTTTTGTTTTGGTTTTTCTCCTGTCACAAAATCTTAGAGCATTGAGTAAAAAATCCTTGGGGCCCTGATTCACTTCAGTTATCACCTAAAATATTTCTCTCCAACACGTTTAGAGTCTTGAGACTGCCTCCATGATTAGTCAATCCATCTTGTTTGCAATTAATGGCAGAGTTAGTTGAGAAATTGAAGATAACAAGGCTTCACTTTACAAATGTTCTACTAAAGAAAGCCAAAAAGGTATCCTGAAAGCGTTCAGTTTGACACATTCCAGATAAATTATTTAAATTTTGCTGCAAATGCTTCAGCTTAAAATAAATGGCTTTGTTTGCAGAAATGTGCATAGTATCACACATTTGTCAAAGTGCCTCACTTATCTGAAAGTGCTGTAGTCTTGGTAACGGGAAGCCCAGCAAAGAGTCCTGCAGGCTGGCAGGATGTGACATATGCCCCATGAGGGCGTGGCTCAGGTCTGCTATGTTCATCACCCGCTCAGGTCCCAGGCACAGAATGGGCACTGAGCCCATTTGCTGCATTTACAAGTGTAAAAATATAGCAATAGCACTAGGCCGTGAGCTTCGGGGTCAAAGAGTGAAGAGGACATGTCCCCACTTTATCTTTGATGTATATCCGTGTTACACCATGTGGAGGGTATTGTTCTTTTCAAAAGGCTAATATTCACAGGGTATATGGAAATATGAACACAACTGAAATGGCAGGTGGTTTCCCTAAGCAGAATTTGGCAGAAGTGAAAAAAAAGCCAACTTAGTGCTCTAGGCTAAAACTTGATGGTACTTAGGAATAGGAGCAGAATTTTACAGTTCTTCACCATGCACACAGGTATATATTATAGTGTAATAGAGATGTATATAGACACATAAATATACATACATAGTGTATGCATATATATATATATATATATATATATATATATATATATGTATATATATATCTGTAAGTACATGTACATATATTTAATCAAAAATTCCTGTGATCTACATCAAGCTCTCCATGATGAATCAGAGATGCTTTGGTCATGAACAGAGAAATAATGAAATAATTCTCAAAGTTTAGACAGAAGTGGAGGGCAGGGAGAAAACTGTTTCTTATTTCGCATAAGACAACCAGCTTCCTAGAAAGTACTTTCTCTACATCAACTGTTAAAACCATTTCAAAATTTACCACTTTATCCTCTCCATACCTGTAAGGACCAGACCTAACATATCCAAAGTCATCAGTAAAAGAAAAGGAATTATTCACTCGCCTCCCACTCCCTGGGACGCCAGCCCTCCTCCTCTCTTTGAAAAGATGTTTCTTATTGTTATTCTTTTTATTTATTGTCATTTTAAGCACGTGGAACTGGCAATTGGGAAATTGTTGCAAGGCTTACACGTGATAGTAGATGGGTTTTTACTCTCCATGGGAGAATATTTCCCCCTCACTATACATTGCCTGATAGAATTATACACCTAATTTAGTATCCCAGAGGCTCAAAGGAGCGCAAAGAGGAAGCAATGGGGAATGAACATTAGACAGAGGCTTTCTCCAAAGGCATGGATGCTCTGGTTTAGACCAGTTGTATTTTCCAGTATAGATGCCTCCCTCCTATGGACACTAATGGTCCGCGTTTCTCCAAGCCCAGGAAGTGCTGGCACCTGTCTCAGACTCCAGTCAGACTGCCTGGGTTCAGATCCAGGCCCCTCCACTCACCAGTCATGTGGCTGCACTCAGCTTCATTGATTTCTTCAAGCCTCAGTTTCTCACCTCTAAAATGGGGATAATCACAGTACTTACCTCACAGGTTATGGAGCTCAAAACAAGAACGATAATGAATGAAGGTGCTTAGAAGAGTGTCAGGGGTAGATTTAGTGCTCAAAAGAGTGTAGCTATTGTCATTTATTATTAGCAGGATATACATATTCCACTATTATTGTTGTTATTAATATTATTATCATCATTATTATACTCAAGGAGTTTGGCCTTATGTGAAATGGCAATTATTGTGAGGGAGAATGCAATGAGTAGTTTTGGGGAAGATAAAATCAAATCCACAGACTCTCTCTCTCCTTTCCCGTCATGCCAGACCATCCCCCCTAAAGCTTTGGTACGAATGTAGGCATTCCACTTGGATTAAAGGAACAAACTGAGTCCCCCTGAACAAAGCCATCAGAGTGACACAAAAATACAATAAAATAAACGTCATTTTCTCCCTTTAAATTAATTCTTAAATAATCAATGCATAAATAGATTCTCCTCATAAAAATGCGAACAATACGAATAAGGGCAAACTTTCCTTGGACCACTATCGCCAATTCTAGAGCCCTCCCCTGAGGTACGTACTGTTACCAGGGTGGAATGCATCCTTCAGACCTTGTCCCTAGGAGAGAGACACTATTCATTTCGGTTCACATAAATGGACTACTACTCTATGTACTATTTGGCAACTGCTTTTTTCATTCAGTAATGTCTGGAGATGTCTCCATGTTGGTATGTATAAATACTACGTTGTTCATCCTTTTCTATGTGTATCTATTCCTAGTAACCGAATGGATTGCTTTAATGGGTCTGGTGAGAATCCATCCCTTACCCCTTCTGTCTGTTCCAGAAGCAGTTGCTTGGTGGGAGAAGCATCACTAGCTTAAAAGTCTGGAGATTTGTGCTTTGGGTCTAGCATTTCTAATTAGAAGCGAGAGCTTGAGATAATCATTAAGGCACATGGAACATCAGTTCTCTTATCTATTTAATGAGAGAACTGGATGACATGGTTTCCAGGTTCCGATACAGCAACAGTAATCAGTGCTTTGGGTACTGAGACAGAAAAACCATGTCTCCCAAATACTGGAACGAGGAAAATTGTGTGAGAGGGTGAAAGCTGATGATTTCTCTAGAGGTTCTTCCTGCTAATACATATATGCTTTCCACAAAGTTGGGTCCATTCATAGACTAGAGTCTGCCTTACCTCGTTCTTTGAACGTTTGACATAGTAGTCAATAGTTTGTGGGCTTTATTTGATATCGCAAGAGTCGAGGTATTTTTGAGAAGTCACAGATACACAATTTCATCTGGTAGAAATTGGTTGAAAATAATTGCATCTGGGCTGTTCATTGGGGATGGAATTGGGGTGTTAGAAGGCAGATTTGGAGAAGTGAGTGCTAAAAGGGAGGGATTTTAGTACACTAAAAAGGTTTATTCTATGATATGTTGAACATTTACTGCCTACTATATCCAGTGGTGAGGATATTAAAGAACCAAATAGTTAGGTTTGTGCCTCCAGAATCTTAGCCATTGCCTGTTCTGCACCCAAAGGGTGTCTGCATTCTGGAGTAGTTCTAATGATATCTCATTCATCACCAAGCTATTTTGCTACATGAAGCCTTGAAGAGCTGCTTGTCAGCATGTCTTTTTAATGAGATTCCATTCAACCCACCATTAATGTTTTATTCAGTAGAGGAGAGGGGGAGGTTGACGGTAACCACTTCATTACTCTTATCAGGGTTTCTGGATAGATTTAAAGTTATTGTTACTAACGCCAAAAAGAAATATTCTCTCAACAGAAAACTGGGACCTATTTTGGTGTGGATGAGCAATGATAAAATTTGGAGTATGTGGGGAGGTTGAATGTGAGGATTGCAATGTTGGATGAGTGGGAGAGAGAGATCCAGCAAAGCTTCACCTACCTTCTCCCATTTAGTCTCTGAACTGCAGTAGGTTGTAAAGACCTGGGGAGTCCATAGCATTACCAGCCCCCCACCCCCAGATGCTGAGCCCTCGGGGAGGCTAAGTGCCACCCCTTCGCCCCACCCCCCATGTTCTGTTGGACGACTTCACATCCCCAACCATGTTCCAACTCCCTAGATGTCATCCCAGTGCTCCAAGGTTGAGGAGCTCCCAAACTTATTTCTTACCTCACTTCCAGGATCAGCCTCATCTATGGAGTTAGAGATACAAGCACAGAACCTCCCAACTTCATCTGGTTCTCTAGTTAACTTAGCCTCCAGTCCCGAGACTCCCTGCCTGCCTGCATCCAACAGAGTTATAGTCAAGTGAGCACTAGAATAAAATCCTAGTTTTCTTCCATAGAATGCTAAACATAAACCCATGAAGCGCCAAGCCTATCTTCCCTTCTCCCCATCTCCTACCACCATCCTCCAGCCTCCCCACACTAATCACAAGTTTAGAGCTTGTAGAGACTACGGCTGGTGGTCTTATGGAAAACTGCTAAGGCAGTCCCATTTATTTTTTTGCAGCCCCCTTTCCCTTGCAGTGACTTCACCTGTGATGTCCCACTGTCTCTGGATGCCAAGGGCTCCTCACTGCAGGAGAACCTCCCAGCCTCACCAATCATCACAACGTCCCTTCCCAGGGTCTTTGTTAATGGTCTGGACCACAAAGAAAAGGATGGGATAAACACATGCCGCCTCGTGTCCAAGCCCTGGGACTAGGTGCCTGCCCTGTACCGCCCAAAAGACAGGTGTTGTGTAAGAGGCTTCCTGGGGGCAACGTTATGTTTAAAACTTTGTCTTTAATGGTGTATTTCAGATCCTATCAGGTGAAAGGGGGTTGGACTTTTTTAGGTGGTAAGTTTTTTTTCCGAAGCAGCTCAAATCCCCCCACATTGCCTTGATAATAATGGACATTCATTATTCTATGGGTTTTCCTAATATCCCTGTTCATCCTCAAAACTTGAGAGCTGAAATCAAAGAGTGAAATTGCCACATCCCTACAGCTTGGCAAGAAAGAACAGACTATGAGCTATAAGTTGTCTTTTATATAAACTGAAAACAAATTTAATTAGCAATAAATTAAAACTGGACACTTTGGCAAAAACACTCTGGACTTTTAAAGGCATCATTAACTATTATGTCTGTGTTAGGATGAAATTGTCAAATAATATTCCACATAGATTGCTCATGTATGCATACACTCTTCTCTGATAAACCATTCCATTTATATTAAATTGATGGCAGAAAAAATTTTGACTGGCTTAATCTTGAAATTTCCCTTTTAAATGAAAATATTTGAATGATCAAAAATTGCATTTTGGATAGAGTTAAAAATGCATGTGTATAGTTTGTGTGCATATGTGTGTATTTAATAATTTATTTAGAATTATAATTCATTTCCACTGTGACTAAGAGCATTCTAGGTATGGTGGAAAGAGAAATGTAAAATTGAATAAAAGGTCTCACGTCTTTCTTCCTGGTTTTCATTCACTTACAAACCTTTCCACAGTACCAGGCTCTGTTAAAATTTAGTTCCATTTGAGGCATTTAAATGCAGATGATATCTTGCAAAAAAGAAAAAATCTCCAGACATACTGGCAAAAATTACAGAAACAGAAAAACTAACAGTCAAGGGAAAAGACCTCGCCAGGGCTGAATCCTGCCAGGCAGGTCATCCCTCTGGGCGTCCGGACCCCTGAATGCACAGGCACGGGGGAGGGGGGACCTCCTCAGGGTAATAGCCTTCCTCACACCTTTTTTCTCCCTGTGAACTGCTTTGCACTAGTCTCCTAACTGCTATGTACTCTTCGGACATTCTTGTCATTTTCTTTTTCCCTCGCCTAAATGTTATTTTGCCCCCAACAGAGGCAAACAACCGTGAAAAGTTTTAAAAGCATCATTTACACATTGCAAATCATATTTCATCTATTGAAATCTGTTCATCGCTTCTTACCTAGTTGTCATAATTTAATTTTCCACCTTTTAGGTCCCTTGTGTGCAGTGCTATTTCTCTAAACAATAGCACGCAGGAAATTGTGTCGGGCAAAGATAGCACCGGACCTCAGAGAGCAGAGAGGCTGTTTTTATTATTGGGATTTCCCTACGTTGCATACACTGTCATATCCAGCTAGATGAGCTCTGTGGTTAATATTATATTTGAAAATGAGAAAGAGTCCAAGTTCTTCAAAATTTGCATTCTCAAAAGCTGTCTTCTTGAATTTCTATATGTTAAAAACAATCTTCTGACAACTAAGGTCGGATTTAAATCGGCTTTGCAAATTCCAGCAAGAGACTGAGTCCAAATCACTCGAGCTTCTATTCTGTCGACTTCCCTTGCTTCCCCCTAGCCAAAAAGATAAATCATTTAAAATTTTGTATAATTACTTTTTAAAAATAATTGTAAGTATTCCACATAGAGCTAGCTAGGCTCCCTGGGAGTAACGGTACAGACGGAGAAAGGGACAAAAAGATATAACGCCGAGAATTGGAATAGGAAAATGCGTATATTGAATAGAATTCTAAAGCAATGGAACAAAGGAAACATTCACGGGCTGACTGCCATGCTGGCTTAATTATTTCTGAACTAACCCTGAATTAATTTGTCCAAAGTGACCCCTCCAGAGCTGATTCAAGGACACACAGATCATGGTCGCATGAGTTCCTTTCATATGACAATTAAGCAGCAAAGCTAACGCATACAGCTGTCAAGCAAAACACACAGCCCAGGAAGAGAAGTGGGCTTTGGGTCTAGTTTAGCTGCAGACTCTTGACCTGACGAGGTCTCTAAAAGTGTCTGCACCTTAGTTTTGCCTTTTGTACAGTTCTCTTTGGTTATTGCATGGATTAAAGAAAAAAAATGTTCCACTGAGCATTCCCTGGCAAAAAGGCCTCTTCTGCTTTCATCTCCCATCCTAAGCTTCTCTGCAATATCATTTTTTTTTCCCTTCCCAAAGGTGAGTCTTCGCTGACAGCCCGGGAATACGGAATGCAAATTCACCTTTATTATTATAGCGTTGAACATTGGGCATGTGACTTAACTTCTCTCAGCCACATGTATTCATCCACAAATACTGAGTCACTCTATGCCAAGCAGTTTTCTAAGGGCTGAAAAAGATAAAGCCCCCACTTACTAAGCGCTCATTCTTAGGAAGTGAGAAACAATGGACAGACAGACAAGGAGGCATTTAATACAATGTCAGGTGACATGAAGTGCTGTGAAGCAAAGCAAAGCAGGGAGAAGGGAAGAGAGAGAAGAGGGAGACTCTTTTAGATGGACCCATCAGGAAAGGGCTCTCTAGGCTCTGAGGTTGGATCAGAGACTAAATGGAGTAAGGGAATGAGCAGAATCTCTGGGGATAGAACAGTGGCTGCAAATGGGAACCAGCGTGGCCTGTCCCAAGAATGGCCAGGAGCCAGTGTGGCTGGACTAAGGTCAGCGTGGGGCAGCGTAGAAGAAGATGAGGTTGGGGAGGTGTGTGGGACCAAGTGCATATGTGCCCTGTGGGCCACTGTGGGACTTTCGATCTTATTCAGTGACAGAAGTAGTTGAAGAGTTTTAGCAGAATAGTGAGATGATCTAATTTCATGCATGGAAGTGGCTCTGGTTGACTTAGTAGAGAGCGGACTAGCTGGGGGTTAGCATGGAAGCAGACAAAGCAGAATGGAGGTATAGTAATGACTGTGGCAAAGGGCGATGGGAGGTCACTAGTCTGTAACATGAGGGTAATGGTAACAGCTGCTTGGCGCTGCTGTGAGAATTAAAGGAGATAATACGTGTAAGTGGCTCAACATGCCCAATACATGGCAGCAGCTCAATGTTGGCGTGATCACTGTCGTCATCACCATTATTCGGGGGCAATTCTTCTACAACTGGCAGCTCCTTGTCGAAGCTTTGGCCCTCCCCTTGCTCCAGGGATCCCACACATTCCTTTCTCCCCGCTAAACATTTCCCCCTGTGTTCTAGAGCAGCCTGGCATACCAGAGGGCTTACGTATTTGGTCAAAGATGTTCAAAATGCTTTGTCAGGTCTATTTTTATTCATTGTGGTTGTAAGTCCTGCCATGTATGACAGTAGAGAGGCAGCACGGAGGAGAGCACTGGTACAGTACCACTTCCCAGGGGGCATCCCGTCACATGGGGGGCCATTTCTGGATGGCACAATGACGGGGGCAGAGTGCTGGCACTAAGTGGGCGAGGTCCAGGGATGCTAAATGGGACAGCTCTGCACGATAAATGATTTCCTACTCAAACTGCCCACGTTGGCCTTCCAGAAACATTTAGGTGGCAGGAGAGTCTCCAGGAGCGTTGTAAGAGGCCCACCTCCAGGGTCGGGGAGACCTGGAGCTGCAGGTGTAGAGGAAAGGTCATCGGGTTGGGGATCATGTCGCAGTCTCAACTCTAACAATACAAGTCATGGGCATTTAGACATTTCATTCATTGTTGTTGAGATTCAGCTTCCTTATCCATAAAAATAGAAGAATTTTCCTTGCCTACCTCCTTGGAAGATTAAGGAGATGCAATAAGATAATGCCTGTGTATGCATTTATTAATATGAATCATCATAAGGCTGAATAACCTGTCTCTCTGTTCACACAAAGCCCTGAGATAGAAAACACAATCTCTGCCCTAGAGAATTTATAATTCAATCATAATTAACAAAGAGCTGCAAGCTCCCATTAGCGAAGAAAGTAGGAAATGTGTTTTCAAAATCACAGGCCTGGTTTTCACAAGCCAAACATTTTATATTTAATTAAACTTTGCAAAAAGCTAATTCTTTTTTCCCCTAATTAAGCATATTTTCCCAAGTATATTCATACTGTAGTAAAACATATTGAATAAAAGGTACTCAAAATGTTACTTAGGCTTTCAAAAAAACAAAATTACAAGTAAAATTGTTTATGACACCTACCTTCTTTCTAAAATGGGAAAGGAAACAATCCAATGGTACAAATTAAGCTTTTCCTGTTTTGCTTTGCTTTTGTTTTAATTATGACGACCTCCTTTATGGCAAAATAATCTCATTGGGAGAAATTCTGATAGAATAAAATTGAGCTGATCTCTTACCAAATTTCATTTTTGTAGTCAGAAGATGCTACTTCTATGCATGTAGTCATTATTCACTCACTCACTAATAGGTCATAATCATGTCTACCACAGGCAGTTTTATACAAACTTTCAAAATTTATTTTAAAGGGCACTCCTAGCCCAATAAACAACAAAATTGGAATTGGAAGTATTGGGGCAACAAACACTAAAAGCTAGACTTCATGTAATTCTTTGAAAGAGAGTTTTCTGTAGTTGGTAGAGTAAATTTTTAATAACAAAAAATAATTGTGTTTAAATATTACATTGTTTTGTATACCTTAAACTAATAAAAAAAATTGTGTTAAAATGTACTGAGTTTAAAAATTTGGCCAATGAAGCATATTAGACAGGATTAATTACTGTGACAGACACTGACTGTTTAGCCCATATTCACTCTCCCTTCTTTCCCACTAACAAACACCAATGTATTCAGGAAGTAGGCAAAGACCCCGCTATCTCAGTCTAAATGGATTTTTCCTCTATTTCCAGAATATGAGTCTCGATATGTCTACCCCAGTCACTATATGTGGACAATGATTGCTATAAAAGTAGTGATAAGACCCAGGTGTAGCAATGAGACATAAATAGATATTTGCTAGGTGGGCTTCTGGGATAACTTTTGACCCACTGTATTAAAAAGACAAGATCTGCTTAGGGATGCATATTTTCATTTCTAGAGCAACCACTAAAAACAATAAGAAAAAAATAATAATAACACAAAGAGGCGGAGATAAAATGCCAACAGATAAATTAAAATGAGATACTGAGACAAAAATTTTAAGCAAAAAAGTGGGAACAGAAGAACAAAAAACAGGGGACAAATGATGAGACGATGAGATGGTAGACCTAAATTCAACCATATCAATAATTACATCAGGTTAATGATCTAAATACATCACCTAAAAGGCAAATGTTATCAGAGTGGATACGAAAGCAATACCAACTATATGCTCCCTACAAAAGGAATACTTTACATAAAAAGATATAAATCGGTTTGAAAGAAATGGAATTTTTAAAATGCCATGAATTCTAAAACAATGTTTAAGCAACCCAGAAAAAAGAAAACAAATAAACAAAAACAGAAGTAGCTAATGGAAAAAAATAGAATGGCAGACTTAATCCCCAGCATATCAATAATTATATTAAATGTAAATGGTGCAAACTTAGCAATTAGAAGATAAAGATTGGCAGGGTGTATGAAAGAACATGACTTGACTATATGCTGTCTACAATGGATATGGACCACTGAATAAAGACTAGAAATGTTGCTAAACATCCTACAATGCACAGGATAGTTCTCACATCTCCAACAAAGAATTATCAGAGCAAAAATTTCAATAGTGCTGAGGTTGAGTGGCCCAGAGCTACAGTAATTAAGACAGTTTGGTATTGGGGAAAAAAAATAGACATATAGTCTGATAGAACAGAATACAATCCAGAAATAGATCCATACACATATGTTTAACTGATTTGAAAAGTGCCAAGGCATTTCAATGGGAAAAGGAAAATCTTTTCAAGAAATGGTGCTGGAGCAATTGTATACTTATATGGGGAAAAATAAACATCAACTATTTTTGCAAATCATACACAAAAATTAAGTCAAACTGTATCTCAGACAAACCTAAAACTACAAAGTGTCTAGAAGAAAACAAAGGAGAAAAATCTTTGTGATCTCAGGATAAAAAATGTTTCTTAGATAGAAACACTAAAACATAAATCATAAAAGGAAAAATGACAAATTGTACTTCAACAACTAAAGAAGATATGTAAAAGACTAGAAAACACATAAAAAGATGCTCAATATCATTGTCATTAGAAAAATGCAGATCAAAATCATAATAAGATACCTCATCACACATACTAGAATGGCTAGAATAAAAAAGATAGGTAATAGCGACTGTTGGTAAGGAAGTGAAAAAATTGCAACTCTCATAGACTACTGCAGGGTGTGTAAAATGGTGCAGCCACTGTAGAAAACAGTTTGGTGATTTCTCAAAAGGTTCAACATAGAGTTATCACACAACCCAGAAATACTACTCCTCTGTGGTGTGAATGCTTGTGTCCCCACCCACCAAATTCATATGTTGAAGTCTTAATGCTCGAGGTGATGGTATTAGAAGATAGGGCCTTTGGGAGGTGCTAGATCATGAGAGTAGAGCCCTCATGACTGGGATTAGTGTTATTACAAAACAGATACCACAGAGCTCCCTAGCTCTTCCACCATGTGAGGACATATGGCCCCTCACCCAACCATGCTGGGACCCTGATCTCAGACTTTCAGCCTCCAGGATTGTGAGAAGTAAATTTCTGTTCTTTAGAAACTACCCTGTTGGTGGCATTTTATAGCAGCCCAAACAGACTAAGACACACTCGTAGGTATACATCCAAGAGAAATTAAAACATATGTGCACATAAAAACTTGTAATGTTTATATCAGCTTTATTTGTAATATCCCCAAACTGGAAACAACCCAAATGTCCATCAACATGAATGGGCAAGCAAATTGTGGTATATCCTTACATCGGAATACTGTTTAGCTATCATAACTACAAAAAGGACAAATATTAATTCACACCATACATGGATGAATCTCTAAAAATTGTGCTGAATGAAATATGCAAGACCAAAAAAAATAAGTACTTTATGATTCCATTTATGGAACTTTAAAAATGGAAACTAATTTTTAGTGGCAAAAAAGCAGATCAGTGATCGCCTAGGGACGGAATTGGAGGAAGGGATAGAATCTAAAGAGGAACAAGAAAACTTGTTTAGTTTTCATTTAAGAAAAAAAATGAAGCATGGCCACATAGCAACAATATTTAAGTTTATATAGGGATTGAAAAATGTGAAGCAGAGAAATTGATCAAAATAAGAAACGTGATTTGGCTAAATTTCCTTTTAAAAAGAATAAATATCTGAATTAAAAAGAAATCCAACAAATCTAATGCTTTCAAGGGGCATCTTAAAATATATATAAAGAGAGAGAAGCTGAAAATTAGGATCATCTAAATTGTAATCAATCTGAATTGTAATCAATCTGAAGAAAAGTAGGGATTATTATCACGATACTGAGATTTCTTAGCAAAAACATTATGAAGAAGCTCCCTATATGGTTACACAAGACATTAAAAAGAGAAAACCTCTTGAAAGTGCCAGAAAAGCATGAAAAAAATGGAACTACAAATATAATTTAAAATCTCAACAGTTCATTATCAGAGATGATAAGACATACGCAATCTTAAAAATTAAAAGTTGAATAAAGTAATAAATAATGTAATAACTCCATAAAAACTTAACTGTAAGGCAAGAAAATATACATTCTCTTCAAGTTGTGAATTTTTCACAAAAAGTAACCATATTTTGGGAAACAATGATATGACTGGAAAATGCACAAGTGCAGAAATTCTACACACCATGTACTCAGATCACAACAAAATTATATATGACCAAAGTAGAACTTAAAGGTGTCCAAATAGAAGTACATTTCTATATGCCTTCCTGATGTTTAGCTAAATTACAAAATAACACAAACTACAAATATATTATGTCAAAATTTATGGGGTATTACAAAAGCACAACATTAAGGAAAATAGTATTGTTTTAAAGGTTTCTAGTTTGAAGGGGGGAAAAAAGAAACATCAGCTGAGTTCCTACTTTAGTTTGAGACAAAGCAAACTAAATAGCAAGCCAAGAGAAGTAGGAAAGGGGAAATAATAGAATTAAGAATAAACACATACTAAGGAAAAGGAAAAATAAAATTAATAACACCAATGGTTGATTCTGCAAAAAATATATAATAATAAAAAACCTATTAGCTCAAATAACGAAGAGGGGAAAAAGAGGATACCAATTAGTACAATTAATTGCTGCATAATAAATATTTGTTGAAGGACAAATTAATGAAAGAAGACTACAAATATAAAACAGAGTCAAAAATAGAAGAAATATAATTTATATAAGTGATGTGTATAAAGTAAACATGGCAAAACATTAATAATTGATTCTAGGAGTCAACATTTCTGTACTATGTATTTTAAAATTTTTGTTATAATATATTGGAAGAAAAATAAGGAGAATTTTCTTATATTCTAACAAACGTTATTACTACCTAGAAGTAGACAGCTATAAAAATACAATAAATATGAGGTGTGATCAAACAATACAGTGAATGTTTAAATTTTTAAATATTATTACAGTAAAAGACACATTGCCATTAATCCCCCTCGAAATACTCCCCTTCACTTTGAACACACTTATCCCATCGTTCTTGCCACTTTCTGAAGCAGTTCTGGAAGTCCTCTTTCACAAGTGTCTTTAATAGCATTGTTGTGGCTACCTCGATATCCTGAATCGATTCAAAATGTTTACCTTTCATGGTCATTTTGACTTTGGGGAAGAGCCAGAAGTTGCACGGTACCAGATCCAGTGATACACCCGTAATGTTTTTATTTGACGGAAGTTGCTGTACCAAAAGCAATGTGTGACACAGAGTGTTGTCATGATGGAGGATGAAATAAAGACACTCACAAAAGAGGACGTCCAGAACTGCTTCAGAAAGTGGCAAGTATGATGGGATAAGTGTGTTCAAAGTGAGGGGGAATATTTTAAGGGGGATTAATGGCAATGTGTCTTTTACTGTAATAATTATTTTACTTAAACATTTATCGTATTGTTTGATCACACCGATGTTAAAGCTGACAAAACAACAGCAAGAAAATAAAGTAACATGGTAAGATCTATAAGATAGAAAATATAAAAATTATCAAATCCTAAAGAAAACTTAGTATGTAATTGAAAAAGCAGTATGGCTTGGGACCCCATACTGCTTATTTCTGGAATGCAAAGTAAAATAGAGCATGATTTCTAGAGGAAAAGGATATGTCACATCTTAAATATCACTAAAGAAAATTTGCCAAAAAATTAAAAAGTACTATAATCTCATAACTGTTTATTTTACATAATTCTTTGTAGTCTTTTATCAAATGCAGATATATTTTTTACATTGCATTATTTATTCTGGTTTTTCCCATAGGACATCAAATATGTTTCATTTGTACATGTTATTTAATAGAAGTGAATTACATTAGTTGTAGAGGATTTCTTTAACATGATTAATAATTTTACCATCTAATGGAAGGGATTTATTTACAGGAAAATACAAAACTTTAATAGAGGGAAAAATGAATTCATGAAGACATATGCCTTGTTCCTATCTGAAAAGACTAAGTAAAATATTGACATGTTTATTAAGTTAGATTAAATTAAGTACCAGTTAGTTTCCAGTCCACGCTCTTGACAAATGAATAGTGACCCTTATCTGGAAAAATTATTTTTAAGACTATCTTATAGTGCCATTATTTGGTGACGATGATGATGAATAGTAGCAGTAATAATAGTAACATCATCATAATCTTAATGCTAGTTTTTTCCCTGAATGACACTGATACTAACTGATTGATCAATTAATGTTTCCATCTTCACTGACTCCTTAATTAAGAAGAGAAAATTCACATATCAGTGTAAACAAAGAAGCAGTGTGGGGCAGAAATAACTCAAGAAAAAGAACAGGATTTTTTTTTTTTTTTACTATATCAAAAGTTGATGTATTAACTCTGAAAGTAATTCCAAATAGGTTACCATAAAACATTAAAACCTATTCTAAAAGCTAGGGAAAAAATGCAGTGGTATATTTCTCTCAGTTATGGAAGAATGATGTATGACAAAATGGAGACCACCTTCTTATGTACATAAAATACAAAACTTTCATAAGAGTATACACTATCAGTGATCAAAGAGAGAAATATGTAATAAACTATTGCTAAAAGTTTACCATCCAAGTTATCGAACAACAATTTCAAATATATAAGGTTAGCACTTTATTCTACTTGATTTGTCATCAACATGGACAAACCATTTACACCTGCAGACTTGCAGACATCATATTACTAAAATGAAAAACACACAGCCTTCCTGGCTTTCTTTAACAAAGAAATGGACATTCTATGGCACAATTATATACTTATTAAAAATTAAAAATGAATAAAACTCAAGATTGAAAGCACTGGTTGGTGGAAGTTGGGGTTGGACGGCAGGGGGAGTAGCTCATAGATACTAATGCATAGATGTCACACACAAAAATTAATGCATAATATGCAACAATGCAAATTTTTTTATTGTTCAGAAAAATCTACGTACCAATGAACCATAAAAGAACTAATGTCTTTAAGTTGGTAATTCTACTTAGGGGACTATAGTGAAATAGTAATAATTTGAACCACTATGTTCAAAGGATTGATATAATCCTGGACAAGTCATTTAATTGTTCTTGGTTTTGTTGCTCTTAACTATATGTGATGGGTTAGACTAAAGCAATGGTTCTCACATTTGGGGTGCAAGCCCATCACCTTGCCAGTGTGGGTCCAAGCTCTCACCAAAGAACGAGGGTGTCTAAGAGAGGTGGGGAAACTTCATTTTGCCTGGATTTTTAAACATAAACATTAGTTATGAAACAAAGGTAGAAATAACAAAAACGTATCAGCACCTGGAGACACCTAGCCAGAGACTGGCTGAGGCTGGCACATAAAATCCCTCAGCCCCTCCAGCTAGACTTTTGAATCTAGGAGATCTGTTAGGACAGGAGAGTCAACGACTATTCAGAAACATTTATGGAGGGCTTACAAGGTGTTAGATACTTCACTGAAACAAATAATCTCTAGAGCTTATCTAAACAAATCATCATAAGGAAACAATTGTGAGTGTGCAAAACATTTTGAAGGACACATGGGTGGATCCAGACTGATAAAATGCACCCCCCACCGGCTGAACCAGAATTTCTGTTGATGAGGCTGACAAATCTGCCCAGAAGATTCTCATGCAGGCAGTTTGAGTGCTACCCTCAAAATAAAAAGCTTTAAAATCTTTCTGGGCCCCCAATTTTCTGGGTCTATAATTTTGTTTTTGATAATTTTGAACTTAGAAATAGCTTTAAGAGACGAAAAATGGGGAAATGAGTAAGGCATAGTATTGTACAAGAGAGTAGCAGAGAGGTCCATTTGACCAATTTCTTTTGGAGACTTTGGTGCTCTTCATTTTATTGAATAATAAGAGCCCTGATTCCCCATAGTTTCCTTTCTGCTGGGACTTCCATTGTATGCTCAATTTAAGCAGATTTCCTAGTTAGGTATTCTGGCATGGCACTGATGTGAAACACATACCCCAAGGCTCCAGCACCCAGACACAACTTGGCTCTTCTTTTGCTTATGATTTTGTTTTTATTAAATCCCTACTGTAGTTTTCTCAGCATTAGGTAGAGAGAAGTAATGATAAAAACAACATTCCCCAAATATGCTGGTTCATTCCATGCATCTCTTTAATCTATGTCTTCTGTTAATGGGGTTGATTGACCCCTTCTCCTTTGTCACCCCACCAGTGATCCTCTATTCTGCCACTTGCCACCTTCCCAGCCTTCCATATACTCTGTATACCAGCCAGAATGAAATCTTCATGCCTTTTGTAGTAAAGAATTGATCTTACCCAAAGAGAGGTCGGGCCTTTGCGCTAGAGCTCCTGGGAGGTGATCCGAAAGCCCTTGGAATGCTCTGCCTATTAAGAGAGTCATTGTTTACCTGGGGACTTTGGACCACACTGGATAGTCTAACACTGTGATTTACGGTGGGGTCTTCAGGCCATGCAGCATCACCTTGACTTCCAGAGGGACTAGAGACTAAAAGTTAGCAGGTGGTCAAATGTATGTACATGCCTGAGCCCCGGTAAAAACTCCATACATCAAGGCTCAGATGGACCTCCCTGGTTGGCAACACTCCATTATATTGTCACATACCACTGCTGGCAGAGGTTAGTGCTGTCCAGGGCTCCACTAGGAGAGGACAACTGGAACTCCACATGTGGAATTCTTCTGGACTCTGCTACAGGCTGATTTTAATCTGTACCTTTTTGCTGTAATAAACCATAACCATGAGCGTAACAGCTTCCAGTGAGTTCTGTGAGTCCTTCTAGTGAATTACTGAACCTAAATGTGGTCTTGGGGACTCCCTAACCTTCCATGCCTATAATGCTCTGAACACATTCTTCCATTCCTCCTGCAGTTCCTTCTATCCAATATTTCTTCCCTATGAGCCTCCTCTCCCCTACTCATCTGGCAAAATCCTATTCTTAAATTTAGGATAATTAAACAGCACCTCTTTTGTTTAGTCCTCACCCCATCCCTCTTTCAGATAAAATTAGTCATCTCCCAGCCCACACCCACTGCACCCCCACAGTTCTATCAGGACATCTAACACAAATAACAGCAGGAGGGCAGGCCACCAGTATTTCTCATGCCTTCCAACTCCAAGTTCCAGAGGAAAATTCCTGGAAAGTGCAGCCAAGAGGTTGGGGGTTCCATTGCTCCACCCAGCATACATCCATAGAATAGAAACTCTACTCCAGATGCAGTAGGCCAAGAATACTGGGGCCCCAATTACCGTTGTTCCAGCTCCCCCAAAAAGCGGAGGTTCCATGCCAGGATAGGCAAGTCAGGAAGATCAGAGGCAACTGCTCCACTCAACACCCAGAATAGTGCTTCAGAGATTTTTTTTATCCCCAGGGGTAGATGTAGTTCATAAGAAAAGAGAGCTCTAAAAGATTTCCCCAAAGTAACTGACTTTATTTGAAACAGTGTGGGAAAGTTCAATCCTAAGGGTGTTGTAAAAAAACAACAGCTCCTCTTAATTAAAAGCAACAATTAAACCATAGGCCAACTAGTTCACCAGAGAGAACCAAGCACAATGACAGCTAAGAAGTGCCCTACAGGAATCAGAAAAAACTTCAAAGGCTGATCTCAAAAAATGCTCCTACCTGAATTTAATTGGATCATACTAAAGAACAATTTATGCCCCAGGGCACTGCTGAAAACAGTAGAGAAATTAGCAAGTAATTCATGAACCCTAACAGCTGGGTGTGATACCAAATGAGGTGGACAGTTTAACAGAGAAGCCAGGGGAAAACACAGTCAAAGAAAGTCCTGCTAAAACCACTGTCACCCTTCTGTGATTGTGTGCGTGCCCACAGAACTTCCCTCCAAGGAGTGATATTACATAGTAGGAGATAACAGACTTCAGTAAAATAATCTAGTCAAGATTCTCTCTCTCTCTGACTCTCTCTCTCTCTCTCTCTCTCTCTCTCTCTCTCTCCCTTCCTCTATCCCTCCCTCCTTCCCTTCCTCCCTCATCTCACATACATACACACACACACACCACCATCATCACCACCACTACCACAAACAACAACAAATAAAAACACAAATAAGCCCCAGAGGAAGGGGTAGGAATTCAGTATCCGTAGTCACAATATATTACCCAAAATATCCAGTTTTTAACAACAAATTGTTAATAAACAAAGAAACAGGAACAAAGCAAACTGCCTGTGAGAGGAATCAGGTGTCAGATTCACAAAGACTTCAAAGTATCCATTATAAATCTATTCAAAGGACTCGAGCAAATAATGCATAAAGAAGGATTTTGTGATGACAATGTCCCATCAAGTAGAGAATATCAATAAAGAGATAGAAATTATAAAAAAGAACCAAATGGAACCTCTGGAGTTGAAAAGTAGAATAACTGAAATGGACTCATTGATAGATTTAAATTGATGGAAGAAAAAAAATCAGCAAATTTGAAGATACATTGATAGAGATTACATAATCAGAAGAAAAAATAGAATGAAAATACAAGCAGAGAGAAAAATGGAATGAAGAAAGATGAAGGGTTTCAGAGAAATATGGGACACATTTAAGTACACTTTCAAGTAATGAGAGAAAAAAATGAAAGGAACAGAAACATATATTTGAAGAAATAATGGCTGAAAATATCCCAAATATGTTGAAAAAAAACATTAATCTATACATCCAAGAAACGTATCAAACTCAAAGTAGGAAAAAAATGCAGAAATACAAATACTAACATATGACAATAAAAAAGCTGAAAGACAAACAAAAGACAATCTTGAGAGATCCAAAATGGCAGAGTAAACACTGTGCTTGCATCTTTCCACGAGCACATTAAAATTACAACTAAATTATCACACAATCAATCTGGAGAACCATCTGAAGTCTAGCTGAACAGAAATCCTATGACTAAAAATATAAAGAAGCCAGGCAACACTGGTAGGAGGGGCAGAGACGCAGAACGGGCCCCAAACCTCCGTGAGGTAGTTAAGAATCAGGAAGGATATCTTGGCTGTGAAGGTTTCCCTGGGAGGAGCAAGGGACCCCAGCCCCCTATGACAGGCTTCCCTGGCCCAGAGTACTGGTGCCAGGAAGAGGAGACCCCACAAATCCGGCTGTGAAAAACAGTGATATTTCTGACTATCTGGGTGGGACAGAAGGCTGCAGGAAGCACAGATGTCCTCTAAAATGGCCCGCACACAGACTCACTCACTTGCAGGCACTCACCTTGGGCTCTCATTGAGGGACAGTGACTTGGGAAGCGTCAGAGACGTACAGGGTCAGACTGAGGTGTGTGGCTTTATGGGAAAGGACAGTCGGAATTTCCCTGTGTGAAGTCTTCCTCCTAAGCAGCCGGCAGGTGGCCGGCTTCTTTCCTGTGTTGGGCCTGCCCACCCCCCCCCCCATCATGGCCAAATTTGACTTTGATTGGCCTAGTGAGCTCCATTGTTCCGAGCTGCTGACTCACTGGGATTCCACCCCACCCAACTCCCCCAATGCTAGAGGCACTTTCTCTGAGAGCAGCCAACTCCACCAGTATTGCACTTGTTCTTGGAAAACTATCAGAATCTGGCAGGCCCCTGGACGGCAGCGACTGGCCTCAGTGTGCCCTGAGACTTTTGCTGAGTAGCTCCAGACTCAGCACTGGCACCAAACCAGAATTTACATTAACCTGGTGACCACAACTCTTCCCACTCTAGTGACTCCCTGAGACTCTGTCTCACCCAGCTTGCATACATACCACAAGAGGCTCTATCAGCGGCTGAACTTTCATGAAAATAGAAATGAAAAAAAGAAAAGAAAAGCTGGGGTAGCAATGCTTATACCAGACAAAATAGACTTTAAAACAAAGGCTATAACAAGAGACAATGAAGGACCTAGTAATCCCACTTCTGAGTATTTATTTGAAAAAAAAACAAAATGCTTCTTTGAGGGGACACGTGCATCCATATGTTTATTGCAGCATTGTTTACAATCGCCAAGATATGGAGGCAGCCCCGGGATGTCCATCAATGGACGAATGGATAAAGAAGAGGTTGTACATATATAAAATGGAATATTGCTTGGCTATGGAATGGAATGGGTTCTTGCCATCTGCTGCAGCATGGATGGACCTGGATGGTGTTATGCTGAGTGGAGTACATCAGACAGAGAAAGACACATGCAATGTGATTTTGCTTATATGTGGAATCTAAGAAAAAGATTAATGAACAGAACAGAAATAAATTCATAGGTACAGAGAACATTTTGAAGATACTCTGGATGGGAGGGAGGTTGTGGGTGTGGGTGAAAAAAGGGGAAGGGATTAAGAAGTACAAATTGGTTGTTACAAAGTAGTTATGGGGAAGTAGGATATAGCATAAGGAATATTGTCAATACTAGTGTAATAGCTATGTATGGTGTCAGATAGGTACTAGATTTTGGGGTTGATAGATAGGAGGAGGTTGGGGAACAGTGTAAAAAAGGTGAAGGAATAAGAAGTACAACTTTGTAGTTACAAAATAGTCATGGGGATGTAAATTAAAGCATAGGGAATATAGTCAATGATATGGTAACAACTATGGGTAGTGGTAGTCGGTACTAGACTAGTCAGGGGCATCACTTCTTAAATTATATAAATGTCTGACCACTATGCTCTACACCTGAACTATAAAATAATATTGAATATCAATTGTAATTGAAATATTTTTAAAGGGGGGATGATGAAGGGAAATAAGAGGTCCAGGTATAAGACAAATAATTCATGGGTATGTAATATACAGCATGGGGAATATAGTTAATAATATTGTAATAGCACAGTATGGTGTCAGATGGTTGCTGGACTTATCATGGTGATCACTTCTATAAGTATATAAATGTTGAATAACTATGGTGTACCCATGAAACTAATATGTTAGCTATATTTTTAATAAAAATCTTTTTAAAAAAAATAAACAAAAAAGAAAATCTGGAAAGCAGCAAGAGTAAAACATGTCATCATATTCAAAGAAATCCCAATAAAATTGACATCTGACTTCTTGGTAGGAACAGTTAAGGCCAGAAGCCAGTGGATGACATATTCAAAGTGCTGAAAGATAAAAACAAACAAACAAACCAAAAAAACCTTCTGTCAACCAAGAATCATATTTAGCAAAAGTATCTTCCAAAAATGAAGGTGAAATAAAGCCATTCCCATATAAACGAAACCTGAAAGAATTCATTGTTTGCAGACTTACAAGAAATACTAAAAGAAGTTCTTCAGGCTGAAAACAAGTAAACCCAGATGGAAATTTTAATCCATATAAGAAAAATAAAACCATTGATTGATACGGGCAATAATGTAATTATAAAAGTATATTGCAGTATAAATGCATATTTCTTCTTTCTTCTCTGATTTGCAAAGCAGCTACATAAAAAACATGTATATAATTGTGTTGGTGGACCTGTAATATATAGAAAGGTAATATATTTGACAATAATGGTATAAAGGCAGTGGGTTGGAGCAAAGTATTGGAGTAAGGAAATGACACCAGATGGTAAATTAAACAAACAGGAACTCACGAAGAGTACCAAAGTGGTAAATAATAAGTTAAATATAACAAAAATAATAATAATAATATGTTAAATATAAAAAAAGAATATATATATATATTCTTTCTGCCTTTTCTTTCCTCAGCTTCTTTAATAGACATACAATTATATAAAGTAATATTTATAACAATGTATTATTGGATTGGTAACATATAAGGATTTAGTATGAATATCAATAATAATACAAAAAAGGAGGAAGAGGGAATGGAGTAACATTTCTATATCTCAATGGCATTGAGTTAATATAAACCTGAAACTGGTTCTGATCTGTTAATAATGTATGGTGAACTCTAGGGCATCCACTAAGAAAAAACTCAAAAGGCTACAGTGAGGGCAGCCAGATGGCTCAGTTGGTTAGAGCGCGAGCTCTCAACAAGGTTGCTGGTTCAATCCCGCATGGGATGGTGGGCTGCGCCCCCTGCAACTAAAGATTGAAAACAGCGACTGGACTTAGAGCTGAGCTGTACCCTCCACAACTAGATTGAGAGACAGTGACTTGGGGATGTTGGGCTCTGGAGAAACATATTGCTCCCCAATATTCCACCAATAAAATAAAATTTTAAAAGGCTATAGTGGAAAAAAATTAGTTAAAAAACAACTTAATGAGAAAAAAATGAGTTATGAGTATGGGGTTGAATAATGACCTTCCCGCTCCCCAAGTCATGTCCACCTGGAATCTCAGAATGTAATCTTATTTGGAAATAGGGTCATTAGTGATGTAGCTAAGGTGAAGTCATACTGGATTAGGATGGACCTTAAATCCAAGAAATGGTGTTCTTATAAGAAGACCATGTGACAACAGAAATAGACTTTGAAGTAATGCAGCTCCAAGCCTAAACCTCAGGGAGGCACCAGAATTTAGAAAGCAGCATGGAAGGATTCTTCTCTAGAGCCTTCAGAGGGGGCATGGTCCTGCTGACACCTTGGTTTCAGACTTTTAACCGCCAGAACTGTGAGAGAACACATTTATGTTATTTTAAGTCACAGAATTTGTGGTGATTTGTTATAGCATCTCTATGGAGGCTAATGTACCAACCTTGAATTACTAGATTTGTTGATCTTCTGCCTCATTGTTATATCTGTTATCGAAAGTGGGATATTGAAGAAAGTCTCCAACTATTATTGAATTGTCTGTTTCTCCCTTCAATTCTGTTGATTTTTGCTTCGTGTATTTTGGGGCTCTGTTGTAGTGCATGTATGTTTTTAATTATTATATCTTCGTGATGGATTGACCCTTTTATCATTATAAAATGCTTCTCTTTTTCTCTAGTAACATTTTAGTGGTGTTGTTTTAAAGTCTAATGGTTTGATATTAATATTACCATTTTGGCTTTCTTATGGCTGCTGTTTGTGTGGTATATCTTTTTGGATCCTTTTATAGTAACCTATTTGTGTCTTTGAATCTAAAGCATATCTTCTATAGTCAACATATATTTTGATTTTTTACCCAGTCTAATAATTTCTCTTGTTTAACCCATTGTCTACCCTGCTTAAACACATATATTGAGTTCTTAATTTTAAGTTTTGCATTTTTCAATTCTAGAATTTTTAATTGACTTTAAAAACATATTCTAGTTCTCATGAAATTCTCCACCTTGACTTATTAATCAAAGCTATTTTTAAAAAAGATTTTATTGGGGGAGGGGAATAGGATATTATTTGGGAACAGTGTGTACTTCCAGGACTTTTTTTCCAAGTCAAGTTGTTGTCCTTTTGATCTTAGCTGTGGAGGTGGTGCCGTTCAGCTTCAAGTTGTTGTCCTTTCAGTCTTGTTGTGGAGGGTGCAGCCCAGCTCCAGGTCCAGTTGCCATTGCTAGTTGCAGGGGGCGCAGCCCACCATCCCTTGTGGGAGTCGTACCAGCAACCTTGTGGTTGAGAGGATGCACTCCAACCAACTGAGCCATCCGGAAGCTCAGTGGCAGCTCAGCTCAAGGTGCCGTGTTCAATCTTAGTTGCAGGGGGCGATGCCCACCATCCCTTGCGGGACTCGAGGAATTGAACTGGCAACCTTATGGTTGAGAGCCCACTGGCCCATGTGGGAATCGAACCGGCAGCCTTTGGAGTTAGGAGCATGGAGCTCTAACCGCCTGAGCCACCGGGCCAGCCCTCAAAGCTATTTTTAAGTCCATCTCTGGTAACATTAATAACTGGGTCATCTGTGGATTCAGTTTTATTGCCTTTTTGCTCATGGTTCTGTTCTTTGGCATTCTTTATAATTTTTGACTTAATGCTAGGTATTGTATATGATACATTGCACAGTCTCTTATTTTTACACAGAGAGGAATCACTCTATTCCCTGGTAGGAAGATAGAGTTGTGACAGGCAGATCACATTAATCCAATACATAATTCATTGAATGTGAAATTACTCATAGGTTGCAACTTTTGTAAGGACAGATTTACTTTGATTCCGTCCTGTTCCTAGGGTGTAGCTGCCAGAGTTCTTACATGAGGTATGTATTACAGCTTCTCCCTCTTCATGTGTCCTGAAATCCAATTTTTGCCTCTTCAATACCATGATGCAATATATATTTTTTAAAAATACCTTTGCTTTGGCTTTCAGCAGATTTCTGCCCCACTGCCCCCTTTTTAAAACCTTTCTGCTCGGAGCAGTCCAAGCATTCAGCAAATACTCAAGGAGGACAACTAGCAGAGTGTCAGGCTCACTTCTCGGAACCTTCTTGCTCTATTGGGATCTTAAGATCTTCCAAGTGCTGGTTGTTTTGGTGACTCTAAACTTTTTGTCTCTCCAGTCCTGTGTGGTTGCCATTATTTGTTTGCTTTGGAACCTTAGCAATGACTCTGCCTGGGCCTTCTACCCAGACTTGTGTCAAAAACTGGCAAATTCCATAAAGGAAGAAGTAGCTGCAGAACGTTTGCTTACTTCTGTGGTTACCTTCTGGGTTGAGAATCCCCAACACAATCCTCAAGTTCAATGATTCAGTAGGACTCATGGGACTCAGAATACAATCATACTCGTGGCTACGATTTATTACAGCAGAACAAAATAAAACCAGCAAAGGGGGAAAAATGCATGAAGTGAAATCCAGAGGAAACCAGGCACAAGCTTCCAAAAATCCTTTCCCTGTGGAATCACATAGGATGTGCTTCATTTCTCCGTTATTGAATTGTGACTCCGTATGTGAAATGTGGTCTGCCAGGGACACTCATTGGAGACTTAATGCTCAGGGTTTGTATTGGGAGCTGGTCATATAGGCACCTTCTGCCAGCACTATTATAATGAGACTCCAGAAGGAAAGTAGGTGTTCAGTATAAACCATGCTGTTTGTATAAACAGTTTAAACATAGTAAACTACTTTAACAGTTAGGGAATTGTGGGAACATTCCTGTAATCCAAGTTCCCATTTGTCTGCCAAAGGTCAACCTTGCAAGCAGGGCTTTCTAAAGATAGTGTCTCAGGCCAGCTATTAACTCTTTTCTGCACACCTTCTCTCTGGGATTTTGGCTCTTAAAGTCCTGTTTGCCTAAAAATTCTTCGATGGCTTCAGTTTCAAATTTTTTATTTTTTTTTATTCACTGTTGTTAGGTGTTCTCAATGAGGGGTGCTCTGCTATAGAAGTGTCTGGTTATTTTTTTCTTTTCTGCTGGACATTTAATTTGAAAACTGGTAGAACTTGAGGCTTAAGATGTTTTTGTTTTGTTTTGTCTTGTTTCCTTTATGGAGTATTTGTTTGTTTATTGCAAGCACATAGGTGATTACTTTTATCCAATTAGGAATTGAAGTTATTTCAGGCGGCACTGAATTCCTTGTGTGTGTGGAGACGGTAGGCAGCTTCAATTCACTTTTACTTCTCTGGTGGAACTTTTTAGGGTCCTGAAACAAAGCATGGGATTTTCCCAAGACCTTCACCATGACTTGGCAGGCACTGGTTAGTATCTAATTTTTGTCCTCCTAGCCTCCCAGGGGTAGTAAAAAGCACTGTTTATCTCCTTACGCGGTTTTTCTAGAATCAGCCAATACCTCCAGTAAGAAGTAGCCCCACTGTTGGGCTTGCCTCTCTAGGTTTTCATATTCAAAAAAAAAATATTGTGTTCAGATTATCTATTAGGTTGGTGCAAAAGTAACTGCGATTTAAAAGGTTAAAAATAACTGCAAAAACTGCAATTACTTTTGCACCCACCTAATAGTTATCCATAGAAATTCTGATGGTAATTACCTAGTCTGCCATCACTGGAAGCGGAATCCCCCCTCAGCTTTACGTCTTACACTATAAGTTTCTTAGATGCACTATTTTGAAGAAAATCATGATGGTGAATAGGGTACTCATTTAGCATTGCACACAGAAGCCTGGCAGAGACAGAAGGCAAATCTAAATCCAGATTCACATAACCGTCTATTTTATGAGGACAAATAGCTGTCTCTCCGTGAGAAAGGACATTTGCTATAATAAACCTGCCACTAAGCAACTATTTGTTCACCCTAGGGCATGACATCAGGGTCGGTCACTCCTGCTGGCCTTGATGAAAGGAGGGCCACACTGCTGAAGTCCACGTGTAGCCCAGATCCTTCCAGTACAGCCACTTTGCTCATAAGCTGACTGAACAAGGACTAGGATGTCAGAGATCTACTGCCATCCTTAGAATCATCTAGCCTCTCCTTCACAATGGGACCTTTGTTTAGTATTTATGTGGGAAACAATTATTGTTACAACCTGAGCCCATGTTGAGAAATCCAACCACACATTTCGCTCCCAATTTTTTTCATTCATTCTCCAAGCTTATTAGGTCCGTGTCTTCCACCACCTGGCCAACCACATGCCATCTGATCTGTACCTTGGGATATGTTACCTTCTGTGCAGACAAGAAACACTGCTCTGATTTATTCTCACTGTAATAGGATCTCACTTCCTTTCCTTACTGTTCTCCACGACCATTGTTGAGTGGGGTTGTAGTGCCATAGCCAGCTTCTAGCTAGTACTAGCATACTGTGTAGTTCTGCTTGTATAAACAGACTCATTTTTTTCCTCTTAAGTGAACTGAGAAATAAAATATTCTCTCCTATTATAGGTATAGGTCATGGGTTTGCTTGCTTGCTTGTTTTCTCTTTCTTTCAAATATATCCTGCCTCATTAAATTGAACTTAGCGGATACAAATGCAGATCGAAACAAGATTCTACACTAGAGTGGAATTAGAACAGAAGAGGAAGTGGTGACATGTTATTCCAGAGGGTTACATTTCAAGAGATTTGTAGAAGAAAATGTTACCAAGTTTCCCTGAAAATAAGACTGGGTCTTATATTAATTTTTGCTCCAAAAGACGCATTAGGGATTATGTTCAGGGAATGTCATCCTGAAAAATCATGCTAGGGCTTATTTTCTCATTAGGTCTTATTTTTGGGGAATCACGGTTGTAAAAAATAAAGCCCAGGGAACAAGACAGTAGTAGAAGCATCTTGGCTAAATGAAGAGAGTAAAAGTTTTAAGATAAATGCACTACAGGCCTTCATTAAGTAGCAGTGAATCTGGGATACAAAAGTTAGATATACTTGTAGCTTCTACAAAAGGAAGCAAGTGAAGCAAGAAGTGAAAATGTGTAGTGTTGAAGTTAGGTTTCTCCTACTTTATGTTCTGACAAATCTATATACCACTACTGTGCGCCACACATACACAGAAGAAAATGTGAAAGAAAAAAAGAACAGAATAAATGTCAAACACTGGCACAGAAAATTTTTCATGATATTCATCACTTTAAGTTAAAAAATGATACACCATAATTTACTTTTCAAAAAACGTTTATGCACATATACTTTAAAGAACCAAATTAGTCACGTTTACTTCATTTTTCTCTCTGTGCAGATGTACATTAGAGAATCAGGGAGTTTCACAGACGTCTCTTGAATGGAAGAGGAGCAGCAGAGTATCTCCTATGCTGCCACACGTCTTGGATTGGATTCATATTCTATCTCGTAAAACAAATCTTTATTCCCTATCATGGATTACGTATTACACTAACCTTCCACAGTGCAATGGTCCAGTGGGGAGATAGATAAGTGAAAAGATAATCACAGTACAATGTGATGAGGATTCTATTAGAGCACTTAACAAGTGTGAACCAGGTGTGATAGGCGTCAAGACACTTCAGAAAAAAATTCTGAGATCATCAATACAAACTTAAGAAAACACAAAAGACATCAAGATCTGTATCTGTAATACTGACTTCCAATCTTTGAATAGGGAGAAATGGAGCTGAAACCATCAGTGTCAATATGGCTTGGGTAAGACTGTAGCCCACCTATGTCAACAGGATTTAGCTATTTATTCCAGGAAAACTTTGCCCAGGAAAGATAAGATTGTAAACAAAAGAGAACAACACACAAAACAAAAGAAGCAATCTCTAATTTTTTTGTTTGCATAAGGAAATTCCTATAGGATGGAGACAAAGTAATCTGCTTACCTGGGCAAATAGCCAGCTAATCAAGCAACAGTCTACTTATCAAGCCTCTTCAGGCCCTTGCTCGCTCTCTCCACCAGCCCTAAACCATTTCATTAACTTCACCAACTCCAGTCAGTTCCCTGTCTTCGCAAACAGGCCTTAAACTATTTGAGCACAGACCCCAAAGCTCTACAAATATCCAGTTTTCTGCTCCTGAGACACAGCGAAGCGTATCAAAGTGGTGCACTTGCTTACTGCAGTTTTAGGACTTAGTTTTGCTTTCTAACAGTTTGTCTGATGATATTTGGGCGAGTTCAGAAATAACACAGTTTTTTTTGTTTAAGGATTGCTCATTTAATTGGCGTGTACTATTCAGTACACACACACACACACACACACACACACGGAAATTATCCAGCCATTACAAAAAAAAAAGAAATCTTGACATTTGTGGCAACATGGACGGACCTGAGGGCATTATGTTAAGTGAAGTGGGGGGGGGGATGGGGGGCAAAATGGATGAACAGAGTTAAAAAGTACAAACTTCTAGTTATAAATACATCACATGAGGATGTTATTTTAAAAGTTCTCACCACAAGAGCAAAACAAAACAACCCTTTGTAACTCTGTATGGTGATGGATGCTGACTAGACTTACTGTGCTGATCATTTCACAATATATGCAAATATCAAATCAGTATGTTGTGCACCTGAAATTAATATAATGTTGTATGTCAATTATGCCTCCTTAATTAATTTTAAAAGAAGTTTATCCTTTCTAACTATAAACCACTACCAGAGACACAAAGATAACTGATTCATTGTCGTCAGCTACGAAGCCAAGTGTTAAGTCTGTGTAAGAATCAACTGAAGAACTTGTTAGAAATACAGTTTACATGCTTCACTCCGTGATTCTGATTCAGGGGAATTAGCACAAGGCTCAGGAATCTCTTTTAAAAAGCACCAGATTTTTCCTAATTCAAGCTGTCTTTAGATCTCTCTCTCTCTCTCTCGCACACACACACACACATTAAATGTTCCACATACTTATGAAAATTAGGATCATACTCTTTCTATATGTTGTTCTATGTTATGCTGTTTTCACAGAACATTATATCATCTTTTTGAATAATCACATACAGATCTGTGTTGTTTTTAACGGCTACATTATATTCCACTACATGCATGTACCATACTTTATCTAGTCCTCTATTAATGGTCATTTAGATTCTATACTTCTTTTTTTTTGCTACTACAAGCAATGCTGCAATGAATACCTTTACACATTTGCGCTAACATTTCTGTAGAATATAGAGGAATAAGCATAGAAAGGTAGAATTCCTAGGTCAGAGGGTCTGTGCACTTTCAAGTTTGATAGATCCTGCTGAATTCCTCACCAACTTAGTTGTACCAATTAACAGTCCTGGCAATGGTCTCAGAGATTAATGATTTTCCCTCTTTTTAATCTTTATCTATCTGACAAGGTAAAAAATTGCATTTTACCACATTTTTAATATTAGAATAACCAGCATTCAGTTTACCACTGAAACACAATTATCTAAATTTCTATATAACATAATTTATTTTTGGAAAACATATATTTTTATCTTAAAATAACTTGTATGATAAATGGGATGAATAAATTTCAAATATATGTCCATTATGTAGTACTTACTTAGTATCCTCTTTCATTGAGCGATAGAAGTCACAGACCAGTGTCAAGCCCGGGCTTTGCCACCCCACCCGGCAGTTGGGTGAGCTTCGGCGTCACCTGCCTGCCTGAGAGCTTGTTTCCTCTTTCGTAAAATGGGGATTATTCTCATTTTATAGGATTGTTTTGAAGATTAAATGAGATTATAATTTTGATTACAAATATTAGTTATTACTGCTACCATAATAACAATGCAAGGAAAATTACCAAATGACTAGAATTGTTTGTAAAAGTCTTTAATAATTATGTTGGTATTACCAAAGTCAGATTCTATTAGGGGAGTCAACTGTTCATTGGGGTGACTAAGGTCACCAGAAGAGTGCATATTCTAGGCCTAACATACGGCTTACATAATCACTGCTCTGGTTCTCTATGGAAACTCCTTTAATAGTAGTTGAGGACATATTTCCTAAATTACTTAGTTCCTTAGATGAAATGGAATTATCCAAATTTATAATCAACTACACACCAGGATATTTATTTCAAGTTTCTAAGCACACACAGTAATGCCATGGAGATTTCCTAGAGCCAATAAATGAAATTCTAAAATTTTACTGTAATATATTAGAGATCTTATCCTTGATTCTTTCCCAAAACTAACATCAATCTAACTCATTCATTAAATGTCTCAATACCCTCCATGAACACAAGTCCTACGCTAGGTACTAGGGGCATATAATCTGCGTTCAAGAGATAGATTCATATTGAAGATAAAAGGGCAAAGCATTATCTAAATTTGCTTGTGCTCTGGTATGACAAATAATCAGCCAATGGTACACGACCAGTGGCGCTCACCTTCCTTTGGATGGACACTAACAGACCTGTCATACTTCTCATCCCTCAGCCATGTAAAACATAAAGCCAGGAATGAGATGTTACTGTCCTATGACTTACTCCCAAAAGCTCTCAATGGCTCAGCTCCCCTAACGTTTCCTCCTTTATTATCTTCCTCCACATCATGACTTTTGCAAAATTTATGATGATTTTTTCAAATGAGTAAAATGATCTGGAAAAAGTTTTTCAGTCTTTATTTCAATGAAACAAAAGGCAACACTGCTGTATAAAGTATTGCATATGGACAACATTTACACAAATATACAAAACTGCAAAAAACTAAACTCGTTTATTTCCATAGCCTTAAAAAGGTCGAGAACACATAAAAATATTCAAAGTCATAGTTTATTCTTTAGGAATGTAAACTCTAGGAATACAATTAGAAACAGATACACTTACTGTGAAAAGATTAGTATCACTATATGATTAGCAGTCAAGGCAAGAGGTATACAATAAACTCCACTTAAGAGAAAGCAACAGTATATGAAATAGGATCTTGAGTTCAATCCTAGAAACTTCATATCCAGACACAGGTAGGTACTCTAGAATGCTATTATACTAAACCCAGAAACATCTTCCAAAATGTTTACTGCTAGTCTCTAGATATGCACAAGTTACACTGTATAGAAGACAACATATTTATGTTATCTAATGGAGAATCTAACAATATTCAACTTAAATGAGAATAACTCAAAGTATTAAGTACAATTTTATTAAGCAACAAATCTAAAAGTATAAATTCATGCTAATTAAAGGACTAAAGGGTTTTTATTTTTCACCCAAAGATTGGGAAGACATTACTATACATTCATGTCTATCTACAATACTTAGTTTAAGTACCCACAAATTATTCCTTCTTTTTTAAATGGCTTTTTAAAAAATATTTTTTCAATTATATTACTCAACACATTTCCTTGATGTACTTCCCTTTAACAAAGTATAGATTTATTGTTTCTATAAACTCAAATGTTAAACAGCCTATTTTAAATATTTGTTTAAAATTATGTCTGAATACATTTATTTTCTATAATTTAAAATTAAAGGTTTTAACACTTTATTCTTCCAAAACAAGCAAAATCCCTTAAATCTGGGATCACTTTTGTATCTTATTTTGGTTAAAAAAATATATTTCCCTTTAATTGAACTTTTTGTTTTTAAATGAGTCATGTTTGCTAAGCAGTTGCATCATAATTGAAAAGGGCAATAAAATATTGCATTTTCAAGATGAACTTTGTCATCATTTAAGGACTAGAATTTCTACTCTGCAAGTCTACAGAGTGCCTTAAAAAATTCATTGGTGGTATACAAAGGATTCTAGGGTAGTCACTTGCCCTGGGTCCTCTGGGGGAAAAAATCTACTTTGTTTCTTTCCCTACTTGGATTCCGAAAGACAAATGCTGGGAACCAACTTCACTAGAATACCCCAGGTATTTGGGTATTTAAAGAGTGATAGGTTGGGTAATTTCAAGAATCTCTAGAGGTTTAAATTGTGGAATGGAGCTACAATTCCTGCTCAGATCCTCTGAGTGATAAGGTGCAAGGCCCCAATTTGTGCAGAATCCTTCTCATGATAAAAATGTATTGTTCTGGATATATAGGAGGTCTGTGACCAAACGGTCACATCAGCATCTTCACGAGAAAATGACCTACCAAAATCATTCCAACTTTCAAACTTGGAAAGGCGGGTGGAAAGAGAACAGTAGAGATAATTACAATTGTTACCATAGTTAGCATTATCCAATATTTATAATAGCTATAAAAAAATTTCAAATGTATAATCCTTATTTGAAATAGTATCAAAGCTACTATAAAAGAATGTTATTGTTACTATAACTCCACACTCCAGAAAATTAACTGATGGAGATTACTTGGAGCAAAAATTCAGAACCACTCCACTGAGTAATCCTTCAGAGTTTTTAAAAGAATATACACATGCAGATTTGTTGTGCATCGTATAAAAGCACGGTACCCATTTCATACTTAAAATTGTAGACATCTACAGCTCTGATTCCATTTATGGTTAACAAGAAAAATACAAAATTTTACATTTTTATTGTAAAAATAAATGAGAATCATTAAAAATTTAGAGTTAGAGAACTTAAGAAGTGTTATTAACAGTATTAAAAATTAATTTGCTGTTAAAAACAATGACAATTATAATGATCTGATATCTAACATATTTGATCTAGGGGTGTGAGACTACTGAGAATTCTAAATATCAGGTAAGTAATTTGTTTGCACTTTGATACTTTCTTCTCAAACTTCAATGTACATAAAAATCACCTGAGGATCTTGTTAAAATGCAGATTATGATTCAGTAGATTTGGGGTGACTCTGAAATTCTGCATTTTTAACAAGATGCCAGGTGATGCCAAAGCTCCTTACCAGTCCTCACTCAGCCCATGAGTGGCAGCAGCCTAGAGTGATACCAAAGTGAGTGTCCACTAGAGCAGTTGAACACTAAAATCTGATCTCTCATTTGTGCCAGCTAATGTCTCCTCAAACTTATTCTACAATGTTTCCTAAGCACCTAAGCTTGCTTATAACAAATGTCAATCTTTTAAATTAGTTCATAAACCTATTAATACTAAGCTATGCCTAGGGGAAATTCTTTGTTAAAGAATTACAAAAAGACAACAGGAAATTCACACTGACATTTTACAAACATTTTAAATTGTACACAGGATTCCTATTCAATTAATACTATATCAATTTTCACTGTCTGGTTGCCTTACTTTTTTTTTTTTCGTTACTACCATTTATGCCAATAGACTTTATTTATATTGCTACAAAAATAAAATTTACTTATGTTGAAAATCATATTCTATTTAGGGTTAATGAATGAAAGTAAGTTCATGCCGTTTGAATAATTAGATTTAAAATGGTAGCCAAAGCAGTTATGGTCAGAACTGCATTCATACTGTAAATGTGGTAGCATTTTTCACCACACACACATATTCGAGCTCTGCAGAAGCAGATATAGGAAGAAAACTTGCATTTTCTCTGTGTGATCACAGCTAGAGAACATGAATGAGGAAACCACTCTGTACTAACAGTGAAAGAGATCAAGCAGACCACCCCCTAGGCCTTCTTTCCCGGTCCGCTTTTTCTCCTCAGCCCTGCTTTCTCTCTCTTACTCTGAATTATTACTTTAAGTATTCTTGATTTACAGGGAACCTCAACCATAGCTGAAATGACCACAACCAGCAAACACCAAACTTTTGTGTCCGTCTAGAGGTCACCTTGTTCTCTATAGCGACATATAAGTATGTTTAGCTTGTGCCATATTGCCTTGTTTATTTTTATTTTTTGATTGGTGGTAACTACATTGCTTATTCTTTCTGTCACAACAAGAATATTTAAAATAGTCCTGTTCACAAAAATAAAAAAACACATTGAATTTGTTTCATATTTTATAATTTTAAATTTAAGAACACATAAATAACTTAATCAATATGTAAATGTCCTTTGTCCATATTTCACTACCTTTATTTTTTTATGATGTTTTACAGATGAAAAAATTTACCTAATTTCCTTCATTTGCAGACAAACAATATTGTTGACACTGGCGTCTTGAGAGCTGTGTTGCAAGATTTACAATTTCCAGGAAGTCTTCAATGATGTGTGCTCTGAATTATAGGAATCCAAACTAACTAGGATTTCTGAAGTCAAGCAGCAGCAAGTCAGTTTTATGGTCTATCACATCTTAGAAACTAAAAGGGATTTTCACCGGCTAAATCCAGATCCAATACTTAAAAACAGCGTATCTACCAGCAACTTGATTTTTTATATAAAAATGTTCCAAAGATAGCAACAGAAATCCCTCTGCCCATCCCATGGAATCATGGAAGAGTCTAGGTACCGAGTTACCAGGCATTTTCCAGTGCTTTATATAAACAGTTCCATTAATCTTAAAGATGGTCTAGTTACAAACATTCTTATCGGCACTTTTCATATACATCGTTTTTGGTTTTCCACATGCCTGTTTTTCCAACTGGCTTGCTGAACAGCCAGGTGTAGAATTCCCGGTCTCGCACCTCTATCTTATCCTCAGTTCCTACACATGGAGATTTCCTTCGACTCTGAAGGCCAAACATACAGCTACCAAAATAGGAGTTACTGGGGGGAAAAAAACTCACAACCTCACATGAGATGTAACCAATCTGACCAGACAACCTGCCAAAATGTATTGTCACACTGACAATCTTAGGGCAACAGAAACAAACAAAAAAGGAAAAACAAAAAGACTCAAATCAAGGGGAAGAAACACAACCACGTAATAACAAAACCTTATCTCAGCTTACTGTGGCTGAGACATTTTCCCCTTCACTAAGTCGGGGTAGCCTTCAGAATTTAAGACATTGGGGCTCCTATTAGGAACAGGGATGAAAGACCCTGGCGCTTTCATAAAGAAGCAGTCCTATTTCCAGATTCACTGGTCACGTGCGAAAACTCTTACAAATTAATCTGTGGACAGAGTAATGTTAATACTAGGTGGTCTCTGCTGACCTGATTGGTGCTTCCCTGGAAGTTCAGTCCTTTCAGAAACGTAAATAAGTGTTTCTTCTTGGAGACTACAAGCGGAAAACCTATTGGCATCTGTCCCAGCGCCATAGCCCGCAGCAGACGATGGGTTATGTGGGACTGTGACACCACTGACTTGTTCAAAGGACTTACTAAACACAGTGGCGGCAGTCTTAGCCAAACCATGGCTGCTAGGTTTCGGCAGCGACTGGCTGGTTGTTAACGTAAGTCTCTTCAAGGAGAGAAGCTCAAGATTCTCGCTTTGGGCTCTCGGAGTTTGTTTTCGAGCAAAGTGATCTTTGCAAGACTCCCCCGTAGTTTCTTTTTCTTTTCCTCCAGTTTTGTTTCCTCCTGACCGTCTCTGAGTCTTTCCTACACTTGTCTTGCTACTAGAATTGTGACTGCTATTTGATAAACCTGACTGGCTGGTACTAGACGCAGCCCTGGAATAAAATCCCTCATCAACTTCAGATATGTCCATCAGTTCTTCTTGACCTGTTAATTCTGCATTTCCTAAACAAAGAAATAACAAAGATTAATTAACATTAAGTACTTTCAGTAATTCTTCTTTCATGATTAATACCAAATCAATTATACTTCAAACAAATTAAACTTTAGCATAATTAGGTAAGCAACAGATTATAGACCAAAATCAAAGGATAAATCAAAAACATTCTATAAAATGTCAAAATAGTTCACTATAATTATATAACAGTAATTTAGAGTGTAAAAAGCATGCCATAAACCACACTCCCCTGTGTTTTTAGAAAGAGTTCTCTTATTATTCATGCAAAAGATCAGAAACACATAGGAAAAGTACCACACAGTAAATCTAGGCGCAAGCTCTCCTCCCATAACAAAGCATTAGAAAATCAAAGCTCTTACCAAGGAACTTTTAAAAAAATAGTATTAAAATACTTTAAAGATTTTTATAAAGGTTAGGTCCTAGATTATTTGACAAAGATAAAAAATAAGACCATAAGTATCACAAGCTCAAACTTGTTAAAATTCTATACACATTTCCTTCATACTGAAGATGGCAAAAATACAAAGATGAAAAAATAATTTCTGATCTCAAAACATAAGCAGAAAGTTATTTTGGAAGCAATTTTCTGCCTCCGTTTTCCTAACTTACTCAGAGACAATATAGGTACGACCATTCCAAAGAGCATTAAGAGTCATTGAGAGATTATGGTGCATAATTCATGCATTTTGATGATTAGGTGACATGCACAATTTCTGTGACTCTGCTACTGTTGCTTAAAACATGCAGTGGCCCTTTGCCACGAGATACCTTGGAGTGCAGCTATACAGTGCTGCGCTAAAACTGCACTCTGCCAGGGGAGTTTATTCCGTCCTCCATCATTTTTCTTACAGATTTTTGCCTCCTGATCTCTGGCAAGCTTTTGCTGTCAGTCCTAGGGTCTGTGGCTGTTTCCTGCACACCCTGCATATGCTGAGCATCAATCTCGCCTAGTGTTCTGCCTTTTTCCCCATTCCCGGTTCTCTCTCCGGCCACATTTGTGACACTAATCTCAGGAATGACAAGGATGCCCAATTCAGTAGTATCATTATTGTTGTCAGGTTGCTCTAGAATTGAAGATGATAAGACAAAATGATGGCTGAAAACAAAACAAAATAAAAATGCAAAACAGGAACAACAAAAGATCCCAAACAAAAGTTGGATGACTGAATGTTATGAATAAATTAAGTCAAATATTTACATGGTAGAAAATTTCATAATTTATGACAGCACAGGAGACAACAGGGTCATGTTCTTTAATTTTAAATGACAATGAAAAAACTCACAGAGCATCAAGTTATGTTCTGCATTTTTCACAGACATATTTGACATGGACTATGAAACAGAAATTTTTTTATAAATCAAAATAGGATTCCAGTTGTTTTAAAAGTAATATTGCGACCACTTGATCTTATGTAAAGCCTTAAGCAAATATTCAAGGATGGACAGCCAAAACTCTAACTTTTGTCAACAACAGGAGCCAAGCCACTTAGAAATTCTCATTTGTACACTCATTTGTACATTTGTACACTAAAATGCTATTTTTTCACTAGATTACATTGAGGCTGACAATAAACCACAATATTGGAAAAATGCTCATTCATTTATGATATCATGGTTAATAATGCTACAGGTATAGTTTTTGTCTCACACACCAAATTGTTTTGCATATTAGTAAATATTAATGCAGCTGTGATATAATTAAGCAGCCTACTGCTTCAGATTCATACTAAATTCATAAATGTAGGCGAGCTTGTAACAGTTCATTACTAAACTGGAGAAAAGTAACAATGGATTTGGAAAAACAAGTTTTTAGTCTTTTATTCTGAAAATGGCCATTGTAATCAAAGGTATGAACTTCCTGACAAGTTAATACTTGCAGACATTCTATTCTGTATCTTAAATCAGAAAGGCACACTTTTATTTAAACCTGTCAAGGAAATATCTATAATAAATGGGAAAATAACATAAAGATATCTACCATGGGCCAGTAATGAAAGTTAAAATTCAAAACAAAATAAGACTATGCAAATTAGTATATACTCTTTAAAAAATGTAGAACACAAATCTGCTTGAGGGATATTACCTAACACTTTCAAATGTTTTCATGATGGGATTATCCAGCTCCACTAATGGTGCTAAGGCATGTGAAACAGTAACAGGTAGTAAAAGAATGGAGGCCAGAGCCACATATTCCTGTGGGTCCCAAACTTTCTGGCACATTGGTATCATCTGGGCATGCCTGGCTCTCACCTTAAATGCTCTGATTTAATTATCATGAGGTATCACCTGGGCACTGGGATTTTTAAAAAGCTCCCAGGTAACTAATGTGCAGCAAAGTTTGGGAACCACTGCTCTATTCTGTTTCTTTCAAACTTTGAAAACTTAAAACAAAAGTTATTATGGATGCTCTGGGTACCCCAAAATCAGCAGCAGTATGCACTCCTGGAGGTCTTCAAACCTTCATGTTCCCTGGGTTGGTGGACCAGTGTTCTGCTATAATAATTTCCCATTTATTTAGTGCTTCAGAAAAATTTGACTGAAGGTTCTCTAAACGAAATTTTTATTTCCTAGACAGGCCAAAGCATGTTGGTGAGGTAGCATCACACAGCAGCTCCTGGGTGCCCATCTAACAAATGTTTAATGAGACTAGAGAGTTCTGACCAAGCCTATTCCCCATTGCTAACAGCTGTCTTCAAAGTGAGGGCAAGTAAAATGTTAGTCAAGTAAATGCCAGAGGCTACTGCAACTGAGAGTAAAATCACCATGGCACTGTTGGGTGACAACCAAGACTTGTCCATTTACAACTGTAGAAGCAGTTTCACAGATCTATTAAAGAAAGGGACCATCAGTACACAAAAATGATAAACTATGGAAATTATCCAGACAGAACAAAGTCAATGAATATTAAGACTTACCAAAATTGTAAAAGACAAGCATAGGTGGCCTAACAGAATAGTAAATACTACTGCTTACATTGAATGGCACTAAATAGCTTTTTAAAAAAGTGTTTACATATATTATTGTTATAGTCTCTGAAGTAGACAATTTGGCTCCTATGCATAGACAAGGAAACTGAAGTTCAGAAAGAGCTACACACTAGTCAGTGGGGAGCTAAACAGCAAAATCTTTTGACTTCAAATGTCCATTCTAACATATTGTAAGTTCTAACTCCTCAATTCATTAAAGTCAGTTTGAGTTAAATGTCTCTGACATCCTTCAATTAGGTTTAACTTATTTGCTTAGATTTGTGGTCACTTCATAGAAAGCAAATAGTCTACTTTGGCTGAACAGAGAGCAAGAGCAAATAAAAGTCTCTAAGAAAACCTAAAAAGGTCATAACTCTCAAGGTTAGTTTTTCTTTAATTGCATTTATTTTTTAAAAGATAGTAATGAAAATTATTAATTTAAAATGGTGCTGCAATGGTGAAAATTTAGAATTCTGAAAAAAAAAAACTAGAAACTGACAAGAAGAAGAATATAAAGCAGCACTAATCACATTTATTGGGATAGTGGGAAAGATCTGTAGCCCAAGACGAAACGATATTAAATTTTTTGAAACATGAAATTAAGTGCTAAGTAGAAAAATGAGATCATGTGTTTTTCCACAAGCACAAATTGTTGACTAATTAATATATGTATGTTACTCAAAAACGGTAAAAATGGCAATATTTTTAACTCCTGATTAAAATAAATTCATAAAAAGAAAAGCATGAAATTGTGTACAGAGCTAGCAAGAACAGAAATAAAATTATCAGGAAAATTACAGAATAAAGATAATTACGTAACTCAAACAAACATTTGTTACATGAGCTTTCTCTTCATTATGTCTCCAACTTCTTCCCCTATGTAACTCCGTGGCCCAGTCCTGCTATACCCACATTCTTATCGGTCTTACTGTTCCCTAGACCTGGAATGCTCTTTCCCATACAGCTACATGGCTCAGGTTTTTTCTCAAAAATTTTCTTCTCAGTGAAGTTCTCCCTGATTATCCCTCAATATCCCCCATATTTCATATACCCTTTCCCCTACTTTATTTCTTCTTCTTACTACTTAATCATTCTCTAACCTACAATTACTTATTTATCTTGTAGATCAGATGTAAGTTCCATGAGGGCAGGGATTTGTGTTGGTCACCGCTGGAAAAGAGCTTGCATATAGTAGGTAGCCAACAAACATTTGTTTGATGAACGGAATGCATTTCCTATTATGAGGTGAAATTATTATTAGAATAAATAAAGGTGAAAAAACATGCAGAAGACATTAAAAAGACAAGCTAGGAAAGTGTTACTTGAATTTATAAAAGAGAAAAAAATATACAGCTTATGCCAATAATAATTACTGAATGGCAGAGAAAAGAGAAGGCTCTTTCTTTTGGAAAAATGAAGTAGCTAACTCTAAATGAAGGCTTATTAAAATGCTTAGTAATGTCAAAAAGATTTTTAAAATATACAATTTTTATGTTATCCATAGGGTAACATACCTAGCTAAGAAGAGGAAGTTAATCCTTTGAGAAAATTATAGAGGAGACGTTTTAAGGAAATATAATGCATAAGAAAACAGAATCTGTTTAAAAGACCAGAACTTAAAACTCTATGAAAACGTGTCATGTCAGAATTGTTCTATACCTATATAAACAATACTTACATTTGACTTCAAATAATTCGAAAAGTTCAATAAAGGTCCAAAGAGAAACTTCTCAGAGAATATTTTATTTGCATAAGCTCTATAAATAGGTAAACTTCTCTCCATATATAGAAATGAAGAGAGTTAAAAGATACTTTTAATAGACATTTCCAAATTGGTTATCAAAGGTACTCAAATCATTTCACCCTACAAAATTTCTCCTGGCTTTGAGGAAAAAAAAAGTGAAACAAATTGCAAATATCATTAAAACTGATCATGATTTCTCCCACATATAATTTTATAATTGCAAATACCTACTCCATTATGTCACTCATGAAACTCTCTATCCCAACTTTACCTTTTATATTTTCAAGGCTACCCTATTCACTAAAAGTGACAATTCAAATTAAGGAACAATTTATTTATTCATAGAATTTATATAGCTCTGTACTCAGACAGCTTTATGAGTCTCAAGGAGTCTGCTTATGACCCAAGGCACTTACAAATTTATTTGTAAGAACAATAAAATAAGCTGAAGCTTTTAAAAAAAGTAATCCACATCTTAAATGTCTGCATCATACAATTTTGACATTAACTATTAAAAGTATTTTAGAGTAAACCCCAAAGAAAATCATATACATTTCTTTACAATTTAAAAGATATAAATATTTTAAATGTCACAAAATACCTGAACAACTTCATACCCTTTAATCTAGTCAGTTTATGTTTAAAATTTATTCTATTCAATGGAAGAAAAAAATGCTATCTATACTCATTAAGTTATTCATTGCAGTGTTATTTATAATAGCAAAAATTTAGAAACAAATTATTTAACATATTAAGGAAATGGTTAAGTAAATGATGGACTATCATCTCAATGTGGTATTATGTAGCCATTAAAATAATTGGACGCACTAGAACTTGGGAAAATGTTTGACAATGTTAACTGAACAAAAGCAAAATATAAAACAAAAATTTTTTTTTAATTCAATTTAAATAGAGCATAACTATGAAAAATACATACACATATGGAAAAAATTGTAACTCTTTAAGTACTGGGATTATAAGAGAATACCCTCTATCCAGTTTACTATCATGTTATTGCACTGTTTTTCAATACAATGGAAAAAAAAGAACAAATTGCTCAGTCTATGTCGTATACTTCTTTATCATTCATTTACTCATTCATGCATTCAATGACTATTTATTGAGCACCTACTATGTGCCAGACATTGTTTTAGGCTCTGCGGATACAACGGTCAAACAGACAAAGATCCTGCCCTCACAGAGTTTACACTGGAGAATGGGAATTAAGTAAACATGGGAATCTTAGATAGTGGAAAATGCAATGAAGAAAATAAGAATGATAGAAGACAGTAAACGGGTGACAGTGGACAAAGCCTACTTTAGATGGGTGGTCTTGGAAGATCTCTTTGAGGAAGAGATATCTGAGCTGAGATCTGAATGATGAAAAAGCACTGGCTACAAAACGATGTGGAGGAAGAGTTCAAGCTGGCACTTTTCATCATTTAAATCTCAGCTCAAATACCCCAAATTGCTAGTACAAAGTCCCCACTGCAGAAATGGCTTAGTATGTTGAAGGGTTAGAAGGAAGGGTGAGAGTGGTCTTTAAACGAGGTCAAGGCGGTAGGCAAGAAGTCTTATCACTAGGGCCACCTATGCCACAGTATGGAGCTTAGATTTCGTTCTGATTGCAATGGGCAGCCATCGGCAAGTACACAGATAAACTATTTGCGTACTTTCATAGCAGTTTTTATCAATAGAAGTCACATTTGCATAACAGCGTAACAAAAAATATCGAGCATGAAGTCTCTCCTTGGTTAGAAAGAGTAACACTCAATTCATAGCCTGGGCCAGTTATTTGCAAGTCAGATTAGAGGAAAGCAAAGCTGCCACAGAAACAAAATAAGGTCTTGAAAGTTAATGGACTACACTCTGAGCAAGGGCATAAACAAAGACTAAGAAATCTGGCTCCTGAAGCCATAGGTAGATCTTCCAGATGAGAAAAGAACAGCCTGGGGCACACAGAAAAATGCAGTCTGGACAAGACGATTTATTTATACCAGTTAGGATCTATTACCAATTTCCTTAAGTAAAGAACAATCAAGTCTAGCTTTTGTTGTGTATTAGTAAATGATACAATTCTCCTTTGAGGTGGATTCAGTCACTCCCAATAACTCCCTTTGTCATTTTTATTAAGTCTCAAGCTAAAAAAATTCCTTCAAGAATTGCAACATACGGATGCTGCTGGACCAGGTGAATCCTTCCTGTTGATTAAAGACCCTCGTGATCAGACAGAACAAACACAGGTAAGCAACATTTATTACAAAACTATCTATAAAAGCTTATTTCCTCCTGTGTGCAATGTGCAACAAATGCTCCTAAAAAGGGGCATTAGGGGGACTCGGTAGTATTCAGTGACAAGTAACAATAAATAATAATTTCATTCACTACAGCAAGAATTATGTAAGTCCTCCTTAGGAAAAATGTAGAACACAATGATTGACAAGTGTTTTTGCTTCGTAAGACCAGTAATTCTGAAATATCTTACTTCTCTGTATAGAAAATTATTTTACCTAGAAATAGACTAAGACTTTTTTGTTTTCTTCTAAATTTGGCTAAGCCAGGATTCTGAGACTACTCTTTCCTCTTTAAACCTCGTGTTCATATGTGTCAACTATACCAACATGATATTTTAGCTCTTTGGTTAATATGTCCTTTTTCTTTGAGTCATCTAATATTTCCTATTATTTTACCTTGTCCTCCATGAGTATAAAGAATCCCAGTTAAAATTCATGCAATACTAACTTTGGCCAGACGGAAATATTTATTTTTGGTCTAAATGTTTTATCATCTATATTGGGAAAGGAAAATTCATTCCTCAAATCTCATTTTAGAATCTGAAAATAATGGAGCTTCTCAAAATAATACTAAAAACATTTAAACCTTTTTATAAAACTGCTAAGTAGTTTTTCTAAATTTCTTTAGTAAGGATAGATAACTTAAAATAAAAATATAAGCATACATTTCTAATTACAGATATAAAATACTAATAGCCAATTCTTTAAAATTTGCTACTTTTGGGTTTAAAATGATCATTTCTGCATTTTTCAAAATGCTTTTTATAATTGATAACAACTTTGTTTCAACTAAATGCTCTTCTCATAGTCATAAAATCAGGTTCACAAAATAAATGTTTAAACAGGTATGAGAACATTGTAAAAAATCCTGACTGTAATGGTGATGTAAATGTCAGATAATAAACTACTGTACTGCACGGCTACAGAAATTACAAAAATAAAATCATTAAACTGATTGTTACTGTTTATAACATATGCATACTTTTGTGTTTGATACTACACTCAAACTAAACTTGTTTATTTTAAATTGAGAAAATCCAAACTATAAGTTTGGAAAACTTACCGTTGTGTGAAAGGACTAATCAATCACAGGACCATCTGAATAGCAAGTTAACTAATAAAAACTTATCAAGAACATAATTATTATATAGCTAATAAAGTAAACTAAACAGTTCTTAGTTAACAATCAGCCTTTTACGTAATGATTTAAAGCATACCAAATGCTTTTCACTCACTTGTCTCATTATCTTACAAATGCACAAGTGGAAGGAATGGTGGGCAGTAATACAGAATTGGGATTTTACTAGATAAGCCTTTTTATTAGATAACTAGTTGGCAAAAATTATAAGCACACATTATTTGCAACCATAACTTAAATTAGGGGACTTTTATAGAATGAAGGAGTGGTATTTCAACAACCATTTTAAAAGAAATTATCTATACTTGTTCCAAGTGCAGATAAATTTTTAAAAAGTGGAAGAGTGAGTCATGGTGGTGGTAGTCGTGGGGAAACAGACAAAAAAACAGCAACTAAATGCTCTGGAAGAGGAGAGGGAATGGAAAAAGTACATGAAAATAAGTAAGTATAGAGCCTATGAAAGAATCTTGAAGTGGTAAGAATCACACATAGATTTAAAAGGGCTCTTATAGCTGACAAGGCAGATAATGAAGATAGCTTTAGAAGGAACATTTAAAAATGACTATAGATTTGAAGCATAATTGTAAAGAAATACTTTCTATTTTCCTTTTAGCTATTGTGGATTTTTTAAGGAAATAAATATTTAAGAAAATAAAACTGCATTTTTATTATTTATTTAAAAAACCAGATTATTTCACCATTTTATCTTATTTTTATTATAATTTTCATTTTGATTCTTGTTATGGTTATAATCTACTCATTCTTCTCTCACCTTTTTAAATGGTTTTTAATGTTTATTCTATTATTATCCTTCTCTGATTGCATTTTACTTTCAAATTATGAATTCTAAATGGACCTCAAGCTGTAGGTTGCTTGAAAATCTAGGTTTAAAAAATACATACTAAGTGAAACACAATATGATTAAAAGAATTAACAATATGTAAATAAAGCTATTAATTCTGAAATTATGACCCTTAAAAGCAGCAATTCTACATTGTAATTTTACTTTCTAAACATGTATTAACATAAAGTCATTAAAGTGAAAAGTGGGGGAAAATCAGGCAAACATACTAGTTGTCAAGCATGTCTCTTCAAAATAATCCATCAGTTGAAACCAACCTTTAAAAATCACTATTTAATCGGTATGAGAATGTACTGTTTAGTCAAAATTAAAATTACAAGGCCTTACAAATATATCTTTCTGATGTGAGATGTTGACAGTGGTGGAAGATGTGGTGGTGCAGAGGGCAGGTGGGAACCCTCTACTTCCCACTCAGTTTTGCTATGAACCTAAAACTGCTCTGAAAAAAAAATAAAGTCTATTAATTAGGGCCAAGCAAATGAACTGGTCAAAATATAATTCTAGAAATTTGGGTTGTTATTCAATAATAACAAGATCATAACAAGGGACATATGTTCTGACATGTGTCGAAATGTTAAGCTAAAGTAATTTTTTTACTTTCCAAAAGAACAGTTTCCATTAAAATATAAGCTATCAATAATTCTTAACTTTAACAAAAGAATGGCAGATCTGTGAGGTTTCAGAGAATCCTGAAATACATTCTAGGTAGCTCAAAAAATTTTAATGTAAGTAATTAAAAATGTTCCAAATTAATTTTAAAAACAGTTTGGCTGTAAAGATAGAGATTTCTCTGTTACAAATAAAACAGTAAATGTGATCAATTGCTCCAATTTAATGTATTTGCTTGCATGTAATAATTTTTGGTGACTCATATATGCAAACACACTAATATGTTCACATGGCTTAATTATCTATAATCCTTAATGATAAAGAAATATGGAAAGAAAAAAAGCGAAAAATAGAAAAGTTCTGCTTGGCTGCTCCCATGAGAAAACCTCATTTACTCCTCTCCCTTTTCTCCCCAGATAGTCTGGAAAAAGGAGAAAAAAGGAGAGAGGTAATAAATATTCAAGCAACCTAAATGTCTACTGATGGATACATAAAATGTGGTATGTATACAATGGAATATTATTCAACCATTAAAAAGGAAATCCTATTTATTATTGTGACAACATGGATAGACCTTGAGGGAATTATGCTAAGTGAAATAAGTCAGAGAAAGCAAATACCGCATGATGTCACTTATATATGGAATCTAAACAACAACAAAAAAACCAAACCCATAAATACGGAGAACAGATTGGTGGTTGCTGGAGGGAAAGTTGGGGGGTGGGGATGAGGGAGGGGATGAGAAAAAGTGATCAACAGGTATGAACTTCCAGTCATAAAATAGGTAAGTCCTGGCGATGTAATACACATGTACAGCATGGTGACTATAGTTAATAAAATTGTATTTTATACATGAAAGTTTCTAAAAGAGATCTTAAAGTTCTCATCACAAGAATAAAAAACTGTCACTGTGTGGCAATGGATGTTAACTAGACTTCCTGTGGTGATCATTTCATAATATATACATATACTGAATCATTATGTTGTACACATGGAACCAATATAATTTTATATATCAATTATATCTCATTTAAAAATATATATATATAAATAAAAGAAAAAAGAGGGGGGAAAAAGAAAGAAACCCAAGGAAGAAAAAAAAAAAAAAAAAGGCCAATTTCCTTTCTTCTTTCCTGCACTGGCAGAACAAAGAAAGAGGCAAGAAATAAAAAGAATATTCCTTATTAAAGTTCATGTTTCTTGTCCCTTCTCCTTCCCCAGCCCTCATCATCACTGGCTTCAAGTTGCATATTCCACGTTTCTACTGAATGATACAGTTCGGGGTCTCAGAAGAAATCCCTCCTCCTAGGAGGGTTGGTATGGTAAGGATGTGATAGGGATACGGGTGCAATGGTAAACGAATTTAGTGTTCCATCCAATAAAGAAACTCTAAGTGTGTTTTCACACAGTCATAAACTAAACCTACAATCTATAGTACTCTGCTTCAGAAACATTATGGGATGAAAAGGCTTTTGTGGGTCACCCTGGAATCTACAAGCCCTTTAGCACTATTTCTGCAAAAATTAGTATACAAATAAATTAAATTTTGTTGTAATTCATATATATAATTTATATATGAATGTAAAATAATAATTTACAGATAAATAAATTTAATTTAAAAATCAATGTATAACTTGAGAATTGTTTATATATTTAAGAACTACAGCAAAGATACTTATCTTCTTCACAAGAAGCTAGTGCCAGCTAAAGAGCCCAGAACAATAATAAAGTGTGCAAGGAGGAATCGGGACCACAAAGATGGAAAACAGAAAAGTGTTTAATTCAGCAGAACAGAGTAACAATGAAAAGTACAGCTCTCAGAAGGAAAGCTAAGACTATCCTAAAAAGGGAGAATGCAACCTACCTGTACAGGTAAATAAGGACCTTAACTAGGAATATTTTAGAGTCCATCAGACAAAGGGAATTCACATTACAGAAGAGTGGTAGACAAGACTAAGCCATATTCTGCATCTGTTCCAGGCACCTGACTTGTTTTTATAGTTCATTCTCTTCTAAATCCTCATTTGTGACTTTTTGTTATCTTAAACAGGAGGTGCCCAGGTGTTAGGGTGGTGAAGGGGGAGTAAGTGTAGAGGAATAGGTGATAGGAAAGTTACTTTAATGAGTCTGTAGCCCTAAGACACAATGCCAGCTCCTCAAGTGGTGGCCAAAATGTAATCTGGGAAACATGTAGGTATCTAACAGATACAATATACTTCAAGTAATCTTTTCTCTTGATAATTCATTCCTACTATATTTCTGGAAAACACCTATTTTATTGCAAGGTACACCACTTATTCTGTTAAACACATACATGGACACATACACATGCCTCTTTCTCACACACACATGCACAAATACAACTGAACTTCATTCTTTCACATTTTTAACTGCAAGACCTATATTTGTCTCCCTAATTTCCAATACGACTACCTAAATAGCAAGAAAGGAAAGTGGGAAAGAGATTAAAATTCATTCTTGCATTTCCTGTAATGGTAGTTTGGGAGCCATTACGGCTACAATGACCCATATCATCTGGTTCATTGTCTCTGTGCCTATTTTCATTTATTAATACTAAACAAAAAAATGATCTCTAGTGTACCACCACATATAATTAAATGACTTTCTACCTGCAATCTAGTTCCATTCAGTAGCATAATTTTCACTAAAGAAACTAAAGTATCTAACTATGTTTTAAATAGTAGCATAATTTGCCTTGCTAATGGCAAACATTACCACTTCTTCTATGCTTTCCTAAAGGACTTTCAAGAATTGTCACACTACTTTAAAAAAGAAAAAGATTGAAAACGATCATTGATTAAGCTGGAAAATTCTATCATCATTCTTTTTTCCCTAGATTCCCTGAGAAGGAACAATGGCAAGTGTTCTCATCATCAACTTTCTATTTCACCATGAATAATCTCATTCTTCTCACTTTTGCATTTCCTTATAGATACTATAGTGACAAATGGAACCAAATATGCCAAAAGGAGCTACAATTTTCATCATAGTTTATAGGAAGAAGAAAAGAGAGAATGGGTTTACCGCTAGCATATATGTCAGCTTAGGGCAAAGATGTGGCTTTTTGCTTCCCATTCTATGGTTACCTTCTGACAAAGGTGATAGTAACCTTCTTCTTACACTGGTTCTTAACCACTACAATAACTTGTAGGTAGGAGGACAGTTATAAAAAGAATAAGAAATTAAATAGGAAGAGAACGAAGAGAAATAAGAAAGCATTGAGAAGGCCTGGTGAATAAAATTAACTTTCAGTAATAAAATGAAGTCAAGAAGAAATATTAAAACAAACAAACAATTACAACAATTATGTATAGTGCTAAGTGGGTACCAGACTAATCAGGGAGATCACTGCATAAATTATATAAATAGCTAACCACTATACTGCACACCTGAAACTAATACAATACTGTCAACTGTAATATAATGTCAATTGTAACTGAAGAAAATATAAATAATTAAAAACAAACAAACAAACAATCTTGGGAGAAAATTAACTTCCAGAAAACGGAAATGCCTAAAGTTGCATCAATACTATGGAATTCTTTATAGGAAGTCCAGAAGAAAATGTTAAAATCTCTATTAGTTGTTCTACTTTAATATGCAAGTTTTTTGCTAAAAAGTTAGTTGACAAATCAGAAACATTAAGGAATATTTGCAAATAGTTGTGAATAGAAACCCCAAAAGTATGAATAATTTTAAAATGCATTTTCCTACTCTCCTACTCTATTGAAATATAATTTAAAAGGCAACACAATGTTTAAATAAATTTTCATTCATATATGTAACATAAGGGGCTCTATTTTCCTTATTGCCTGTCACTCATAGATAATAAGTTAGAAGTTAAAGGTGAGCCAACAGCTCTTTCTTCCAGGCCAATATGATACTATTTACTAAAGCTAGAAGTTATAGCACGACAAGTACAAAGAAAAATGTGATAGAATCAACAATTTTCTAACGTGTAGTTTTTGGTTTCTTACCATGTCTTTTCCACCTATGACCTCTTATTGACATGCTGGTTACTGCATTTCTTGATATTCTAGAGGAAGTTGGTGTGATTTCAACTTGAATACACCTTGTACCCTCCTTACTAGATTTCATGGCAACATGAGGCAATGAAGCCTTTATTGCATTAGCAACCTAAGAAGAAAACATATAGTTTAAGATTGGTATTAACAAATGTATTATTATACCCTTAGATAAAGTGTTACATTTTAATTGGTTTTATAAAAGAATGCTTCCAAGGTATTTCATAAGATAACATATAAATACTCTAGAATAAGGAGTAAGAGCTCAGAAGGTAACTTATAGTTAAAAATAATAAGTGATGAAATTAAAAATTTCAAAATATTAAATTATATTTCCAAATGCCTAATGCTAATTAATAAATATAGCTCTAGCATGTTAAGAAGAACATTCTTACAAGCTAAAAAGACTATCAGGTATCTAAGAAGTTAGCTTAATAAAAATTTCAAATTTTATTATATATACCTTTTCAAGTATTAAATTGTCCTAGTATAACAGGAGCATGAATCACTGAGTATTAATGACATATTAATGCATTATGAATGGCTACTTCTCAATTTATAGTTCGAAACTGAGACATTTTAAATTTTAAAATTTACATAAATAAGTGAGGCACCTACCAGCAATGGTTCTGGATATAATTCTAACTGGGCTCTGTATATAACATCATCCAATGCCTCTTGAGCTAGATCCCATTCTCCATTATAACTATAAAATTAAATCAAGAAAGTATAATTATTTTAAATTAATCCTATGTAATTGAACAAAATACAATGAGAAACTTTATTTTTACTGAGGAAAATAATAGATCGTATTAGCATATTGCTCAGCATTCTACTCTCCTTAAAAACATATTTTTAAATCTTTGAATTTCTTTCAATTGTATCTGAAAGCCTATTAACAGCAAAGGACATTTTATAGATGTATATTTCTTCTCTACAGAACATTTCTATTTACAGAACATATACAAAAAAGCTAGGCAATCTCAAAGCATTTTAAACTTTCAAAGCAAGTCAGAACATCATACATTATATGCCTTAGAATAATGTTCAAAACACTTTATGGTCAAATTATTCTTTAACTCCCATGGTTTTTAATGAGACTCTCCAACTACTGTGGCTTGCAATAGCCCAAGTAGTTACTTCCTTGCATTTTGATACTCATTTAGAAGTGTGTGTGATGTACGTTGCAAATATCAGAGATATATTGAGAAAAAAGTGTGTGTAATTTTCAAAGACATGACCAAACTCTTCCTAAAAATTGGCTAAGTGATGAAAATGGACAGAGAAATAATGGCTTGGTCATCTGCTAACAAAATAAAGAAGTGTGAATTACATCAAGAGTGCAAAAGAGGCCTTAAATATGGAAAGAACATTGCTCCTATCTTGAAAACAAGATAAATCTGCAAAACTTTAATTTTTCATGAATCCAGCAAGAAGCTAAGGTTACAGGGCAACCACATAGCCTGAAACCTAAGGGCAGACAGGTGCCGCTAAGGAGAGACAGGCCACAGTGCAAGTTAGTAGTAAGAATTTGGCTCAACTTTTTAACAAATTGCTCAAATCGAAGTGTGAGCCAGCACAAGAGTATAGTACGCCTGGGAGGAGATACAAGGGGAGCTCATCCCCACTCACCAGCGCTTCTCCACACATACCTCCTTTAGGCACTCACAAGAAGAACTGCGGGCAAGACGGGGGACCAGACCTGAAGGACAAGAGGCCTGAGCAGGAAAGGCATAAAGATGCAGCCAGATCCTTTTCTCACATGGAACAAACATTTTAAAGCCTTTGGGGAAAGAGCAGAAAATCCTTTCACCCCAATGACAAAGGCTAAAAACTGACTATGGCTGTGAAGGAAAGAAAAAGGAAGAAAAAAAAAAAAAACCTCTACCTGTGGGGAAGGATCAAGAAATCATCCTATGCTGAGACTACCAGAGGTCTCTTATCAGTGGAGGAGGGATGGGACCACTGAGCAGTGAGGACCTCCTCTTCCCCGCCCCTCCAAAGGCAGGGACATAGGGTCTACTTAGAGGCTGGACCAGGATAGCAGAGAACACCATTCTCCCCTCCCTCCAACCAGGCTAGTACACATCTAGAAACAAACAATAGTGCTCTAGTGCTGGAGCAGGGCAAGAACATGGAGAGAGGCCCTCCCTGAGGAACAGATGCACAAGGAAAGCTGAAAGCTGAGGATGGAGCAAGATTAGTGAGAAAAACACTCCAGTAACCCACCTCCGCCCACCTTAAGTACCAGGTAACATGAGAAGAATTTGAAGTAGGTGGTGCCCTGAAGGTAACCATAGCAACAACAAAATCCAACCCCAACTCACTCCTGCCTATAATAACTCCACTAGCAGTCTAGAAGAAAAGAGGCATGCCCATTTCCAGGCTGTAAATAATATTTACCTGACTCTCTACTGTCCTACCCATGAACAAAATGAGGATCAATCAAATGTTACAAGGCACACAAAAAGCAAGAAAACAGGCCTCTGTCAAGAGACAAAGAATAGAACCAAATTCAGAGATGACTCAGATGTTGCAGTTATCAAGGAAATTAAAATAACTATAATTAATATATTAAAGGCTCTAGAGGAAAACATGGGCAACATGTATAAACAGATAGAGATTTCAGCAGAGAGATGGGAACTATAAGAAAGAGTCAGATGAAAAGGCTAGAAATAAAACACACTAATAAAAATGAAGAACCCCTTGGTAAGCACATTAGTAGACTCAACACAGTGAAGGAAAGAACCAATGAACATGAAGATAGATCAACAGAAATTACTCAATGTGAAACATAAAGCAAAAAAAAGAGAAAATAGAATAGATCAGAGCATCCAAGACTGTGTGTGGGCCAGATAATAAATACTTTTGGCTTGTGGGCCATACAATTTCTATTGCAACTACTCAACTCTGTTACTATAGCACAAAAGCAGCCATAGACAATACGCAAACAAATGAATGTGACTGTGTTTCAATAAGAATTTTTTAAAAACAGGCAGCAGGGTGGCTGGGTAGCTCAGTTGGTTAGAGTGCAGTACTCATAACACCAAGGTCGCCAGTTTGATTCCCACACGGGCCAGGGAGCTGCACCTTCCACAACTAGACTGAAAACGACTACTTGACTTGGAGCTGATGGGTCCTGGAAAAACACTGTTCCCCAATAAAAATTACAAACAAAAAAGCAAAAAAAAAAAAAAAAAAAACAGGCAGCAGGCCAAATTTGGCCCAAAGATCATAAATTGTTTTCAGTCAAGTTTACAATCTACAAGGGAAAATTAAAGTAGCAAGTGAATATAATGCAAAGTATAGTAAGATATGTGTAGTAAGAGAATTACAAAGTAAAAGATAGGGTTCAAAGAAAAATACTAGTACCTGAGGCATTAAGACTGAGCATAAATATTAGAAATTAATAATAAATTATTTGTGTTCAAAGAGGCTCTAAGATGTTCAAGAGCTAAGATTTCTGGAAATGGAAAAAGATATTCATGGGGGGAATCTATTTAGAAACTACAGGAAAAAAAAGAGTAATGAAGAAAGGAACTGTGAGTATATTTAGGTGTTGCTAATATTCATTCTGTCCTTGAATTTTAAAAAAAATAATGAAGTGTTTTACATGGATACAAATTCTTCAGAATATTGAAAGATATGTTTGAAATAATAAAAGTATTATCAAGATCTTGATTGATACTCTTTCACAAAAATATGCTGATTATTTAGCTAGTGAGATTATAATACATTAACAATAAAGTAGCAGACTATAATTTTCCAAAGAGATCAAAGGTTTATTTTGTATATGAAAAAAACTTACAAGGCAAAATAAATTCCTGTTAACATCTGCACCATGAACCCTGAAGAAACCGGTATCCTGCTACTTACACCTTTGTATTTTCTTACATGTTGCCGGGGATATCCGCAAACACAGATTCTAAAAAGACCAAAATAAATATTTTTGTAAAATTGGTAAAAATTTAGGTAATTTTTTTTTAACATTTATAAGCCAACACTGTACTTAGGAATGCTCTCATTACAAACCTAATGGCTATGAATCAATCTTTCCAAAGAGAACATTTGTCTGTAACATTTTCCTGAGCAAGTTAGACTGAGAAAGAATGTATAAAGCTAGAGGTATGTCAACATATAGTAAGCGAACCAGATTCTCAGAATGGATTCACTCATTTTGATCAATTCAATTCTGAATAATTTCTGGTCATGGTAAAATCTATTAGGAGGAATTCAGCACTATTTATCATAAATAGATCTGTGGTATGATCCTCTATTCTCTATTCCTGACAAAGTTCTTGACACAAACTGCAGGCTCCAAAATAATACTCTAACATTAGACTCAAACATCACACAGTACAGCTTAATAAACTTCAGATAGAGTGAAATTTTTAATGTTAAAAAACCATAAGAGAAATAAAACATAAGCAAATAGTTACATATTCTTTGAATGCCTAAACACGATACCAAAGGTAGAATCCTAAAGAAAGATCAATAGATTTTTACCAAATTTTTTAAAAGAAACTACCATAAAAAACTGAAATGTAAACAACTATTTATTATAGTGAAGGATATTTAAGGAGTACTAAAGTTAACAAATATTATAATGAATAGAAAGCCACCTAAAGTCCAGCACAGGTGACCAATTATAAAAATCATTCAGACAATACTCTGAAACAAACATGACATTTTGAAAGTCTGTTTAAAATGACAGGAAAAAAAATGTACAAAATAAAACATGGAGCCTAATTCATGTTATAATAAACAAATAGGTGGGCATGTGTACTGAAAAAAAGATCATTACAAAGTCACAGAGTTATCTCTGAGATGTGGGATTATAGACTTATTTTCTTCTTTACATATATTTATATTTTATAAATTTTCTGTGATCAACACACACTGTTTTTAAAATAAATAGTAAGTTTCTGTTTTTAATAAAATAGGAAAATAGCTGTTTTCTCATAATATGTTGTGGTTGATATAAGACAACCTTAATATAGTACTAGTCCAGAGACTGTAACTATTTAACCACTCCCCTCACGCAATTACTATCTGGAACTTAATAGTTCCTCTACTCAAGGAATCTAAGCCTTTACTTAAACATGCCCAAGTATACCACAGACCATTTCAAAAAGTATCCCCCTGAGGATATCATTAATTCAAAGCAACTTTAAAGAGTAAATATAAATTCATTTGACACTTGAGATTGTTGTCAATATATTCTGAATTTCAAACCACAAAATGATTAGAAGGCCCAATTCCAGTGGAGCTAACTGGAGAGAATATTTATTCATGAATATACCAGAACCTAAGGTGGAAGAGAAAGTAGATTAACTACAATCATAAGATCATCAGATCAGTGAGGAGAAACTAGCTGGGAAAAGGGAAATACTTGTTTTTCTACTTTATAATTTGAGTAATACTTAAAATTTGGTCCAGTTTTCTACTCCCTATCCACCTCGATAAAAGATACAGATGATGAAATAAAACTAACCAATTTCAAAACCTCTTCTTTTTCTGCTCTGTTTTTTAAGTAGTGAGGAAAAGGGAGGTAAGGAGAAGGTCAGGAGAGCAGGAAAAGGGGAAGTAGAAGAGGAAAGGGAGAAAAGAGAAAATGAAAGAACTGCCCATTACAGTAAATGAGCACTTTTGTTTTCATGCTTCCGCTCTTCGAAATTAGGAGCCTAATAAAGGCTGTGTCTTCTGCCACTTTCCTCAAAAGAATACCACATGCAAAAACCGTGCTCAAGTTGTTAGAGAAATGACTATTTTAATTGGATTGTGAAGAATGGAGATGATTTGGATAGATAAAAAGTTTGCAAATAAAACAGTAAGCAATGAAAACTCAACTATAGGTTCTTTCAACAAAAAAATGACCTGGTGTAAGATATGTTCTAGAACTGTTGGTAACAGCAAACAGGTGAGAAAAAAGAAAGAGATGCTCTGCATCAATGGTGAACATGTGTTCATCACTGGAGTACAATAACAGCTTTCATTCACTGGATGACAACAAAGTGACATACACTGTGATTGATATATATAATTTTATCAGTCAGGAGAATTAATTCACAGAATGGTTTATTTGCACAAATTTATGCTTAATAGACAGAAAACAAGAAGAAATCTGCTTATATAGTCAGAAAGGTTGATTTAGGATGAGAAGGGCTGGGTTTCATTACAGATACACAAGAACAAATACACTGATCAAGAGTCCACTTTGTGAGGGGTATAAATGTCTATTACATTGGTTTGTACACCTGAAACTAATAATAAAATAGAACAGAGTAAAATAAAATAGAATAAAATAAACAAAAAATGGAAAAAAAGAGTCCATAGCAATACATATCCAAGTCAGTCAGCTGAGTGACTTACCAGGTAAACAAAATCAGGACAGTCCTTTAGACAATGGGAAAGGATTTAACTTACTAGCTTAGTACAGTTTCATCTTTAATATACTCCACATCAAAATACTTTCCCAAATTTAGGGGACTTTGATATACGAGTATACTAGCAAAACATATTTGTAGTATTGATGGGTATATACCTGTTAGGAAGGCCATATACATATGTTTAGTACTAACAGAAAACAGAAGTTTGTTGACTAAAACTCCTTCAGTCTAGCTCTCGCCTCCTTTCAAACCTCTTCTTGAAGCCGTCTGTGCATACTGTGTATGAGGAAAACACAGGCGATCAAGCTGGCCATCAGTCTGAATCAGGAAAGCAAAGCTTACAGTAACTGAACAGAGATTTCTGCTCAGCAGAATGGATTTGTATGTATGGGTGGAGGGTGGGAAGTGTCTAAGATTGTTTTGATTACTTCCACAATTCATTATAATCAGAGGTTAAAAAGAAGAATGGGACACATCTGTCATTAAATCTAGCTCAGATATTCCATGATTTTTTTCTGGTTGTATTTATGTATCCTGCCTTCTATTGGGTTGGTGCAAAAGTCATTGCGGTTTTTGCAATTATTTTTAAACTTTTAAACCACAATTACTTTTGCACCAATCTAATAGCTACCCCAGTTAATTATTTTTGGCATAGTCACCAACTACCAAGTTGAGCAGCAATCTGTGGCCCTGCCACATGGCCAAAAGGACAGGCTCAGCCATCACACAGTGTGATCACTTTATTCTGCAGGAAAACCTGCACTGGGACCAAGATCAGCAGGAAGCTCTTACACTTCACCTATCGTAATCATTTATAAATTGCTTATCACCACAGCTCTGTAACCAGTTGTCTTTCCGTAGGCATGGATTAGGCTTTGGTGCCATACAAGTGCTTTCTAATTATTTTCTGTTCACTAAAATGTACAAAAAAAAGTCTTTATTAGAATATTTGATAAACAGGGAACCACAAATTAAGAGAAATGAATAACTGGATTTTAAACCATTGAGAATACAGAAATGGGGAATCTGAAAAAAAAGCAAACTAAGAAAGAGAAGAATGACAAATTTGAAGGAGTTCCTCTTACATCATGTTCTTAAGAGTTAGCATTACTTAAAGCTTAAGTCTTTTGAATTACTTAGATCTCTTTCCTCTCGTTTTCTTACAGATGGTGAACATTTATACAGAATAGTTTTTCTCGTGACAAAGAATTAATTTAATGTTTCTACTAAAATCTTCCTTGGCCAAAATCCTACAGCTAGTTTTTAAATAATCTATTTCTCTTTGTTTTTAAAATCAGTTCTTGTGTTCTTGAAGGATTATCCAGTTCTCTGGTTAGGCAAAATTGGTATATTAGCAATTTTCTACCCAGTTATTAGGTTGGTGCAGAAGTAATTCCGGTTTTTGCAATTATTTTAACCTTTTAAACCACAATTACTTTTGCACCAACCCAATAGTAAAAGCAATTATATTAGAGGGCAGTGCATTGGAGTTACAGAGGACAGAAGCCTGTGACACATGTTCTTTCCTAACTTTTGCATCAGCAGTTTCAGGAAAACATCAACAGCCGCTCTTACTTAGGAGGTTGTATTAGAACATCTGAATGTATCAGAATATTAGAGCTTCAAATGTATCAGAACATTTTATACACACACATACACACACACACACATTCCTGGGTTGTACCATCTAAGACACTGTTTCAGAGCAGCACCTGGGCTTTGTAGAGTGACTTAAGTTCTACAGGTGAAAAGTTGCTGCATCAAGTTATTCCTTAAAACAGTGTTTCTGAAGTGTTGGTCCTTGTTCTCATTTTAGTCCGTAACAAAGTTCTCACTGGACCACAGGGAAATGAGAAACAAAGAAAGCTAAGCATCCCATTTTTAATTTATAACTTATTATCCTTCCACTCTCCCCCTTTTTTGATGTTAAAATAGTCTTCCTTTTGTTAAATAATGTTGATGGTAGATATTTATAATATAATGACGTAGCAAAAAAAAAAGTTGGCAATACTATGTAGATACCCCATCTACTCCAGCTTTTTTGAAATTTTACAGATCTTACAAAATTCAAAAATCTGAGCACCTCTGACTTTATGGGATTTAAAACAAGAAACCTATTAGAAAGACTCTGTAAGTGGGAGAGAAGGCACATTGGTATCATCTTCCAAGGTGAAGGAAATGTGATTATGCTCTAACTCAGGGATCATCTGAAAGACTCTCCACTTCTGTCTTCTCTAACAAGCCCTTGGCCTTATTACTTCCTTGCTCCTTCTGGTCCTCTATGGTTTTCTATCCTATTTTGCATCAATTTCTGCTCTTTTGCTTGTTTTGTTTTGATTTGATTTCTAAGTATTGCTCTGTGCACCCTCCTTCTTACTAACTTTTCAAAGTTGCATTTTCTAAATTAAATTCCCCAAATCTAAATTATTCTACAAGTTCCTTAATTCAATATTTTCTCTTAATTACTTGAACTACCAAAGGCCTTTTCTGCGTCTTTTTTGTTTTCTTTTTTCTTTCTTTCTTTCTTTTTTTTAAAAAAATAACATCTTTATCATGGCAAATTTAGAGGGGAGAAAAGTACACAGGAAAAAATTAAAATAAAACATAATTCTATCAATTAGACACAACAATTGTTAATATTCTGGTCATATACCGTCAATGCTAAAATCACACCATATATACTCTATCATTAAATACTCTTTTAAATCAGAATTTAAAATTTTTTGCGTACTACACCTAAGGACTATCATAATTTATTCAACCAACCTCTTAGCTCAATTTTTTTACACAAAGAAAATTTAAAAACTATACCTCTTACTTATTTCTCGGTACCAAATTAGAGAGCAATAAATATAATAATTTTTTAAAAAGCAAACAAAACAGAAACCAACCACATGCCAAAAATAAAAGGTCATAACAGTTCCATTATTTTAATTATATAGTATTGTCCTTTCTAATTAAGTATTCCATTGAAATGCTATTCAGTTTTACCCTCTTCATTGTGTTTTTTGGTGACTGTCATTTATAGGGAGCTTTCTATGTATTGGCTAGGTTCAGCTTCACATTAACTTATTTAATGTTTTAAACAAATCACTAAACAAAACAAAAACAACCTAGATAAGTAACAAACCAGTATCCTAGATTCATATATTTCAATATTAAAGATATTTAAATTTTAATTTACCTTGAACAAATTTGACACAGTGATTGAAGAGAAACACTGGGCATATAGGTTAAGGCAGCATTGTAACACAACAAAAGAAATGTCAACACTTCAAACCTAAGGATAAACCAAAAGAATATTTAGAAATCTTTAGAATTCTAAGAAGTCAACCATAATTAAATTTAACAGGCATCAGGGAGAGATATTATGCTATGGAACAGATCTGTACAAAATAATCACAACAATAACAATACAAAGCTAAAAGAAAAAAGACGACTTCCCAAGTAACAGTCAGATGAAAATTATCTTAAAATTCAATGTTCCAGATGACATCTAAAGCAAAGTATAAGTGACAAACTGGGAAGATGTGTTTTTCTCTTGTACAAAATGACTCAATATTTTTTAAAATTGTTATACACAACTCATTAAACATTATTTATAAATCTACTGAAATACTATTTTTAAATCAGTGTGGCAGGATAGTAGGTGATGTCTCCACAGTATACCTATTCTGTGCTGTCAGCATCTCCCTTTGGGGATGGGGTCCACTGTACACAACTTTTGACAAGCCATGCTGGGATAGTGCACTCTCGGTCAGAGCCATGGACCCAATGCTGGAAGGCTAAAGAAAGACATTTGAATGAAAAAGAAGAAGAAAAAAATTCTGTTGAAAATATACTTAGAACACATACACCACTAAGAATGATTGCCTTGAACATCACATATCTTAAAAATATTCAAATGACATCAAAGTTTGAAGTTTTATAATTATAAAAAAGACTCTCTTCATCATTCCCCCCCAAAAATAGCAAAATACAAAAAATTCAGCTCACTGATATTTTTATAAATCAAACTCAGAGGCAAGATGCCAACTGACAGCTATTTTATTCATCTCAACTTCCACATTGTGAATCAATTTTACCAATTTTTCTGTAAAAAAAGAAATATTCATATTGCCTACTAAATTTTCTGCTCAAAGATTTAATAAATAATTAACAACCAAACCACAAACATAAAAATAAAAATATTTAACTTCAAAAATTCTACCATGGAAATAAATAATTGCTACAAAAAAATGACAGTCTTATCCATCAATAAGAAGAGAAAAAATTTTAAAATGAATACTTTCAGTAGCTCTCTTACAGGTAGATTTTAGTTTAAAGTTTAATGATTTTGATTTCTCATTTTTCACTTTAGGAATAGCAAATACTTTGTGTGGTGTTTTATACTTTTTAAGTTTCTAGTAAATTGATCAAAATTTTTGCCTCAATAACCACACTCTAAATTTATAGCAACTTCAAATCTTAGAAACATTAAACTTACTTTGATAAAATTTCACTTACTTCATGATATACAGATGGTTTAGATAAAGATGGAATCGTAAAACTCAATACTTTGCTATGTCCCTCTTTGTCAACTATTTCCTACAAAAGTGAAAGAAAATATCTTAAAATATTTATTTTTTACACATATGTAGTGTCTTAATAATCATTAATTTTTCTCATGTAAAAAGTTACATTTTCTAAATCAATTAACACAGTTATGAAATATGTCAAGAAAAGGCCCTTAAATTTATTCTCTATTTTAATAAGTACAAATCTTAAGTCTATAGAATATCATAATAGTTAATATACAAACTATTAGTAATGCAAACTGTATGTTAAATCAATGGTGTGGATTCTGGAGACAGTCCAGATCTTATAGAATTATTAGTGGTAGATGTTAGACTAAACCTTTCTCCAAAATTTTTGTGAACATCACAGACAATTTATAGTTAAAATAATCTTAAATTCAACAATGATATTTTCAGATACCACTATAAAAGAATTGAAATGGTGTGATTTGCAGTCTTCAATCAATCCAAAAAGGTTTATTTACATAATTACACGTATGTCGGTATAGCCCTCAACCTCCATAAAGTTATTTTTGGAAGAATGAACTATGAGTCATTTGATGTATAAAACAGCAAATATTAGCTTTACTAAAATGAAAAGTAGTTACTATTATGTATTTGCTTTTGCTGAAAAGGTTATATATTTGCTTTTGCCAAGAAACATTTTGTTAACTACATTAAATACAAACCAAATTGTAAACCCCTAGAAGAAGAGCTTCAATGCATCCACTGCTATGCACATTTCTGCTGGCAGAGACCGCAAGGTAGCACCAAATCAGTTCTGGAAGAAACTGCAGTGTAAATCGAAGCAACTGCTCCTCTCCACTGCGATAGAATTCAAAGAGCTGGTGACAGACAGGTTCTAGCAACTGGAAGAAAGACAAATGTTAATTCAAAGACTGGACTGTATTTGAATGACACTGATAGATGAAATACAGGGTTTTCTCTGGTTGGTAATTACTGAAATATATAAATGTTTCCATTTTGGAAGCAAAACTATTCACTGCTAAGCTATTTAGTAAAACTCTGAACTCTAGTGGAAGGCCAAACAGTGCAAATCAATTATATATGGAAGCACTGTATACACTTTAAAATATTCTGTAACTCTAAGGCAGTATTGTTATTAAAACCATATCTTTTTAACTTCTTAAAACACCGAGGTGACAAGAAGTTTCTTCCTTAATATCCTTTCTGCCTGATTTTAAAAAAAGGCAATATAAAAAAGAATTTTAAAAATGCCAATATATAAAAGAATTGCGTACAGAGTTGGAGAAATTGAAATGGGATTCCTAGGTAGTACTGTCACCTCCTGAGCTTATAATTAGGCAGCATCAGACAGCAATGACTGGTGTGTGGAGTAGCTGAATAATCATAGAACCCCTAGATCTAGATCTCTATTGTAACCATGGTTAATTGCCATTGAATAATCTAGACATCACTGTCACTTTGTCTTACACATGATTTGGAGTTACCTATAACCTTTCCTCTCCCACCACACTCCTAGCATTATCCAGTTAACAGAGCTATCTTTATAATAGACATTTTTTTAAAATCAAAGAGTCATGACAAGAGACCTTTATAGATAAGTATTAACTTAAAGCATATGCAAGGATCACACACAAGTCATAAACAAATATGTATGTAAAAGATTCACAAGATATTGATTTTTCAAGCCATCAGGCTATTATTATATTTTCAGTGAACTATATATAGTTCATTACTTTACTAACTTAGGCGATAGATTCAAGTCAATTTACTAAACAGATTTTCAACTACCAATAATTGTAATAAACAGAAACTAATTTACAGCAGATGTTTTGATTTCAAATAAGTTAAATACGTAAACTGGGTGTGATTAAACTTAGCATTATTTATATAAGGTATAGCAAAAGTTACATTTCAATAAATATTAACCAAGTTAAACTAGTCTTTCCTATTGAAAAATTATCTAACTTCTAACAGTTAAGGAATAGTTTTTCCATTCTCAAAATGGTCATTAGAGGGCAACAGGTATCCGTCCACTGTGGCATGGCAAAGGAAGGTAACAGGAAACTGGAGGGCCAGAGGCAAAGTAACCCCATTCGTGAATAGCAAGAAAAGTTTATAGGGTAGGAATCTGAAAGAATGGGGTTGGGGTGGTAGGAACAAAGAAAGACCGGTAGGGGGATTGAAGAATTCTCATTTAGAGAATGGGTTTTAGGTACTTTGCTTTTACCTAATGCAGCATAGGAGTTGAAGAATCTAATCAACCACGTTGCTTAACCAATAGAATGTCTTTTTCTGAAGGACATATTTGGTTTAAATTCCATTTAAATTTTCTGGCAGATATTAATTATACAGATATATTCTGTTTGTAATTAAACTGAGAGTTAAACAATTTTGAAAAAAAGACTGGTAGGGGAAAGTTTAGTTTCCAGGCGTTTTCAAAATTTCTTTTTGGACCAGTGTCCATTCATAATCTTGCATCATCTCTAAATATCTGGGAAAGCTTTGATTAAGTCAATTGATGTAGTCTAACAAGTATTTGCAAAATTATGAAACCTTATGTTAAAAATTTATTCAATAGTCTACATGAGTACAAAATCAACCCTCAAAAGGTTTAAAATCCAAAATTAAAAGGGTTTTTGCTTTATGCAAGCAGAACCAAATGAAGACAGATTCAAAGGGGAAGTAGGAATTATATATTGCAATGAGATTAAATTATGCATATTAAACTAGTAGAGACAAATACCAATATCTGTGCATTGTTTTACAGCTTACAAAATGCTTTCACATACGTGAACCCATTCAATTCCCACACCACTGTAGGTTAAAATATCATTATGTATACTTTCTACATAAGAAAATTGAGACAAAAACGCTATCTACTATGATCAAAATCACACAGCTCACAAAGGTCAGAACTGGAGCCAAGACTCAATTGCAAGTAAACAAGAAAAATGTCAGAGAAGAATAAAATGATATATAATGTGGGACATACAGGTGGTGTTTATCTAATTGACTTATCTAATTTGAATATACTTGAGACAAGTAATGGGGCATTAGGACATGCTGTACTCCTACGGTCTGGTTTGAATTTTTGAATGTATTTTCTCACTGTTATATTTGGCGGGTAGGTTTTATGGTACGGTGAAGAGAGAACTGCACCTCAGGTATATTTTCATGTGTTAAACGGGCTTTTTATGAGTCTCATGAGAACCTACTCACCATGTACCTCTTTCTACTCTAAAATACATTCTGCATTCTAAAACAACTAAGTTACAAGTGAACTCTTACAACAATCCACTCGTAAGACATCTGTATCCTAAGAGATTTATAATGGTAATAGAAATGCGACTTAAAAATGCCTTTAAATGACTAAGACAGGAATAGAAGACAGGAAAGAGTTAAGTTTGGGTAAATTTACAAAAAAAAAAAAAATTGTGCAAATTTTTTTGCATTGAACAATTACTGAGGAACACAGATAGGAAAAAGATACAAAAAAGGTGGAAGGACAGTACTATTCCGGTGCCAGTAGCCATTGAACTGATCCTCTCTTCACTCTGGGCTCCCTACGTCTAGAACAGCAAAGCAACTTTACGTGACTCATTCGAAAAACAGATGGTTTCATAACAGACTTGAGCATTGTTGAGCCTCTACTTATATGCCTTTCTTAAAGTTACAGCCAGTTAAAAGCACCAGTCAAGAAAACCGCATTGTACCATAAACTGCCTCTTTAGAGTTTCCTCAACACTCCATACATACCTGTCTCAGGGCCTTTGCACTTTCTATTCCCGCTCCTGGAAAGCTCTTGCCCCCAGTTTTATTTTTTCCCTTTAATTCATTCAGACCTTGGATCAATCATCACCTCCTCAGTCCCAACTCAAACTCCCCCTACTCCATTTCATTTATCTTCATAGTTTTATCACTAAATGACATTGTATTATACATTTTGGTATTTGTTTAATGTCTATTTCACCTACCAGAATACAAGTTCTCATCCATAAGATCAAGAATTTAGTCTATTTTGTTCATTGCTGTATTTCTAAGTGATTTCTGGCATGTTATATGGGTTCAACAAATATTTATTAAATGAATTAAATAATGAAAAAGTACTATTAGTAAAATCCAAATACCAAATTTGCTGGACTTCAAACTACACCAGAGCCAATGTTGCAAATTTCAAAAATCCCAAAAGACAATGATAACAACTCTTCAGGAATATCTCCAAATTAAGATGCAAAATAGTCTAAAGAGCAAAAGGAAGGTTGTGATGTAAAAGTAGATTACACTCCTATATTTCAGAGGTATTTCCAAATATATTTTTTTAAGATCGAGTTGTCTTTTAAGAATACAGAATACACACAGTGTTCACCACATTAATCGGATGAAAAACATAAAACAAACTATGTGCAAAACCTCTGAAACCAACATTCTGAATGTGTGGTGCCTGGACCGAAGGCCACCCACAAACTGTCACCAGTCCCCAACAATATAAATACAGAAATTGAAAGGAAGAATTTAGAAACTTTTATAGCAACTTGATATTGCTGCAACATCCAAGTAGGTGATCAGCACTTACTGAACAGGGTATAGGTCAGTTAAAGGTTATCAAATTTGTGTGGTATTTCACATGATGTGAGTTACCTGTTCATCATGTACATCAAGTACAGATTGGAAATTAAAAAACAAAACAAAAAACTGGTCCTTCAACACAAATATTTTGAGAAATACTGCTATGAACCCTTAGAGCTACATTCACCGTTAATCTGAATAAAAGAAATACTATGAACCAAACTAGCCTATCAGAAATTTACCTTACAAACTCTAGCCTAAGTAGCTTGGTTGAAACACACCTCATTAGAGGAATAATTATTAAGTCTTTCAAAAATACTAAGCAAGAAATGATAAGCAAGATTTAATGTGTTAAAAATAAATAATAAAGTACATAGCTATACTTAACTCTATTTGGTGAAATAATTCTCAATTAAACATGGAAAACTTTAAAACAGCTTCTACCTAAACACATTAAAAACCCTTCAAGAAACCAATCTACCTGTACAAACTATACCAACTAAGAAGCTTTGGGGAGGATGGGGAGACAAGCAAAATATGATTGTTCTATTCAGTTATTCCAGTTAACGTTTTTGGCATGTCAATACACTCCCTAAACTTTTCTTCAGCACCTAAAATTCATGGTGTACTTTATAGCATACGCAGCAAAAGCTGGATTATTCCAGACTCCCTTAAAAAGAGGTTAACTACTCAAATAACAAAAGACTCTAGTTTTGATAGTTTCATCCCAGAGGTGCATAGGTTCCTATAGGACTGGACTCCAGAGCATGTTACTTTACCACTGAATAATAAGATTAGTGGGGTTAGAGCCTCACAATGATCATGTCATCTACCAAACAAAAGTACTGAAATAAAAAAAATTACACACCTCATACTTCTCCCCTCTGCCCCACCTCTTTCCATTCCATCTGACACTGCCCTAGTTCCAGTTCTTAACAGCTCCCTCCTAGGCTGTTTTCAAAGCCTCCTTCCTAATCTTCTTGCTTTCAATTTTTCTATTCTCCAATCCATCCTCCACATAGCCACTCTCTTAAAAGAATAATATGTCATCCCTTTAGTGCAAAAAAAAAGTCTAAATTGCTTACGATAGATTTCATGACCCACCATAGTTGCAACCTAAACCTATCTTTCCAGCTTTAGTTTCTGTCACAGTCTTATCCTCTCTTGTTAACTACTGCATTCGCCTATTTGCTTTTTTTCCAAATGCCAGGCCTTTTTATTGTCCATGCTATTTCCAATGCTTTTCTATGTCTACTATGAATGGTGGGATTTATAAGCACCAGAATCGGAGTATAGATCATTTAATTACCTTCAAACTAAATTTGCTGTCCAAAAAAAAGAAAACAAGTTAGGGGCAAGAGAAAAAAAGGAAGGACTGGGGAAACCACCAGCCAGATAAAACTACATGCCATTCTTTAAATGCCTTGCATTTTTTCAGGCCTCCATATACTATCTTGCACACCTGGCAAACTCATACATATCTATATAGACTCAGGGAAACATTGCCTTGAAAGCATGTGTTCACTTATTTTCTACCCCTTTCCTCTTTTGGGATCAAGGCCATGTGTTACTCACCTTTGATTTTCTATTGCCTAGCACTGCAGCTGGCTCATAATGGGCACACAAATATTTGATGAATGAATAAATGAATGTGGTGACCCAGACTTTGCTAGGCTACCTCCAGCAAGATCGATAGGTAGGTAGGTAGGTAGGTAGGTAGGTAGGTAGGTAAGTAGGTAGGTAGATAGATAGATAGATAGATAGATAGATAGATAGATAGATAGACAGACAGATAGATAGATAGATAGATAAGGAGGAACATGTTCAGAGATGGCTTTTGAAATATGCTAATAATTTTATTTCTTGGTCTGGGTTATTATACACTGGAGTTCATTTTATAATTTTTTTTTTCACTCTGCCATTTTCTGAACATAACATTCTTCTCTTATCCTCCCTACCCCATTCGTCAAAGGTAATCAGCTAAACATTCCATAATATATACTATAGCTCTTTAAACACACATTTTTTACTCTGCTATGTATATATCTTATATTTCACAATAAAACATTTTTAAAAATCAATCAATTGAATAGTATGGGTACAATAAACTCTAAGAGCACTTACCTCACTTTGTGGCTCCTGGATAACTTTATAGAGAGATGAAACTAAAGAATTCTTGTCTTTCAAATTTGTGGCATAATTTAGTAAAGATGTTTCTGGTAGTGTCTAAACAAATTTAAAAATATATACATTTTATTTTTGCTTAATATCCGAAATAGGCAAATCCATAGACAAAAAGTAGACTGATTACTTGTTGCCGGAGATTGGGGGCAGAGAGAGCTGGGAGTGACTAACAGGTACGGAGTTTCTTTTTGAGGTGACAGAAATGTCCTAGAATTAAATGCTGGTGTTAGTTGCACAACACTATGACTATACCAAAAACTACTGTATTTCCACCTAAAAACAGTGAATTTTATATTATGTGAATTATATCTCAACAAAATAATTGCAAAAAAAAAACCAAAAAAATATGCTTAATCCTCTTATCATCAACAGGGATATAAACTAACATCAATTTCATCCTTGATCACACTTTGGGGTTTGCAATGAGAATACACATCATGTGTAAAGACAGAGATACAGTTTCTGTATCATTACATAAGCTACAAATCTCATTAGCCAAAATGATCCTGCTTCTTAGTAAACATTGTGTTAATAAACATTGTTGTATAAGGATTTAATAATGTTTGAAACCTTAAAGCCACAGATCATCATTATCAAGGTAACTCCTGAGTTTACATACTGTGACTGTTAAGTTAGGTAAGGCTGTTCTCCTTTACAGAATTGGGGGGAAATTTTAGACTTCTCAGAACTAGAGAAACAGGTAGCCACACAACCAACAAATTAGTTTTCCTAATGCCACTGAAAACATAGACAACTAATCACAGCTTGCCAGCACCACCCATTCAGAAGGGAAACCATGACCAGAGAGGCCCGGGAAGAGACAAACTCTAGTAGTTAAGGAGGATGGTGTGGGTAAAAGCAGCAGGGAAATCTGAAAACGAAAACAAAAATAAAACATTTCATTATAACAAATGATAAAAACCTATCCTTCTAGAATATACCTCTTCCTTAACATGTTTCCCAAGTCATTATTCTTTCTCACACAAAATACATCCTTCAATCAATGTTAATCTAGTAGATATAATCTCAAAATATTGCTAACAGTCATTCCAAGATGTATACATTTCTTACATGTCCCATATCCTAGTATTTCATGGCTTAAAGTGGGTTATTGTTACTGTACATAGAGGTATGTGTACATAAACACACACAGAAAATTAAACAGCATATATTTTTATAATAAGGATATGATTCTTTTTTACTTTATTGTGAGCTCGAGAACAAACTGTCTTATTGTCTCCCCATCCATAGCACTCAGCACAAGTTGTGCCTCATACTCAAACTTATGCTGAAGGAATATATTATAGATGAACAGAATAAGAAATAAACACTGTCACTGCTTACACTTCAGTAGATTCTTTAAAAAACAGGTCACATTTCACCTTAGGATATATAAGTGAACAGATTTTTTTTTTAATTTATTAAGATAGCTTTGTTTACCAGAGTGGTAAGGTAAATGAATGTGAACTATCTGGGAACCTTACACCATTCTCAGGAGGTAGAGAGGGCGTTTCAACAGCAACAGTTTACATAAAGAGGAGATTAGGGCATTCTTCAATATTTCAAAAGCATGTAACAAAAGAGCTCCAGGCAACATTCCATTTCCGTTATTTGATCAACAGTAACCTAATAGTGGGGGAATTTATGTAAAAGGAAATAATAGTCAAATAAACAGCAGATTTCTAATCCCCTGAATGAAAATAAACCCAAATTATATATGTAAAATATATTGTATATCTATATATTATATATAGTACATATGTATGTGTATAATACATATACACACAGGTGTGTGTCTATAAATTTTAAAACTAAGTGAATTGAAATATAAATCTTAAAACATTAGTGAATATAAAGATTATTATACTATTATATGTATTATCTAGGCTAAAAATGGAATATTCATTAATAATGTGAACTACAATTTTTAGTTTATACACCAATTAACCTTCATGAGGTAAAATATTTTCTATAAAATAGCCAAAAACAAAAGGAGAGCTCTTTTCTGAAAAGACAAGTTCTAGAAAATACCCTGGACCTAGGCTACTACTGCTAAATAAGAGGGAAAATCTCCTAAAAATTAGTGCAATGAATTACTACATCTTATCACAATTCTGTCATTATTTCATTTTGTGAATGTGGGAGAAATTACTTTTATTTATAGAAGGGAGAAAATATAATTGTTATGTTTGTGAACAGCATTTTGAAAAACTTAAGATCTAAAAGAGCCTAATGATTTAAAAAGTGTTATGGCAAACCTTTAAATTTTCCTTCACTGTATTAAGAAAGGTACTGGCCTTCTTAAACACAGCTTAGCTTTCTCACTTTTCAGAAGGCAGAACTGGAGACAAAAAAAGTAATAATGGAAAATTACTCTTGGCAAAATTTGAAGACAGATGCTTCATATCATTTGGCAGATGGTTTGTTGTTTTTTTTAAATGTAAGGATTTGATATGGGTTGAGTAGAAGAGCATTAATGAAGATGGACAGATGGGTGGAGAACCAATAAATAAAACAGCTCTGCTCAACCACATTGTACATAAGACTGAATTGACATTTAGTGACTACCAGAAAATTGAAAAAATTAGGAGTCTGGAAATCTGATGGATAAATCTACACATCACATTAAGGAAAACATAATACAATCTGAAAGATAATGTTACAGATAAATCTTTGAAAAGACAGAGATTGAACTATTCATGAACTCTTAAAATAATGAAGTGCCAGTCTAATCATTTTGTTGGTATATAAAGAGAGTACTAATGATGAGACCCCAAAGCCAGAGTATATACTGAATAGTTCTTCCAAAGGGGAAAAAAAAGGATTGCACAAGGTGAAACTGTGTTGTCTTCGTGCATTTGACAGAATGTTGAGTGAGGTTATGAGGTTGGGAATTCAGACTGTGACCATGGAACAGTGTGGAGCTAAAATCTTCACAGACCACCTACTTCACATATTTCTGATGAGAATACTGAGATCCAACGAAGTACATGATTTGTTCAACATTATAAAACCATCTAGCAGAAGAATTATGAGTAGATCAGAGGGTTTCTGACTTCTCAGCCCAATGTACTCTGTACCACTCTACCAATCACGACGACCTTGGCCTTATTAGCACTGTGGTTATTAAATTAAACAACCAGAGACTTTTTATAAGTATGCATAGATATACCCCCAAATTTCCTTTGTTAACTATTTTAACCAAAATACATAATTAATATCATAAATCATTTCAAAAGACAAGATACTCTAATTTTAAAAGTACATAAGAGGTTTGTTCTTAAGCACTGTTCTACCTTCCATTCCTTCAGTATGCTGCTGACTTTGCCTGATGACCTCTTCATCAAACATAAACAGAGCTGAATTCAACACACATTAACACAATTCAAAATAACACACAAAAATAATTTTCAGGAATGCTTACTAAATTAACAAAGGAAGAGGAAACATCTTTCTTTTACCTGGCTATAGACTTGACGATAATTTAAAACATTTGTTATACCAAATTGATTGAAAATTGGGTAATTTTAATCTCGCGTGATTAGGGAAAAATTAAATTATTTTATGTCATGTGTTACAGGTTTTCACTCCCCTCCTCTCAATGGAAAAGTTTCCATACCCTTGAATTAAGTTTATAAAAATTTTAATAAAATATCACTACCCACATAACGTATGTTATATTGATAAAATATTACTTATATAATACGTTGTTATTCAATATTAGTTTCTTTTCGTGAAAGATGGAATTTAGAAAACAAGCTCTGTGTGCTTGGTGTGCTCAAAGCTACTGGGATGTCACTGCTTCTTAGTCCTCTTAGTGAACAAACTAGTAAATACATGTATGCATACATGTACATATGTAAATATATCACATACATATTTAGATCCATGAGTTCATACTGATCTTTCTAATTCCAATCCAACACTTTACGGTTCTTTCTTGCCTTTCCCTGTTCCATGTTTCTAATTCCTTTCTCAGACACAGAAATCTAACTCCCATTATCCTTATTTACTTATTTGCTCAAAGTAACCAACCTACCAACGTAACCCTTCTGACTGACTCTTCTACCTGCCTTTTCTGCAACCTTTCCCCCCAACCACCCACTTCCTCCAACACTAGGGCACACTGCTGCCCTTACTGCTGCACTGCCCCCCCACCCCTTGCTGCTGTATTTCCAAGGGTATCTATATACATATCTAAGACAGGAGGGGAAGAGAATAAACAAACAGATGGGCAGGCAAGGGAAGGGAAGGGAAGGGAATCAGTCATGATGTTTAGTTATTTACCTTAATAGTTGATTCCTCTCCTATGCTCCATCCTTCAACATGCCCTCTTTCCACAACTCTCACATTAAAGAATGGCTAACTGGCTATATTTGCTTTTGCAAATTTAACTTCACCATTAAATATAAGTATGCCCTGCAAGTGGTACTCAATTGCTGAATGACAATTTTCATAAACTTGCACCCCCCTCCAAAAAAATTGTGATATAATGAATAAATTAAACACTCCTGAAGCAGGAAAAAAATACTTAACAACACCTTGAACATTTATTCACAAAGACAACATGTGCAGAAAAAAGCACATATAAGATTGAATCAAACTATTACAAAATGTAAAAGGTACTTTATACAGTGTACTTTTGTAATAGTCTACATCACTTTATGATGACTTAGAAGTTCCATGGAAGGACTCAATTCATGACTATAAAAGCTGACAAAGTGAAAATCTGCCCAGCCATTCATTCATCGGGATGAGATGACAATGACCAATAAGGCCAGCTGCAAAATTAATAGGAAACATCACTTCTCTCAAGGACACACTGCTGCTGAAAAGTGTCATAACAACCTCCTTTTTTGAATGACTATTGTATTCTTATTCACTGAGAAGCTTTGTTATCTAAAATCATAGATATCAAAAACTTTCCTGTTTAAACATACATCGGTAAAATGAACCCCCCACTCTTGCTGGAGGATCTAAGTCATCTTGACATAGAGAATGAGGCTCGATTTCCAGCCTAAGTGTAGAGCTTCAGAGAAGGGGTTTCTGAACACAACACTCCACACAGATGTTAATTTTGTAGTTTTCAAGACAACAGGACCCTGGGTCTACTTCACAGTTGAAACCAGATGTTAACCCCATTTATACATAGCTCTGCTTTATTTTGAGTCCATCAAAATATTGCTTTATTTAAATTTCATTTACACTCCACCCTTCCTCCAAATCCTATAACAATTTTATCTTTTCCTTTGGTAAGATGCTTGCACGGTGTCTGTTGTGTCATCTCCCTCACTGAAACAAGCCAGTAAGTCTGACTGTCAGACTATAGGTTTATCCCTAGAGGTCTTGGGTTGAACAAAAAAGTGACAGTTGCAGCCCAAACCCTTCATTCCTGTGGTTCATGATAATGAACCTCATGTAATTAATTATGTGTAACAATGAGACCCAGAGGATCAGGGGAAGATAATTAACTGGTTAAAGCAACACAATTTTAGCTATCATTAAGACGAGTTCATGAAACAAGAACAAAGAAGTTTCATTTTCATCCCTTATACAGTCACTGGTTTAGCCACCTACAGAAAGATCCACTGGTAGAAAGTTGGGTAAATGTCTTCCCATCTTCTCCTCATTGTTGATCAGGCCCACTCCCATTACACAAATTGGGAGAAATATTTCAACACTGAATCTTTGATGGTGGTTGGAGAGAGTGACATCAACACTCAGAGATTTTAACCATTCTTCATGGTGTTGCCATGAGAGGGAGAAAACAAACTCTTTGAACCACTTGGAAGAAAAAACAAATTAATCTAGAAAAGATTATTATGTGTAAATAACTCCCTATTAAGGTTTCTTGGAACATACTTCTGCTTCCACAAATATTTAGTTTTTCCATCATATTTTAAAAGCCACTGTAATTTAAACCCCAGACAAAACTTCTTTGGAATATAATTATTATATTAAAACAGTAAATATTACCTTAAACTCTGACAACCATTCTTCCACAACCCCTTTCTCTGAAGTGAACATCTTTCCACATTTGTTTTAAATCTTCAACCTGAAAATTAACATAGAAAATAGTTAAAATTTTGAATACATTTTCTTTATAGTCAGGTTACTATGGATAGAAACAAACCTATAAAATTTAGTTACTTCTTGTTTGTGAAACTTAAGCAATTTTAAACATAAATTACTGGGTTCATTTCAAAACCAATGTGCACAAACAAGCATTAAAATGCAAGAATTGTGACAAAAGTATAAATATTATAACATGAAGAAACTGGCTCTGCAATTTTCATTCAGCTTTCAGGAATACAAGCTGCAAAACATACTGGACATTTCTTCCCAGTTTCAATTAAATAACTTCAGATAGATAATGCATCTTAAGAAAACTGCAGAAAATATTTTAAAGCTGTGAAAATATAAAAAGACATGCATCCAAAATTGACTTTACACAGGCATTAAAATAATTTAATTTGCTTCTATTTCAGTTTTTTACAAGAGTAACTATCTAGGCAAGCCACTTGGTTCCCTGAAAGCTTAATACTCATAAAACAAAAGTAAAAGTGATATTATCCAAGATAATGACCATACTCAACAATAGTTATTCAGAAGATTGGAATTACTTAAGTACAAATAAGAAAAAAAGCTAAAGAAAATGCAAAACAAATTTATCTCAAGCAAAATTTGTCAAAGACAATTTACTTTTCTTCACCCATCCATCTACATGAGAATAAGCCTAAAAACTGTTTCTTGAGGGAAAACCTTAGCTCTACCTAAATCTCCTAACTGCCTAATTCAGGTACAAATCCTGCATTAGACTTCTTAATTTTCATCAGCATTATCAAGTAGTAGAAACTGAGGCAGAATTGAACTAATTCTATTACTTACTTGAAGCATAACCTTGGGCAAGTTATGTCCCTTTTTTTCATCTGTGAACTTGGGATAACCAAGTAACTACTTTCAAGGGGTTATTGTGAAGATTCAATTTAAAAAATGCAAATTAAAAAAATTATTACAGTAACTGGCAAAGTATTATTACTATGCAATTTTATTTTTGAAGACTATCAACTCAAACAGCCTCTGCTCAGCTATCAAAGTATACAGATATGCCTTAATGAACAACACAAGGTTCTTGCCAAAAAATACATTCTAAAATTTCTGTTGTCTGATTCCCATGAAAAACATGGTTAAGAAAATATATATACATATATTCATTCATGGAGAATTAATTACTCAAGAGACATGCATTTTATTTTTTAGAATTAAAAATGGTACATTTTTTATGGGGAAAGAAATGAAAAATCATATCACTGGCACTTACCACAGTGACTACGGACTCTTAACAAGGGTGCTCCCGACAGTATGGATGTGACTAAGTTTAATGCCAAAATTAGACTAAAATTCTTATTGCCCATAAACTGGAGGTTTTTGTTGTTTTGTTTTGTTTTACTTTATGGCAAACACAATTTTTTAAAAAACTCTGGGACTGAGATCTCTATTTAATTCACTCATTAATTTAGTACCCTAATCTCAGAATTCTGGTAAACTGCTTCCAAATAATGAAAGAGCAAATGTTCTATTCTTGCATACGTTCAAAATTTTTCTTTCAATATCTCAAAAACACTAGAAAAGATCTCAAGGCACTACAAAAGACTTGACTAAATCGCACTATTTGATGTATGACCTAATTTTAAAATAAGAATAAATGGTCAAAATTGCATATATATTTAGTTTATGGCTAAAGCATATAATGAAAACATGCTGAAAATGGTTGTGGCAACTGTGTATGACTGGTTGCGGATCAGAGGGTATGGCAACTATTAAAGCAACAGGCATGATGAGCCAAAAGACACCCCACTCTGCTACTGTTGGTCATACCAGGCAGAGTAGTGCTGCTAAAATTATGCAAAAGCAATTAGTTCAAATTAACATCTGATTAAAAAGTGTTTTATTCATTCTTCCTCTTCCATTTTCTACTTTGAAAAAGCAACCAGGTCTATTGGCAGAGGCTCTTCAACACTTAATAACACAAATACCCCAACACTTTCTCTTCGCCAAAACAAACAAATCCAATTGAAGTTAATGGCAAGCTGCTTGCCATTAACTGAATGGATTGAGGTGGAAGATGAGTAATTACTTCTTCCCTTAAGCCATCCAAATTTCCCTCTCCCAAGTCTTGCCAGGGGGAAGTGTACAAAGTTTTAAGGTTTTGGCATTGAGACTATTCCTTGGAGATAGGCAAATTACAGGCATCTGGTATTTTGCTACATCCAAGAATATAAGCCACCTGTATTTCTAGGGTTATTGTAAAAAGTACCAGACTGTGAGACTTAAACAACAAATTTATTTTCTCACGGTTCTGGAGGCTAGAAATCCAACATCAAGGTGTCCGCAGGGTTGATGCCTGCTTAGAGCCATAAAGAAAGAATCTGACCCAGCCTTTTTCACTGCCTTATAGCCAATCCTCTCCCGGTGTCTTCACATCATCACGTCCAAATTTCCTCTTCTTATAAGGACATCAGTCAAGTTGGATTAGAGCCCACCCTAATCACCTCATTTTAACTTAATTAGCTCTGTAAAGACACTAGTTCCAAACATGGCTACATTCTGCAGTACTGGGGAGTAGGATTCAACATATGGATTGTGGGGTGGGGGGAGGACACAATTCAGCCCATTAACACCATCAAAGCTGCAATAAACTAGGATTGTAGCAACTAATCTGCCTCTCTCTCCTTGTCCCAGATGTGCTTGAATATCATCCATTTACTCATAAATTACCAGACGTCTGTCCCATATGCCAGGTTTACAAAAATGAACATCACGGAGTCCCTGACTTGAGGGATTCACAGTCTATCAGGGGAAACAAGTGAACATAAAACAGCACAAGTGAGTCTCCTTTAATCCGTTTTGAAACAAATCAAGGCAAATTAGGGTACAGTAAAATCAAATAATAAAAACAAATGCTATGAGGAGGAACGTAAAAGAAAGCTCAATGTAAATATTATTTTATAATAATTTTGCTATCATTTGCCCCTCTTCCTTGACTTTTCCCCAAAATAATGGCATACAGAAATATACTTTCCAAAGCACGGCTCTACTTTAATTCCTTTAAAGCTTTTGTAAGGGTTCAGAACAAGTCACCCCAAGATGTGCCTCTGTGTTATGTGGATTATTTTGAGCTAGTCTCGAGAAACTTCTGCCACCCCCCAACCCCACAACCGAGAACTTAAATTAGGGGCCTTTTCCATAATAAGTGATTATCAGAACTAACCTTTATGACCCATCTACATGGCAAGGCAAACTACTGGTTACTGAACGTCGCTCTTATCTTCCTGCAATGACCCTCCTTCTCCCTGAGGCTCCTAGGTGCCCTACCTCATCTTTAGCTCAGGATGCCACATATACCTCATTTTCCTTTTCTGTCTCTGAACCTCATGTATGTGGGGCCTCTGTTTCATGTATGTAAAGTTCCCATGTACATGAAATTAAATGTGATTTTCTCTTGTTAATCTGTCTCATGTCTTTTTCATCATTCAACCAGCCAAAAGAACCAGAGGAGGGAAGGGGGAACTTTTCTCTTCCCCACACTTTTTGCATTCTAAGTGACAATTTTCCCTGCTCTAATGTTGGGGACAAAGGAAGAGACCAATGTTAAGAGAACCAAATTCCATTGACTTGTGGGTTGGGATGATGTCTTAGGGTGAGTCACTGCCCTTTAGCAAATAGCAATGAGACTCAACCATAATGAAGTCTAATAGAGGCTCAGATGTTCAATTAGAAAATGGTGGGGGCAAAGAAGGGGTGCGATGAGATAATGCAAGTAAACACAATTAATAGTAGTAATGCATACTAATAGAATCATAATAATAAAAGTGAGGGGTGGCAGAGTTTGCACCCCAAAATATGCCTTTTGGGATAATTATTTTAAGCTGGTGTTTTTTTGAAGTTTTTAAATTAATTTATTTTTTAATCTTTTAAGATTTTTATTAAAATACAGTGACCATATAATATTAGTTTCAGGTGCACACCATAGTTATCCAACATTTATACACCTAAAGAGGTGATCACCATGGTAAGTTCAGCCACCATCTGACACCGTACCACACTATTACAGTATTATTGACTATATTTCCTGTGCTGCACCCCCAAAACATTTACATCCCCAAAACATTTGTTTCATATCTGGAAATTTGAACCTCTTATTCCCTTTTGTCTCCCCCTGCCCTTTTTTTAATTTTTCAATTACAACTGACATTCTATATTATTTTATATTAATTTCAGATGTACAGCATAGTGGTTAGACGTTTATATAATTTAAGAAGTGATCCCCCTGAGTAGTCTACCATCCATCTGGCATTAATACATAGTTATTAATATATTGTTGATTATATTCCCTATGCTTTACTTTATATCCCCCTATTTTCTAACTACCAATCTGTATTTCTTAGTCCTTTCACATTTTTTCCTGTCCCCCAACCTATCACTCCAATAAACTAGTACCCATCTGACAAGATACAGTTATTACAATATTGACTATATTCCTTATGCTATACCTTATATCCCCACGACCACTGTGTAACAACTAATTTGTACTTCTTAATCCAGTCCCTTTCCCTTTTTCACCCACTCCCAAACCCCCTCCCATCTGGCAACCATAAAAATGTTCTCTGTATCTATGAGTTTCTTTGTTTCGTTTGTTTGTTCTGTTCTTTAGATTCCACTTGTAAGTGAAATCATATGACATTTGTCTTTCTCTGTCTGATTTAACTACATTCAGCATAATACCCTCTAGATCCATCCATGTTGTCACAGATGGCAAGATTTCATTCTTTTTATGGCTGAGTAATATTCCACTGAATATATGTACTACCTCTCCTTTATCCATTCAGAGACACCCAGGTTGCCTTCATATGTTGTCTATTGTAAATAATGCTGCAATGAACATATGGATGCACCTGTCCCCTCGAAGTTGTGTTTTGGGTTTCTTCAGATACATACACAGAAGTGGAATTACTAGATCCTTCTTTGTCTCGTTATAGCCTTTGCTTTAAAGGCTATTTTGTCTGGTATAAGTATTGCTACCCCAACTTTTTTTGTGTTTTTTATTTCCATTTTCGTGAAATGTCTATTTCCATCCCTTTACTTTCTGTCTGTGTCTATATTTAAATCAGAAGTGAGTCTCTTATAGGCACCATCTGTAAGAGTCTTGTTTTCTTATCCATTCAGCCACACTATATCTTGATTAGAGCATTTAATTTACATTTAAAGTAATTGTTGATAGATACATAGTTATTGCCATTTCATTCTTCATATTTTTTATCTTTTTTTTTCTTTTTCTTTTCATCTTAAAGAAGTTCCTCTAAGATACCTTGTAATGCTGCTTTGCTGGTGATGAACTCCTTTAGCTTTTTCTTGTCTGGGAAGCTCTTTATCTGTTTTTCTGTTCTAAATGATAGTTTTGCTGGGTAGAGTAATCTTGGTTGTAGGTCCTTACTTTTCATCACTTTGAATATTTCCTGCCAATCCTTTCTGGCCTGCAGTTTCTATTCAGAAATCAGCTGATAGTTTTATGGGGGCTCCCTTGCAGGTAACTAACTGCTTTTCTCTTACTGCCTTTAAGATTTTCTCTTTGCTTTAAACTTTGGCATTTCAATTATGAGATGTGTCTTGGTGTGGGCCTCTTTGGGTTCATCTTACTTAGAACTCTCTGCGCTTACTGGGCTTGGATATCCATTTCCTTCACCAGGTTAGGGAAATTTTCTGTTATTATTTCTTCAAACAGGTTTTCAATTATTTGCTCTCTCTTTTCTCCTTCTGGTACCTCTATGATGTAAATATTGGTATGCTTGATATTGTCCCAGAGGCCCCTTAAAGTGTCCTCACTCTTTTGGATTCTTTTTTCTTTTTGCTGTTCTAATTGGGTGTTTTCTGCTACATTATCTTCTAAATCACTGATTTGATCCTCTGCTTCATCTAATCTACAATTGATTCCCTCTAATGTATTTTTCATTTTAATTATTGTATTCTTTATTTCTGAGTGGTTCTTTTTTATATTTTCTATCTCCATTTTTATATTTTCTATCTCTTTGTTGACGTTCTCCCTGGGATCACTGAGCATCCTTATAAGCAGTGTTTTAAACTCTGCATCTGGTAGATTGTTTGTCTCCATTTTGTTTAGTTCCTTTTCTGGAGCTTTGTTCTGTTCTTTTATTTGGGACATGTTTCTTTGTCTCCCCATTTTGGCTGCCTCCCTGTGTTTGCTTCTATGTAGGACAGCTTTGCCTCCAGTCTTAGTAGAGTGGCCTGATGTAGTAGGTGTCCTGTAGGACCCAGTGGTGCAGTCTCCCTGGTCACCAAAGCCAGGTGCTCCAGGTGTGTCCCTTGTGTGGGTTGTGTGTCCTGCTGTAGTTGAGCCTTCATTGCTGTTTATCTGTAAATGGGAGAGAATGGCCCTTAGGATGATTGATTGTAAGGACTGACTGTGACTACAGTGGAGGAGTTGTGGTGCAGGGGCTGACTCTACAGAATAGGATGCGCTCTAGCAGAGCTTTGGTGCCTGTGTAGTCTGCCCTTTGGGTGTGTCATCCTTGGAGGCGGCCGGGTGATGCTCTGCTCAGTCAGAAGTTGGCCACCAGGCATGCCAGCCTTGGGGCCTCCTGGGGGGGGACCTGCTGCAGGCCAAGTTCAGCTGTAGCTTGTGCCCTGCCCAGAGCCAGCTGGCATGAGTCACAAAGCAATCCGCAGAGGGCCACTGCCCATGTTGTGCTTGGAGATGCCTCAAGAGGCTAAACCATGAATCAAGGCCAGCTGTCATTTGTGCCACACTTAGGGCGGCTCAGCCAGTGGTATGGGACATGTCGGAACCTGATGCTGCTTGAGTTTTGTGAACCTTTGACTTCAGGAAAGTCTGCAGCATGAGCCGAGGCAGGCTGTTTGTATGAAAAAGCCACTGGAAGTAGCCTGGGTATGCCTGCAAGTTGCTTGGGGTGAGGTCTCTGAATCACCAAGGTGGGGCAAACAGTGTCAGCCAGGTTGATGGAGACTCAGACATGGCAGCCACCTGCATCTGCATCCGGGAGGGGTGAGAGCGCAATAAAGAAACAATGACTTCCGCCAGCTCCTCTGTCCAAAAGAAAGCTGCTCCTCCAGGCCTTGCCCAGAAGCCAGATAACTCAGTTCCTGCCCGTATGTCCCTGTCACCTTTCCAGCAGCTGCCCCAGCTTTGGAGCTCAGAGTGAGTGAGTCTTTCAGCAGGTAAGTCTATGCACAGGCCCTTTAAGAGGAGTGTCTGGGACTGCAGCCACCCTCTGTCTCACTCAGTCACAATCTATGCTGGTTTTCACAACCAGAAGTTGTACGGAACTTCTCTCCCTGACACTGAAACCGTGGGCTGGGAAGCCTGGTATGGCACTGAGACCCCCTGCTCCTCTATAGCCAAGATATCCCTCCACAGCTGAGGTATCTTTCCCAGTAGTTAATGCTCACACAGGTGTGGGACTAGCCTAGTCTGTTCAATATCTCTGCCTCTCCTACCAGTCTCAAAGGGCTTTTTGTCCTTAGTGATAGGGTTTTCGTTCAGTTAGACTTCAGGCGACTCTCAATGATGGCTGTTTTGTAGTTTAGTTGTAATTTTGATGTGGCCATCAGACGACGTAAGCACTTAAGCTCATTATTTTTAAGAAACAAAAGACTCAGGAGAAACCTCTGACCTAAAAGAATTCAGATAGAGGACCTGCTGAAGGAAGGGAGATATCATCATAGATAACTAGTTTTATATGAACTAAGTGTGACTGACAAGGATGAACCTAGCAAGGCCTCTCTGTGTCCCATTGTTAAAGATGGCCCCACAAACACTTATTTACCAAACATTTGCTTTTCCATCTCCATCTGAATTGCATTCCTCCCCTTTGAAGTCCCAAACACAACCCCCTCACCCTTCTCCTTAGCTCAAGATGGTATAGAAGCCTCAACTGCCTGATCTGTCCTCATGTTCTATATTCTTAGGGAAGCACCGTATGTACATATGCAACAAACTTAGCTATTTTCTCCTGTTAATCTATCTCATGTTAATATAATTATTAGTCCAGCCAGAAGAACTTAGAAGGGTAGAAGGCAAATTATTTTTCTTCCCCAATAAAAGCAACAGATTTTGACTGTACTACAAAATTCTATTTGATTCTTCTCTATCAGAAACTCAGCGGATCTTATTGGTTTAAAAAATTATACTAAAAAATAAATAATCATTATATTAACCAAAGCAGAAATAAATAGTGCAGTATGACCATGTCGATTCATATTAATTGGGATAACAGTCAATTTGTTTTAGCAGAGGCTGAATTATTAAATTATTTTTAAAATAATTTTCAATAATATTAAGTCTTATACTAATGTAACAAAATGTAACCTAGACATTGCTTTGCAGCTTAATACAAAACTAAAATTAGTACAGCAAAAATTTCTATCTTGCTGTCTCCCAAAGGACTTGAAAGTCCTGTAAAAATGTTTAATCTCTAAAGTAGTTTAAGCATTCTTTTTCAGTTATGCATTGTTTCTGAAGAAAGGATTTATAATGGAAAACTAAACATCTGTTTGGACTCTTTCACCAACTAATTCCTGATTGATGGAATCAAATTCAATAAATCACATTATATTACAACTCCGGAGCTTTATAATCTGGTGACATGAAAAGTATCTCCCCTCATTACCATCTTGTGACCAACTCAATATGATTTCCATGGAGAGGCTGACCTTTCTGAGGTGCTACCTAAAATTGTATAACATGTTTAAAGTTCTCATAGTGAAAAGAACAAATTTTACTCTTACTTGTCTTGATGTTGCCTTTCTTGGCCTGTCCATCTTTCCCCTCAGTCTATCATTATCATGGATAGAAAGAACATCTCATCTCCAAACAAAGTAATTGTGAAAAATTAAATATTATACAAATGATAGAGGAGCATATTGGAAGGAATCATTTTATAAAACATTTTAAATGGAAAATAGTTCCTACAAAGTATAGCGAACATAACTAAAATGTCTCTTCTATTCCTTTCTATAGGGAGAGGAATCATACCTATATTCCTTTTACAATACCCCCACCTTACCCCAGTGTTTTAACATAGCTCAATAAATCGAAGCTACATGGCATAATGAAAAGGTTCAACAAACTCATGACCATGTTCCAGAAAGTTACTTAAAGTTTCTAAGTCTCAGTTTCCTCAACTGTGAAAAGTAGGTAATAATACTTGCATTACAGTAATGTTTTAGAGATTAAAAACAATGCAAATAAAGCACTGGCACACCACAGAGGCTCAAAAAAATGATAGCTCTAATTATCACTAACAAAATATTTATCAAATGGACTATTGAGAATGCATTTCAGGATCTTATAGTTCCTGAAACGGAAAATGGAGGGAGGACGGAAGGGAGAATTTATTCGATTCTAATGATCCAGTTATTTCTGTCCTTACTTATTCTTCTCTGATTCACTTTCTGATTTAGTACCCTAATCTACAGCCACTGCTTCAATTATTTTGCACCAATTTATTCCCTAACCCTCTTTACAGTATATATTGGTTCTCATCATATACTCTCCATGACCTTATAAATGACAAATCTACTGGTTTTTTCTCTGTACTCTTTCTTTAACCTTGTCACAAGTGTCTTTCTTTCTGAAACTCTACTCAGAAGACTTTACTGACTTCAGTATTCTGGTTCTGTCGCCCATGTAACCACTCTTCTGGTTTTCTGTACTTCTCTAACAGTCTATTTGATTTGCACGTTTCTATCTACCCCACTTAATGGCTGCTTCTCCCCACACTCATTTCTAAAATACTTCCACCTTCTTCTCTATTCCCTTATCAAGACCCACTTGAAGTTTCATAATTTCTCAAAATTGTCTCTGCCTCTTCTAACTACTGAAGTGTGTACTGCTTTGTGGACTCTGTTGTCATTCTGTTTGCAACAGTAATATCTATAAATTAACAAATTAGCAGGGACATTGAAATTTAGATCAAAAGGGCATCTGTGTGTCTAGCAAGTTGAAAGCGGTCAGACTGGCAACTGTTTATGACGCCCCCCCCCCTCAAAGGGCGGAGGTGGGGAGTACAGTATGTGTATGTTTATTAGAACAAATACCCTAACTGAATTAATTAAATGTTGTTTACATTTTAAAGGGGCAAGCCCCAAAAGGTCTCAAAAAGATAAAAATAGAGTTCATAATTGCTTGCCCAATTTAAGCACTTTTAAGGTTTATAGTATTCTCTTAAATTTCCAAGCCTATAAGTCTAGAAAAGAATAAAATGTAAATCTTCCAATAACCAAAACCTCAAATAATTTTCATAGTAGTTTAAGAACCCATATACAATGTTTTCATTAAGTCTAGTACAAATAACTGAATGAATCCTTATGCAGTTATCTGAGAAAGCAACTAATGTTCATCAGCTAATCAAAAGACTCTTTGTTCAAGAAAAAACACACCAAACAAATATCACTTAACATTTACTATTAAAAAGGCTATTCTGATGCAAGCCTCAACAATGACAAATATTTAAACTACAATGGAAAAGTACTGTTTCCAAAACTTGATCTCTTACACGTGTTGCATTTAACAGTCTTTAAAAGGTACAAACAGGATTCAGGAATGTAAATTGATCTTGAATACCTTATAAATTAAAATGTGAATTACATAAAGTGCATTATGTAAATATCATCCCATTCCCATTCTGGCATCTTCTATCATAACTATACTGGGCTGTATTTGTTAAAATAGCAGATATGCTATCGACACAGAATAGACCAGTAATAATTATGATAGGGTTACCAAAACTGAACCTAATTGGGCAAAGAGGAAACTAATAAGACATGCAAATAAAATGATTAAATTTACTTCTTGGTAATAGAGAGTAATGGAAGAGTCTTGGTTAGGAAAAATTTAGGATACTGATTGAAAAACATGAGTTATAGCATCAGATAGAATGGAGTTTAAATTCTCTCCACCACTAACTAGCTGTTGATCTTAAACTCTTTGAGCCTCAGTTTCTTTATCTTTAGACTAAGAATAATAATACTTAGCTCATAAAGACACGTACAGATTAAATGAAAGTAATTATGCAAAGTACTTAGAAAGTAGCACATATTAAAATCTCAATAAATTGATTTAATCCAAAAAGACCTACACATTTTTATAGCTAAACTATTTCAGACCTTCAAGAGAGAGATTGTTAGAGCACATAAAAAGATGGAAAACTTCTCTCTCTCAGCTTCTCTCTCTTTAAAGCTAGCATATTCAGAAACCAAAACCTGAACAAGGTAATAAAAAGGAACACTAGAGATCAATCTTACATAGCAATCAAATCTAACACTACTTTAAGGAGGTATGCTATTATTAAGTTGCTTTGTTTGGAAAAGCTAATATAATTCATCAACCACTAGATAAAAGAAGAAAAACCACACGATCATCTCAATGTATATGACAGAGACATGTGATCTTTTTCCAATTTAACCTCAATTCAAAAAAAGGGGTGGGGGATGGAGAATGGAAGACTGTTTCCTTAACATGCAAAAAAATATTGTCAAAAAGAATACACAACTGTGAAACCCTAAAGGCATTCTCATTTGAATGAGAAATTAGCCAAAGATGCTCACCATTCACTACTATAATTAACATTATTCTAGACATTCTGATCAATGCAATTGAAAAAAAAAGAAACAAGGATTAAATATTGGGAAGAAGACAAAATTATCATCATTTACAAATATTGTAACTGCCTTATTACAAAATCCAACAAAAACTATTAGAATTAAGAGTTTCATAAGATGACCAGTTAGAAAACAGTATACACAAATCACCAGTTTTCCTATGTTCCATCAGGAAGCAGTAATTCTCCTTAAAATACAATGAAAAAAGATTCTATTCATAATAGCCATAAGTTCTAAAATACCAAAAATTAACTTTAAAAATTAGGCAGAACCACATGAAGACAACTACATAATAGATGACTTGGAGAAATGATGAAAATATTGTAAAGATATCACAACTATCTCTAAAAAATTAATTTAGAAATTCCAATGGGGTTCTTTTGGGATCCTAATAAATTGAACTAAAGGTAATCTGGAAAAAGAAATATATGAGAAATGCTGAAAATGTTTTGGAAAATTTAATAGGAATTAACACAACCATGTAATTAAATACATTAAAAATTACAACAATTAGGACTGTTTGAAATTATTGGAGGAAAAAATAAAGAGCCCAATGAAGCAGAATCAAAAAGCTAGAAAAAATCATATAGTATATATAAACGTGATTTGGTATATAATAAAGATGACATTTAAAACCTCCGAGGAAAGATAATTGTTTAATAAAAAGTACTAATATAATAGACTTGCCACTCTAAAGTAATATAAGAAAATAGAAGTGAATAGCTATATAATTGGGGAATGCAAGAAGGCTTTTCTAAGCAGGCAGATACCATAAAAGAAAAATTTGATAGATTTAACTACACTAAAAATGTTAAAAATCTGTTTAGAAAGAAAAAAACAAGAAACAAAATTAAGATGCAAATGACAAACCAGAGAAATTATTTACAATGTAATTTGACAAAGGTCTAAAAGTTTTATATACAAAGAGCTCTCATAACTCAGTTTTTTTAAATCTCCAATGTTTTAATAAACAAAGGCCACTAATAGATAATTCACAAAATACAAATAGTTAACATTAATAATCAAATAAAATTTATAGAAGACACAACTTTTCATATCAAAATAGCAGTTTTTTAATTGCCAGTGCTGAATACAGAGAGGTTGCTGGCATTCTCAAACACAATTAATAAAAATAAATATTAAACTTTTCTGGAAGGCAAGCTATTAATATCTATTAAAAATAATTTAAATATGCATAACTTTTGACTTCATAATTTATCCTAAGGAAATAAAGATATGGGCAAATGATTAATCTATCAAGAAGCTAACTGCTACACTATTCACTCAAAATTATTGGAAAAAGCTTAAATTTTCAACAGTTGAAAGGGTGGTTAAATGAATGATGGTAAATCTATATGCCAGAATATTGGCCACACATTTAAAATGATATTACATTGTAAAAGAACATTATATTGACTCAAGTAATCATTCAGTCAGTTAAGTGAAAATAAGCTAGTGACAAAACAACACACACACACCCACACACACACAAAACTACATACAATATGGTTTCTTTTTGTTAAAAAAAATTAAAAAGTAAAACCCATTAAAAAGACCTTTAAGAATATTCATCAAAGTGTCAATAATGATTTTCACTGGGTGGAGGCATTATATCATTAATGCTTTCTTGAATTTTCCAATTTTCCTGCAATTATTATGTATTACACTAGTAATTAAGAAAATACCAAATGTTTACAATATTGCTGTGACTATAGTAACAATAATACCCCAAATCGTGCCAACACTGATATTCCTGCTCTATTTAGGCTGCACCAAAATTAGGGATGCCTACCCTCTCTAGGTCAGAGCATACTTTCATACTTTAATCACAATGAATTTTCAGAACTCTAGGAGCCAATCAGACAAAAGTCTTCACTGCATCTTTACAATCAAGTACAATGTCAAAAAACATTTAGGTATTAACCATTGTGCTTTTAGCCCCCTGCCAAAGGTAAGAATCAGGAGTGAGGAACAAGCCCTGGACCTCAGAACCAGTAGGGCTCAGCTTTTACCTCCATCCACATCCTGAGCCAGAAATTTTTTCTAAAAAGTGAATGGGGGGAATATAGGTATTATCTTTTTTTATATGGAAAGTGGGGGCTTTGACAACTTCTAACCACAACTCTTCTCTGCCTCATTTGGGAGACAGAGGAATGATTTTTCTCTCCCAATGTATTTAAAAGGCATATATCCAAAGGGCAAGCTTGCCCGATTTCTTCTGAACAAAGATGCTGTAAACAGGAGATTTCAAATGTTAAATGTTCTCTTTCTTCAGTGTAAGTATGCAGCCTAACTCCGAAAGGGCCAAAAAGACTCTGGCGGTACTCTGGCTTTCAACAATAAGCAATAGTCAAACTGTTCATTCCATCTGCTCCCCTCCAAAAAAATGACAAAGTATTACATGGTGGTGCCAGGGGTCTCAGGCACCATTTAAGGGGTTTTATGAAGGACATCCATTTTCACAATACTAAGATGCTCTCTAATTTTTCAGTATTTCAGAGAACCAATCTTGATACTACATGACAACTTTGATGCTCACATCTTTACCATCATATTCTTTGTTAGAGATGTTGCTTCAGAATTGTCTTTCTTATTGGTCAAAAGTCTAAATTCCAACCACTTCTATTGTCTCAGGGACTTAGTTCCTATAAACATCTCATCTTTCTTGAATATCTGATGTCATGCTTTCATTACACATGTAAAGAAACAATTATAACAGTGTTTAGAGGGGGATGAAACGGAGAGATTACAAAGGTATAGGAGAAAACTTTGGAGGAGATGAACATGTGCATTATTTTGATTGTGGTGGTGGTTTTTTGAGTGTAAACATGTCAAACAAATTGTACACTTTAAATATGTGTAGTTTATTATATGCCAATTATATTTCAATAAAGCTATTGAAATACTGATGTCTGGGTCCCACACCACCCCACAAATTGGTATGGGGGTTCCTCCTGGAAATTGGGATTCTTAAAAGCTCCCCCAGATGGTTATAAATGTGCAGCTAAGCTTGAGGACCACTGCTCTATAGCTATCATTCTCCCCTCTCTTCTTAAGTTTTCTTGAAATGCCTCACTCAAGCATGTCTACTTTATTGCCTATTCTTTCTTAATCTTCTGAAGACTGGTTTCTGAACCACCACTTAGCTAAAATTGTACTTGTTAAAGTCACCTATGGATTCCTGACAAATTTACTGCTCTCTGGAGTCCTCTCCTTACTTGACACCTCTTTACAACATTCAAAAATTGTTGACCCATTCCCCCTCTATTTGAAAATCTCTCCATTCTTAGCATCTCTTCTGATGGTCCTTCATCTTTCTAACTACTACAGTACACTTCCATCTCTTTCACACTAATCTTTAACCTATTTCTGCTTTTTTATCAGAGTCTGTTCTCTGGCTGCTGCTTTTATCATACCTAAGGCTTTCCCTGAGTCATTTCAATATCACCAAATCAATACAGCTTCAATTTATCCCCCAATCTTCCCTCTAACTCTGATTTCCTGTATAAATTCCACATTGGTAGATCCAAACATCTACATCTATCTTCACCTGAATGCTCCACAGCTTCCTCAAATTCAAACACTCCAATACAGAATTTATCATCTTCCCTCCATTTATGTGTTTCTCATTTCCAATCAATGGAACCAAGTCAAATCCTCAGGGTCCTGATTCCTCCTTCTTTCTTCCTAAAAGTGACAGGACCTGTCAAGAGTCGACCTCACTCTGCCAGACTGAGGGTCTAAAACACAAATCCATTAAACGGCTTCTTACCATCACTTTCAATCCAATCCCCTTAGGCAAGGATACAATGCCTTGGTCTGGCCCTCTACCATCCTCACTGTTCTCAATCTTCCACCTTTCCCCTATCTAACCCCTGTATTCAAGTCATGTCAATGTCAATGTTATTGACTTTGGATTTGTCATTGACAATGACTTCTCTAAACTGTCATGGTTTCTCATTTATTATATTTGCCTCTTGGAAAGTTATTCACTTACCGCCTACACTTGGCAAAATTATATCACACTTCAAAACTACTGTGTGCTCCTGACTCCACCTACATCCAAGCTGAGTTAGCCATCACCTACTCGACTCTGCTGCTTCACTAGACAAATCTCTAATCACACGTATTACATGGGATAATTGTGACTTTACTTGTCTATCTTGTACATTAGACAGTAAAGTCTTGATGACAAGAGCTAATGGCATTCAATCCATAGCCCTAGTACCTATTCAGCCTGGTGTCCCAGTACAAAATAAATTTGTTTGACATAATTTCAATTATTTACAAAACATAAACTTGAGGCTCCAAAAATTGTCTTGATACTAATATTATTTAAAGATTTCTTAACATTCATTATAAAATAAGTATCAGGCAACAGGATCCTGAATAAAATAGTTAACTACAAGGTATTTTTAAACGTTGTCAAAATGACACCACTCTAAAAAATGCGACCAAGAGCAGATTTCAAAAAATAGGAATTACACAAAGAAAAGAAGCAGGAATAACATACTGACCTGGCCAATGCCTCATTTGGATGTCCATATCCAGGTACTGTTAATGGTGATAACAAAGGGTTTATAATCCCTGTATGGTAGTAATCATAGTAAAAGGATAAAATAAGCCAAATCCAGACTTTGTTTTCTAAATATGTGGTGGTTTTCTCCCTTGCCATTTTGTTTAAATGAATTATTCGAATAACTGACTTGGAAGCTACTCTTGGCCAAGCAGATCCTAAGGACTTTTTATTTTCTTGCCTTTCCCTGTACTTTAAAAATGCGGTGCTTTGGGCTAATTTCAACCTTAAAATGTATTAACCTACAGAAGAAAAAAAAAGTGCTTAGAAATTGGGTAGAGTGTGGATGTTAGGAGAATGTTCTTAAGGAAAAGCAGCCTCTTTTCACACCGACTCACGATTACACCTATCCTTATGACTTTAGGCAGATAAGCTTTTCAAAGCTGAAAATCTCCAACTGTAAAGTGTGACATGAGCCAAAGAGGTGCCATACCTGCTTCAAACACTACGCGCGACTCAAAGGACAGACAATTTACAGAAGGACAGCCTGGCTCTACTGCCCGTCGTACGGTCTCTGAGACAAGTAGTAGCAGCCAGAGGCACACACTCCCCCTACCTGAAGAGCGGCGCGGCTGCCCGGCGTGTCATAGTGGGTTTTTTCAGAGAACCGATTCTCTGCAGTCGAAACCACTAGGGCAAAATTAAAATCTTTCAGGAATGTCTCAACTCTGAGTGTACAAAGCACACCTAGCACGCTTAAGGGCGGAGACCCAGTTCTGCTGAAGCCTGCAAACTTGGGAGTCTTTACACGCAACAATTTTCAGACAAAACCCCGACGATTCCCGAGGACGTTAACGTGAGCCTCGGGAGACGAGTAACAGAAAAAGGAGGAGGCGAGGGCTGAGGAGGAGATCGCCAGTGTAGTACGCAAGGCAGGACTCGTAGCGCTCTCTGGATCCCTCGGTCCTGCCAGGGACCAAAGCCCCGAGCGAACGTTGCTCTCAAAGACGAGGGGAGGTCGACGGTGACCATTTTGGCCACTAGACTGGACGGAGGGCAGTTGCCTCGCGGGAGTGGCAGGGAGGGGGTGGGAGGGTGGGAGAGGTCAGGCCGGAGAATCGGCAGCGGCGGGGGTGGGGGAGGGGCTCCCACCCCGGGCCGACCCCGCAGAGGGGCCGCGGGTCCCGCTGAGGCGGCGGCCCCGGGTCACGCCCGGAGTCTGGACCGCTCGTCGCCGGGAAGAAGAAAGACCCGAGTCCGCGCGCACAAAGCTGCCGTCGTCCAGGCAGCGGCAGGAGGGCTGCGCCCAAGTCCGGGGCGAGCAGCCGCCGGCAGCAGTCCCCTCACCCGGCCCGGCGGCTCGCGCCCCCCGACCTCCCCGGCGCGCAGCGCCGGCTCGCGCCCACCCGCTACGCCTCGCGCGGGAGCCGTTACCCTCAACGAAGCCGCCGCTCGGGGGACAAAGTCTCGGTCCCCTCCCAGCCGCCGCCTCGCCCGGGCTCCTCCCTGACAAAAAAGTTATCGGTCTCCGGCCGCCTTGGGGGCCCCGCCGTGGGTCGCTCGGCTGGACTCACCACAGCGGCTCCCGGAGCTTCACCTCCAGAACCTCGACCTGTCTGGCCCGCAGCGACAGCGACAGCGGCTGCCCTGCCTTCTCCTGAGTAGCAGCACCACCTGCCCCCCTTCTTCCTAGCAAAACGGGTCCGGACGAGCCATCTTCCCCCTCCACTCACTGACTGACAACCCAGCTCCAAGAGCCGCCACTGCCGCCAGCCACTCTGACAGGCACTACTAGGGACCCGTCCCCAGGCAGCCAACCACCACCGCCCCACGCCAGTTCGGCCTATCGCCGTCCCCCAGGGCGGGACCAGAACAACTTCTCCACCAATGAGAATCTTCCTCTGCTAAACCTGGGGCGGATCCTTGAAGTGAGAGGGAGGGCGATTTTAGGTGGGCGTGATCTGAGCAATGGGCGTGGTTGGAGCGCCCTAGAAGAGATGATTGACTGCAAGATTTACGGCAACGGCTAGGCAATAGCGATGTTTGTCCTGGGACAATGAATGTCCCAGACTGAGCTCTCTCAGAAGAAAATAAGCCTGTCGAAGGGATGTTAACCGTAATCACAGAAGAGAAACTAACTGATATTTTAATGTCTTGGTCAGGAGGATTTACTTCCCAGTAATTGGAAACGCAAGAATTTGTCAAAATCTCATCAAATTCCAGGAGGAAAAGAAAATGTACGTTTTTGCAAAGTGCATGAAAAGTTTCCCCACTTTATTATATCATTATATTCCTTAGTCTGGAAAAAGTCAAGTATAATTCCCCAATTTTCTTTCCATGGGCTGTTTTGTTTTGTTTTTAACTCCATCTTCCCTTCCTGCTCTTCTCCCAAACACATCCATTAATTATTTTGTGTAACAACTGGAACCTGAGCACATCTGAACCAGCTCCTAAATATAGTCCTTCTGTTTTTTGCCTCCTCGACTCTTCCTACCACATCTCTCTCAAGTCTAAGCAGAATTAGTTAGAAGAAAAATGGACCTTCAACCTGGAAGACAGGAAGTCATTCTAGATTTATACTATAATACAAAGGGGAAAGATTTCTAAAGCAACAAGTGATTTTTTCAAACACGCCAAGCACATAAATAAGAAAATATATTGCTTGATATCAAAAGGGCCTCAAGCAAACAATTCCAGGTAATCATTAGGGCAGAACTACAAAACAATCAGACAGGATCCCTGTTCCAAGAGCATAGCAAGATGTATAAGCAAATGACAAAATGGAGTGATAAGGGCAAGAAAGCTAGGTTCAAAGAGCAAGGAGAACACAGAGGAAGAAATGATTGTGTTTAAGAGAGTCAGGGAACTTCACAAGGAAGGTGATGTTTGAATTGGTTCTTAAAAGGTAGGTAGGAGTTTGTCTGAGAAGAAAGTCAAAGGGCATTTCAGGAAGAGGGAACAGCAGGCTCTAAGGCATGGAGTTGTGAAAGGGCACTGAGTGAAAGGGGAGCATTGAAAAAGTACGTAGGGGAGAAAGGGGAGTAGAAGCCAAAACTTAAGCTAAAGCCAAAGGTTGAGATGAGATTGTAAAAGGCCTCGTGAGCTACACCGAGGTATTTAGATGAACACTGTCCCATAGAGCTTTCTACAGAGATGGAAATGCTCTATATCTGTATTGTCCAATGTGATAGCCACATATGACTAATGAACACTTGAAATATGTCATAGGTGAGGAACTCAATATTTATTTGAATTTTAGTAACTCCCATATTGGACAGCTCAGGTTTAGACTTTATTCTACAGGCAGTGAGGGACCAACAGAAGCTTTTAATCATGCGGACAACATAATCAGGTTTCTTTTAAAAGGTGAGAATCCTAAAGACAGTATACGAGTAGCTGTTCTTTTGGAGTGGAATCTTGACAGATCAGACCAGGATAATGATGGAGGGTTGGCAGGATAATCTAGGTTGGCTGGGCCAGCACCTGGCCGGGGAAAGTGTGTACCCAAAGGAATAGGGACAGAAAGATCTAGAGAGTATGTTATATACGCTGACATCATCGAGAACACCAGCAATCTAAACCAGAGAAATTGAATTCTGCTGGTTAAGTCCTAGCAGAGAGGAGAGTAGGAGAGCGAGGCGCCAAAATGGAAAGAAAGCCAAAGGGTCAGCTAGATCATAATATAGGAAGAGAGCAAGAGTGAACAGAGGAATACACATACACTCAATCAGTTGTACTGGCCATTGGCCATGTGAGACACCAGGTGTTGGCCTGATTTAGAGCCAGAGAGAGTCTAGTGTCAAAAAGGCCCATTAGGACCAGGGCAAGACTCCAGGAGAAAGAAAGGCCTGAACCACACCTGTGGAAGTAGGGATGGAAGGGAGGGGCCGATATTTAGTGACTTCCTGCAAGGCACTCAGCTTGTCAAGGACACAAAGGAATGCTACAAGCTTACAGTGTACGCAGCTGGATAGCAGATGAAAAGTTAGGCAAAGATTAATCATGTAAGACAACAGTGGAAGAGATGACACAAAGCAGTGTATGACTTATTCATTGTTCAGATGATCTTCTAGGCGATAACTGCTGCATGACTTCTGAAGAGGGAGCAAGCAAGCCCTCTACTCAATGACAGCCAGGGAAGGCTTCACAAAGGAGGTAAAACTGATGTGGGTCTTGAAAAATGGACAGGAATTTGAATCAGAAAAAATATGCAAGGAGGATCCTCTTGGAATGCCTGGAAAAGGAACAGAAGAGGAAAAGCACAGGCAATGTACAAAGGGCATGCGAGGCCATTTGGGTTAGCCAGAGCCTGGCAAGCTAGGTTGGGGATAGATAATAGAGCATCTTGAATGCAAACTCAGATATACAGATTCCATCCTTTTGCTTAGTGGCTTCCTGTCTGATCCTTAGAATTACTTAGGATGCCTTTCAAAAACATAAATGCCCAAACCACACCCACACCACATAAATCAGAAAATTGGGGGAGGAGGGTGAGGACTGGATGTAGGGTTTACTTTAAAAGCTTCCCAAGTGATTCTAACATACACCCAGGGTTGAGAACATGGGAATGACATCATAACATTTTACTAATGCCAAATCAGGACTGTGTATCAGATGGATTGAGTGGAGAGAGACTGAAGGCTGCCCATGCATATTTACATATCTGCTTCCTTTCTGCAAGAAGACAGGAAACAGTGACTTCACTTCCCGTTTTGCAGTGGTAAGATGATATAGATGGCTTGTTAAGTTGCCTTTCCTCTAGGTCAGAGTAAAACCAAAACACAAATTTATGTTTGTAATCCACTCTTGTTTTCATCACAATTTGTGCATATAAAAATAACTTTCAACAATAACCGTCTGCAGTTAACCACTACGTGTAACTATTAATATCTTAGCAGCAAAGCACTAGGAAAATGCCTGAAAACACTGTTTGAAAAGGGAAATGCTTTTAATAAATACTTTATTAAAGTCAGCTTATTCTAGACCTTCTCTAGCCATCTTTGCTAGTCTCTAATATCCGTAGGTACAATTCTACATTAACAACTAAAATTCATTTACCTTCTTGCAAATGAGTTTATAAAGCATGAACATTTTCCCTACAATATTAAATTTCAGGAACTTTAAGAAAACTTTAGCTCAAATATATTTCCATTAAAATCAGCCAGAAAGTAACTAGGCAACATGAGTATTTTTTTCCAGTTCTATTGAGATATAACTCACATATAACATTATGTAAGTGTAAGCTTAAGGTGTACAATGTGATAATTTGATACACATATACATTGTGAAATGATTACTTCCATAAGGTTAGTTAAGACATCCTTCACTTCACATAACTACCTTTTCTTTTTATTTTTTGTGTGTGGTGAGAATATTTAAGATCTACTCTCTAAGTAATTTTCAAATATACAATACACTATTATTAACCATAGTCACCATGCTGTACATTACATCTCCCGAATCTGTTTATCGTATTACTGGAAGTTTGTACCCTTTGACCAACGTCTCCTCATTTCCCCCAACCTCCAGTCTTTAGCAATCAACAATCTACTCTTTGTTTCTATGAAACATGACTATTTTAAATGAAAGAGTGAGGGGAATTTTGCCTTGAAAAAACATTTTAAAAATATGTTACTTTAATGGTAAGTGTGTTAAAATATGTATTTTTTTAAATAAAAAAATAACGTGCCTAAGAGGTCATTCTGTCTTGCTGTGCCAGATTTCCCTTCTACAAGAGCCACTCCAGCCAGTGTCCCAGCTGTGGCAGCAGCCTAAGCCATGATCTGGGCCATGCAACCCCGTTCCTAGAACCACATAAACCGAGGCAGGAAAAAGTGATCTGATGTGAACACTCTATCCAAACAGGGTTGGTGGTGACTACCCACACCCATTCTCTTTCAAGAATTTGAACTAGAAATGGAAAGGGAAAGTTGATCACATGGTGGGAGCAGAAGTGAAAAAATAAGGCAGCAGAAAGAAGCCCTGAGAAGCCCTGAGAGGGACAAGGTATGAGTAAACTCAAGACATTAGGCAGAGAAGAGACATATAAAGTAGAGGGTGGAGTAATTGGTAACAAAGGAGCAGTAGAAGTAGAGAAAGAGTAGAATGAGTCACTGTAACAAAGATGGGGATCCATGAAGCTCCGCTGTCCGGGGTCAATGAGCCCATTTCCTATAGCTACACTGGATCACTCCGGTTCCCAGCGTTTGCGTTCAGTGTCTGTGAGGTCCAACTGCAGCTCTTCCCAGAGTCCTGTAAGATTCCTACCTGCATGACCTAAGACACTCTAAGTGAATTGTTGTACACCCTGTAAAAACCAATAAACAGACTTCCAGAACTGGGGACCAAGTGAAAGAAGCTGGGCCAATTGCATTTTGCAAAGAGAACTTTTCTCCTTCAAGTTTGGTTACAGGTTTTTCTAGGAATAACCTAGAAAAGAAAAAACAACCTCCATATCTTTCTTAAAAGATTCATAAATTAAACTTTTAATATCTTTATAATAGAAATTTTAAAGGAAAAAAGTCTTCTTTCTCTTGCCTTTTAATAGTGGAGTTGATCTTGTTCATATTTATGAGACAGCCACACACATAGGGGTGGAAAAACTAATGACTTAACTGCTACACTCAAGTGATTGGAAATGAAAAATATCCACATAGATCTTCTAAGACATATATTAACTAACGTCTTCTAGAAAAATTATTGTTGGTTGAGTCTTGTTATGAAGCTTTTATGCAGTTTTTGAAAAATATTTTGTGACATGGGGAAAAGATGAAAAAGATGGATACATAACCACCTACGTGACACGGTCACAATTTTGTAAATGTTTGTGTCAGGAGAATCTATCTGCAACATGTAAGCATGGAGAAATCATGGATGGATTTTATTTTCTTCTTCGTATATTTTTTTAATTTACCAAATGTTCTACAATAAGCAGGTATTAGTTTTATAAACCCCCCAAAAAAGTGTACATTATTTTTTTTAAATGAAGGGATAACAACTGACTGCACATCATTTATTAATTCTGCCCAAGTGAACCTCAGTTAAATATTCTTCTTTTACTTTTAGCCAATTTATTATTCAAAGTTCTTTAAAGTGCTCTCATAAATCTTGTTATTACTGACTAGCAAAAGAGCTCGCTAGTGAGTATTTAGTATAGAAGCATCAACTTGCATGTAGATTTTCTCTTCCAAATGGGAACCCAGATAACAGAAAACACAGAAAAAAATATATAGATAACTGTGATAAACAATGGCACCACCTCCCCCCAACCCCAAGGAAGTGGAACTGTGATTTGTCATATTTGGGTCCCCATAATAGTATTAGTAATACCTTGGCCCATAGAAGAACTTCAGAAACACAGGTTAAAGGAGAACATGATAAGATGGCAGTTTTCCTCCACTATCTCAGTTTAGTTTACAAATCTTTTTCGGATCTGCACACCTATCCCCAAGTCCATAGGGCAAATGGAAACATGATCTCTCCCCTGTCTGACCACTCACTGCACTCTGATGCAAAGTATTTCAGTTGTATTCGGTGTAGCACTTCAGTATGCATCAACTTGGATATTTCCAACATTGTTTCCCATGTGTTAACCTCTCACCCAGAGTGCAGAGGCAGCAATCAGGCCACCCACTTCTTTGCTTTGCTTGCCCAAGTGGTGTCCCCAAGCAATCCAACAAGCACAAGCAATGGTTGAAGGGTAGAAGAGTCTGGGAACTCGAGGCCCAGCTGCAAGGAGAGGGATAAAAACAAATGGCAGCAAGAGGCACATCCCCAAAGAGTTTTACCAGTCCATTCACTCTGGTATGTGATACTTGGGTTAAGAAAGTCCAATATATGAATAATAGTTCCATTTTCCAAATTCTGTTCTCATATGCTTAGTCATCATCACCACACCCTGATATTTATGTGAGTAAAAAGTTTCAGTGAGGGAATGCAACATCATCAGCAGTGTTCGGTAAGGACATCATCAAGCTGGTCTTTCTTGATGCCCGCTATGGCTGGCACAACCAAGGAACGCTTTCTCTAGATGTCTCTGCTTAGCTGAGGCATGTCTCCAGCACAGGCAAGGGATACGTGTCCAGGTCCAGCTACCTGGTGTCATTTAAAGGATGTCACCCCAGCAAAACCTCTACCTCCATGGTCTGAACCATGACACTAATACCTAAAGTCACTCTTGAGGATATTTTTTCAAATTTGAATTACACCAGGAACACTGAAGTCACATTAGTCACACAAAAAAAATGCAAAGATTAATTGATCATGTCCCTAAGAAAGAGCAGGACAGAGCTTTAGGAAAGAAAATAGGGAGGGCAGAGGGGAGGAATGTAGACATCTGAGCCTGACAATACCTAGGGACGTCTGTCACTCTGGAGACCATGGTCAGTAAGACACTATCAGGAACTGAGAAACATCAGGGGAACAATGGAAGGAAATACATGCTAAAAGGGTCAAGGAGGGGCAGGCTACGTAGTCCTGGATCATTCCTGCCAGCTCTGCAATTATAATTTTTTTTTATTGAAGTATACATATAGAAAAGTAGAGAAAACAAAAATATGATTACCTCAGTGGGTTGTCATAGGTGAACACTGCAACCAGTGACCCAGGTCAAGAAAAAGAACATTGGCAACAACCCAGAAGCCCCATTGGGACGGCTCCTATTCATTACTCTCTCCCTCCTTCCCAAAGGTAACCTCAGTTTTGACTCCTGACTCCTACTGCTTTGATGCATCTATGCCGATTACATTTTCTGTAAGTGAAATCATACAGAATATATACTTCTGAGTCTGACCTTTTTCTTTCCATGTTATGGCTGTGGAATCTATCTATCTTTCTTACTGTAATTATAGTTTATTCTTTTTCATTGCTGCATGGATTCTACTATATGCCACAATGTATCTGACAGCTGTACAGCTGATGGATGTTTGCTTGTACTCAGTGGAGGGCATTACAAATAACGCTGCTGGGAGCAGTCTTGTACGTGACTCCCGGTGCCCATGTATGTGCACTTTTATGGTATATATGCACAAGTGGAATTGCTGGGTTTAGGGTCAGCATATGCTCTCCTTTACATGATACTGTCAAATCATTTTCCAAAAGTAATTGTATCATCCTTATCCATATGTATATAACAAGTCTTCTAAATTCTAGCTATTCAGGTGGGTATGTAATGGTATCTTATTGTGGTTTTAATTTGCATTTCCCTGATGACTAATGCAGAGCTTTCTGTGCTCTGCAATTTTAAAGCATCTCTGCCAGTCTGTTTTCATTGTAAATCACTGCTCAGCCACATTTTGAATCGGAATCAATCATTTTTTTAAGTGAAATATATTTGACATATAACATTGTATAAATCTTAGGTATACAACATGTTGACTTGATATATTTATATGTTGGAATATGATTACCACTGTAGCTATAGTTAGCACCTCTATCGTGTCACATAATTATTTTTCGTGTGTGTGGTTGGAATAATCAAGATCTAGACTAGTAGCAAGTTTGATGGTTGTAATACAATATGGTTGTCTGTATTCACTGTACTGTACATCAGATCATCAGGACTTATTTGTCTTCTAGTTGCAAGATCAACAACCACTTATTAAGTCCCTATGGTGAGTCTGAGATGACACGTGTTAGTTGCCTTCGTGTACATGGCCTGAAGACAGTAGTGATTTTTGATCAATCCTGCTGGTTTAGCTCAAGTATATTGTTACCAACATTGTGTAGAGAACACTTCTGGGAGAAGAATGTGCCAACAGGGGCAGAGGCAGAGAGAGGGGTGGGAAAGGAGTTAAGCATGAAGACTAAAAACCAGCTAGGGTTTCAAACTTTACAGCTTGAAAATAGTTAATGGCAGTTTCTACAACTAAATAACAACCTATCAGCCATAAAATAGGATTACGATTACTATTGATACAGATAATACTGGTACAGATAAACAGGGGAACAGTGAACTTTGACAAGTGTTTAATGATATTGTGAAATGAAAAGCTCCCGGAAAGGTCTTTCTTTCAATGACTCATAGAACAGGTTCTCTCAAAATGTGGGTGAACCTCTGATAGCCTGATGCTCTTTCAGGGCCAAAGAAAGTTTTGCTTGGCCTCAAATCCCGCCTGACAGAGGTGTTTTTCCAGAGCTGACTATGAAATACGTTCCTCTGCATCTCAACCAACGTGTTGTGTTAGATGACCTTGTCCTTGCTCTCTCCGTCCCAGGTTGATTGGAATGTATGAATATTCTATCAGAGCCTCTATTTATCAGATTGAGATACTGTGAATATGGAGACAGTAGCCAGGAATGAGAACTAGGGAGAGTATTTGGGAAGGGTAACACATTAACACCCTAAGGAACAACCTTGAACAGTTAAACACACCTTTGTTTAGCAGATCTCCTGGTGAAATTTCACTGAAAGGGAAACCCTAAAGGACAGATAAGCCTCTTGACTGAGCTGAGGGCCAAGGACAGTCTGAAATGCTGGGCCACATTCAAGGCAGGAGGAGGACCGGTTCCTGGCTAAGCCGGGAACTAACTCTCGGTGACAAAGAATGAAGGGGAGGAAGGAAACTTGGAAGGAGGAGTGGGCATGAGGTGATGTAAGGCAAAAGTCAACCATTTCCCAATTTTCCCTAAGGCTGGCCCTGAAGTATTGAAACCTGAAATGCCTGCATTTCCTGGGTGGCCAAAGCCACCACTGAGCGGAATAACAGAGCCAGCATTTGGGCCACCTTAGTTACCCATCACCTGTGGGTTATTTGGAAGCATCAAGTTTACCTCTCCTGGTGAGCCAGTTTCTTCTTATCCACCCAGCTTTGCCCAAAGACATGTAGCTGCGCTTTCATATCTTCCCATTTTCATTTCTGTGCTATTTGCACCTTAGTCAGATATATAGCCTAGCGTTGGTGGCATGTATCTGCCTGGAGAGAAAACCTTCATCTGTCTTTTTCCTCTCTAGGAGACACCGAAGGTCTGAGAAACTGAATTTTGAGGCAGAAGTAAGCTAATGAGCAAACCCAGAGCATCTAAAAGATGCAGACTGGGAGAGTGGAAAAGACGCATTGTGGAACTAGAAGTCAGGACTGGGCTGAAACCTCACCTTGATCTTGTACGGTGTGTGACTTTGAACAAGCTCCCTGGACCTCAGTTTTGCCGTCTGTGCAATGAGAAGATTGGACTCTGATCTGAAAGTAAAATTCTCCCTTACTTGATATATTGGGATTTTGCTCAAAGTTTTTACCCAGAAGTTGGAAGTGTGGCAAAAGAGGCCTGGTGATTGTCCATCTCCTCCCCAGAGCCTTGCTTGCTCTGCTCCCTGAGAGGTTCTCACTTTCTGGTTCTGTCTGGTTTGGGCCAGTGGAAGATACCTGCAGGAGAACCAAGGGGGGAGAGGGAGAGGCAGAGAAAGGGAGAGAGAGAGATTGATTTCCTGCTTCCTTCCTGCGTTGATGTCCCATGTCTACAAGTCCAGCTTCCATGGAGTGACCCCTCCTCCAGCTGGTAACACCTTTGCTCTCCTGTCTTCTCCAACCTACTAAGAGTAATAGCTTCCCACTGCCGCCCCTGGGGACCTCAACATCCTTGCTGGCTCCCTTACCCATGCCCTCATCTCTGTGAATAGTCCCTTTTCTAATACCTCTTCTGCTGAACTATTTTGAATGGAGAATTCGGTTTCCTACCAGGATCCTGGCTCATACAAAAACTTTGTCTTCAAAAAGGAAGCTGTGAATTACAGAACTCATCATGCCCCTGCTCCCCACTTGCTGCTATTACCCTGTTTCTCATTGCCAGAAAGTGATGAGGTCTGATGGATGCATTGGAGGAGGGAAAAATATACAGAGTTAAGAGGTTTCTCTTTTTATTATTATTACTTACACTACTGTTTTCCTGGACGCCATCAGTGCAGCAACTCACAACAATATGGAGCTACACACTTTACACAAAAGAAATCCGGGTTTGGGAATGGTTAATTTTGACTAACATAAATGCCAAATTACAGGATCCAAGTTCCAAAGACCATTCCCTTCCTTTCTACAGTTCCTCTGACAAGAATGATTGCACTTGACTTTGAAACATGATCAGTTTCCAAGATTTCCTTTTCATTTTGCACCAGGATATCATGATCCATGATTTTAATTTTTGTACATTTTAGTCGTAGTCAGGAGTTGGCTGTTTTTCAGAGAACTGTGCCAAGTTTCATTCATTTACTGAAATTTACATTTTCCCCTTTCTGATTATAATCTTCCTCCTATGTGTCTCTTTTCCTAATCCCCCAGTCATTGTGGATCGAGGCCACCATATCATCCAGGAACAAAGGGATTTGAGAAGCTAAATATCTACGATAGATACCTCAAATGTGACTAGACATGTCTGTGAGGTCTGAAAAGTAGGTATGTTGAGGATGCAGAAGATTGGCAAAGAGGTGGGGAGTTTGCAATTGTGGAGAATAAAATCTGGAGCTTTCAGAGCACAAGAGACCTTCAAAATTAAGGGAGGAATGAAAAAAATGTTTAAAAGCAAAAATAGCTTGGATCAGCCTTTCCTGAAGAGTTCCATGGAACACGAACACTCTACCTCCTGTGGGTAGAAGTGGGGAGGGTTATGGTCAGATAAGTCTGGAAAACACATAGTGCAGAATTTGGCACTTCCTTGGACAGCCCCAAAGCATCTGAAAGGCACTGAGATCTCCTATATTAAAAAATTATCTTTCATGGTTAAATCCCATGTTTCCTATCAAAATTTTTAGCCATAAAAACTTTGAAAATAACACCTATTATCATTCTCTTGCAGCAATCTCAAGGAACAAACTTTGAGAAACACAGTCCATCATACTAGGAACAGAAAATCGGGAGTAAAAAGGAGAGAACATGATTTCTATCTTCTCCCTCTCCTACCTCCTGGGCGATATGGCTCTTGCCCAAGGGACCCAAAATCAGATTGCTACTCTTTTCTACCCTCGTGAACATTCTCGCTGGAACCAGTCTATAGTACCAGCCTGGCAAATGTTAGGCGGTCCACAAACGTTTGTTGAATGAATTAATGATTGTATGAAAGGAGATAATCAGCACAATGCCTGATAAATGCTATTATTTAAAAAAAGAAGAAGAAATGCTGTTATTATTATTCATCATGTTAGTTTAGAGGAAACAGAAAATCTCAAAACTTGCTATTGGCTCCTTTCAAAATAACTTAAAGGGTTAGATAGTCTCTGTCCACCGGTAACATACCTCTGAAAGAGAACCAAATGATTATGCCACAATAAAATGACCTTTCACAGAGAGAAGTCTTACGTGAAATGTATCAGAATCACGGACAAAAATGTCGTTTGCCTACAGTCAGGAAGAATGAATGGCATGTTTTTACAAGGAAGAAATGAACTGGGTAAACATATGTATTCCAGTTCTGTGATGCAAGAAGGAAGAGCTAATATGTCGTTTGAGAGCTTTGCTTTTTTATTTTTAATATCTTTCTCATATTTGTAGTTATTTACAGTAACAATATGGAACATGAAGGAGGTAAGGGAATTTATTTCACTTCTTTTCTTACCCAGAATTACACATCAGAATGGAAGCGCTAACAAACTGCAAGTGTTAAGATCGCGTGGATGAACTTCTTTAGAAATTTATCTTGTTTAAGAATTTCAAGGGTTCCTTAATTTAGTAATGTACTGGAATATGTTTCTCACCGACAACGACTAACTAATCACATCAGATCTTTTGAAAGGAAATTGTTTTTCCTTCCCACGGTGTATCGTGAAAGCATTAAGAACAGGGTCATGCTTTTATTGAGCACTTTGCGTAATTTGAAGCACAAAAATAGATTATTACTTATATATGTATTATCTCATTAATGAAAGGCAAAGTTGTCAGTTATTTGGGACAGGAAAAGCTGGCCTTAAATAAAAATGTTACTTACATCAAATTCATGTATTTTTATTCTTTGGAGTTTCAGGAATTTATTTGACATTAAGTAGTTAAGCATGGCCAGAATAATAGAAGCTCTGATTTAAAGTAGCTGAAACAAGGAAATTTGCACCCCGTTGCATATCAGGAAGATCAAAGTGCAGAGGAAGATCAAGCCTCTGGCTTGGCTGACTCAGTGGCTTGGTAATGTCATCAAAAGCTTGGGCTCCGTCCCTCTTTCTACTCTGCCATCTACAGAACTGGCTTATTACTGAGGCTGGTTCCCTTCTCAGGACAGTAATATGGCTGCCAGCAGCCAGTTATTGTTCGTTATTCATCTATAACAGGAAAGAGTCCTCTAACCAAGGAATGTGAATCCTTGCCTTTCGTCCCATTGGGCCAATTTGCTACACTTGCCCATCCCCCAAGCAGAGCAGTGACATTGATTGTTCTAAACCAGTGGTTCTCAAAGTACAGTCCTCAGATCAGCAGCTTAAGCTTCTGAGAACCAGGAAGTCTGTTAGAAAAGCAAATTCTCGGTCCTCACTCAGCTCTAATGAATCAGAAATGCTAGGGGTAGGAGTGGGTCCAGCAGTCTGAATGTTAACAAGACTTCCATGTATTTTAAGTTTGAGGGCCTCTGCTTTAGACTAAACAGAGTCCAACGCTAGAGATGGGGAAGAGGTTTCACCCCGACCAAATCCGGGTTATGTTAGGTGAGAGGAAGAGAAAGTTATGCCTCTTGAGATATTAACAGCATCCACATCCTGGATTTTTCAAGAACAGTACTGGTTTCAAAAATTCCCTTCCATGGGGTTTGCAAAACATGGTCATCATTAAGATTACTATCTCAGAAGCTCTCTTGAAATCCTCTTGTGAATGTACTGTCTTGGAAAGACAGTGAGGCTTTATCAGGACTCAAAAGAGCTAAATTCCAACTCTGTTCTGTCACTGATTAACTCTCCATCCTTGAGAAATTCACTTAGACTCTGAATCCCAGCTTTTCTTTCTGTAAGGGTGTTGGAAAGAGTCTTTAAATCCCTGAAAATGAAAACAATTGTAGTCAGCACTTATTGAGCACTCACTAGGGGTCATGTACTGCCAAGATTTTTATTTAGTGCAGTATCTTTTAATACCTAGAATAGCCCCTATGGAGTATGTAACTTGCCCAAACTTAGTAAGCTGCTGAGCGAAGAATCTGGGATTCAGGTCTACCTGACCCCAAAATCCATTTGCTAAGCCGCCACTACTCCGTACTGGCCCACTCTCTCTCACCCCCATCAAACTACCTTGTTGTGATTCTGTAATTTATTTGGTTTCCTATGGTTTAGCTCATTATTCTTTTTAGGGAAGACACCGTTTGATATAATGAAAAGAATGCGGACTTTGAATTCAAGCAATCATTTGAATCTTGGCTTCACCGCTCTCCTGATCTATGGCTGGGAAAGTTCCTTAGCTTCTCTGAAACTTTAATTTTCGATCAGTAAAACAACATTTGGCACGGCGTTTGTAAGGATTAAAGGATATCAAAGCACCTAGGACAATGCCTGGACTATAATAGGCCCTCAATAAATGTTCGTTTCCTCCCTTGCCGATCGCCTCTTGGGAAATTTTATTTGCTGAATGAGGGAGAAAAGTTTTAGAATATTGATTGATTGACTGATTTCCCCAAATATTTCCATTCATGAGTGGCCTTATTAAGCAGTACTAGGAATGAAAAGATTCTACCTGCAACTGTTTGGCTAAAATTTTTCTAGACGTAAAAATCGAGACAGAGGACCTTGTCTAGGAAAAGAAGAATGCTAGACTTTCTGTCATTCTCTCCACCCCCTCAAAATCCCCATCCAGCCAATCCTAACAATCTCTTCCCAGAGATTTTTCAAGTGAGCCATGCAGGTCCACATTTGAATTTGGAGACCATTTCCAAATTTTGGAAGTAGTCCTCTTAACCTGTGTTAATCTCAAAGTAAAACAGTCCCCATCGGGTAAAGATTCCACTCGTTCCTTAGGACCCCCTGCAATGGAGGGGAATGGCACCCACAGACAGAGGTTCTGAGAACAAAGGCCATGGCTCCCAAGGAAAGAATGCTTCTTTTGAAACAGCAAGATCAAGAAGGGAAGAATTTTATCCTCTGAGCTCAGAAGGGTGTGTGTTACAAATATTTCATGATTCCCTCTCATGGGATTTAAAGGATTGTTTAGGACAAATTGTTTTTAATCATCACATCGTTTCTAGTGTGAAAAGTCATAGAATTAAGAAACACAGCCCTTTCAAATACTTGAAAAATAAGAAGCTCCTATGTTTGCTTTAAATTTTAATATTATAGTTGGTTTGGGGCTGTTTAATTTTGTCATCTTGAAGAATAACAGAAAATTTGAAGTAAATTTACAATGGCTTCTGAAGTTATTTAATGCTTATATTTTCTTGCCACATTATTCAAGCAGAGTGGACATTTATGGCCTTGTGTTTTCCAAGGCCATGACCAATACCCTTTATAGTCATATTTTGAAACAAGTGTTTGACATCAGATAATTCATTCAGAGAATAAATCTCTAAAATGTCCTTTATTATAGCCAGGAAGCAGTAATAGATCATGAAAATGAATGTATGTTATTATCCCTCTGGTTGATAAAATGATAAAAGCTTGTTTTATGGTCTCTCTGTATCTATAAAAGCCTATGGCCATCTATCTTGTGTCTTCATGAGCAGAGGAGAATATATAGTTAGGAAAATATCCAAAAGTGTCATTATTGGTAGATATTCTTAATAATTCAACTCTGTAATTGTGCCAGTTTCCCTATAAAATGTTTATACATAATATACATTGATTTTACATATACGTATATACGTATATATAACAATACGTCTAATGTTATAATATAGATTAATGTTTTTAATTACTAGCCACTAGAATTGGGTTAATAAGCAAGGATCTTGAGACTCTGTGGGGTGAAAGCCAGGCACCACTATTTTGTGAAATATCCCCAGATGATTACAGAAGTGTGCAAGCCGACTTGAGAACCATTCACCCAAAAGGTTCCACCAACCACGTGTGAACATCAACAGATATATTTTCTTAACCTCACTGGAAACACCTACTACTATTAATAACATCTCAGTACAGACAAGTGCAAGGGCTTTGCTACTTGCTCTCTGCCTGCTCCCTCTCCCCATTATCCCTCTAATTTCCCCTGAGCAGAATATCCAAGACAGTAATTTGCTAGAGAGAGAGAAAGGCTGTATTTAGTAAAATCTGTTTTTTTTCCAAATAACATTTCCTTCAGACTCCAAAAAATGAAAAATGAAACTGAACAAAACAGAACTTACAGAACAAAAGTGGAGTGGCCAGTTGGGGTGGCCAGTTGGCTCAGTTGGTTAGAGCACGGTGCTCTTAACAAAAAGGTTGCTGGTTCAATCCCCACGTGGGTCACTGTGAGCTGCACCCTCCACAACTAGATTGAAACAATTACTCGACTTGGAGCTGATGGGTCCTGGAAAAACACACTTAAGTAAATAAAAGTTAAAAGAAAAAAAAAGTGGAGTGCCTCAAGCTCCTTCTGCTCTCCTACCTTCTTCTAATCATCAAAACCTCAGGGCTTCCCAGAGCACCATTTTAAAAGCCCCCAATCAGACATTAGAGAACTTGGTTGTCTCACTTAGCAGCTGCCAGAAGAAGGCTTGTTTCCAATGTGAGAGGAATGGCCCAGAACGATCTGTCGCACCGCCTAACAAGCAACTCCAGGCAGTCCTGGATCGGCCTCTGCTTGCCCATACCATGCTATGAAACACCAGTACTGTGGATATTTAGACTGTTCTCCTCCAATTCCTGGGATGAATAGTTCTAAGCAGGGCCTTCACTAATGGGTCATGGAATGAAGAAAACCATACCATGTGGTCCCCTCTCGGTTGTCCCCTTGCCTCCAAATCAGGGAATATCCCAAGGGTCCAGAAAAGGGACTGCTTGCCATGAAAGGGCAAAATATGGCCTGAAAAGGGTATATAGAATAAGGGAGGGCAGTTTTTCCTACTTTGCTTTGGTGATTTGAGGAAGTGGTTGTGGGTAGGCGGCATATGAGTCTTGGTCTTTGTTAAAAAACAAAACAAAGAAAGGCTGGTTGATATCATGTCCTCTCTCTGGCCACCTCTGAGACTCTGCCACTAGTCTTTGTACCCACTGAGCCCCCTTTCAGGGCTTGAGACCTGCACTAGTCATTTTGATTCATTAGACAAAAGAGAGCTTGGGTGAAGGTGCGACTTGAAAATCATAGGGTGCATAAATGTTTTGTGCCTGCCAACAACTCAATGGTTCATCTCAAAACCAATGTTTAGAGAAGTTACCCAACTTGGCCAAGGTCAGTGTGGAGATGGGATTTCACTCCATACCTGTCTGACTCCAAAGCCTAGAGGCTTCCCACTGCATTTTCTTGTCCTTGGGCAAGAATGTGATAAGAGGATGAGATAGAGGATGGGTGGATTTAGAGTCAGACCAGGCCTACATAAGCTGTTTAGAAGGGGTCTCCAGGAAGACGAAGGGAAACATGGAACCCAGCCACAAGAAGCTGGGGAAGAACAAGGAGGGAGAGCACTAGAGACAAACACCAAACTTACTTCAAAAATTTGAAGACCATGAAACAGATCCTAATCCCTAAGCATTACTAGATGTTGTATAGAAACTAAATATATGCAGCTTCTACATTTTTTATTTTGTGACATTTTAATATGATGGAAGATCTACATTCAAATTCTGAACTCGTTTAATTCCTCATCTTCTTTGAGAAGCAGCTAGCAAAGGGAGATAGTCTGATCTGTCATAGGTGGTCAACCATTGTGAAAGTTTGCACATTGGGTAAGTTGCCAAACTGGTGATTTATTTCACAGGTATCACCAATAGGGTTGACTTCTGGCCGTGTCGTTCCTGGTCTATATCAGAAATATGTAAAGGGAGTCAAAATGTACAAACTTTCAGTTATGAAATAAACAAGTCCTAGGGGTGTAAGGTACAGTATGGTGACTATCGTTAATAATACTGTTTTGTATATTTGAAAGTTGCTAAGAGATCTTAAAAGTTCTCATCACAAGACAATAAATGTAATTATATATGGTGATAGATGTTACCTAGACTTATTGTGGTGGTCATTTTGCAATATATACAAATATTGAATCATTATGTTGTCTACCTGAAACTAATATGATGTTATATGTCATTTATATCTCAATTAAAAAAAAAGAAAAGAAATAGAGACCCACAGGTTACTCACTGATTCAGCATCTCATTACAATTTGTCATTGAGGTCCTCCTAGTAGATCCTATGTATGTGGATGTGATTCACCAAAGTGAGAAGGTGTGTTCACTAATTTAAACAATGTACCTCAAGTAAAAAATTAGCTTCAATCATCCAATTCAAACAACCAACTGTTAAAAAGAATGTACAAGGCAATCAGGGATATGTGAACACTGACCATATATCTGATGATGTTAAGGAACTTATTGCGTACTTCTTTTGGCGTAATAATGATATTGTGGTTAGTTTTTCTTTAAGAACATTTATCTTTTAAAGCTACATATGAAAATATTTACAGATGAGATGATATGATGTCTGGAATTTGCTACAAAATAATTCGGTGGTAGAGGGAGGGAGTGGAGAAAAAGTAGGTAGGTAAAGATAAAACAAGATGGCTATGGGTTAACAATTGGAGAACGTGGGTGAAGGGTACGTGAATGTTCATTATATTATGCCCTCTCCTTTTGTTTATGCTTAAATTTTTTTATTAAAAAGCTTTGTTTTTCTTTATATAGATTTTTTATTAGTTTCAGGTGTATAAAACAGTTTATCATTTATCAGGTGTACAAAACACTTATCATTTATACCCTTCACTAAGTGATGCAAAGGAAACCATCCATAAAACAAAAAGGGATCCTTCTGAATGGGAGAAGATAATTGTCAATGGTATAGTGGATGTGGGGTTAATATCCAAAATTTATTTTAAAAAAATCATTCAACTCAACACCAAAAAAACAAACAACCCAATTAAAAAATGGGCAGAGGACATGAAGAGACATTTTTCTAAAGAGGACATACAGGTGGCAAACAGACATATGAAAAAATGCTCAACCTCACTAATCATTAGAGAAATGCAAATGAAAACCACAATGATACCACCTCTTTATATAGATGTAATCAGTATCACATAATGAAAATTTCAAGCACTTTGGAGTCAGGTAGACCTAAATACAGGTACTGGTTCCTTTCACTAATCAGTTAGGGAGACTGGGGCAAGATTCTTAAACTCATGGAGCTACTTCTTCACCTTTAAAATGAAGAGACTAACTTGGACCTTATAGGTATATTGAGAATTAAAGAAATTATAGCTTTAAAGCACATAGCACAGAGCCTGATACAAGTAGACTCTCAGTAAATGTGGTTATAATTGTACAAAATATTGAAGAAGCGGGCATTTCAAAGAAACTAAGAACAACATGTTTTGAGATTTCAGTGGAAATAAATCTCAAAGCAGAATAAAGTGAACTAACAAAGAGGAAGAGGTGGTACACTTTCACAAAGAGCCTGAGGTTAGAACTTATCTTCCTAGGCAACAAGACAATTATTTGGAGCACAAAAGGGAACAACTTTCTATTTATCGCATTTCTAAGGTAACCATTGTATCACTCATGAAACAGCTCAGGCATAAATTGGACCTGGTTTGAAAGGACTCAGATACCACTCTGTATTTGAATGAGAAGGAGCAAATAAATATATTCTTGGCTGGGGAAGAGGGAAATAGGATCCAGAATTTTATTTTATTTTTTTTTACATCTTTGTCTAACTTACATTTATAGATTTTTAGTTTTCCTATGCCAAAAAAGAAAAAAAGAAATCTTATTAGACAATTGTGTTTAGAATTTGGCCTTTCTTCTATAATAACCAATTAATGGATTCACCATCCAGCAAATCAAATCAGAACTCTGGTAGATACACTCAATTCCTTTCCTCCCCTCCCCCACCTCTCCTCTCCCATACACACTTTCAGTTGATTCCCAAGTCTATCAGTTTCATCTCTCAGATATCTTTTGAAAGTGTTCCTTAATCTGTACTTTCATTGTCACTGCTTTAGGCCAGGTCCTCAGTATCCCACAATTAAATTTCTGCAGCAATCATCAGACTGGTTTCCCTATCTCTAGTTTCTTCTTTCTTCAAATCAGATTCCAGAATGCTAGCAAAATGGCATTTTAACATTCAAATCTGATCATGTCATTACTCTGGGTAAAATATTTCAGTAGCTCCCAACTGTCTACAGGAGAAGTCCAAATTCCTCAGCATGCCATACAGAGGCCTTTGTACACTTTTCTGCCCAGACCTCCTCTTGGTCTATGCATTCAAATGCACCTGTCTCTTGCTCTCTAGCCACACCAAGTGACTTGTCATTTTCTCCAAGTGCCATGTTCTCTTCTGCCGTTATATGTTTTTGCATATGCTAATTCCCCTTGCCTTGCAAGACATGAGTCCCCTGTCTATTTGACAAACCTTGGTCATACTTCAAAACACAACACGAATGTCTTTTTTTTGGTCAAGTTTACCCTTTCAGTACTACTTGCTCACAGCCACCATCATAAGTTAGACCCTTTACTTTCTGAGCAACTTGCATAGGCATGCAATACTCCTATTTTAAAATCTTTTAACAGCAATTTCCAATCTCTCTCTCTCTCTCTCTCTCTCTCTCTCTCTCTCTCTCTCTCCCCCACTTCCTCCTCTCCCTCTCCCCTCAGTCTTTGAGCTCTTGGAGAACAGAAATCATAGCTTATTTATCTTTATTTCCTTAAGCCTTACCCAGTACCTGGCACAAGGGAGGTGCTCAGGAATATGTGGAATACATGAAGGGAACAAGCATAAGAAAAGTTAATTTAAAAAAAATAATAATAATAAAAGAAAAGTTAATAAATATAATACAATGAATAACTGTGCTTGAATGTTTCAAAAATCTTTATCTTTCCTAGAATGTACCTTGGTCACTTCAGTCTAGAATGCCTTTCTCTTCAATTTTATCCTTGGTTCATCCTTGAAGAAGCTGCTCAAGAGGTAACATCATTACCTGTGTTAGGTTTGGACTGAGCCTCTAGTCAGTTACCTGCCTTGTCCCTTAGATGCCCATGGGTCTCTTATGTGAAAAATTGACTCTTATTAGACTCTGGCACTTTATAGTATATGCTTCAGAGCCTAGATAGTCCTAAGGCATATATCCTGAGACCTCATTGATCCTAAGGTTTGAACATGCAGATGTTTTTATGGGCTTCTGGATTTCCTGTAAATTAAGTTTCTAGCTTGAATCCTGGGTTTCCTCTCAGCACAAATTAGCCAGCTTTTTCACTTTTACTCAAAATCATTTTCTTACTTGATGGCCATTTTAAAAAGTCAGGTTTTTTGGGATATAATTTACATAGCATTAGACTCACCTGTTTTAGATGTACACATTTTATGAATTCTGACAATACCTCCAGTGATATAACCACCACCACAATTAAGATATAAAACGTTTCTACTACCCCAAAAAGTTCCCATGTGCCTACTTTGTGGTCAAAGCCCAGCTTATGTCTGTTGTTATAGTCTTCACTTTTCCAGCATGTCATATAAATTGAAACATATAACGCATTGACGAACATTGGGTTGATTGCAATTTTGTTACGAATAAAGCTGATATAATCATTCATGTACAAGTCTTTGTGTAAACATAGGTTTTTGTTTCTTTTGAAGATGAGTTGAGTCATAGTCAGTATATGTTTAACTTTATAAGAAACTGTCACACTGCTTCGTCAGAGGGGCTGCACCCCTTTACATTCCACCCACAATGTACAAAGAGTCTAGTGGCACAGTGACCTCACCAGCGCTAAGAGGTTTGTGGTTATATCTCGTATCGTGGTTTTCTTATATTTCCTTAATGACTAACGGCCTCTTCGGTGTTTACTTGCTATCGCTATTTTTTGTTTTGTGAAATGTCTATTCAAGTATTTTGTCTATTTTTTTAATGGGATTGTCTGTTTTCTTATTATTGAATTATCAGAATTCTTTCCTTATTAAGGAGCTCAGTCTTTTACTAGATAGTGTTTTTAAAAAAATTTTTTCCGGTCTGTGGCTTCTCTTTCATTTTCTGAACAGTGCTTTAAGAGTAGACGGTTTTTTATTTTGATCAAGTTCAATTTTTCAACTTTTTCTTTTCTGGTTTGTACTTTGGGAATGCTATTTAAGAAATGTTTCCCTAACCCAAGTTATAAAGATTGTCACCTGTTTTCTTCTAGAACTTCTATGGTTTGGGTTTTACACTTAGGTTTCTGATCCATTTTGAGTTAAGTTTGAAATACGATGTGAGGTATAGGTCAAGGTTCATATTTTTTGCACATACCAGTATATGTCCAATTGTTCCTGCATTGTGTATTTCTTTTTCTTTCTTTTATTTTTATTTATTTATTTATTTATTAAAGTTTATTAGGGTGACAATTGTTAGTAAAGTTACATAGATTTCAGGTGTACAATTCTGTATTACATCATCTATAAATCCCATTGTGTGTTCACCACCCAGAGTCAGTTCTCCTTTCATCATCATATATTTGATCCCCCTTACCCTCATCTCCCACCTCCCACCCCCCTTACCCTCTGGTAACCACTGAACTATTGTCTGTGTCTATGAGTTTTTGTTTCTCATTTGTTTGTCTTGTTCTTTTGTTGTTCTTGTTTTATATACCATGTATCAGTGAAATCATATGGTTCTCTGCTTTTTCTGTCCGACTTATTTCGCTAAGCATTATAATCTCAAGATCCATCCATGTTGTCACAAATGGTTCTATTTCATCTTTTCTTACCGCCCAATAGTATTCCATTGTGTATATATACCACAACTTCTTTATCCATTCGTCTATCGAAGGACATTTTGGTTGTTTCCATGTCTTGGCCACCGTAAATAAAGCTGCAATGAACATTGGAGCACACTTGTCTTTACGTATAAATGTTTTCAGATTTTTTGGGTAGATACCCAGGAGAGGGATTGCTGGGTCATATGGTAATTCTATTCGTAATTTTTTGAGGAACCTCCACACTGCCTTCCATAGTGGCTGCACCTATCTGCATTCCCACCAACCGTGTATGAGGGTTCCTTTTTCTCCACAGCCTCTCCAACACTTGTTACTATTTGTCTTGTTGATGATAGCCATTCTGACTGGGGTGAGGTGATATCTCATCGTGGTTTTTATTTGCATTTCTCTGATGATTAGTAATGTTGAGCATTTTTTCATATGTCTATTTGCCATTTGTATGTCCTCTTTGGAGAAATGTCTCTTCAGGTCCTCTGCCCATTTTTCAATTGGGTTGTTTGTTTTTTTGTTGTTGAGTTGCATGTGTTCCTTGTATATTTGGGATTTTAGCCCCTTATCGGAGGCACTGTTTGCAAAAATTTTCTCCCCTTCAGTTGGTTGCCTCCTTATTTTGTCGATGGTTTCTTTTGCTGTGCAGAAGCTTTTAAGTTTCATATAGGCCCATTTGTTTATTTTAGCTTTTACTTCCCTTGCTTTTGGAGTCAAATCTTTCTTTTATTTTTTCAATGAGTTATTTTGAGCCAAACTGATGACATATGCAGGGGAGCAAGATCTCAAATGCTCCAGAGAAAAATAATTTTGCAGCTTATTTTAAGCAGCATGTATTTCAGGTTTATCCTTTCTCCATTACATTACCACAGCATGTTTGTCAAAAATCAATTGACCATACATAAGTTGTTCTGCCTGGATTCTATCACCAACATTTGCTGTAAAGGACAGATAAGAAAGATTTTAGTCTCTGCAAGTCATACTGTCTCTGTTGTAACTACTTAACTCTGTAATTGCAGCATAATAGCGGCCTTCTGGACAAATGAGCCTGGATCTACTTCAATAAAACTTTATTTACAAAGAGACAGCAGGTCAAATTAGGTCTTCAGGCTATAGTTTGATAATTCTTGCTCTAGTCTGTTTTATTGATGTGTGTCTATCCTTTTGCCAGCACCACATTGTCTTGATTACTGTGGCTTGTAAGTTTTCAAATCAGGTAGGAATATATTCTTCCAACATTTTTCTTCTTTTTCAGAATTATGTTGACCATTCATTTGTTTTAGTCATTCTGTTGCAGAATTGTTTTGGCTATCCTTTGCTTTTCCATATAAGTTTAGGGTATTTTTGGTTTCTATAAAAGAAAAAAGTCTGCTGGAATTTTTATAAGGATTGCACTGCATCTATAATTAATTTGGGAATAATTGACATCTTAACAATATCAAGTCTTTCGATCGCTGAACACAGATACTTCTTTCTTTAGAAATTTTGATTCTATCAACGTTTTCTAGTTTTCAGCATACAAACTTTACACATATTTTGTCAGATTTTATATATTAGTATTTAATGACTTTAGTGCTATTGTGAAATGAAATTTTTAATTTCAATTTCCAATTGTTCATTGCTAATGTAGAGAAATACAACTGAGTTTTGTGTATGTATCCGGCAACCTTCCTAAATTCACTTAGTATTTCCAGTAGCTATTTTGTAGTTTCTTTGGGATCTCTTATGTAAACAATCATGTCATCTGTAAACAGGGAAAATTTTATTTCTCTCTTTCCAATCTCTTTGCATTTTTTTCTCTTTCCTTATTGCACTGTTAGGACTTCCAGGAAGGTGTCGAATAGCAGTGGTGAGAGGGTACAATCCTCCCTGTTTCCAACCTTAGGGGAGAGCATTCCGTTTTTCACCATTAATTATGATGTTAGCTGTATGTTTTTCATAGATGTTCTTCATTAAGTTGAGGAAGTTCCTTTCTATTTCCAGTCTACTTAAGAATTTTTATCATGAATGAGTACTGAATTTTTGAGTGCTTTTTCTGCATCTATTGATCATGCAGCTTTTCTTCCTTCGTCTATTGATATAGTGAATTACATTGATTTGGTTTTAGTATTAAGCTACTTTGCCTTCCTGAGATGATCCTCCCTTGACCAGGATGCAGTATCCTTTTTATATATCGCGGGATTTGGTTTGCTAATACTTTGTTGGGAATTTTGGGGTCCGTGTTAATGCAGGATACTGGTCAGTAGTTTTCTTACAAAGGTTTTGTCTGATTTCAGTATCAGGATAATGCTGGCCTCCTAAAATGAGTTTCCTACATCAACCCTCCCAGGACAAATCAGACAGCTTTTCAAATTTTACCCATTTACTTGATGAACATATTTTAAAGCAAAAGAACCTCTTCAAAGAGATTCACTATACCAGCATACCTCATTTTATTGAATCTGGTTTCAGTATAAAAAGAGCGTGCTCTAACAAAGGCTCTTAAGGGTATGGATGACGAGCAGTAAGCCAGACATACTCGTTAGTGCAGTACCTGGATCCAAACGCCACCCTCAGTGTTACGCTAAAGTTCTAAGCCCCAGTGAAATTGTATATTAGGGTACCTCATCGGTCTCTTATTTTGGGACTAGCCAAAAAACACATGTTAATTCCGATTGAGTCTGGGGCTATGTAATTGCTACTCTAATTTTTGTTTTTATAAGAAAAACAAAAACAGAGTTCTCTCACACTAGAATATAATCTCCTATGGATGGGGCATATAGCACATTTATCTTTTATTCACAACGCTCAGGAAATCTTGGGTGTTAACATAATTTAATGAACGAATGAGCTCTTTAAAAATTAAAACTAGTCTTTTTTCTTGTACAAAAGTCTTCTTATACCAGAATAGAATAGTCTCTGAAACAACATATATATCATAAAGGCTAAAATTTAAATCTTTCACTGCTACTAAAAGTATTCAATGTGTCTTCGGGTTTTATAGGAGAAAATCAGATGTTATTAAATATTAAGTAATTATTGTTGGGTTTTTTCTTTACCTGAAGGCTTTCATAACCCTCAAGATCATGTGGAAAGTTCAATAGTCTCAAGTTTCCCACTACGTTATATATCAGGAGTTATAATATTGTTGGTTACACACATTCGTTTTGTAGAAATGTTTTTTAGTTGGACTTCAAAATCTCCCTTAACTTTCAAAATAACCACGATTTTATACTAATTGTAGCTCTGTGTCTATGTCAGTAAGAGAAAAAAAAATCTACATGATGCCTTTTGAATAGGTATATACAACATACATCAAGACAAAATAAGAGAAAAACTCTGACATTTCTGAATCCCAGGCCTCAGGCTAGCTGATCCGTTAGCTGGGCTGTACCACAGTGACATCTACTGGCACACCCAGGACAGAGCACCCAAAAGTAATCAAAAATGATGGAGCAGTGTTTGGGTCTTCCTCTGTGATTACTGGCTGATAAAGTCAGCTACATGACTGACATTCTTAAGAACTAAGGTCACATGTTTCTGACCTCTATCTCCAGTGCCTAATATTGTGCTTATTACATTACAGATGCTCCAAAAATGTGTTGGGTGATAATGAATATAACTGCCTGTAGTGTAACCTTTTAAAAAGTATGTATCTGAACAATACTGTAGAGTGATTTCAATTTAAAAGAATAATAACCAAAAAATGCTCTAAAAGAGAGGCTCTTCACTTTTGGGGTTGATAAACCTTTTACATTCTAATAATAAAAATGCCCCATGTTTCAGAAAAATCACATACAGTTTTACATACAATTTCATGAATGCCCTACATGCTGTTTCTCAACTCCAGGTGAAGAACCCCAGATAAGGAGTCAGCAATATGTTTTAGACACTTTAAAATGCATGTGGAAAAATTAGAACAACAACGAGATACCACTATATACCTATTAGAATGACTAAAATCCAAAACATTGACAACACCAAATACTAGCAAGTATGTGAAGCAATAGGAACTCTCATTCATTGTTTGTGGGAATGTAAAATGTTGCAGCCACTTTGGAAGACAGTCAGACAGTTCCTCAAAAAACTAAACATATCTTGCATATTACAGAGCAATCGTGCTTCTTGTTATTTACCCAAATGAGTTGAAAACTTATGTCCACACAAAAACCTGCATACAAATGTTTATAGCAGCTTATTCAAGATTGTCAAAACTTGGAAGCAACCGAGATGTCCTTTAGCAGGTGAATGGACAAACAAACTGTTGTCGTCCCTACAATGAAGTATTACTCAGCAATGAAAATAAACTATCAAGTCACAAAAAGACATGGATGAACCTTAAATGCATATAGCTAAGTGAAAGAAGCCAGTCTGAAAAGGCTACATACTATATGATTCCAACTACATGACATTCTGGAAAAGGAAAAACTGAAAACAGAAAAATTGCAGTGGTTGCTAGAGATTAGTGGGGAGGGAGGGATGAACAGGTGGAGAACAGGGACCTTTAGGACAGTAAAGACATTCTGTATGATACTGTAATGGTGGATACATGTCATTATACATGTGTTCAAACCCACGGAATGTACAACACAAAGAGTGAACTCTAATGTAAACTATGGACTTTAGTTAATAATAATGTATCAATATTGACTCATTGATTGTAACAAATATATCACACTAATTAATGTTAATATAAGACAAACTGTGAGGAGAGTGGTATATAAAAACTTTCTGTATTTTCTGCTCAATTTGTCTGTGAACCTAAAACTGCTCTTAAAATAGCCTATTAACTTTTTAAAGAAAAAGAAGTAAACTTCTATCATTAAGATGTATTATAGGGTCATTTGTTACAGAAAAAAAAAATGCACACTGTCCCCTAAGAAATTACTTGAACAGGTTTACACTCCAATGTTTCTCTATGCTACATTTTAAATGACATATAATGTATACCAGAAGTTTATTTTATAAGTGCGCATGTAATCAAGTCTCCCTAACAGAAGGTTATTTTGCTATTATAAGGCCAAAGGAGAAAAAGACTTTTTACTTAACCCTTGAATTGATGAAATTAAACACTTCATTTGGTGTGCTTTTCATTTTGATGTCCCTTAGGACTGAGAATTGCCTTTCTCACAAAGTACTATAAATTGACTGTGAATTGCTGGGGTGATAGAGGGAAGAAGGATGATTCTATTACAGCTTCTGCCGAGAGCTCTCAGGCACATCTAGCAAGGCACTGCCAAGAAATGTTTAATAGTGTGGTTGGGAGTTCTACTCCCTGGATCCTTGTGAAAAACCAAAAATTGCTTTTGGTCTGTCAGTTCTGTTATAAAAAGGCTTTACAAATTGATTGCCATTTTATCCCAGAAAGCAAAATGGCAGCATGGCAAATCATCATTCCCAAAAGTCCTCATCTGAACACCTAATATTTATATCGGGTGGGAGAAAATTCCCACCCTCAATTCTTTCTTAAATTCTTGTGGCTGGACTAATAATAAAATAATAAATTTGACAAAGTACGAGATTAACAGGAGAAAAACCAATGTAATATGTGCACACGGGAGAATCACAATATAATGCTCACAGCATAAAATGAGGTTCAAATAAATGAGCAAAAAGGCAGTTCTGAAATACCTTTTAGACAAAGAAACAATAAATTTATGAGACATTGACAGGACAAAGAAAGTTAGTGCTCATTAGAAAGGAATCTAAGCAAGGGTTGGGCTTGAGTAGTAAGTGCTACAGGGTTTGTTTAATAGATACTGTTTCAACTCTGGATTTTATAACTCTTGTGATTAAGTTGTCTGTCTCTCAGCCCTCAGGAGTGGGGAGTGTGCCTATTGTGGAGATTTATTTCCTGCTTTTAGAGAGACAGAGAAAGGTTACAAAGCTCCTCCCGTTCCTCCTGCTTCTCAAGTGATTTTAATTCGAAATAATCAATATGCTATTGTGGGCTATCTTAGGGTGGGCTCCCCAGGCCCTGACACTTACCAAAGTTTGCTCCAAAAGACGCATTAGAGCTGACGGCTCTAATAAGACCTAGCTGACGGCTAGGTCTTATTTTCGGGGAAACAGGATATTCATTAACTCATTTAATCTTCCTTGTAGCTCTGTGAAGTAGGTACAACCATGTTTCTCCAAAAATAAGACTGGATCTTATATTAATGCTTGCTCCAAAAAACACATTAGGGCTTATGTTCAGGGGATGTCATCCTGAAAAATTATGCTAGGGCTTATTTTCCAGTTAGGTCATATTTTTGGGGAAACACGGTATTATTATCCCAGTTTATACATGGAAACACTGAGGCAGAGACAGGTGAAATAATTTGCCCAAGGTCATGCAGCTACTAAGTGCTAAAGCTTGGATTTGACCCCAGGTAAACCCTGACAATATAATGATGCTTCTCTAAAACTATGTTATGCTAAGTGAAATGAGTCACACAGAAAAAGTTGAGAACCATAAGATTTCACTGATATGTGGGATATAAAACTGAAAGCAACAAAAGAACAAGGCAAACAGATAAACAAAAACCTCATAGACACAGACAATAGTGGTTACCAGAGGCCAAAGGGACTGGGGGGGTAAAGATGAGAGTAAAGGGGGTCAAATATATGGTGACAGAAGGAGAACTGACTCTGGGTGGTGAACACACAATGTGATATACAGATGATGTATTATAGAACTGTACACTTGAAACCTATGTAACTTTACTAACCATTGTCACCCCGATAAACTTTAATTAAAAAAAAAAAAAGATCTGTCTTCTTACAAATGCATTTTGAATTCCTCCCCCCATGGTGATCAGTTTCAGACATTAGAAAGCATCTCTCTTCCCACTCACTTTTCCCACCCTGGCTCTTCACCTGCAGTAGGTGAGGTCATGAGCTTCCTGAGAGCAGAACAGCAGTCATTCAGCTGCTTGCTCTGAGTCAGTTGACAGGATTCAAAGCCTAGCTCCCAGCTATGTAAAATCGGGCAAGTCCTATAACCTCTCTCTTATTCCTCTCATCTGTAAAATGGGAACATTCAACCCTATCTCATGAAATTGTTATGAGGATTAAAAACATATGGGTGTATAAATATTTTCAGCCCAGTGGCTAGCATCATTCCATAAATGGTAGCTGTTATCATCATCATCATCATCATTACTATTGTAATTTTACTGTTACTATTATACCAGGAACACAAACATGATAATGAGAATGCTTGCCATTTTTAGTTATATATTTGTGTGCTATTTCCAAAGGAAGGAACTCACATTTCCAATCCTGTGAGAGATGACTCATTGTTCTTTCTGCAAAAACACTTGAAGCAAAGTACCGGTAGTAAGAATTTGGAACAATAATCTGTTTTATGTTAAAACACCATGTACCTGAGAGTGGCAGTTATTTCTCACAAGCACAAAGTCAGATACTTGAACCCAACTATTTGCATGAAGCCCTGGGGCGAGGATGACAGAGCGGTGTTAGCTATTAAGGAGGATGTCCTCCAACTCTCAGGTAGCACAGCAGTCCTGCCCAGGCAGGTCTACTGTTACCCGCCTTAGCATAGAATCCTGTAGCAGACGCTGTGGACCCAACTGCCTTTCTTTCCTTCTCCATTGCTACTAGAATACCAACTTCATTCAAGAATCAGGCAACAATACTCAGGGAAAGTTGATTCTGCCTCTGGGAATGAACTGTAATTCTCCTCAGCCAGTCAGGGTAGTATTCTCACTTCCCATTACCTCCATTGGTTGAAGGATGAGAGTGTGACACAATGAGGGTCAGTTAACTATAAGGGGAAATCAGCTGAGGGTTATTAAAAAGATTTTCTTCCCCAATAAGATAGAGAGTCATGTGAGAAGAAAACCGTTCCTTTTTGTTAGTATTGTCAGATGAAGGTGTAAAGTTTACAGTGGTGGCAGCTGTCTTGTAACCATGAGGAGAAAGCCAAGAGTTGTGGAGCCTAGCTGACCAAGAGCTCAAGCATCATCATTAAATCTTCTGGAACCTCTAGACTTCTTTTTATGTAAGATAATAGGCCCCTATTGTTTAGCCATGTTTAGTCAGATATTCTGTTACTTGCAACCAAAGCTTCCTAATTAATTCGAACCATAATCTATTCGGTTTTAAACTAAAATCATTGATGTGTGAAGTTAGGAGAGTTCCTAAAACTCTCTGTGCAGGGATATGTTATGAGGAAATAAGCAGCCCACAATTTAAGTAGGCTCATAATAACATTATGTTGTCATATACCCCCAAATTCCCTCAGACATTAGGATGAAAAAAAAGCATGAAAAGATGAGTTTTAGGATGAGACAGATACGGACTTGGATCTTGGTTCTGCCACTTAACCAGCAGTGTGACCTGAAGCAAATGATTTAACATCTCTGAGCCTCATTTTTGAAATGCAACTTACCTGGTAGCATTTGTGGTAAGGATCATCTAGAAATACATAGCAAGCATTCTCATACTTAATCTCTCTTTCAACTCTGCAGACCCTGGCACAGCAGAGGGCCTTAACTCAATGACTTTATGATCTGTTGTTTAAACTGGGACCGATGGAGGCAACCAAGACATACTGTCATCCTAGGTTAATAAGTGTGCTCCCTTCCCTGCCCCCAATTCTCTCCCACCCCCCACCCCAATTTAGAGATAATCTTATTTAAATCCCTCATTTTAACATGCAATGTCAATGCCAATTAGGGCTGGAGGCATTCCCAGACTCTCAAGTCTCCTGCCACTTCCCTGGCAGAGGGATGTGAGAAGGATTTCGGTGAATTACCACCTCGGGCCTCTCCGCGCCTGTCTCCAGTGTCCTCTCGAGCTGCTCCAGCCCCACATCTCATTATCTCTCATGTCAAACTTAGGAGAAACTTCTTCCCTTTCCACAAATCCAAACCAAAATCACTTACACCTAACATTCCAGAATAAAGTCCATTCTGCTGAAGATTCCGGAGGAGACGGGGAGGGTTTACACTCAGGTGACAGAGACACTGTCATTCTCATAAGACGCTTTGGTGGAGCTGCTATCATGGACTTTCACCGGCTTTGCCTAATTCTGGCTGATATCTTGCTGGCTCCTTTCTCCACTTACATTTCTTTCTCTCTCCTTCCCTTGTCTTATCCTTGTATGATACAGCTTACCCCCCAGCCCCTAAATCTTGACGATAGGCCTCACCCAAGCCCTCAGCAGGACTTACCTTCTCTCCCAGTGGCAGACAGTCTCTAGGATGCCCCTCGAGATTCCACTCCACAGTGTTCACGTCTTTTATAATGCCCTCCTGTTGACTGTGGACAAGACCTGTGACTTGCTGCTAATCATAGAATGAGGCCGAGGTGATGGGATATCCTTCTGTGGTCATGTTGCGTTATGTTAGACCCTGTCTTGCTAGCACACTTCCTCTCAGGAGGCTCCTCATGGGCTTGATGAAGGAAGCAGCCATGTTGGGGGGGGTTCAAGGGGCAGGAAACTGCAGGCAGCGTCCGGGAGCTGTACGGTCTCTCAGAATTGAGGACAGCTGCTATTTGCAGCAAGAAGCTGGGGCCCTCAGTCCTACCACCTTAAGGAAATGGATTCTGCCACCAATCTTAGTAAGCTAGGAAGTAGTTCTTCCCCAGTCAAGCCTCCCAATGAGACCACATCTTGATTGCAGTTGGCGAGGCCCTAATCAGAGGACCCGGCTAAACTGTGCCTAGTCTCATAACCGGCAGAATTGTGAGATAATAAATGTGTATTACTTTGAGCTGCTAAGTTTGTAGTGATTTGCTACACAGCAAGAGAGAACTAATATACCAACTATTTAGCAAGGGGTTTTTCTAAGGGAAGATGGTTCTCTCCTCAAGAGGAATTCTGCTTAAAAGGCATTATAATATTAAAGTAATAACAATTTCCCTACATTATGATATGCAAACTGGGAAACAGGGTCAGAAAGATTTACTGACTACATTAAGAGGGGTAATTAAGGACAATTTAATAAAGGGTCTGTTTATAATAAAGCTGTAGCCAGGGCTTAGGAAAAGCAACAGAGCCAGTATTAGAGTGGGAAAGTTTTACCATCCCAGGTCTGAACAAGAGAGAAAAGGGAGCAGTTACTAAAGCCAGAGCGGCTGATGGGAAGGGCTGCCTGATGGGAAGACCCAGCCAGCCTATGGTCACTTGGGAGGGAAGGAGCTAGAAGAATAAATACCCTGACCTCACTGTCCTCCTTCCTCTCTCCAGCCAGTGCCCTGCTTTTGCTGAATTCAACCAAAGCCAGAGGGAAAGGGGTCCCACTGAGGCAGTTCATCCAGGCTAGGAGCCTCCCAGGGCAAGGAGCAAGGTGGAAGAGAGTAGAAAGTAAACCTATAGGAGACATCCAAACAAATCCAGCACAGTGGCTGACCCAAGATCTCACAGGGAGCTGGTGACAGAAATGAGACTAGGACCTATGCCTCCGACCTCCAGCCTCAACTTCTCTGGCCAAAAGTAAGTCAGAGACAATGGGGATAGCGGTGGGGGAAGAAAACCTTACTAATTCCAGAAAGGAAAAGGTTATCCTTTCCCTAAGTGGTATCTGGTATGTAGTGAATGCTCAATACAATTCAATGAAACGAAGAAAGTAAGTGAATAATGAAAGAAGTCTGACCTGCTCACCCTCTACGGGGTTCAGCCAGGCCTTCTCACAAGCCCCATGGCCCTCCACCGGCACGGACTTCCCTAACACCATCCCCCCCACTCCAAGCAGGCCAAGCAGCCTTGGGTGAAGCCAGGCCACTAAATCCCAGGCTACTCCAGTTCTCTCTTCTCCTTGCAGGAGTGCATATAAGCTGTGTATTCAAACATTGTGAGCAGGAAGAATACTGCACTAGAAGTAGGCTGAGCAGGGCCCCAGTGCCTTCTCTATCCCTATGGTATACGTTCGTTTAGTCAGTCAACAAACTTCCATTGAGAACCTCTCCTGTATCAATCAGCCACTGTGCCATGTGCTGGGATTACAATAATTTTTAAGACCGTGTATCTCACTTCAAGGAGTTTATACTAACTAGCTGGTGGGTCCTGAGCAACTCACTCAACGCTAGCTTTCTCATCTGAAAAATATGGACATAACACCATTCCACTGCTCTTTCTTTTACATAGCACCAATTTATAATTGGATTTCCCATGGTTGTTATGGAGCCAAATAAAATGACTTATAGGAAAGTATTCTAAGAAGATAAACTCCTACGCGAATACACGCTTCCATGAAAGAGTGTGTTTCTTCCATTTCAAGAGTGCATTCTGTTTGTTTTAAACACATGATACCCCTATTGTAGAAAGTAATTTGGGAAATAAATACAATTATTATATAGTGGTATCATATATTCTTTCTATAAGGAGAGTGTTTAGTGACTCTCTATATCACATCTCCCTTTAATAAACATAAGTATCTCAACCCTTTCTGTAGTTTGTTTTAGAAAAACAATATAAAATTTTCCAAATATAAAATCAAAATTGGTTTATGGAACACTTCAGATTTCACAGGGGGCAAGCACAGAACAACATCATTTTCTCTCCCTGCTGCCCTTGTACATCTTGTCTGATTGTTCTTTTCTGTCCCTTGGATAAAACCTTTGGCAGAGCTCATTGCTCTTCTTGCCATTTTCAGGTAATAAAGGAATGTTCTCCATTTTATTCAGGTCTTAAATAATCCAATTCCGTGAAATACCAAACTGTAAACTCTCATCCCGTGGAAAACGTCTCTCCTTCCTCCTTTCTCCTTGGGTAGAGTTAGACTTGAGACCTGCAGGGACGCTGTCCCACCTTCCTCTCTCTGTCTCAGCTTATCCTTCCCCCTACCTGTTGGCTGTGGGGTAGGATCCCCGCAGCTTTGGAGCAGGGGTGAAGGAGAAGCCTAAGGGGCAGGAATGGTCCCACTTCATCAGTATATCAGGACAGTTGTGATCTGGGTGTGCTAGTTTCCGAATGCACATTCTTTCTCTTTGGGACACCATTTTGGGTTCTTCAGTGAAGTCTCGCCCCGTTTTCCCTCTGCACCCTCCCACCACTGGGATCAATCTTCTCCATATCTTTCGATGTAGTTGATACCTCCTCAAGCTGCCCTGCCTCTCTTTCTGTATCTAAAGGCTCACTGGCAGCTTCTTCTGGCTGTGGTTGTCTTCCTCTTGTCAGGAGGCCCTCTTAGGCACAGCCCATTTCAAGACCACAACCCGTGCCCAGGTTTCACCTGCAGGATTCCCTGCTGGCTCTTGCCCTGCTGAAGCGCTTTCCACCCTGTCAGACCCAGGCTCAGCCTTTCAACTTTCCAGGTGTGAATTTAATGTCAATCGTCATGTCCCTCCAACTCCAGAGACATAAGCCAAGTTCTCCAAGTGGCTCCATTGAAGCCTACTTCACCTGGTTTCAGATGAAGGTTAAGTCTCTCCCTTTTGTATCCTCACTTCTCGAAGGCAGGAAGAAGAAATGCATAGCACCCTGCCCTCTTTCCAAATCTCTTCAAACTTGAGTGCTTCCCATCCTCTCAGATAGTCTGGGAGTGGGTCATGGGCTGATGGCAACAGAATGGAGCCATCCTGAGGTAGGATGTAAGAGTACTTGGTACCTATTGTATTATTTTTGGCCTTTGAAGCTTCTGCCGAAATTTTGAGAGAACAGGAAAAGTTCATTTAATATCTAGTTCCCAGAGTATATCATAATGTCAAATACATTTTAAAAATTAATATCTTCTCTCAGAGATCTTAAAGACCTCTTCCAGGGGCAGTGCCCACCCCAGTCTAGTTGGGGAAGATCAGTTTTAGGCATAGAAAATATTAAATCTTCTTGGGGCCCCAGGAATCTTTGAATCTACCCAAATTTGGTGACTGGGAACAAGGATCAGTAGGGACATTTTCCAGAGGTAAAAAGATATATCTCCAACTTTGTGAGCTGTAAAAGGTGGTTGAATTTTACAAGGTTTACAGCAAAAACTGAAAATGCTGAGACTCAGGCCACAGTTGGGGTCCCCTAGGCTCACAGGACAGAAAAGTCTCTGTCTAAGGGACCAGTAGGACCTGAGCTTTGAGCCCTCATTCCAGTCACTTGTCGGCTTTCCTTATGAACCAGGAGCAGCTTGGGGTTGGTAGGCTCACGTACGGCCACACATCAGACTTCAGACCACGGTGCTCTGGCGGTCTGAGCACACAACTCTACCCTCGATGGCCTCGCGCTCACGCCAACTGAGCTTGTATTGCAGAGAGAACTACAGTAGCGTCCTCAGGAGAGCTGTTTCTCCCTTTGCCCAGAACGGTTCAAAAATATTTGCAACTCTCTTGACTGGATAATCAATCTGACAGTCTGGATTTTCTCTATCAAGTTTATATCACTATGACTGAGTCATAAAAGGATTTTAAAGGCCCAAGGAGATATATATAATATCTTCCGTTGAGGAAGTGGTAACTCTCAGAGTATCGTTCCACAGAGCATGATGCTATCAGTGTTTTGTTATCAAGGTATCTCTGCCAGCCCTGAGTGCCAGCACAGTGACAGAATCGAAGCAGTAGGTGTGGTGTTTCCCTCTCCTTGGAGAAATCAGTTCATCACCCAGATCTTAGCAAGTTAGGGAATGGTTTAAAATGTCCTCTAGGAAATTCTGCAAAACTCTACTCTGGATAGGATTCAATGACTGAAGAGTATGTATGAGGTTTCTTCGAAGACCTGAAGAGCAGGAACAGCATTAACTCTGTGAGTCACGGCTCCGGCTGGAATCGTGCTCCTAATTTTCCCAGGTGCCTGTCAGTCAGGAGAAGAGGTAGCATCTCCTTCTGAGGTGCTGAACCCCACAGGGCAGCAGCTTATATCCTGAAGTTGGATATCCCAGAGTCTGGCCACAAAGAGAAGGCATGGGGAATTATGACAATGCAAATGAGATTTCTTTTGATCAGAGGTTAAGGTGGGGGAAGATAAACACGACAAGGATTTCTATTGCATAGCCTGTAATGATAGGTAATGTGGAGATGACTAATTTATTTTTCTTTCCTATTTTTAGATCATTCTCATCACCCCTGGCTACCCTAACTCCCAAAATGCACACAGACATGAAGTAAATGGCTGGTTACAAGTGAGTGTTAATCTTCGCGATATATATGTCCTAGATTGCTCTCCACCACGTTGCCTAAGAAGATAATAGACCTAAATGTGGAAACAAATCTGCTTTTCTGAAATATTACTCAACTTGAGCCCTGCTGTCGGTGTAACAGCAGCAGAACTTTGAAAAATCCACATGCTTTTCTCTTTTGCTTTTCCTAGCCATGACCTTCTCCTTAAAGACCTAAACGCATCCATCTGTGTGCCTGTTGTGGGGAGGGTGGTAACTAAGAATGAAAGAAGTAACAGTCAGCTTCTGACATGTAAACTAGGATTTTGCAATGAGTAACTGTCAAGGTGAAAGAGATTTTCTACATCATCCAGCTCCCACTTCACATGTTAGAAGCTGGACTTAACAAACCAAATCAGTAAACCTTTCCTCGTCGCCTGTAGCACTATGCCGAGAAACTTTCTATTGTGTGGTGGAAAGAGGATGTGATAGAAGAAAAGTAAATTTTCCTCTTGTGGTCTAGGGGGTGGTGAGAAGGGAAAGAAGGCTCAGAGGAAGAGGAAGATGGACAGTGAGAAAGTCATGCTCCAAGGTGGCCATCTTGCCCCTGTGGGATTCTGGGAGAGCTAGGCTGAGTGGCTTCATCTCAGAATGAGATGTCCCAGCATGATTAGGAGACTGGAGTGCTGAGGTTCCTTTGATTGATTGAGAGAGAGAGAGAGAGAGAGAGAGAGAGAGAGAGAGGCTAATTTGCACTCCAAAGCCTCCCTTGGGAACATAGACACAGAGCTGAGAACCAGCAGCCTACCGCGGGACCTGTGGTGGCACTGGGAGAGATGACCCCACAGGATGGTGGCATCCTCTCAAGGGTCTGCAGCCAAAGAGAGATGAAGGGGAGCCAAGCCAATGAGGAAGGGTGACTGGGCCCCAACTGAACCAAAAAAAAATAGATAACTTTAGCAGCTACTGAAGTCTGTAGCCAAAATTTGAATGTACTAACAAGTACACAGTTAAGAATCAGGACAAGGCCACAGGGGTCCCTCTCCCCACCCCATATCATGAGAATACACTAAGCTATACTCCTTCTTCATGTACTTTCAGATAAGAGGTCAGTGAGAAGTGAAAATGTGGAAAATCCGAGAACCTGAGAATGACCTAATGCGATGGTTTAAATTACTGTATCAGGATACATTGTAAACCAGATTAAACTGCGTTTGTTTTGTTTTGTTTAGTTTTCTTTCCTGCTACCTACGAGGTCACAAGACCAAATCAGCTATAGACAAAATAAAGAAACTAAACCTCTCCTAAATTTCTATATCGTGAGTAATTTTGCAATCCTGCTATAAAAACACTAAGATCAAATAATGTTAAGTTCTCATCATATTGTATTTCATCTCACAAACACAGTCTTTCATTAAGCAGAACTTTGCTATAGAAAGTCTTTTTATTTATGAGAGGTTTTGGTGTATGGAAAATGTTCACTACTATTTATGCTTTGGTTAATATCCAGTATTTTGATCTCACGAATGTATTGAGTGTGGTAGCTTACATTGCTTGCTCACAATTCTTCCTTCCCTCTGCCTTTTGTCATGGTTCACTGCAGGCAGAGCGTTCTTCCCTACTTCTTTGGTCTGGCTTTGGCCATGTGACTTGCTTTCGATAATGGAAGGTGAATGGAATAGAGAGCCTGTCAGTTTTGAGCCAAGGAATTAAGGTAGTCGCACGTGTCCACCCTTCTTTCCTGCACTTCTGCCATCTGCCTTGAGAAAAGCCCTGACTAGCCACTGGTCCCACGACAGAAACACATGGGACATACCTAAACTCAACTCGCAGTCTGAAGGACAGCCTCCCCAGCCCACCCGCAGGCCATGACTACAAAATAAGGGATTTGGGGGTTGCATTTTTATACATCAATAATGCAGAAGAGGGTGGCTGGGTGGCTCAGTTGGTTAGAGCACAAGCTCTCAACAACAAGGTTGCCAGTTCAATTTCCGCATGGAGTGGTGGGCTGTGCCCCCTGCAACTAAAGATTGAAAACGGTGACTGGACTTGGAGCTGAGCTGCGTCCTCCACAACTGGATTGAGGGACAACGACTTGGAGCTGATGGGCCCTGGAGAAACACACTGTTCCCCAATATTCCCCAGTAAAATTTAAAAAAAAAGACATAAAATATATATATTTTTAAATAATGCAGAAGAAACCTGACTGATGCATTCAACAATTAGCATATCTTTAAATACTAAACAATCAACATTATCCTAAACATTTATACACCATTCATACAACTGATAAACCAAATCACAGGAAATTTCCCAGCTATTCATTGATTATTAACATATTTAATTATATGTTCTAAATAATTACTTAAAATCACAAATTTAACACGTCAGGTCCTTATAAATATTTTAAACAACTTATAATAGGGACAAACACAACACACAATATTATGCTGATTGCCAGCTCTGCAGGGTTTAGGTAGTCAAATGGTTGCTGGTCAATTGGATTTGGAATCTGATCACATTCCAAAATGATTCTGCACCAAACCACTAGGTGTTAAACTAAACCTTTATTATCGTTAAAACTCACTTTTACTTTTAATTAATTGCCCTTCCTATAGATTTTAATTTTTTACGCATGGTTTCTCCTACAATGATAACTCCTTTCATGTATTATAGGTCTGCCAGTATCTAACCAATAATCTTACCACCATGATACAATAGTCTGGCCTGAAGGTGAAATAGGAGACTCCTGTGTCACGAGCATCTCATTATAATTAGCAGACTATCTAGATCAGGGTTTTGCAAACTTTCAAGTGTATGGGACACACCTGTGAATCTTGTTAAAATCCAGACTTTGGTATAGCAGGTCTGGAGTAGTAGGACCTGAGATTCTGCCTTTCTAACAAGCTCCCAAGTGCCAGCAACGCAAGGGCAAGGACGCGGAGAGATCCTCTCCTGGGTGGTGAGGGATTGAGTCTGTGTAGTTAATTCTCTTCTTTGGCAGATCTGGCTTTCATTTTCTTGGAGCATATTATCTTCCTGCATGGCTGTTGGGTGTGCTAAATAATTGTCAAACTTCCATTCTCCTGGTTACTTCCTGTGGTTGCTGGTGTTGGTCAGTTTTTCTCTTTCTTGGAACAATATCTACTTCTGATGTTCTCTGTGTACATTTTTTCCTTTATACAGACATAGAAATAAGGACATTTATATACTTTATAAGTACACCATCAGGAAAACTTTTGAAATACTTTGAAGTAGGCGTGTGTGTGTGTGTGTGTGTGTGTGTGTGTGTGTGTGTGTATTCCTGTGTCTGGCACACTTTTCCAGGTTTCATTGTCTTTGAACTTGATGGACTAACCCAAAATATGGCACCTTTGCATACTGAATATTTTAAGCTGGAGGAATTCAAGAAACAGCATGAGCAGGAAGGACTTTCTGACCTTCCCGAAAAGCAGGTCAGAAAACCCTCCTGTGAGAGGTGCCCTCCCTATTCCTGGAGGAAAGAAGCATCCTTATCTCCAAGACTGTGATGGGAATCTGAACAGGCCTTACTGTTTACCCCAGTTTATGATACTCAACTTATACCCTTTTTTTTTTTGTCTTATCACATTTTTCTACCACTCTCCACTCTTCATCAAACCTAGCATTAAAACACTCAGGTATAGCCACTTCTTCAGATCTCCATTTCCTTGTGAAGTCTCCTGTGTCATGTAGAACTTATACAAATTGCTATGCTTCTCTCTTGTGAATCTGTCTTTAGTCCCAGACAAGAACTCAGAAAGGGAGAAAAAAATATTTTCACTTCACTACCAATTATTTTTACAACTCTCTAAATTGCAGTGAAAGTATAATAGTACAAAGAACGCTTGTCCATAGAAATGCAAATTAAGAGTTGAATGCAATTTTTTATTGCCTGTGGAGAGACCTGTTTTGCATTGCATCTATTTGTAAATTCATTTCAGCATTCCTTTTTGCCTATATATATGTGGTTCTTAGAATTCTCCTTTGACCAAGTGGTAACATAGGGCTGACTCCCTCATTAACGAGTTAAATAAAATCTTTCACATGGATTAATTGTATATTAAAGAAGAGACGACAGGTCTATAACGGAGTCACTTGTGCTAAGTCTTACATCAGCAAACCAAGACTTAATAATTGAGACTAAAACAATTGCATTTTCAGCCTCTCCCAGGAATATAACCGTTAACCAGTCAATCTGGAATTACCTGGTCAGCACTATTGAGGTAATTAATCCACCTGATCGACCCATTCCATCCCCCAAAGGAAGGTGACTTTGCCTGAAACAATCCACTCTTTGCTAGAACAACCTCCTTGCCCCACCTTCTTCTGCCTGTAAAACTTTTCCATTTTGTACAGCTCAGTGGAGCACTTTTCTATCTGCTACATGAAATGCTGCCTGATTCATGAATATTGAATAGAGCCAATTAGATCTTTAAATTTACTCAGTTGAATTTTGTTTTTAAATAATATCTACATAACAAAGTACTATAGATTTAATGCCCTTTTAAAAAATTTAGCAAAACATATAAATTGAAAAGAAAAAACTATCTTATTATTTCATTAATGAGTAAAAATTGAACAAATCTATTCATCTTCATCATTCTTTTGTCTTTATCCACCTTTTTTCTTACACTTTAAGTTTTTTCTTTTGAGTATCATTATGAACTTAAAATAATAAAAATAATCTTTTGATTCTCAATTTTTTAAAATTTAGCCAATGGGAACACACTTAATTTGCTCCTTTGCCATTCCAGCACTGACCCGAATGTATTTTGAAGGAATCCTTGTTTTCTAGCAACAGAAGGGTATTTCCTGACCCATTAACATTTTTGTTTCCTATTTCTAATCCTGGAAACTGCTGCAGTCCAAGGAGCCCAGGCTCCTCCTAGTGGAGAAAAGTATCAAAACCCCAAATCTAAGCATTATAAGGACATGAGTTGGTGGTGAGTGCTACTGCTTGCTGGTGCATTTGAGAAGTCACAGAGCTGGAAATTATATGTTTTTAAAGTTTTGAGTTTATACTGATTTTTCAAAGCATATTAAGTTGTTATGTCCTACTTTTCTTAAAGGCTGGGTTTCATTGACCTCGGAGACTTTCTACCATGTTTCTTCTAAGAAAAAGAGGCTAGATCTGCAGAAAAACAGACAGGTTTTCAGATGCAAAGAAGAGCTTAGGACAGGACTGCAAAACAAAAGTTTTTATTTTAATTCTAATGTATTTCCTTGCTCTAATCTTGTATGGGTATTTATTTACATATGACCAGAGAAGGGAAAACGGTGGGAAACCACAAGGATTTGGGAAAATCACTTTAGAGATGGAATGAGGACAAGATATGAACCGTGAGCAAGAAATCAAATATTCTGTCTCGAACAATCTCCGTTCCTCTTAAGTTTAAACTGGGTTCCCAAACTTGAAGTAAAATATTCATTTTAACATCCCTGTTGGCAGTGACAGCCAAGCCTGTCACCAAGGACCACTTGATTCTAAAGAGTTTTCCTCTTACTGGCTAATATCCCACTGAGTTTCCTCCCCTTATTTGTAGTTTTCATCAGAGCAAATTGCATCTTGCCCCACTCAGAGGACCAGAACCACGATTAATGTCCAATTCTTGCATGTCAGCATTAAATTCAGCCACATCTGAATTAGAGGGCTCAGGCCTCCTCCCAGTCCCCTTGTAAGGCAGACAGAGGGCAGAGTGAGAGTATGGCCCCTGTTCCATGGATTGGTTGTGCCTTAGCTCTGAGTTCATGTGACCTGGGCCCCACCTCTCTCTAAAAATCAAGATTGTTTCCAAATAAAAACAATCAAATCAAACATTTAAATGCCATCCTATGTTCTCTCTCTCTCTCTCTCTCTCTCTCTCTCTCTCTCTCTCTCTCTCTCTCTCTCTGTCATAGATTACCAGGTACAGAATATACTTGAATGATTTTGTTCCATATTTGTGTGAATACTATAGGATCTGCCAGCTGATATTGTTATATTTCAGTCTTGAAAACAGCTTCTTCCCTGCTTGTCTGAAGCAAGTAGTAGTTAATGATAAGTGAGTTATGAGGCAACAAAGTGCTACATTCATTCCTGATCCCTGAGAAGTAAATATCCTCCCCCCCCATAAGAGAAGTTGACCTTAAAAAAAAGCACAAATGAACCAAATTTGGGAATACACTTAAGTTATTATCTCTTTTATAAGAGAAATAAATTGGAGGTACTTAGCCTCACAAATGCAGGATGATGAAGAAACGTATGAAGAATTTTATAATCAAAGGCGTGAGTGTGAGGTTAACAGAAGACCTGATTGCCTTGTTTTCTGAACAGATACTGAAGTTTGAACAGACAATTCATAAACTCCATATATCCAGTTTCATCCCATTCCAGTGCTAGGTTAAGTTCATGGACAAGAAGTATTTAGTCTAGTTAAGATTATATACGCTTACTTCATTTTCTGGATGTGCCAGGTCCTATGTTAGGACTAAGGATACACAGATAAGAAGGAAGAATAAATCGCTGCCATCCAAAAAATTTCTCTTGGTCCGATTTTACAAACAGTTCTCTGACTTTTGCTTTTAAGAGAAGTAGCATTGGTTGTGAAGGCAGCTTGAGAGGGAACAGTCATTTTCCCTAAATAGAACCCTGTGGGGAATTAGCTGGTGAGGAAAAGCGGTTTCTGAGCAGCCAAAACTGATTTCACACATTCCAAATACTGAAAGTCATGGGTTGAATCCCTAGACATGCCTCCAGGAGCCTATTTATTCCTGCTTTATACACCATTCAAGCAATGGTGGCATAGGAAAATACCAGCTCCCTTACAAAGACAAATGTTGAGAACTTCCAGAGTTAATACTGGAAGGAGACTCTCCAGAGGAAAGGCTGAGTGAAACCATGCAGTCCTGGTTTATCCTCACCTGAGTCTAGCGGCCATGGTAACTGTTTTCAAAGTATATTTGACTCACAATCCACAACTGATAAAAGGGCACATGGTGATTCAGCCCCGAAAAGTTGGTGGTTACCCTGAAGGATTTGCTAACATGTTATATTTTATAGTCTTTAGAGAAATCACCCCCAAAGATGTTCTAGTTTTATTGCCTTGTAGAATGTTAACCAGTTTTGTTTCTCAATTAACAATGTTTTCTTGTGTGTGCGTGTGTGTAAGCACTTAAGGAAACCAACTTTTGTTGTCTAATTATCTAATTCCTGTTTCCCTCAATGATTTGAATAAAAAGTTGATGCATTCTAATAAATAACTTTGTTCAAGAATTTTGCTTTTAAAGCTCTGCATTGTTCCACACATTATCTAAGATGCCTACCTGCCCTTCAGAGACTGACCGAAGTTCACAGGTACTTGACCTACGTCACTTCCTTCTTAGCTCCTACCCGGCCACAGAAGAAAGGAGTCATCCTAACATCCACCCCAGAGGATGGCTTTCTTCATAGTTTCCATAGTTTCTCTTGGTTGTGACCAAGAGAGATTCTTTTGCTCATGGCTCTCCTTCCCAGCTTCTCCTCAGCTAACTGTCACCATGAAGGACTTGACCTGCAACTTTTAGATACATCAGGATAACCATCTTACTACAGTAAAATACCAAAGTCTTTCTATAATAAAATACCAAAGCTCTGTGCCAAGAGAAATGGGCCCAGGGGCCTTTTCTGAAAGAACTTTGCAATATTGTAACTTCCCTATATTTGCTATTTCTGTTAGTCCTTTGTGTCCTTAAAATGAGTGGTAAAACTTAAAATAAGAAGAGCCTATATAGAGGGGTTATGAGAATCATTTTTTTTCCTTTTTTCTTTCTGCTCAAATCTCTCTCATCCCCTGTAGATAAGCACTGTTAGCAATTTGGTTTATAATTTGGTTTCCAGGCTGTTTTTCTATATATTTTCAGTATATTCTGCTATCTTTCCATATCAAAAGATTGCCTATTTGAACCATTTCCTCATAATTACGAAAGATTTTCTCAACATGTTTTGAATGCTGGTACAGCAATGGAATACTTGGGGATTGTGTTCAACCTATTTTGGGGATTTAGAAATTTCTTGTGTGTTTTGTCTATTGTTGAAAATGCATATGGAATGTGGGGACAGGTATGTGGAAACGTGGAGGGGAAGAGGATAGAAAATAAGCCTAGAGAAGCTGGAAAGAGTTACCTAGAAAGTCTGGTCTGCAAGCCCTCAGTGAGAAGGGAGTGGGAAAGCATAATTCCCACTGACTTTACAGGGTCACTCTGATGTGTTTGTTTATGGAATAGAGGGGAGGGCAATGAGAAAAGAAAAAAGACAAATATAACCATAGGACAACACAACTGTCCTTAAAATGGCTTGAGAGAGGCAGCGGATAGATATTCAAGTAAACTGGACAAAGATGTTGAAGTGCAGTTGGAAGGAATTCAGAAAAAGCATATGCTTCCTCCAACCAACTTGACCTAAGTTCTGAGGCAGAACTAAATGCCTCGGGCTGAAATCCTTTCACAGATGGATTCATTGTCATGTTGTGTTCTTAATTACAAGCTATGGTTACAGTAAGTTAGTGTATGACCCACAGGCAAAACAGTCAACTAAGCAATTATTAAAAATGTCCCAGTTTGCTTGGGTTTCCTCTGTGTTCCAAATAATTCCTTGAGGGTCTTTGAGATATTGTTTCATTCCCCCATCTTTTTCACTAGTGCATCTATGCATATAATTCATATCTTTTAAACTGAAGATGTGACTGAATTATACTCTTTTTCCCCCAACATAAGACTCACATGAGTTTGGAAGACTGAGTATGTTTGGCAGTTTAATTGAAAAAAAAGAATCATTACATTCATTGGGATGGCCACTTGACTTGACATGTTGGCATCTGGGCTGAAGACCACCACTTTGTCACTTTCCCGTCACATTTAAAGAATGTTATACATTTGTTACCAGGGTAGGGTCTGGCTGTCTGTTGCATTGACAGCCAATAACCTAGAAACAAGGTTGGTGGAAAGAAAAGCAGGTTTATTCAAAATGTCAGCATTCAGGGAAGGCAGTGGACTCTTGTCCAAGAAGAAACCACCTTCCCTGTTTCTAGCATGGCCAAAAGGATTTATAGACACGTAAGAAGAAGCCGAACAAAGGAAAGGCCGAAGTGGTCCAGCAATTCCTAGGTGATGAGGTTTGATAAAAATGGAAAAAAGATGCTTTCCAGAGTCTGGTTTGTTTCAGAGATAAGGTTATCTCAAAAGGAGGGAATCTCTGGTGGTTAACAAAGCACATCTGAGTGCTATACCTTCAGTGTCCTGAACAATAAACAGATTTACAGGTATGCCTGCATCCTTAAGAGGACAGAGCTATTAAGTTCAGTTGTTCTACAAATTAGCGAGGTATGTATTCGACCTTGAGTAAGCACAGTCATTAAAACCAGCAGGAGGGGAGGGAAGAAAAGAAAACTTAAATAGTCCTAAGCTAAATTATATTGTTAAATCGAACTAAACTTATTTAAAAATAGAAAATATACAGTGTCACCCCTGCACTGTCAGTACCAGATTTTCATCTTTGAGATTTAGAACTGTGGATGGAAAAGGGGCCACATGTTAAACCTGACAAGCTCAGGAGACTGAAAAAATAACCACATAGGATGGCATTAACATAAAAATTTGTAACTAAATTGGGCCATGGTGGTAAATCACATCCTTGGCCTGTAGCTTCCTTGACAAAGGTCAATCTTTACCTTCAGAGAGCCTGCCGTCTTTTTGCATCTAAGGTAACATACCCTTGGAATGTCAGGGTCATCCCTTTTTCCGGACCCCTAGGGGGCACAACCCACCACACCAGAGCAGGAAACTACAAAATCCCTCATTGTTATCTTGCTCCCCAAATACCATCTCAATGTGCTGTAAAATGCTATTAAGTATCCTGTACCCACCAATGTAAAAGAAGTGTGTCTCTCCATTTTGCTTTTTATCTAATGCCAGAGATTTCCCTACTTTGCTTTCTCCCACCCTCTTAATCTATAATCAATGGATTTCATGTAACCCTCCTCCTTTAATTCTAATGTATAAAATAAGTTGCAAAATGGCCATTTTCTGGAGCATTTTCTCAATGTGTTGAGACTTTGCTTCCTGGCAATTGTCATCAGTTTGGCTCAAACAAACTCTTATAAACTTTCTCTTAGGCTGGATTTTTTTAATTGACAGAACAAAAGTGAATTGTTTTGAAAGACATTTTCTAGCCTTTTTGCCTAGATATGAATTGTTTTGGTAATATAATATTGGGAAAGTCAAGGCAATCTAGTTACCCAGAAGACCTCACATTTGAGACATAAAAGAAAAAAAATGCTTGGCAATTGAGTTAGTCAGTTAGGAGTTAAGAGAAGAGCTCCATTCTTTTGGCTTCTTTCACGTTCAAGATTCTTTCATCAGGTCTAGGTACCATAAGAAGTGAGAATAAAAAGATACATAGGAAACATGGAGAGTAAGTTTCCACTCTTCCAAGAAAGCTCTTTTTGCAGTTAACAAAGGATTAATAATAATAATGGCAATAACACAGTGCTTTTGATTACCACCTACTATGTGCCAAACACCATACTAGGTGCTCTAATTACCACAACAATCCTGCAACATATGCATTATCATCTCCATTTTATAGCTGAGGAACCTCAGGTTCCAAGAGGTTAAGTAACACACCTAGCATCACACAGCTAGTACCATGTTTCCCCGAAAATAAGACCTAGCTGGACAATCAGCTCTAATGCATCTTTTGGAGCAAAAATTAATATAAGACCTGGTCTTATTTTATTATAAGACCGGGTGAATATAATATAATATATAATAAAATATAATAAATATAATGTAATGTAATATAATATAATACCAGGTCTTATATTAATTTTTACTCCAAAAGACGCATTAGAGTTGATTGTCCAGCTAGGTCTTATTTTTGGGGAAACACAGTAAGAAGTGGAATCAGAGATGAAGTCAGGTTGGCTTTATTCTATTATGATACTTTGCCTCTTAAAATTTAAAATGACAAAAAGCTTTACACAAAGTTTTGCCTGAGATCACGAATGGATCCAGGTTTTGTGGAGCCCAAAGTTTATATAACTGGGGGGAGAGAACTTCTTTTAGAAAAAGAATATAAAAACATCTTACTTCTGCAAGTTTTACAAAAATACATAAGCATGTAACTACAGATCCTCCCGGTCATTTGAAAGGGGCCAGGGCAAGTGACACTTAAGCTTCATTAACCTCATAGAAAGCCCACCTCTGCTAGGGGTTCAACATTTCAGGGTAACTTTGCTTGCTTAAGAGAGTGAGAGAAGGTGTTGTGATGCTACTGGACATTTTGAAAGCACCATCCCCCAACTTCCCCCCCCCCAAACCCCCAACACAGCAATTGCTGTTGAAAACTTAGATGCTCCTGGGAATGAGAGAGTGTGTTGGTCAGAGCTCTCAACACATGACTGTACTCTTGGGAGGAATGGAAATGAGAACTTGTCTCTTTCCCTCTCAAGTTCAAATGAATCACAATTGTTGATGGAGTTGCGTGGGCCACTAAATTAGGCAACAGGAAACACGATCCCCGAGAGATAATTTACTGTGAGGATGGGAAAAGATAAATGAAGCAATCAACTGGGAAAAGTGAATCCTGGTCTGGATTCATTAGTGGCTATGCTCCCAACACAGCCATCCAGAGGCAGGCTTGGACCCCAGGGAAGTGCCTGTGTGAATCAGAAGAGATGGAAGGGGGTAAGGCTAGGTCATATTTGGTGTAGATGCCGTTTGTCTCCTCTGCACAAGGAGGAGCAAGCATAGCCTGGGCTAGGATCTGCAATATGCCTTACAGCATCATTACAGCCACTGCTGTTTGGCTTGGCCGGGGTCAGCAGATGACAATCCTGCCTGAGGTTCACCTTCAGCAACAGTAGTGATGGTGCAGATGGCCATTGGGCAACAAGAACATGGCCTGGTCATGATATGTCTGCAGAAGGTCAGGTTTCAGAAGGCAGTGCCCCGGGCGTCTGAGTCAACAATGCATCACATCCGGGAGCTACAGTTCAGGATGGCTCCGTGGAATCCTCTAGCCTCCAGGGTGCACACTGAGTTTTGGGTTTGCTTAGAAAAAACAATAGCTTAGAAAGACATACGTTTGGTCATGAATCAGCACCCCTGGGCCTGCTTGGATATACTTGGAGAATAAGACACAAAAAAGACTGGGCTTCCTGCAGGCAAGCATGCCACACTAAATTGTGTAGTAAAAGGAACTGTGACTGGTAAGGATCAGATGAGGACATGTTTTTCTAGGTCACTCTGAATACTTCTTCTTTGCCTCTGCTGGATCCTTTTCTCCTTGAGCTATGAATCAGTAATCTGCTTTTTCTCATTTGCATTCTTTTCTCGGAGACCTCACCCTGCATTTTCAGTGACTTACTGGACATTTTACACATAATCTCAAACTCAATTTGCCTAAAACCCACCTCGACAAAGAATGCTTACAAATCAATATGCAAAAAATAAATTCAAAAGAAAAATGGACAAAGGATATAAACAAGCAATTCATGAAAGAAAAAACACCAGTGGCCAATAAACATATGAAAAGATGTTTGATCGCATTAGGAAATTTTAAAATAACACTGAAAAATCATATTTTGCCTGTCACATTCAGAAAGGTTCTCAACACCTAGGGTTCCACTGTGATAACCCAGAGCTAAATCTCTTTTGTAAAAAATGTAATCCCAGTGTCTACGAGCTTGTTTCCAACTTCCTTTGTCCACTCGGGCCATTCATTTAGGTGAATGATCTCAGTAACCTTCACAAAAGGAACAAATGGAAGTCTGACATTTACAAAAGTTAAGAAAACAGTATGGGTCCAACAAAATCAATCGATTTCTTCGAAGTGTTCCTTCAGTCACCTGCTCCTGAGAGCAGCAGAGGATGGGGATAGATTGAAAGACATAGTGTCACAAACCACTTATCTGACTATTTTCACTTGCTACTTTGATGCCTTTTATGCTTTCAAGTGTCTTGTAATCCTAGTTAGAATCTATGTTTTGGGGGGGAAGTGGAGGAAGCCAGGAACCATGTTATATATTTCTTTGACTTTCCCTACAGTATTTCTCACATAGAAAATGCAAGGTAAATGTTCATTTCTTGATTACCTTCCACACAGTATAAAATTTCAATAATAAATGTAACTCAGAAAGACATATACCATAGCTGATAAGTACCTGAGCCCTAGAGTTGGGCAATTTTTTTTAAATGTTATACATTTATAACATAAATCTTTCTCAGGATTTCTTTAGATACTCAAGCTCTTTTATGGTTTCATAAAAATAAAAATTTTAAGATTGTTTTTCTATTTTTGTGAAAAATGCACTGGAATCTTGACAAGGGATTGCTTTGCAAATATTTTCTCCCATTCTATAGCTTGCCATTTCATTCTTTTAACAGTGCCTTTTTATGCAAAGAAGTTTTTAAATTTTGTGAAGTCTAAATTATCAGTGCCTAGCTCAGAGGGCCATGTAGACGAAGGGAGACAATATAGAGAAAATATGTAACACAGTGATGTCGCGTCCAGCGCAACATGGGCAGTGAGGGAATGAGAAGGGGCGGCGTTAGGTTAAGTTTTTAAGAAAGAAAGAAACAGAGACTTCATCATAGTTAAATCATAGAAGGACAAGGGTCTCACAGTCATGAAAGACTGGAGCGCAGAATCAGGCCGACTGGTGCCTTTAATTGATCATACAAGGAAGTAATATTGTTTTTTCCATGGTCTGTGAGTCTCATACATCATACAAGAAAAATGATTTAAACCAATCACCCCTGCCTGCAAACAGCTGGAACAGAAAGTCCCATGATGTCTTAACAATGATGGTATGCGCCTCCTTAGGGACAGATTTCTCGTATAGAAACTTAATTATAGGGTAAAGAAGGAGAGCTGATATTATTGTCTCATTGACTCGCTTCCCTAGCAGGTTATGGGAAGGAATTTAGCTACATAGGCAGAAGCTCTCCTTAACCGGGGGAAGGTGGGGGCTGTGCCCACCTCTATCGACCCCGTGAATTCTCTTGGTGGTCCCCACACGGTTCCACCTGGCTTGAGTTGTCCCCCCCCCACCGCCATGGGGAATCTTACTCGTCATTGGCTGACAAACCATCTTTTGGGGGCCAAACAGAGAGGCATGAAGCATAAGCACAAAGGTGAAGCAAGGTCCCAGAAAGGCACAGTCTCACGGACTCTTCTTTCTTTAAGAAAAGGCGTGGGGGGGGCACATAACAAATGCTCAGTAAATGTTAATTTTTGTTGATTTTATTTAAGGGAAAAATGGCTTAAATAATTAAGACTAGTTGTCAGCTTAAATCTCTCAGTTCTTTACCATTTATGATTATGAGCCATGTGGACAAGAATTGAGAACCTGAATTTGTTGAGAACTTATCCATTGCTGGCAAGAATATACTTTGGTACAACCACTTTGGAAAGCAATTTGATAAAATCTAGTAAAGTTGAGAATGCACATTTCCTAAGTAACTCCACATGTAGACCATGGAGTCTCACACATATACACAAATATATATACATACACACACACACACACACACACACCGGGGGTGCCAAAAAAGTGTATACACATGACTTGTATTCATATTTTGTTATTGGTATATATTGAGTATTATAATTTTAACAGTTTTTTCCTTTCTTAAAATGTGTATACATTTTTTTGGCTCTCTCTCTCTCTCTCGAATAGCATGTCCATAGCGATTTTTTGGCTATAGAAAAAAGTCTAAACAACCTAAATGTCTACCAATAGGGAAATGGATAAAGAATGGGTATTGATATAATAAAAAATTATATTGCAGTTAAAAATGAATGAATTAGAGCTATCAGTATCAACATACATGGGCTTCATAAACATAATATTGAGGAAAGAAAGCAAAATACAGAAAAATACTCCTTGGATTGTTGCAAGCCTTTAGTTAACTTCCAATGTTCTGAAAAAGTTGATTTTGACAATTTCCCAGTGTTCTTGTTGCTTTTATGGAGGAGTGAACTTTCAGAAGTCTCTACTCTGTCATTCTGGAAGTTGAGGTCACACATAATTTATATGCTGTATTATAAAATATACGCATGACAAGTATATTCCATCCCTTTTTGACTAGAATTCAATGCATACTAAATCTTTTGCTTACAATTTTACATATCTGAAGATTGAAAGAATTATTTACAGACCAGCTCTGGCTTTATACATTTCTAACTTGTTTCTCCTCCACTCCTTGCATACTGCCGTGCTTGGCACTGTAAGACATTCATACTGTGCTAAGGTCTCTGGCTCTGCATCTTTGCATTATAGCACAGAGTTGGCACAGCAGGTATAGGGACTATTCCTGGAAGCCGTACCGATATCAGAAAGGCTAAAAATAACTATATGGAAGTAACTATGATCCACAAAAATATATCCTACTCAACCCCAAAGAAATGTATCCCCAACTCAATTGTCCTTAGTCAGTTCCCCAAAATATCCGTGTCCACTCCAACACTGCCTGATAGTAAAAGAAATATGATAGAGGCAAAATTAGAGTAGCAAATGAAACAACAGATTCAACCTATTGTAGATAAAATACTTCTGCAATTTTTACAAAACCAAATGACCATACGAACACACTGCTAGAACCCCAGCCTTCTTGAAAGAAGGCTGTGAAAGTTAGAGATCCTGAACTTTAAGCTTAGTTAACCTTATTGTATTCTCCCCCTGACCCCCGGCCCCCACCCTCACCATTGGGTTTCTCTCCTGACTTCCCTCTATGTTTCTGGTTCTCTCTCTCTCTCTCTCTCTCTCTCTCTCTCTCTCTCTCTCTCCCCCTTTCTCCCTCTCCCTCTCCCTCTCCCTCTATCTCTCCCTCCCTCTCTCCGAAGTCTCTGCAGACTGCCTCTCTCTACTTATCTATGCACATAGTCCAAAGATGGCTGCCTGAGCCCCTTGTACATATTCGCAGTAGAACTGCCACATGCCAGCTTACCAACATCCATCTGTCCAGTCTCCAGAGAGAATATGATGCTTTTCATCCCAGTTTATTAATTGGCTTTCTTTGGTTCAGGTGTTCAACCTTGATCCCAATCAGCTGATACCAAGTATAAGTAAAGTCCACAGAACAAATGCAGCTTTAGGGCCCCATCCTGTAAGTGGAAAGAAGATTGAATAATTCATGGAAAATGGGAGTGGGCTGACTTGGCACTTCAAAAGGCTTGGTACCACAGCAAAGCTGGTTAGGTTCAAGCAATAGGTACAGCAAGTCTTCTCCAAACACTTAATATCAAATGTATGTGGGATTTTCTCCAAAGAGGACACATTACTTACTTCCCAAAGTTGTATTCCCAGGGATCCTATTCTGGGGGGAGTTGGGGGGTGGCTCATAGCACTAGTATTCTGAGGAACACATTTTGAGAAATGTTGGATGAAATAATAATAGTTAATATTATTAACTCAGTAAAATAATGCTGAGCAGCTGTTGGCATTGTCTCCTGCTGGCACCAATTGAAGCATTTTTTAAATCCTTATACCAGTTCCATGTGGTAGGTTCTATTTTTACAGATAAGGAGGCTGTGGCACCTTAAGGGAAGTTAAGCAATTTGGCCAAAATTGAACAATTAGAGAATGGGGGGCCAGGCAAAGCCTCCTGTTTAACCTCTGTGCTATATAACCTCCATGATCTCTTTAAACTCTGAATCCTATGACTTTTATGTGACTTTTGGTGTTCTACATTCTGCAACATGTGAAAGGACTGTTCCAACATCAAGCAAGAAGGATGCTTTTTCTTGTTTATTTTGCCTTGTTACAGAACAGCACTTGACCTCATCACCTTCATTTCTGCCTTTGAATCATAAATCCTTAGTATTAGAAGACAAGGCCTTAGAGTTAGAAGACAGGTTTCCACTTCCTTTCAATTCAAAACTGTTTAAGTATGCTCGTATTCTTCAGTGTCCGAGGTCATTTAGTAAAGTGAACAAAATTTCCTTGTTTCTAATTTCAGTTGGGATAAATGGTTTCTATTGTCAGCGACTGCTCTAAAACCTCAGAGTATTGACTGGTTAAAAGTAGAACAGCTGAGAACCTCTAGAATAAAAGAAAAAAGACCAAGTGCAGAGGTATAAGTGTTTTGTTCTTTGTAAAAACGGAGGCTGATATGCCACCTGCTCTTTCATTTGAGTTACACTGTATTGTTTGTCCTCATCAGGAGAAAACATGATGCTTCCATAGTGTCAATTATTTTACATAAAACATATCTCTGTGTATTCCTATATAGACCTAGGTAGAAAACTAGCGGGACACGTAGAAAGTTTTCAGAACGTAAAATAACGTCAAGTTTCAAATTATCCTGTATATTGCCACACTCTAGGAAGAATAAATTATTATAGTTAAAAAAAAAAAAAAGGCATTTCCACAGTTCCTGTGACTGAGTTTTCTGTCTCCTTAGAACACTTAGGGAAGCCTCACGAGGATTTCTGGAGCTGACACCTGATCTTAGTTTCAAAGACCGAGGAGTGAACCAGTTGACAGGCATTGGCATCGAGGAGACACCAGTGGGGCGGTGGTTTGGGTTTATGAATGCCAAGCAAATATATCTTGCGCTCCATGTAACAAGCCTTCAACTTGCAGTATGTGATATTTACTGAGCGTCTACTACATGCCAACCTCTGCTACTGCAATGAAGAAAACACCAACCTAGTTGCCGTGGAGCTTACACGAACGGGAGACACTTTAATGTGTTCTCCCTCCCAAGTATCCAAAAAAGGTAATCGCGCCACGCAATCGAAATTTGTAAACTCTGTCTTGGGCAAAGGGAAGGGCACAGCGCAACCTCACACAAGCTCGACTGCCAACACTCAGCCGGTTCCAGGCGGGGACAGATGCAGCGGCGGCGACCCCACGTTGCGTCACTCCGAGCGGCGCGCTGCTGTGACGCTAGGCCCCGCCCCCTGCACCCTTCCTAGCGGCCCCGCCCCTCGAGCGCAGTGCGCAGGCTCCTCAGCCCGGCTCCTGTTCTACACTGGACGCGGCTCAGCCAGCGGCGCTGCCTGCCGGCTCCGGAGCAGAGCTCAGCCGCCGCAGTCCGGGCCGCCGTCCTAGGTAAACAGGATCCTCAACGTGCAACCCCTCGCCCAGCCAGGCGAGCCTCGGGGCGTGAACCCAGCTGACGGAGGATGGCAGCCTCCGGGGTGGAGAAGTGCAGCAAGAAGAAGACCGAGAAGAAACTTGCTGCTCGAGAAGAAGCTAAATTGTTGGCAGGCTTCATGGGCGTCATGAATAACATGCGGAAACAGGTACCGCCGGTTTGGGAGTGACGGACGGCAGAGGGGAGGGGGTCCGGGACTCGGGCCCCTGGTTCCCTAGGCTGAGATTCGCGCCCCGTGGATCGCGACCCTCTTCTTCCTCTGCCCTCTCCCTTCCATTGTCGCACGCAAGCAAAGCTGCTGTTTAGGAGAGGGTCGCCATAAACCCTTGTCGAACCAAAGTGCCTCCTCGTCTGCCGATGCTGTGACTCCCAACTCAGACTCCTGGGAGACTCCTCGGGCTGGCGTTCGGCGCCCGGTATCCGTTGTATAACAGCTCTGCCCTAGTTATCTGTTTGGGAGGCCAGGATCCCTCCACTGGCGAGCCGTTTTGTAGGTGTCGTGAGATCTTGTGCGGAGAAGCCCATTGGCACGGCCCAGCCCGAAGCCCCAAAGAAGGGAGAAGCATTGCATGGCCTGAAATCAGCTCCTCTTAAATAAGGATCCCCGCCCCCTTCTGTGGTACCCGGCTGGCGCTAGTTGAAGACAGAGCCTCCTGTGCGTGTTAATTTAGAGCAGAAACAGTCATCGATACATACCGTGCGGTCTTTTAAGGGCACTACGCGCCTCTGTTTATTAGGAGGAGCTCTTTGTTCTGTCTTGGGTGTGTGGCGCATGAATGCAAGTCCTCCGCGAGCCGGCGAAAGGTGGGTCGTGAAAAGAATGGCTTTTAAGGCCAGCAAATGTAGACTAGAGAGAGATTTTATCTATTTATTTTTTAAATTCTCTAACAACTTATGCCAAGACAGCATGGAGAAATCACTTGGTTACTTTTTAACTTTGTTGGCTTTCTTTATAGAAAAGACGCATCTAAGGAGGTTTGTGGGAATGTTTCGGTTTGGGGACAGTGGTCCTGTTTTTTTAAAGAGGACAAAAGCAGGTTGTGAGTATGAGTAACTGCAAAACCTAGTTTGCTTATCTAGTGGTTTTGATGGGACTGTGGACAGCAGTAGAACATTTAAGATCTTCACGAAGATATTAACTTTGGTTTTCTTTAAGCAAATTCTGACTGCTGGGATCTTGTCTTTGTTCATCAGCTCCTGGCCTGGTTTATGAATGCAGTAGACATCTGTGGGAATGCCTTTAAATCTTTCCTGGCCTTTGTGCTGAAGTAGCTGGGAATGTCTAGGTTCAATATTTTATGTAACTTTCATGTATCTGTTTTTCATGTATACATTCATGTTACTTTCATGTAAAGCTTTTTATATTTACTACACCACTGACTTCAAATTACTGATGCATTTAACTAGTATCTGCCTGTAAACAGTAGGTGAACACAGTTCACCAGTGCTCAAATTTGTTTGCTCCCGCTCACCCAAATATGTGTTTTCATCCGAGGACGATAGCACTGTAAAGCATTACCTCATTTCTTACTTAGACAAGGTGCAACTGGATTGTAGCATCAAATGTTTACTTGAGGAGGAGAGGATTGTCTGAGACTGCATGTTGAGCTCTTTGGGGTTAAAAAATTATTCATATACATTTCTGAGACTTAGCTTTAGATTATATTAACATATGTTTATTAACTGTCCAAATTGAAACACAGTTACTAAAAAATCAGGATTCTGTTACTGAGTATGAAGGGAAAATGGATACTGGGTGGCAACCAGGGATCTCTTCCACAATGGTTAACTGACCTTAATCTGACAGATTCTCCTTTTGTCAGTGGCTTTTCATGTTAGTCAAACATTTCTCTATAATAGCACTTTTACCAACTTCATGGAATCCTGCATCTTTTGCAAGATGCTGCAGTCTCACTTTGCAATTGATTTACATTGTATTTGTATTGTTCTGTTTACCATCGTAACACAGGAGAGACTCACCAAGAATGACTGACAAGGGCAGTTGATGGGAATTGGCAGAAATAGAAGCCCAATAGAAGCTCAAATCGCCAGAGGAGGAATGTTTGAGTGAGGACTAATTTTATAAGTGTTCTTGTTCTTTCCTGAATATTTTTGTGTTATGCCTATTTTTGCTTCCCCTATGACCTCATTACTTTGGGGGTCAAAATAATGAGGTGCCTGGATGAAAACGATACCTCAGTACATACCCAGAAACATTCCTACAAGAATTTGAGAACACTGTGAAATTAGAAAACCTGAATTCCAATCCCTGCTCTACCATTAATTAGTTTTATAATTTTAGGTAATATGATTTAGGTCATTTCATCTCTGTGTAGCGTAGCAGCCAATCCTGTACATAGTGGTGAAAGGGGGTTCTGCAGAATCAGCAGCCTCAGCTTCTTGTGGACACTTTTCCTCCATCATCCTTTCAATCGCTTCTAGCCTTTTGTTTTTAAGTAACCTTTCCAATGAAGTAGAGGATTCACAAGTAAAAGGATACAAATCATAAACATGCAGCTCAATGAGTTATTACAAAGTGACCACACCACCTACAAGCAATAGAATGTTACTGATATAACAGAAGTCCCTCCTTATGCCCTTCTCAGTCACTACCCCTCAAAGGTAACCACTCTTCTAACTTCTATCACCATAGATTTATTTTTCCTTCTTTTGAACTTACATAAATGGCATCATACAGTATATATTCATGTGTCTCAGTTTCTTAAAGCCAACATTATGTTTGTGAGATTTATCTAGGTTGTTGTGTATAGCCCTAGTTCATCCTCATTATATTTAGTATTCCATTTTATGAATACACCACAATTTACCCATTCTGTCATTTTGGACATTTGGGTTATTTCTATTCTGAAAATTTTTGCACATTTTGTATGTCTTTTGATGTGCACATATATACATTTTTTAAAAATACTTTATTGGGAAAGGGAACAGGACTTTATTGGGGAACAGTGTGTATGTACTTCCAGGACTTTTTCCAAGTCAAGTTGTTGTCCTTTCAATGTATGTCTTTTGATGTGCACATATATACTTTTTTTAAAAATACTTTATTGGGAAAGGGAATAGGACTTTATTGGGGAACAGTGTGTATATACTTCCAGGACTTTTTCCAAGTCAAGTTGTTATCCTTTCAATCTTAGTTATGGAGGACACACTTCAGCTCCAGGTCCAGTTGGTGTTGTTAGTTGCAGGGGGCGGAGCCCACCATCCCTTGCGGGAGTCGAACAGGCAACCTTGTGGTTGAGAGCCCACTTGCCCATGTGGAAATCCAACCGGCAACCTTTGGCATTAGGAACATGGAGCTCCAACCACCTGAGCCATCGGGCTGGCCCTGCATTTCTTTTTTAAATCCATTTTTTTATGTAGTTCAGTTCAGTTTTTTTGTTGTTGTTTTTAGCCCCCCTTCTGCCTCCCCCCCCACCCTGCCCCGGGCTGAGGCAGTTGGTCACGGGTTGTCCGTCGGCCGCTCACAGCAGCTCATAGTATCTCTCACCTGCTGCCGGCCACTCACACTGGCCACCGGCCGCTCATGGAAGCACACAGCAGCCCACAGAAGCACACAGCAGCCCACGGCCACTCATGCTGGCTGCTGGCCACCGGCTGCAGTGCACAGTAGCCCACAGCAGTTCACTCCAACCTCCGGCTGCTCTTGGCAGCCCAGCTCCAGGAAGAGCCATTGTTCACAATCTTAGCTGTATAGGGCGCAGCTCACTGGGCCCATGTGGGAATCAAACCGGTGTCCTTAGCGCTTCAACCACCTGAGCCTCCAGGCCGGCCCACACGTATGCATTTCTGTTGGTAAATACCTAAGAGTGAAGTTGTTGATTCATAGGTTATGCTACATAAAGCTTTGATAGGTACTGTCATACAGTTTCCAAAGTTTGCCAGTTTAGATTTCTGCCAGTTGTGTGTTGAGAGAGGCTTTTGCTCTACATCCTTTTCAGTACTTGGGATTGTCAATCTTTATAATGTTAGTCATTCTGGTGGGTTTATAGTGGCTCTTATTTAATTAGGTTGCACACCTTGTCATTTATTTTCTTTTTGTTTACATTAATTTTATTACCTGATGCACTAGAGAGGGGCTCTACGAAGCAGAGCTGGGTCACAGTCACTACTGCTCACATGCAGTTGTTGCTATTGTGATAATGAAGTCCAGAAGACTCTTAACATTTGAGGGATATGTTTTGAGACCTTCCTGAGTACTGCTGTAGTTTACAGTTTCCTCACGTTAAATGAATTAAAGCATAAATGGAATTTAAAAGCCTGTATTAAAGCCTTATTGAGAGTTATCTGAGAGAACCACACAGGCTGATATGAGGATTGGATGCTATGCAGTCAACTGGGCTCACTTACTAACTAAAATAGCTCCGCTTCTCCAAGACGGCAAATTACTACATGTCATTCATCTTTAGGGTCTCTTGTGAAACACTTCTGGAGCACTTATTCTCTATAAGCCATCCAGCAAAATGTTTTACATGCTTCGTCTCTTTTTATTCTCGTACCAACTCCATTGACAACCCCCATCTTCCAGACAGACCTTCCTATTCTTAACTCTCTGTCTTACCTTTTTTCCAGTTTAGGAGATAATCATCTCTCTCTTCACTTTCTTTCCAATGGCTCAAGCTTTCTTAACCCTCTGTTCTTTTTTCACATCCATCTGGCAGAAAGCATTAATGATTATTTACCTTCGTTGTGTAAGGCCTCCAAGCTGGAGAATATTCCATTACTGGGCAATCCTCTGCCAGGTAAGTCCTTACTTCAGCTGGGCTGTCAGCACTGGTGAGCAATCCTACTTTCCATTTATTTTACTATGTTCCTCTAACTTGAGTCCTTTCTCTGTATCCTTACTTTCAGTAGATCATCTTTCCTTTTACATCACAAATAAATAGAAGTCATTAGCCTGGAACTATCTAACATTTAACTTTCCATCATCAAATCTAGAAACTTATTTTGGCACTCTCCTTTTCCTCTTTTGATTCTGCTGCAGTTGAGAAGCTGCATCTTTTCCATCGGAGCCCAGTACTTCGACCTGGGCTTTGACTCCCTCACCCCTACTAGCCTGATCAGAAAAATTACACCATTGCTTATTCCATCTGTTGAGCATCTTTAATTTCTTCTCTGCTGGATTCTAGCCATCAACAATTTAGGCATGTTTTAACCTGTCTAGCTTGTAAGCCAATCAACAAACCAATCCACCCATTCTTAGTCTCAACATTCCCTGTAAATAATAACTCTTTCCCCCTGTTAAAACCAAAAGGGGGGGTAAATTCACTGCCTCTTTTGGCTCACTTTATTATCCTGTCTCAATTTGGCTTTCTGACTCATCCATTCAGATGAATATTTATTGAGAACCCACTGTGTGCTAGACATTTTGCTAGATTTTTGGGGTTAAAATGGTGAGCAAAACCTGACAGTTCCTGTCCTCATGCAGTTTATAGTCTAGTAGGAAAATAAAATATGAGGTGTGATCAAAACATACGGTGAGTGTTTAAATTAAAAAATTCATTACAGTAAAAGACACATTGCCATTAACCCCACTCAGAATGCTCCCCCTTGCTTCGAACACACTTATCCCATCGTTCTTGACACTCTCTGAAGCAGTTCTGGAAGTCCTCTTTCGTGAGTGTCTTTAGTTGCGCTGTCGTGACTGCCTTGATTCAAAACGTTTACCTTTCATGGTCATTTTGACTTTGGGGAAGAGCCAGAAGTCACATGGTGCCAGATCCGGTGAATAAGGTGGATGAAGACACATCGTAATGTTTTTATTTGACAGAAATTGCTGTACCAGAAGTGATGTGTAACATGGAGCCTTTCCATTGTGATCAAAATATACGGTGAATGCTGCTGCCGAGTGCCATCCAACAGAAAAGCAGGGATCTTCGATATGGGAAGTAGCACGTCGAACCTTAATAAACAGTGTGTTAACAAGTTTCAACTTGTTCAGTGCAGTCAGTTGAGTGTGAACCACAGTTGAAAGAAGATGTGTTTTAAAGTGTGCCATAAGTCATCCTCCATCATGACAACATTGTCACACATCGCTTCTGGTATATGGCAATTTCTGTCAAATAAAAATCTTATGGTGTGTCCTCATCCAACTTATTCACTGGATCTGGCACTGTGCGACTTCTGGCTCTTCCCCAAGGTCAAAATGATTCAGGACATCGAGGCAGCCATGACAGCACAACTAAAGACACAAAAGAGGACTTTCAGAACTGCTTCAGAAAGTGGCAAGAACGATCAGGTAAGTGTGTTCGAAGCGAGGGGGAGTATTTTGAGAGGGATTAATGGCAATGTGTCTTCTACTGTAATACATTTTTTAAATTTAAACATTCACCGTATTGTTTTATCACACCTCATATTAGTCAAGCAGTCACACAAAAATGTAAAATTGCAACAGTGGTAGGTATTATTAAGGAGAAGTACAATGTATAATGAGGCATATGGATAGATGATTTGACCATCAGGAAGATTTCCCTAAGGAAGTGGGAACTGAACTGAGCTGAAATAACAGTAGGTATTAACTAGGCACCCTAAGGAAGAGCCTCTTAGGTAGAGAGAACAACCTATGCAGAAGCCCTGAGTTGGAGAACTACTTACCATAGAATGGCAAGTACAAGAGACTAATTAAAGGCCAGTGTGACGAACACAGAATATAGGGGAAGGATGGTGCAAGATGAAACTGGAGAAGTGACTAGAGACGTGCCCATGCATAGTCTCATAAGTCAAGTTAGGGGGTTTTGCCTTTATTCTAAAACTCTTTCAAATTTGTGTATAGGTGAGGAGGAATCTGTTTTTCTTTCGAAAAAAGATAACTGTTCTGTGGTGAATGAATTAGAGAGCTCTCAGAGTGTGCTTGCAGACCACACAGAAAGTTGTTGCAGTAGCCCAGTGAGATGGGCCTTTGGACTAAGGTGGTAGCTGCAACAGCAATATCAAGGAAAAAAGGATGCTATGTTCAAGAGATTTAGGGGGTAAAATCAACAGCATTTGGTGATGATAACTGTCACGTGGTTGTGATGACTAAATTAGCTAACCAAATTAAGATAAAACACAACCTGATAATGAGTACGTTCTCAATAAATGTTGGCTATTTTTATTGCTGTTGTGATAGTCGTGGTTGATTGAGTACTGAGGGATTCAATACAAAGTGTCACGATGACATCTAGAATTTAGAATACATCAGTAGATAGATGACACTATTCACTGAGAGAGGCGATACTGGAAAGATCAACGCTTTGAGGAAAGGATTATAATTTGAGTTTTAGATATGTTTAGTTTGTGATGCCCATGAGACAGCAAGGTATTTGATTCGTTGACAGGTCCAGAGAGTTGTAGGTTGGAAGTGTAAATTTGTGAATTTTCTGGAGATAGAAGAAGCTGTGGAGAGTCAAGAGTCTAGGATGAAAGCTAGGCAGTGAGCTTATAAAGGAGACAAAAGGAATGGCCAGAAGGAGGAAAGTGAGGGTTCTGAGAATCAGAGAAAAAATTGTTTCAGAAGGAGAATGGCAAATTTTGAAGCCTATGAGAAGTCAGAGTAAGGTTAGAACTAAAAATGTTCGTAAGACAGAGCTACACAGAGGAGTTTGACTGTAGAGAGAGTTGTTTTGATGGGGAGACAGAGATGGAAGTCAGATTAGCATGAGTAGAAGTGAGTAGGACATGAGAAAATTGATACAGATTTTTTGAGAAATTTGGTCCTGAAGGGAGTAAGGGAGGCAAATGAAGGTTGTTTGGTTTTATGTGCTTAAATGGGAAATATATAAATGTGTTTAAAAAGTAGTGGGAAGAATTCATTTGCAATGTAGAGGTTGAATACATATGAGACAGAGTGGGTAGATGATTCCCGAGATGAGATCCAAAGTAAAGGTGGTTACTCTCACATAGGAGGGCAGTTCCTGTTCCCTGAGAGTGGGAAGGAGGAGAGGGTTGGTAGAGAGGTAGCTAGTTAGGTAGGTATGTTTGGAATCAGGAGAGTGGAGGAGTTTCTGTCTAGAGGCTTTTGTTTTCTCTGAAAAATAGGAGATAAGCCCATCTGCTGAAAAGGAGAAAGAAGGTATAGCTGGAGGTTGAGGAAAGTTTTTGTGAAGAGTGGAGCTAGTATGATGGTAGGCAGGTTTTTTGAAGGTTGTTTTTTTTTTTTTCAGGTTAATTATGAATTTATGGTGAATATTTATCCTCAACTTGGACTTCAAAGCCCTGTCTGATCTGATCCCAACCTATTTGTCCAGTCAGATTTCACATCACTTTTCTCTTAGTCATTTCACTCCAGGCACCTGTCTTCCTTTCCGAGGCTAAAATGTTGCTCCAGTGCCTATATCTCTCCTGCCCTCCTACTCATCGTTCAGTTCTTACCTTAAATGCCACTTCCTCCCTGAATGCCCTAGATGACGTCAAGGCCCTCTATTATACATACTCTTCCAACACTCTCATCGCTATAAAGGCAATGCACACTTCTTAGTTTAATGTGTGTCTTTGCTAATGGGCAGCTTATTCGGTGCTCTATTGCCAACATCTACCACAAAAGTCCTCAAATATTTGTTAATAGGTATGGTCGATAACACCTAAAGGATGAGGGCAGAGTAGGAAGAAAAGTGGACAGATGCTGAAACTCTGGGAAGCAAGGAAGAAGAGTGCCTTGGCGATTAAGGGGCAGAAGGAAGAAAGATACCAGGGAATAATGTCATTGAAACCAAGATACAAGCTACAAAGAAGAGACAGGAGTATCAAATGTTACAGGGCAACCAAAAAAGATAAAATGTCCACTATTTGAAAATTGGTTGTTTAGCAAGTAAAGTTTTAATGGAATGTGGGGGAAACGGAACAAAGGGAGGGACAGAGTAGTGAGTACACAGAGAAGGACCTGCCTCCGGTGTGGCCCGGGCTTTTCCAGGATGGGATTGCAGTTCTTCCTCTAAAGTCCAGTAGCATCTAGTGCATACAGCCGTCGTGACACTTACCACAGGTGTTTTGAATGGATGAGTACAGAAGCACATCTTCACGGAGACATGATTGTATTCAGATTCCCTTCTGAGAAGACAGATAATCAAGATTTGGGAGACGCAGGAACCAGGGCACCCGAAAGGCCTCTAGCCTTTCTCTAGGTCACTGCCCTTCGTTACACCTCAGTTCTGACTACTCCCAGTCTGTTTCTCTTTCAGAGTTTCAAATCCTAGAGAGAGAGGATCTGATAGACCTTTTAGTTAAATGTTAATGTTTAGTTTTAGTTTAATGTCAGTCCTTTGGGAAAATTACCTATGCTAAGGAGAACAGGGCTATGTAGCACAAACATGCTTGTGAAGGATCCATTTTATGTGTTGAGGGCATTTCCTGAGAAGAGGAAACACTAAGTCAGGTAGCTACTTCAGTGGGCATCCAGTACAAGGATTCATATCAGTGAAAAGCTGGTATATATATTTTAGTACATCACACAGCGTATACTGCAGTTATGTTCTGTTGAGCTGTCAAAATGTTGTTGCTTAATTAATATTTAAGAGAGACATTCTTGAGAATATGCCATCTATGCTGTCATATAGTCTGTACTTAACAGGTTTACTGGAAAATGGTGTGCCAAGATGAAATTTCTTTTTCTTAGACCTTCTCTTTGAATTAAATTCAATTGAATCACAATTCAATATTATACTGTAAGTTTTTATTATGAACAATTATTTTAAAACAGTTTTGTGTCTTCTATAAAATTTTTTTAGTAGTACTGTCTTTACTTGCTCATTGCTCTGGGAAACAGCATGCTGTGGTGGAAACAATACGGACTTTGGAATCACAGATCTGGGTTTGAATCCTAGCTCTGTCTTCTTACTAATTGCAGGTCAGTGGGCAAGTCCCAACTTCTACCTTTTATATTCTTATCTGTGCAACAGTGATCATAATATTATGCTGCGCTACCTCACTGATGTTGGGAATAGTGAGAGAAGTAACGTGAAAACTCTTGATAAATTGTTCAGTGTTGCACAAATATTGTTTGTATTGTTATTATCACAGTGCATCTGCTGGGATTCCTGGTTACCAGCAACAGAAACCTGTTGTGTTAAGTAAAAATAATTGATTGCAAGGCTGTCAGGCGCTTACAGCATTGACCACAGGCAGGAAAGTGAGCAGGCATGGCAAACAAGCAGCCACCAGGGTTTCCCTGGTGACCAGGCTGCAAATGCCCTAGAGTCAAGGTTACAGTGTAGGAACAGTCTTGACCACTTGCTGCTGCTGCCAGAAAGATGATTTTCCCTCCATCTGTCATTCACTCAAGATTCAAAACCCTGGAAGTAGGGGTCTAATTGGCTGGCTTTATATCATTTGCCAGATTTGGGCTCTGCTAAAGAGTGAATAGAAGAAATATCTGACTTTCAGCTTCGATAATGAGAGGTAAGCTCTGAGAATTGCCCTCTTTCCAAGATAGTTCGTAATGAGGAATTTTTCCAGAAATGGGAGCTTGGGATTCTAATAGGCAGGGGAAATTGGATGCTAGATTGCCGAAATCCACAAATGTCCACTATGTTCTACACCGTAGGCTGTCCAATACGAACATGCATGTTCCCATTCTCATTCCTATAATTTAAAAAAGTCACCAATCAAGTTTTTTTTTTTCACTTACCATATAGAAAGAACTCCCAAGTTCAAGATCGCTTAGTGATACTCATTCCTTCTGTAATCGTTTCAAGATCCTGTGGGCTAAGTAGTAATAGATTCTTTATATGATTGTGGATGGAAAAGAAGAAAGGAAACTAGTAACACCTTATGTAAATACAAGATCAAGGATGAAAAAAGTAGAAACCACATTCATTGTTTGTTTATTATTCATTAATAGTTTTATTACTTATTGTTGTACTTATGACTTCTTTCACTGCCTGTTCCTATTCTTTGTCTTTAGCCAACTCTTCAAGGTTCTTTATCTGATGGGGTGACCCAATTCTTTAGTTCTAGGTATCTTGAGCCTTTGGTCTTGCCTATTTAGCGTTACTTTAGTTTTTCACTAACATTTACCACTAGATTTGGCAGTGCCAGTGTTGGGTGCGGGATTTAATTTTATGCTACTTAAAAGCTGATTAGTTTGCCAGTTGCTGTTTAGTGGATTTTGGCAGAAAGAAGACATGAGGTTCCTAGATCAGAGACAACAGACTTGATTACTCAAAGCACAGCATCGTGAGCATATGTGTTTCAGTTCCCTGTGCCCCACAGGTACTGTGCGGGCGACACAGTAGGGCCCCGATGGATGTACACACAATGGGTTTGTGTCACAGCTAAGGAATAAACACTAAGCTTAAGGAACCTGCCATTTTTATAGCAAGCAATAAGCAAGCCTGCTCTTCATCCTGGAGGGGAGACGTTACCTCATCCCTTATAGTCACTCGCTGCCAAAACAACCCCGAGAAATGGTGGCCCCGGGAGAAAGTGGCAGGGCCTTGCATTCTTGGCACGTCCAGGAACATTTATAGGAACTCATAGAATACTGTCTCTCCCAACATCCAGAAGGTACTCTATGGGAGCCCCTAGTTCCAGCCATCTTCTGTCCCATGGATGGTCAGGTCAGGCACTTAGCCAAATGTAATAACTTTTGTTCTTTCTACCCAGTGGGCCTGAGGAGGTGAAAACGACCATGTCATAGTGGTAACTTCCAATTCTGTGGAAACATTGTTATATCACTTGGTTGAAGCATTCTTTCTTGGATTCCCAGATCTCTAAACTAGCAGAATTCACCTCCAGAAAGACTAATTGCTAAAATCAGAGACACATTTTTTGTAAGTGAATCATTAAGCATAATAGTTAGGGGACCCTCCCCCATCCCTTGGGGGCCAGGCTAGTTCTGGCTACAGAGAAACCATTCTCTCTATATAAATTATATGAAATCAGATCACTTGAAAATGGATTCTGCTGCTTAAAGAAAAAAAAGGAAAACCACTGATATAAAGCTTTTCTATGAAAGGAGAATGTACTGTGTGTGTGTGTGTGTGTGTGTGTGTGTGTGTGTATTTGTGTTGGGTACAGAGGGCAAAGGGAGTAAGCGTTGGAAGGGGAGAACATTTCTGACCTTCACCTTACCCAAAGGAAAGGAAATGAAATCTCTTGAGCTCAGATCTCCATTTTGCCTGAGAGAGAGAGATTGATCTAATTAAGTTAGAACTTACGACATTGCTAGTTCTTTAATGGTGAGGTTGGTTACTGTTGAAACTCACATACTTCTACTTAAGGTCTTGATCTGCTAAGCAGGACAGGGAAGGTGTATCTTATGATGGATTCTATGGTGGATTGGGGCCCAGCCATCTTTTTTTTTTTCTTGCAGGATATGTAAATATGTAGATTCCAAAATTGAGATTATTGGGGTATGCAGAGGTGAGTAAAAAGGCCTATATTGGCTTCTCAAGCAAAGCCTCATTTTCCAACTTGATTTTACTAGAGAAGCTCTGCACGTGGGGGATTACCAAGTTCTTGCCCATCTGTCAATAGTATGTTCTATTATATCTCACTGGGATATGGATCCTTATATAAACTCCCTGAGTTGAGAATCTCAGAGGCCTGCTGGGGGTGACAGCGCCCCTTCCTGAGAGGCCCAGGGTCCTGCCCTGGGCTCTGGCCGGCTGGCACAGTGACCGGGAAAGCCCTTCCCTACTGGACCAAGTAGCCGGAAGTTCTTATTTCCAAGTTTGCTTTGTCTTTTAGGTTCTCTGTTTTCTTACAAGCACAGAGAGTGCTTTGTTCAATCTTAAATGCTGATGAGGCCTCCTCTACCAATAACTGTTACTTTGTGTATTCTCTGAAGACCATTTTAGGAGATTATTTAAGGTTTTACTCCAGAAAGTTTGAAATGGATAGCTATCTATTAAGTTAACTCCAGACCCGAAGGTCGTCACTTCGATATCCCATCTCAAATTTTTCTCAACCAAGATGTCATTCGTAGTGTTCCAGAAGGTCTCCAGTGAACTACACGATAGCCTGAAGCACTTCATCTAATTCCATACTATTATAGCAACATAAAATCCCCCCGAATTTGACTCTTACGAACTCTCTTATTATTAGATTTCCACATCTGTGGTCTCCCTGTCAATTAACATGAAAGCAATTGAATTGCAAATGTCTGTTCTCCCTGGTTTCTTACACTGCCCAGTCTCACAGCAAGGCCTTTGCTACAGTGTTTGGGTGGAGTCAGGATGGCTTCTTCAGCAGCTGCAGCGTGGGCCGTCTTCCATTGGAACAGGTTTAGTTTAGCACCTCGAAAGCTGAATTTCTCCAATTTCGGGGTAATTGGTGCCACATGTGTTCAGTATGTCAAAGGGATCCCAAGACTCTTAAGATTAGCAGAGCATCATCCCCACCTCCACAAACCTGAAAAGATACAGGCAAGGCTCCCATCTCTATAGTAAATAGTGCAGAGGTTGATGCATTATTGTACAGTCCTAAGCCACATTGTTGTGCCCAGCCACAAACAGAGCAGGAAATTTGGTTACTGGGGGAACAGAGGGTTTTCAAAGAAAACATAAGAAAAGAAAATCGCGGCTTTTGGTTTTCACAGGTTGCCAGTCTGTGTCGGCTGTCTGTACTTGATAGACTAAGACTAAACTCAACTGGGAGGAATCACTTATAAAGGGGCGGATAGGGACACTGCACTTACCACACAGGGCAGGAACTTCATCCATGCACAGTAATGCTTCGCTGACATAGGACATACTGTGTCCAATCTACCATTTCTTGGACAAAATGTTAGACATTTGCCAGAGAGATCTACTCAGCTGCCGGGTCTCGAGAGTTTCCCTTTTTACCCTGTTGTCCTTCCTGCACATTTAAAGATGAATTTTTATTTCTTCTTTGTACCCTGTGTTCCTGGCTACCCAGTGCTGAGATGACTGCAGTCTGTCTCGTGACAGTCTTCCCTCCCTTTTGAGAGAAGAGTGATCTACATTTTTTTTTTTTAATTTCAAGATACTTTATTTTTCAAACAGGTCACAACACTAAGCTCCTGACTCATTCTGCCAATGTACAAGCTCAGCAGCTGAGGGGCACTCTTTAATAGCATGTTTGAAAAGTGAATAAAAATCCACATAAAACAAATATTCAAATAGTTTCCATGGGAACACAGATAAGTGTGACCGCATCTCCTGGTCTTCCCTGTTGTTCCATCTGTGCCAACCCTACTTACAAAGACATTTCAAAACTAGCACTAATGAAGTGAAATGGTCCCCCTAAATCCCTTAATTCAAGCTACACTCGCAGTAAGAGCTACAAGGATGGCATCTACACATTAATACGAGCTGAAGCACAGGCTGCTGGGTGGTGGTGCGTCCCACTCTCCCAGGCACGAGACACACATAGAGTGCTGACACTTGCTCCTCCACCTCAGGTGGGAAATCACGGTTCTGGATTTGCTGCATCCATTGGCCATGTCGGTCCTGACATTACGTAGTAGATAGTTGGCCTCTGGAATCCACTGAAAGTAGAAGTGGTAGCAACGATGTAAGCACCCATGTTTTCAAAGAGCATCCAGTCACCCACATGCATCTCGGGCAAGCCACTGTGCTCAGCAACGTACGGGAGGGGAAGCCATCACACGTCAGTCCCCATGTGCTGGATGAGTACACTTCTCATCCGGTTTGGGCCTCTTCTGCAGAAGGGGTTTCGCGTGGGCGTGATCATAGAGGATGCAATTAAATGTAGGGTTTCCGGGCAGGAATTCCTTCCCACCTGTTCTTGGGATTTTTTTTTTCACTTTCCAGTTCCCGAATCCCGAGAAAAGTTGGTCGGAAAATCGGGAAAATCAGTTCCTTGAACCCAGTAATACCCACCATGGGAAATAAACTTACAATATATCTCTTAGACATTTTTCCTATTTATCGCTATCTGAAGTTACATTATGTTACAATGGTACCTGCTACCAGACAGGCACGCACAACACCAGAATCAGATATCATATGACCAGCTAATTTTGGCTGTTGTAAATCAAGCACATTTGATCATGGAGAACAGAAAACAGTTTGTATTTACACAGAGTAATACTTATTTTTCACAATTCATTTTTTCAGCATTTGACTACAAAGTCATCTTCAGGTGAATCAACTAAGGAAATCTAAGGTAGTTTACCTTAATATGGCATTGTAGTCAAACCCTGGGTTGTGAAAATAAATATTTCTTTGTGTAAATACAAACTGTTTTCTGTTCTCCATGATGAATCATTTCCACAAAGTGACGGCCGATACTACCAACTACATTCGATCAGTTTGTTTGTGGCTGACGATTGTGATGTATGTGAGTATTCTTGGCTCTCTCAGCTACTGTGGGTAAGTCAGTCTATTTAAAAACAACTTGCACTGCTAATATTTTATTCCAATATTACATTAATTTCCAATCTCATATAATGTTTGGTGGCACTTTTTAGCTAGAAGTCACTGCACAATATAGGTCTTTCTTAATTTTTTCTTAATGCTTTTAAAGGAAATAAAATTTGAATTGGTTAAACATAGAAATAGAGATCTTGTGTCTCTCACAAAGTACTTGAGCAGCGTTAGTTGTCTGTGTGAGATGGAAGAGGGTGAATTTTTTGCCTTGTCAAGTAAGAAGGGAATTGCACGATTGGCGAAGTGATTAATGGAAAGATTTTTTAAAGGAACATTTACAGCAGAAGTTCCAAGAGAAGAAATAAAGGATGTCTTACAGGGAGTTCTAACATTAAATCAGAATCTGATCTGAAGTGTGAATTGACTAAAGCAGTATCAATTTCGACATCAAAGCCTAGCCCTATGCATGCAGACAAAATATTTGCTTCTCAAAGAAGGAAATGAGCTTATATGACGCAACGCATTCGCTCACTCCCAACTTGAAGATGCTTTTCAATGCACTCATAACAATTCGACCAGTATCTACAGAAAAGGAAAAAAAATTTTCCACATTAAGTATATTTGTTACAAAGCAAAGATCACGATTGTCTGATCAGGCAATTAATGCTCTATGTTTCTTAAAATTTCATTTTAAAAATGACAAAAACTATTTGAAGTATGTTTTAAATTTTCAAACGAATAATATTTGCATTTGTTATCTATTAATGTTTAATTTAATAAATATTTAAATAAGATTGGGAATGTTAATACATTGTGTGATGTATGAAAAACTCAAGGTTTGGTTATACTGTAAGGTTTGGTTAAATAAAGTTTGCATTAATTACATTGTTTATATTTTTAGAAAACTTGAAATATAACAGAAACCTAGCCAAAATGATACCGTAGTGACCCCTGTTTAGTGCTCAGGGCAAGAGATGCACTAGTCATGAAATTCTGGTCGACCTCCATTTAGGAAATTTTATTTACTCAAGTTTTGCGTCGACCATTTACGTATAGGAATGTCTCGAAACCTCTGAAAGACTGTGCCCGGGGCCACGAACCCCAGTTGCCCCACCTTCTCTGTGGCTTTTCTGTTTATTCACATTTACTGTTACAGACATTATTACAGATGATCAATGAAAATTAAATAAAAAAGATTATTTTGGGAATTCTTGAGAATTCTTGGGAAATTCTTGGGATTTCCTGTTCTCGATTCCTGAAGGTTCCAAAATGTCAGGAATTTGGAAACCCTAATTAAGTGATCCGTATGCTACATCATTTGCGTAATACATATAGATTTCTTTCACTTGACTCATCTTCATCATCAGAGCCTGTTTGTTCCTTTAATATGAGTTTTTGGCAATGATATTAACTCCAAACATGAAAGCTGATGCAATACAGTATCTGCCAGGCTCAGCTATGAGTGTGACTCCTGAGTCTGAAGGAATATACTTGTTCAGTACTTGGTTGGTTACACTGGCAATCACTCCCAAGTTAAGCTTCACATCCTCAGATTCAGGAAAGCCAGCACCAATATCAAGCAGATATTGAAACCAACCTCAGCTCTCAGATATTGAAACCAAAGACACAGCTGGCATCAGAGATGGCCTGTACGAAGGTCTCAGGATCAGTACAGCCATTTCCCACGTGGAAACTGACACCAATGACATCAATATTTAGCTCTTTGACCCATTCCAAAAGCAGTCTGCTGTTCGAGTGTGGCTCCAAATGTAACACTGAGGTGACAGGTGGCTTTGGAATTATCAGTGACAATCCACAAAACCAGCTTTGCCTTTGGATGTGCCTTGGCAACTTTCATCAACACGATTTCACTACCGTGTTTCCCCTAAAATAAGACCTACCCCGAAAATAAGCCCCAGTCAAGATCATCAGCCAGACGGACGCATTTAGTACGTTATGATGATGTTCCAGAAGAAGATGACATGACTATTTGAATAAATGTAGGTTGATGTACATAAAAAAATAAGATATCCCCTGAAAATATGCCCTAATGTGTCTTTTGGAGCGAAAATTAATATAAAACTCAGTCTTAATTTCAGGGAAATACATATAAGATCCATTCTGATTTTCCGGGACACAGTATCAAAAGTCATCATCTGGACTCCGTTATTGGCAGCGTATTTAATCTGAGACACTTGTTTGCCAGGATTTGCGTAGATCAGCCTTTTCTGGAGACACCCCCCCAAGACTCTGCACCAGTTGTATTTCAGCCTTTCTGGCACAGTCACATCCTGTCCCAGTGGCAGCTGGGGTCTTCACTCTGGTTTTGCTACCCTTGCATTTGTGCATAAAAGGGGGTGACCCGAGACAGAGCTTTTAAACCATTTCAGATGTTTCTTTAGCATGTCTCCCAGGCCCATAATGTAGAAGGCATCCTTATCATCGGAAGAAGAACTTCATTAATTTTTTGGTCCAGAATGTCTTTAGCAGTAAAGCCTTCCTCGAGGAAATGGCAAAGTCTTCCTTCTTAAATCTGTTCATGTGACTGTTCTTCTGAAACAACAAAAAAGAAAACCAAGAGATGGAATTTAAAGTAGTTATTGCCAGCTTTTCACAAAGGCAGTTCTCCAGGAATTCCGGGTCCCACTGAAGATGGGTGTACCCTCAATGCAGAAATATCCGTGGAGGTCAGGGGCGCCTCATGCCAACCCCATGAAGCATGCAGGACCGCGGGTCTCCCTCCCTCCCTTCTGCAGGACCACCGTCAGAGGTGGCGCCTGGTACACGTTGGCAGAGGGGCAGCGGCTGAGGCTGAGGCTGAGGGTGCGGACCAAGGGTGAGCCACCTTTGTAGCAGGCACGGAACAGAGTTTGTGGCTTTGCAGTGTCTCTCGTTCTAACCCTTCCGGTGGTTCTCCTTTGTGTTCCCATTTTGGTCGTATCTTGCTGTTAAGTTCCTTATATCAGTTAATCCTTTCTCTTTTCTCCTCTATTTGTCTCACCTGGAGAATGACCTTTAACAGAGTCCTCTGAGGCCCATAGGGACCAATATGGCCTGTACAGTGTGCTCCTCAAAACCTTGCCTTTTCTCATTATTTGGTTTTTGCAGGCCTTGGAAACTTGGTGGTAGCAAACGCATTCCTTTCCGTTACCTATTTGTGTCAAAATCGGCTGTGTCCCTTTGTTCCTCCCAGGCAGCCCCAGTGGAGTTGTTAGCCTGCTTAGGTTGAATGCTTTCCTTCTATATTGTGTAGCGCTAAGGTTGTTTAGATCAGAATTGCTCCCTTCCTTTTCTTTTCCATTTCCCTTTGGGCCCGGATATTTGTTTTGCTAATATGCTGCTTCCTCTGGTGCCTTTCTTTTATAGACTTTGCTCTAGTGGAAAATGAGAGTTGCGTGTGTTCAGGATTATTCAGTTACTGCCATTCCTCGCCACCCTCAGTGAGGTAATTCCACTGATGGGGAAGCCCGGCGTCATTATAACTTAGACCTGGACTATGTCTGAGTTACTGGGCTTCCCTTGCATGTGACCTAGTTCTCTCCCTTCGGGTCTTATTTCCACAAATTTCCCAGCTATGTCCCACTCTAGCCTGTACCCTTCCTGTCTTGCCACCCATCTGACCTTGCAAATTACGTACTATAATAAAGTCATGAAATACTCTTGCTGGTTTGTTTTCCTTTTACGTTTCAAATCTATCTGAACTTACTGTAATCACTTATTATAACTGTCCTGGTCGTTAAGGGCAGTCCTCTAATTATGTTTTTGATTTCTTACCTTTAGCTTTAAGAGGAATCTTACAGAAATGTCCTAGGTCCAGGCGCTTTCTGAGAGAACCGTTTTAATCTCCTGAATTCTTACTTCTTCTCTCTCTCCATTATATTGTTTTGATCCATATCACGTTCCTGGAATAAATAACAACTCTTTGGTAGTCTTATCTTTCAAGAGCAATTATACCAAAGTGTATCTCCTTTCCCTTTCAAAGCTATTTGGCCTAACTTGTCACATCTTTCCCCTAAGGAAGGAAATCCCGTTTTTTTTCTCTGTTAATATAAATGACTTCCTTTGTTTTCCTTTCACTTTCCCACTTGCCTTTTTGTGATTATATGTATGTTTAATTAAGTCCCATGATGTTTTTCTTGCTTTTCTGAACAAACATGGTTCCTAAAGAGGCCTTTTTAATTTTTCTCCCAGCCTTTGGGTTTATTGTGGCTTTGGTGAGGCTTTTTCTAGTATCTCAATCCAAAAAGATGATTTACCCCCATATAATAAAGGCTCCATTTTCCTTTATCTTTTCAGCGATTTAAACCCACCACTCAACTATAGTTGAATCTACTGTCTGCTCAGGTATTTATACCCAGGGCCAGCTTGAAATCACACTGGGAGGGACTGATTGCAGAACCTTGTTGACAAGCTACATAAATCCAGAGGTTAGTCAGTCATTCCTCAGTCCTCTCCTTGGGATGCAATGAAGAGTAGAATTTGGGACAGCTGATTGCATGCCTCATACTAATGCCACCACATACTGTTAAAAGCTAGAACCTCATCTGGTGCGGTGAAACCTGACTGCCTGTTGGCATTCCTTAGAGCAGAAAGGTCATTCCACCAACACATGCCTAAAATGCTCACCTGTTTTGAGGTGAGTCTTTCCTAACCAAAGGACTCTTCCCTCAAAAGCCCCTAATCCTAATACCTGAAGGCACTAAAAGAGGCACCAAAGTTTCTGTCTCCCTCTGGGGTGCTTTGCATATCTATGCATATGGATTTGAGTGGTCCTCTTCCACTGCTGGCTTTACACATTTGAGAAGTAGACACAGGAGACAAATAAACTAATGGTGACGACAGACCGGAGAACATGGCTTTAACCTGAGCATAAAACTGGGCTTCCTCTTTTTCCTCCTCTGAACTAAATTTCCCCACCCATCTGAGGCGGAGCAGCTGAGGAACCGGAACACCTCTCCTGCTCCAGGGGCAAGCCTGTCCCCAAGGAGGGAAGGTCCACTTTGGGGGCAGGTTTATGGGAGAAGAATGAATGAACGCGGAGGCCTCGTTCTGTGCGACCATTACCGTACTCTTGCTCTTCCTGTAGACACTCTTCCGCCAGCGATGGATGGAGAACAGGACTAAAACTTCCAGTGCTTACCTGCCCCAGAGGAAGTGGGAGTACATTATGAGCCAGAAATCGAATGTTTCCCCTGAAGGATAACAGTTATCCCAATACCTTTTTTTTTTTCAATTATCTGTCTCATGCCATTTTTAAAATTAATCCTTTATTTTTCAGAGCAGTTTTAGGTTTATAGAAAAATTGAGCAGAAAGTGCAGTTTCCATTTATCCCTTACCCAACCCCCACAGTTTCCCCTATTAACATCTTACATTAGTGTGGTACACTTGTTACAATTGATAAGCCAATGTTGTTACATTATTTTTAACTGTAGTTTACATTAGGGTTCCCTCTGTTGTGCATTCTATGAGTATCTGCTGTTACAGTATCATACAGAATAATTTCACTGCCCTAAACATCATCTGTACTTCACCTTCTCACCACATTTTTGAAATGTTATCTTTATCAAATTCCCACTTAATGTAGATCCTTCACATTTCTCAGGTTTATTTCTTGACATTTTATTACTTTGTTGCTGTTATCACTTGGGTTTTTTTAATTTGTGTTTCTTAATGGCTTATTACTCACATATAGATTAGCTCATTGCTTTTCCATATTTCTTGTGTCTAGCCATCTTACTGACTTTTCATATAGTTCTACAAATGTTGAGTTGATATATCTTCTTTCTTCTTAATTTGGCTAAAACTTCCAGAACAATGCTGAATGATAATAGAGATAGGATATGTATATCTTGTTTCAAGTTTGAATGAGAATGCCTCTCCTGTTTCACCATTAAATGTGATGTTTGCTATTGATTTCTGATGAATGACCTTCAGTATACAGAGATACCATTTTCTTTATTAAAGAGTCTCAGGAAATGAATTTCTAATTTTATCAAACATCCTTTTGCCATCTATTGAAGTGTTTCTACATGAAGTTTTTCTCTTTTAACCTGTCAGTATGATGAATTACATTAATAGAATTATTTTTCTTGAATGCTCCTTGCATTCCTCAAACAATATATGACAAATATCCAGTCGAATTCAATTTGCAAATATTTGACAGATCTATAAGTAAGTCCCAAAGGAAGAAAAAAGTGCAAGGTAAAGATGACCAAAATAGCAATTGGCAGTTAAACAAAAAAGAAGATAATGAAGTATAATAAATAGCATAAACGAAGATGGCATATGTAAGATGAAACATAAGTTACCAGTAATAAATATGAAGGATTAAACTAAACCCAACTGAAAATAGCCTTAGATGATGAGAACTTCAGACTCAGTCACACAAATATCTATGCTGTTTATAAGTGACTAAAGATTCAAAAGCTGAAAATAATAAATACAAAGGTATGACTAATATGGGGGGAGATAGAGAAATTGCAAGTTATTTTTCTTGTTTTATCCAGTCAACATGTATCGTTTAAAAGGTAGTGGTTTTTTTTGTTTTTTATTTTCAAAGTTTCTCTTCAATCCACCGAGGACTTGTTACCTCTCGTAATGCCTGGCACTTTGTTTCTTCCCATTTTCTCTCTATGGATACATCTCTTCCCCAGATGATTGCTAGCAGGAGGGACCTCTCTCTTTAGGTCACTCCCATCTCTGATTGAAACCTACCATAGTACAGTCAAATAAATGTACCATTTGGGTATGAAAGATTTCTCCCATCCCACCCTCCGTGCACATGCACATTAATATTCAGCTGGAGATTAATCTTAGACCAATACTGAATTGCTGTACAAAGATCTCCCTGATTTCTCTAACTTCCTTCAGTACCTATAAATTCATTCCCCTAAAACTCACTGCTGCTGAATTTGCCTTGGAAAGGGTTTTTTTGCTAATTTCAGTTTAGCAAAAAAAAAACTCTACATTTTCTGGAACTTCCCATCAGCAGCCATAGATCCCTGCCCTACCTGATTTGCTTGGTATTCTGTCAGTATTCTTTTTCTTTTCCTCCCTCTTTTCCTTCCTTCCTTCCTTTCCTCCTTTCTCCCTTTCTCTTCCTTTCTCTTAAGCAACTTGATTAGCTTGTTTTGGGTGGTAACCAAATAGTTGACTTAGTTTTGTGACCTGATAGGTATTTTTTGGTGTGGTATCTGGCAAGGCCACCTGAGACTTATGCTTACTCTGAACCCCCTCCCCAAATAAAAGGAAGTAAAAATTTTTAAATTCAAGATTGGGATAACACTAGCTTTAACTGTAAGTAATCTGCATATAATTTCTAGGCAATAATCTATAGACTTTATTTTAAATATCTTCAAATAAGCTGTAAAAGTGAAATTTTGTTCATTCTTTAGTCCATTATTTGGGGCCCATTTCCTTTCTCATTCTAGCCATTTCCATCTTGCTTGAATTTTTATTCATGGAGTAATAAAGTAAGAAATAGTGGTGACTTATCTATCAGAAACTATACTAGTAGTTTCAGCAAAATACTTAAAATTTGCAAAATGCTATATCCTCTGAGCTACTAAGCCATTATTTAGATATGTGAGTGATATTTTTTTTTTACTCTGAAAATATTTGCCTCATATTCCCAGTACCTAAAAGAATGCTTAACATTAGGCTGTAACTTTTCTCTGAGCCTTACCTGTACATTATATCTTGAACGTCATTAAAAAATTGAAATTCTGTATGACAAAAACCTCATTTTTAACTTGAAAATCATCTCTAAGTGTTCCAGTAAACCTTAAATTTTTTTCTTTAATATTGTTTTCCCTTAAAATACTTAAATTTTAAGTATTTCATCTAGATCTGCCTTCTTTCAGATCTAGAGCAACACAATTTTGGCCTTGGTAAGACATCACAATTTAAAGGTGGCTGCTCTCCAGCTCCTGTCAGAACTGCATTTGAGAGAAGTGTTATTTAAGGAAAGTACTGAATGGACATTCGGTTCATCTGTATTCTGGGTTGTTTCTGTTTCAAGTTAGATCTATGAAGGCTACTTTCTTAGGAAATGCCAGGAGCACTCTGAACTTTATCACGGATAGACAATTAAAAAAGAAATCAGTTGTTGTGTTTGAAAAACCATCAAGGACCTTGCCCTTATGTCGTTTAATGTCCCCATAAAAATCTCACCATGAGAAATACCGAAGAATCTGCGTCAGGGAAAAAAAAAGCCTTCCCTGAAGTATTAGTCGACTACTTCTTTGCTGATTATAAAGGTTTTCCTGACTGTTAGGAAGCTTTGTGCCAAATTTTGATACAACTAATTCATGACAGCAACTCTGTAAGTGCTTCCTAAACGGGTCTTACATGATAAACAAATTCTGTGCTGGAAAAAAGACTGGATTTAAATTGAAAATAGAGATGAAGCATTTGACAAGCATGTGGTTTATATGTTTGCTAAGCCAGGCCCAACCACCCCCTTTTAATTTTATTTCTTCTCTCTTGATTAGAAAACGCTGTGTGATGTAATCCTTATGGTCCAGGAAAGAAAAATACCTGCTCACCGTGTTGTTCTTGCTGCAGCCAGTCATTTTTTTAACTTAATGTTCACAAGTAAGTATCTTAAGGTCAAACATAGTATTCGTTCTATGAGAAAGAGGTGGGTCTCAATGAAAATCTGCCATTTTTTACTAATTTTTAAATGAGTTAAGTTATTAAGCCCAGGAACCAGTGAAGAGATTGAGCAATGGTCATGGTGATAATTAATCAAAGGAAACATGACGTTTCATTAGTCCTAAAGGCCCAAGGTCTTTATTGATGGAGATATCCTAGCTTCTACTTGAATGCCTGGAGTTTTCTTATCAACCTCAGGTTGAAAGGCAATGGATCAGAGAAATCTTATGATACTTTATCTAGCAAGTTAAAGTAAATAAAAAGGAAAAATGCATATAGCATATCCTACTAGAAAGAACCTTAGACTTGGAGTCGAGAACTGGATCTGAGTGTTGATTCCTCTACTTGGTATCATTTTATGAGCTTGATCAGGTGATATAATGTATCTGCCTCAAGTTTTCTCTTTGGTGCTCTGGCTCCCTGCCAGGGTTTTGGGGAAGGATGAGAACTTTGCTAGCTGGAGCTGAAAATATATATTCAGCTGAGAACAATGACAAGTATATATATATACTCAGGTTTCTTCTAGCTACTTCAAGGTATTTTGCTCAGCACAATTTAAAGGAGTGCTACTGAATTATTTTAGGAGTAGGGAAAATACTAAATCTAGTTTGATGGCTTGCTGTTCTCTTGGGCTTTTTTAAAAGAAGTACACTAATTCACTAATTGCTTAGATTATTTTAATTTAACGCACATCTCAAGTGTGGAGAATTAATTTGCTTTTATTATAAGAATGTTGAGCTTTCCGGGGTATTTTCTTCCAGAGAGATCTCTGTCCTATTCTTCTGCATATTTAACATGTTCCTGGAATGACCTGGTTCCTCAGTGGTAGTACTCATGCCATTTGTGCTTCTTCCCTTCATTTTAGCGAACATGCTGGAATCAAAGTCCTTTGAAGTAGAACTCAAAGATGCTGAGCCTGACATTATTGAACAGCTTGTGGAATTTGCTTACACGGCTCGGTAAGTTATGGAGGGTTGTTTCTGTTGTGGAGGAATGAGGTCGGGATCTACCATGGCAAAGCAGTGTAACAAATGGATACATTCCAGATTCTTTAGAATGAAAAACTGCAGGGACGGGGTGGAGGGAGGGTTGAGGGTCCTGTGCCATACCCATTCAAGGGCTGAGCAGTTTAATTTTTTGCTTAATTTCAGAGGCTAGCAGGATACATTCTACAGGAACGTTATTTAAATAATAAAAAATGTTGTAGGAAATTCATATTCACTTTAACTTATTTGCAGAATTTCTGTGAATAGCAACAACGTTCAGTCTTTATTAGATGCAGCAAACCAGTACCAGATTGAACCCGTGAAGAAAATGTGTGTTGATTTTTTGAAAGAACAAGTTGATGCTTCAAACTGTCTTGGTAAGAAATCGTATTTATATGAAAAATCAATCAAATCTTTAATGTATAGTTTAATAAAGAAAAAAAAAGCATGGTTATCAGTATCCTCACTTAACCTTAAAGGCATTACCCACTAAAAGTTTTTCTAGTAATACATCCTAAGAAGAACTTAGGAAGGTGCGTATTAGCCTGGGCAGCAACAAGCTCGTTAAATACTGTATCAATATTTTCCAAAACATAAAATAGCTTTAATAATGAGTTTTTGTTTATCTAGGACAGGAGCCAGGTTTGCCTGTGGTGGCGGTGTGATATATGATAACATAAGCATGAATGCTTGCCTTTGTCAAAGCGCCGTGGTTACTAGGGTCTGTCCCAGATAAGCAAGCTGAGGTTATGTCACCTGCTGAGGTGACAAAGCAAGGATGTGGAGCTGAGTTGGTGGGCAGGTGATCTTATATACACCACACCATGCTGCTCTCCACATCGTCAGATGAGCTGACTGTTGTACGCTCATCACACATAAACTCCCAGATTATATTCCATTTTAGAGCCACTACTAAAGTGCTTTGTGTCTGACGTCAGGAGAAGCAGAGAAACTTGATCAAGAGTTTTCCAGAGTGTGGTGTGTTATGCTTTCCACTGTAAGACCAGCCTTAGGGGCACATGAATGAACATTCAGATCTTTGTAATTTCATTTTCCTACTCTTGCTGTGATTCAGAGGGGAAGAGGATCAGGGTAGGAGTGCTAGGAAAGCAGAGAGGAAGGAAAGTAGAATCAAGGACAGTAGAGAGAGAGGCGTGGGAATTGCGTCGATGCGATTTTTGAGCCACGGGAGAAGGTGAGGGATGCTGATGACAATAAGCCAGAGGCTGGGGCAAAGGGCTCCTGGAGATGCATGAGAAGGTTTGCAGGTCTCCTGTGCCCCCTCTTATCTAGGCTCCCCTCCAAGACAGTTTCATTACTCCGTCTGGCATTGTGAAAAACCCCCACTGTGAGTATAGAGAAAAAGATCTTAGAAGGCAGGTAGAAAGGAAACAGAATAAATCTTAGGGAGGGATAAAAGCCAGTCAAAGAGGTTGGGATTGAGATTGTGTCTGGTATCCAGAAAAGGAACTGAACCAGATGGAGCAGGAGAGGAAATAGGTGAATAAACTGATGGAACTAAAAAAAAAAAAAGAAAATAAAAATAGCCATCGGTCTACATAGTGAAAAGATTCCTGTATTAGGAAATAAAAGACCAGCCTCTAATCCCATCTATGCAGTAGAGACACTGGGATGAGTCCCTCCATCTCTCTCGTCCCTAGTTTGAGGCTCTGTTCATCAATAAGATTATATTGCTGAGATTTAAGTTTATTTTCCCTTATATAAGTAAATATTCTCACAAAATTCATTACATAAAGGGATTTTGAGAAGTTTTTGAAAGATGATGGCTTAAGTATGTTTCCTTAACTCACTAACAGTCTAAATTTCCTACTGGGGTGATTCAACTGGAAAGAAAAGCAGCTCAAGCAGGGAATGGAAGTGTCGGTAGAAAGGATCGCGTGGAACAGGGAGCAGGTTTGTGCTGACCACATCGTAGGCTGCGGGGCTTCTGAGGCCATTTAGGAGTTTTACCTCTGGACGCCTTCTGTCGTCATCGATGACAAAGCTGGGAGGAAGGACAGCCTAGCAGCTAAAAGGGAGCCTGATTCTCTGGCTTAGCCTGGGGCAAAGACAGTGACCCAGGCAACTGAGCCAAGTGCCACTACTGGGTAGGTACCTCGGGGAACTGCTGCAGCCCCGAGGTACCGACCCTGAACGTGGCTCCCTGACAGCTAAATGAAGAATTCCTGTTTTATTTTCATCATTTGGCATTTCTCTGCTGCCCAGAAGATCCCAATAATCTGACTTCCATGAGTGCTGAAGGAATCCATGGCAGCTGATGGCATTAGGTAAAGATCAGATGTACAAAGTTAAAGGAAACACAGTAGTTTGAGGGACCAAAAAAAAAAAAATCAAGCTAAACAGCCAAAATGAATGGTTCCTATAACCAAATTTAGTGTAAGAAATGGAAGACAACTTAAAATAGAAAGGATGCATTTGAAGGGGGAAAACAACCGTGATTTTTCCATGAAATTCAATTGCATTGAAAAATAGAATGGATATACCTAAAAATCAAACTAAAGACCAAACAGGAAACCTCCTCATGATACAAAACAGAAATGCAAAGAACTGGAAATGATTAGTGAAAAGATAAGAGACATGGAAGGAAGTTACAGAGACAGTAATGTGAAGTAGGAATGTCAGAAGAAACAGGTGGAGGAAAAGTGAAAAGCAATAACTGAGAGAGTCTGACTACAAAATCCCTCTAGAACTTCACAGTGTTTTCCCAGGTCTTAGCCGTTGTCTTGGTCATCCCTGATTTGAACTTCGTTTAAGTCTGAACTTTGTTCAGTCTTAAACCTTAAGATTAGTTTTCATAGAAACGACTTTCTTTCCACATTCATGTTTTATTGATCTGCATGATATTTAATTGGCTTGCATAATGGTAACAAATTCAACTGCCAGAATCTAGTCCGTAACCAAATACTGGTTCTTGGTGAAAACATCATCCCCCTGCTGGTCAGATGTAGCAGGCTCTCGCCCCCAACACCTTCCGTGCTGTGGACTGACTGCTCAGTGCATTTGGAAAACGAAAAGTTCATGAGCAGGCATCAGTTACATAACCTTTATGGTATAAATATGAAAGAGTCAAAATTCATTATCTGAAGACAACATGATGTTGAACCATGGAAAATCAAAGATAATGAACTGAAAAAAATTCATCTCATGACTTTGAAGGGAGATCACATACAGTGATCAATAGTTTTATTAGAAAGGTTGGCACACTTTTTCTGTAAAAGGTGAGATAGTAAATATTTTCGGCTTTGTGAGCCACGTGTCACATGTGGTCCTTAGTGCTCCTCCTTTTCCTCTTTCTTCTCCCCCCTTCCCTTCTCTTCTTCCTTTCGTCCTCCTCCTTCTTCCCCTGTCCCCCCCCCCCTTTTTTACAGCCCTCTAAAAGTCAGAAACATGTTCTTAGTTGCAACTCTGCAGCTGGACGTGGGCTGGATTTGCAGTCTCCTCATATAGAACATTAATAACCGGTTAATAACCTCCCTCCCAAACAAAAAATAAAATAGCTAGGAAAGGACTGAATGGGAAATCTATAGGGTTTCTATGAAGAGAATTGTAATTATATTGACAATCATAAAAAAAAAAATCTAAGCAGAGATACATGTCATGTCTCTAAGTAGAGCTCCCCTAGGTTGCAGAACAGTCAGCTGTCCACAAAGTAATCCAAAAATTAAGTGCAGTCCTAATGAAAATCATATCAGGGTTTGTTTTATTTTTTTTTAAGTAGAATGTGATAAGCTTACTTTAAAATTAATTTGCAAGAGAAAATGTTTAACAGTAGCTAAGAAAAGTTTGAAAAAACATTGAAGGGGATTTGTCCTACAAACTGTCAAAATCAGTCCCACATAAGATGGCATAAGAATAGACAAATCAGTGGAACAGAAGAGAATCCAGATTAATGAAATTCACACAGGCTCATTTTCCTGGGGTCGTACTTTATCTTCAGTGTATGTTTGGTTTTTTTAGAAGTGATTTTCTATTTGTTTCTTTCTGTGTTTAGGCATAAGTGTGCTTGCAGAGTGTCTGGACTGCCCTGAATTGAAAGCGACTGCAGATGACTTTATTCATCAGCATTTCACTGAAGTTTACAAAACCGATGAGTTTCTACAACTTGATGTCAAGCGAGTTACACATCTCCTCAACCAGGACACTCTGACTGTGAGAGCAGAGGATCAGGTGACTAAATTCCCTTTTCCCTTTTTTTTTTTTTTGTTGTTAAAATGTCGTGATTGATTTCTTACACTTCATGTTTGGATACATGACAAGGAAAAGAAACATACAAGGAGTGAATGTGTTTTTTTTGCATTAAACAGAGTATTCCAAAGTCTGTTTCATAGGAGACGTAAGTCTTGGGTGCTGGGAAGGGCTGGCTGTATGAGAGAGAGGTCACTTGGTAGAGGTAAAGCGATTGGGTACCACGGTGGGCAGAGCAGTGCCTCCCCCAAAGATGTACGTATCCTAATCCCCAGAACCTATGAACACGTTACCTTACATGACATGTGGGATTTTGCAGATGTGCTTAAGTTAAGGATCTTGAGATAAAATTATCTGGGTGGGCCCAAGGTCATCACAGGGATCCTTAAATGTGGGCGAAGGAGGCAGAAGAGTCAGTGAGAGAGTGATGCGAGGTGAGAATGACTTAGCCTGCCCTTGCTGGCTGTGAGGATGGAGGAAGGGGCTGCCAAATGCTGGGAAAGGCGGGGAAATGGTTTCTGCAGAGCCTTCAGGCAGCCCTGCTGACACTGATTGTAGCCCAGTGTGACCCATTTTGGACTCTGACCTCCACAACTGTCAGATCAACTGTCAGATGTAAGCTGGGTGCAGGCGGTCTGGGAGTGAGGCGAGGTAGCCCTTTGCTATGCAGACATTCACTTAGTCCCTGTTTTCAGTCTCACATCCTTTTCTATTTTAAGGCAGGCAGTTTGTGGTAATGTGTTGCAGCGCCAATGGGAAACTAGTAGAGGTGCTTACTGGAAGATCACAGGCTTTGGGTTACTTTTGTTCTAAAGATAAATGGTGCACGGAGCTGTGTTCCTTCGTCCAGTTTTCTTCCTGGCCCAGAGTTAGTTTGCAAGCTCACAGGGTGGGCCTGGAGGACCTGACTCGGCAACAAGAAAACACTCAGTTCTGTGATCAAAATGAACTGACTTACACGCAGTATGGAAAGGCAAGAACACGCAACTTTAGACTGAAGCACCCTGGCAGATATTACCTAGGGGTTCACATCATCAGTGATGAGTCTTGTCGATCCAGGCATCCTCCATAGAATGTAGTGACAACAGCATGTCACCTCTGGTCCTTCCCCGCAAAAATCTGTAACATCAGACAAACCCAAATTGAGGGGAATTCTATAAAATACCTGACCAGAATTCAGAACTGTCAAAGTCATCAAAAATAAGGAAAGTCTGAGAAACTGTCTTAGTCTAAAAGAAGCTAAGGGGACATAACTAAATGTAATGTATCCTTTGTGGGATTGGGACAGAAAAAAGAACATCAGATAAAAACGAAGAAATTGTTTAAAGTATAGACTTTAGTTAATAATAATGTATCAATATTGTAATTGTATTAATACAATATTGTAATTGTAATAATAATGTATCAAGTTCATTAGTTGTGACAAGAGTATTGTACTAATGTAACGTTTTAACAACTGGGTGCAGGGTATTTAGGAACTCTGCACTATCTTTGCAACTTTTCTGTAAATCTAAAACTAATCCAAAAGAAAAAGTTTGTTTAAAAAAATAAACTCAGGGAGATCAGAACTTAGGCTTTATTAATACCAACCCCAAATTAACTAATTTAACATCTATGTGGTAGATGTATGTGTATATGAAATAATACGTTTGTTTTCAGTGTGTTTGAACCAGTGGTTTGTTAATCAAATTACGTTAATAACTTAGACTTGTCTGGTACAGTTAAATGAATGCTGCAGTATTGTTTTGAAAAACAATTCTTACATAAATATTTTGTAATTTATTTTTTATATATAGGTTTTGTATATTATAAAGTTTCTGGAAAGCAGATAAGTCTATCAATTCATAAGTCAGGAGTATTAGATAGAAATAAATAATAGGTGACCTTCATATCTTTTGGGATGGAAGGCCTCTTAGGAAATTAACCTGTTTTCCTGTTACCAAATGAATGTTGAAACTATCTGTTGAACAAATCTGTTCAAACTATCATTGACCAACAGATCTCTTTTTCATAGAAATGTACATCATATCTCCTTCCAAAAATGAAGTGAGAGTTTGTTTTAAAAAAAATCGTAAATTCAGTATCTTCCCTGTCATTACATGATGTAATAGTAATTAGTTCTAAAAAACGTATTACCTACAAGAATCACTAGAGCGGTGTGTGAACTGTTCTGAAATTATGGGCTAGTGTTTGGGGATGAAAGCATGTATCTGAATAAAATATTGAGACTAGGTGGTTATGAGAGGTCCCCCCTCCAGTGTGAGAGTAAATATAGGTAACTGGAAATGTCCCTGCCGTCAAAGAACTTCACTGTGCTGTTCTCCCCCTTAGGTGTACGACGCTGCCGTCAGGTGGCTGAAGTATGATGAGCCTAATCGCCAGCCGTTTATGGTTGACATCCTTGCTAAAGTCAGGTTTCCTCTTATATCAAAGAATTTCTTGAGTAAAACGGTACAAGCTGAACCACTTATCCAAGACAATCCTGAATGCCTTAAGATGGTGATAAGTAAGTTGCCTTAATATTCATTTATAACCAGAACATGTAGCCAGTTTCTCTGGGTCTTAAAACCCTTTAGAATGGTTCAGGCTCAGTAGCCAGGAAAAAACAGTCAAGACTCTGCTCTTCCAGATAATTAATCTATTGAGGTTCTCAGTTGTTTGTCTGGAAGGGACTTAGCCCCAGCCCTTATGTTATAGGAACATGTGTGATAGAAGGTAAAAAAAAGAAAATTACTTGTGTTTTGTCTCCTTTTGTGTATAATAGCTTTCATGTAGTTTGTTTCTAGTGTTTCCTTTATTTTATTTAGCCAAACAGTATATTGTGATCACATTCTCTTTCTTAAACAGCTTTTCTTTTTTTGGGGGGTGGGGAGACTGTGGGTGGTGGCTAGACTTGAGAATTGCCACATTTTTTTCATTTACTTAGTTTTTCTTAACTTGCAGGCTAAGTCCCAACACATCTGTAAAATGCCAATTAATAAAATACAGTTAAACAATCTGTTGTTTTTATTGTATTTCTTGGAAATATCCTTCATAGAGCCTTTCTTCTGCTTATTTCAATAGAGACTGTTTGCTCTCCAGGCCTAAGGCACATTGTCCTGGGGCTTTCCTTCCCTGCCGTCCTGGGATATCCTTTCATCCTTTCCTGTGTTAGATACACTGCCTTCCTGGACACTAGGTCTTCCCCTTTCTAGTAATAATTCTCTCTATTTGATGGACTGTATCCCCAAAGTTTCCTGAGAAAGAGTGTACATATGTGTGTGTATATATATATATATATATATATATATATATATATATACACACACACACACATACACACACTCTTATGATCAGTAAATAGTCGGAGACTTGACCAATCTCATGTCTTTATTTTACCATGACATTGATAGTTAAACTGGGTATAGAATTATGTTGAAAGTCATATTCAGTTAGCATTTTGAAGGCATTGCTCCATTATGTATTTACAAGCTTCCACTTTGACTTTTGAGAAATCTGGTGCCGGTGTGATCTTTTTGTTTATTTTTTTATTCCTCTTTGTAAACATTTAAAATCTTTTCTTGTTTTTTATCCTTGATGTTTTGAAATTTCATGATAATGTACCTTGGTGTGCATTTCTTTTTTTTAAAGTCATCATGTTGGGTATTCTCTCTCTTTTCAGCCACAGATTTCTCAGTCCTCTATTATTGGTAGTATGATTATTCAGCGATTGAGTCTCTAATCTTTTCTCGTCTTTCTTGTTATCCCTCTTTGCCTCTTTGTTCTATCTTCTGGGAAATGGCCCTACTTTTTCTTTCAATACTTTTATTTCAGCTATTTTTAATCTCTGTGAGCTTTTTACTTATTCTTTACTTTCTTATTTCATGTCTGTCATATCTTATTCTAAAGTAGCATTACAAGTATAGTGTGTTTGACATTTTCTTGTCTGTATTTTCTGTATTACCCTTGAATTTTTTTTTTTTTTCTGTTTCTGTTGTTCTTGAAACGTTTTCTTAAATGTTTGGTTTCATGTGTGAATCAAATTTATAACAGTGAGTTATTATAAAAATTACAGGACCAGGCTGTATATGCTAGTGGGCTTCTCAGTCCTTGGGCTGCACTGCAGGGAAATCGGTGCAGCCCGACTATGGGACCCTTTACGGGAGTCCACGGGGCCCTGACCTAGAGCGGGCACTGGAGCTCTGGCGCTGAGGCTGCAGCTGTCCTAATGCCCAGGGCTGCTACTCAAACTCTGACATGGAAGGAAATGCTACATATCGATGATGATTTTCAGCCACTCACAAGCTCTGCTCTAAACCTGTCTTCTCCCTCTTATAAAGGCCCAACACAACCTCAGGAACAGAAATGTTTTGCATATCTTGAGAATTGTTCCTTTTTGGCCTAGGAATACTACACATCATGTACAATTCAAAAGATATAAAAAGGTATATAGTGAAAAGTAAGTCTCCCTGATACCTGTGTTCCCTACTGCCTCATCTCCTTATTCTAGAGGTTACCAATATTATCTTGTATATGCTTCCAAAGGTAGTTTTGAGTCTGTGCACACACAGACTTCCTTGTACACGTGCTGATGTAAATTACATATATAAATATGTGTATATATGCATAAAAATAGACACTTTAAATATGTAAATAATATCACAATGTATACGCTTTTACGTTTTGCTCTTTTGCTTTCCACGTTATTTCTTGGAGATCAGTCTATGTGTTCATACTTACCCTTCCTCATTCTTCTGAACAACCACATAGAATAGTCCCTTGTCTGGATTTACCATAATTTTTTTAACCATTTCCCTGACAGTGAACTTTAGGTTGATAAACTCCTAAAAGGGGACGTACTGGCTAAAGGGTGTGCACATTTGTAATTTTGGTGGATCACATGTATTGCCCTCCAGATAGTGTGTACCCACCTATATCCCCACCATCAATGTAGGAGGGGTGCTGCTTCCCTACACCTTTATCATATTCTGTGTTCCAGACAGTTTGATGTTGACCAGTCTGATAAGTGGGAAACTATGGTTCTAATTCATATTTCTCTAACTTGAGCACTTGAGCACTTGAGCATCTTTTCATATATTTAAGAGTTGTTTGTAGTTAGTTATTTTTCTGTAAACTGTGTTCAGATACTAATTTTCTGTTAGTTACTCGTCTTAATTTTATTAATTAATAGGGTATCTTTTATATTTGTCTTTTATATGATTTATAAATATTTTTCTAGCTTGTCATTATCTTGATTTGTTTTTTTTGCCATGTTGTAATCTAACTTAAATTTTTATGCAGTTAAGTCTGAATATTTTTTTCATGGCTTCTGTGTTTTTTGTCTTAGGCTTCCCCATTCTAGGCCTATTATTTTAAAGCCATCCTTTATTTTTTTTAGTATGTTTACGAGATTTTTTTGCATATTCAAATATTCTATTAACGTGGAATTTACTCTAGTGTAAAATATGAACTAGGGGGTACAATTTTTTTCTCCATATCATTGTCTACCATTGTTTGTTTATTGAACAATCTACCTTTCCCACACTGACTTGAAATGACATCTTAGAAGTTTTTAATTGTTAAGTGGCCCCTTGGAAAAAATCAGGGAATTGCTAAAGGATTGTATTAGATCCCAATAGTTCTGAATCCTCACTGCATTTTAGACACATCTAAGACAGTGCTTCTGGAAGTTTTTATATGCATTTGAATTACCTTTAGATTTTGTTAAACATGCAGATTCAGTAGGTTTGGGGTAGATTCTGGAATTCAGTATTTCTAAAAAACTGCCAGATGTTGAAACTGCTGGTCTCTGAGCCACTTTTTAAATGAGAATACCAGTGACACCAGAGTTTGTGATGTAATTGGTCTGTGGTAGGGCCCAAGCATAGGTAGTTTCAGAGATTTCCTAGGTGATTCTAATGCACACTTAAGATTGAGAACCACTGGGTTAGGAGATCTGAATTTCAGTAATTATTTTTAAAGAGCCAGATAAATAATTCACGGGTATGTAGTAAGTGGGTAGGGCAATCATCATGGTGATTACTGAGAATAATAAATTGGTTAGGACTTAGACCCTTATTCATTTCACCTGCCTCTTCCCCCTCACTTTTTCCTTTAATGCTGTGGAGAGATGATAGGAAAACAGTTACAGGAATAAAAGCACTATTATATTTGGTTGTAGTGTTTTTTTTTTGTTTTTTTCCAAAGCACTAAAGTGCCTGAAGTCCTTGAAGAGTCACCATGTATTTTTCTACAGGTGGAATGAGGTATCATCTCCTGTCTCCAGAGGATCGAGAGGAACTGGTCGAAGGCACAAGGCCCAGGAGAAAGAAACATGATTACCGAATAGCCCTGTTTGGAGGCTCCCAACCACAGTCGTGTAGATATTTTAATCCAAAGGTAACGAATTTTTACTCTCATTTGTGGTTTTGAAAGCTTTGAGCACACAGACACGCACCTACCACCAGTATAATACCTCATGCCTATAGAGATGTCACAGTTTAGCGTGTTCTTTTACATACTTGATGAGATACATAGTTATCATCTTCATTTTACAAATAGGAAATGAAGGCTTGGTCAGATTTCAAATGTTTCCATAATGGCTCTGAAGAGCTACGTAGTAACCACTATCCAAGAAAATGGAAAACTGGTTCTCCTCTGTCTTACCTCATTTTGTTAACAACTTGCATTCATTACCACTCCTTGCTTTCCTTATGTGCCATTTTCAATGAAAAGCTGCCTCTGTAGCTACATGGGTTTTTTTCTTTTCTTTTTTTTTGTTTTGTTTAGTAATTGTATTTTAATATAAAATAATATTCTAGAAAATTTGGAAAAACCTATAAAATCACAAAGACAAAAATAAAATGATCTTACATCCAACCATCTAGAAATGATCACCAATTTCAATGTGTTTTCTAATACATGTTTTGCCACTTAGGCCAGCAGAGCCTGAGTCTTGGGAACAATTTTAAAAACAGATTATGAATGATAAGCTTAACACATCTCTACCCCTTGTTTCTTAGATCTGTTTTTTGGCTGTGGGGGAGATGATACCGTATTCTGTTGATACCACACGTGTTGCTGGGCAGAGCAAACCCCACAGTCCTAACAGATAGCACCCTGACCTTGCAAGGCCGTAACTGGTGTTGAATGTAAGGGTCTCTTTCATCACCTAAGGGTCTCTCTCATCACTTTGCAGGCCCCTTTCTGGTTGATGATAGATATATGACGGGTCCAGAGCATCCTGTTGACATTGGGACACTTGTCTGATACCTTTTCCTTTGGGAAGTGGGTCCTTGGAGTCACCATGCATGACACTGGAGTGGTGATGTGCAAGTGGTAAAAACACAGAGGGTGGTTGTGTCAAGGCCAACCCAGATCCAGAATATGTATCAATTCCAGCGAGGGCATGGCATTGTGCCTTCAATAAAGGAAGGGTCCCAGGGTAGTTGGCCTGGTAGAGATAACTAACTGGTTCCTTCAGGGTATGGTAACAAAGCAAAGGCTTAGGATTGGTCCGTGGTGCTGACAAAGTGGGTGCTGGCCAGTAGTGGATACCCACGTTGGCCTTAGGGAGGGGGAGTTCATTAGCTTCTATGGCGCTGGCTTGTGCAAGCCTCTGTCACTGCCACTGTGGTCACTCAGCAGCCCGAGGAGCCAGCATCACATTGGGAGGGAAGACACACACGCAATCCTGTGCATGATCGTTAAGTACTTGGCTGCCGTGGTGGGCGCTCTGGTAGGAATTCCTATGGGACTCAAATGTGTGTCCTTTTTGGAGAGCCGTCTACTTTATCCTCCCTCAGCTCCTGTCAGCAGTCTTCTATTCTGGCTTATTTCAGGTCTACATTCCGTCTGCGTAAACCATTAGCCACTGTCCAAGACTGATAAAAACTCACCATAGGCTTTCCCTTCTGAATAGATAGTGGACAACAAAAGGAAGTGCTTGCAATTTTGCCAAATCAGAACATGTTTCTTCTATATTATCCTTCAGCATCATCTCTGAAGGGCCCGTAGTACTTTAGCAGTCCACTTTGGGCTATACTGTCACAAAAGGAACCAAGCTCAGGTCTCTCACATTTTTATCAGCTGATTTATAGGGACTGCCACCATCAAGACGTAACCCTGGTTGAGGGAGAAAGCCTGCTGGGTAAGGGCTGTGATTAGCCGATTTGAGTATAATGTGCCTTTGGGACCTCCATAAGCCCAGTCTTATGTTTACTTACCAGGTTATTGGTTAAAGCCATGTTGTCTGTGATCAGGTAAAGCTTCAAAAAGAATGAATGCCGTGGTTGCATGGATTCCCTCGGTGTCAGACATTTGCTGTCTGTTCGTACCTAGCGGCCAGCCAGGAGCTATTTACTGAGAAAACGGTACCTGCTCCAGAATCCCAGGGGCATGCTCTGCGGTGACATTGGGACATGCCTCAAGCTATATGTGGCATCCTGGTCGACATCCTGATGCCCCAGGTCACAGGATAGCCTGAGGGGCTGAGCCATACGACTCTAGTCTGTCCCACCTAGAAAGCTTCCTCCTGCTCTAAGTTTTACTTGGCAACTGCAGCTTTATGGTTTACTCAGTAAAAGTATAAAAATAGGACACTCGAATACAGGGTATGTGCCGTCTGTAATATGTAGGAGCTGCTTGGGGCGGCAAGCTGTCCTTCATTTCCCAGGGGTTCTACCAACACGCTATAGATCAGGGTTTGTCAAACTTTGTCTATGAAGGATCAGGTAATAAATATATTTAGCTTTGTAAACTAAACAGTCTCTGCCATAACTGCTCAACTCTGAGGCTGTGGTTGTTTCCTACTACAGCCATACACAGTGCATAAACAAATGGGCATGGCTGTATTCCAATAAAACTTTATTTACAAAAACAGACAGCAGGCTGGATTTGTCAAACAGGCTCTGCTTGCTGTAGACCTCTGGACATCTAGGGACGTTGAGGTGACCGACACTGTAGTCTGAGATCATTTTTCTCCTGTCCTGCCGAGCACTTGTCTTACCAAGACCTACAAGGTCCTTTCCACTGCCTGTTCTCCAGAGCTGCTCAGTATTGTGAGCGTCCGTCTAGGAGACCAGCATGTGCCGGCCTTTGGGACAGTGAGCTAGACCAGGGTTCCTGCAGCTGAGATGATGGCGTCGAGCTAGAGAGTCCAGAGGTCCTTGAGGTCAGACCCTGAAGTCGTTTGATTCTCCTTGCCAATTGGAAAGACATTCCATCTAATGGCCTGGGCAGACAGTAACAGAAATAATCGTTAGCTATATGCCAAGTTTTAGTGGTTGTTTCAGTCTGGTCCAGTAAAAGCACGTCTGGCCCTGCAGAGTCATCAGTCTCAGGAGTTGGTTCCTCCTGTATTTTTGTAGAGAAGACCTGCCACAGCTTCTCCTTCTTTCTATAATGCTCAACGCATAGAGTAAATATGCTGCCAGATAGTGAAAAGACCTCTTCAAGGAAGGCGAATCAGGTTAGATTGGTTAAATGCCATCATATTTGGGCTGTCCCTATTGGGCTGCTCCCAGCTCATCCATCTATCTCTCGTCCATTCCTCCATCTACGAAATACGGGCTGATTTTTCACTAAAGACACCTGGCTTCCCTTCTTAGTAGACGACTAGTTACCAGCAGGTACCATGAGGCTTCATGGTCTGTGCAATACAATCCAATAAGCAAAATGTCAGTGTACTTAAGAGGGTGATACACCTGCACATCTGTTATACATCAGGTAAGGTTGACACTATCGACATTTCAGTGGCTGTTTAATTTCAGTGTTTTTAAATTTTTCAGGATCCTTTTGAGTCAAGAGCAGGAAATTTATAAATATACTCTTTTTTCCCAAGCAAAAACTGAAATCATAGAAGGATAAATGGTAATTCTACGAACCACAGCTTTCAGCTGTTGATAATAGTTATATCCCTCTTGCTTCCCAAAGCCTAACTGTGATGTTGATTTTGACAGTTTAAAAGAATTAAACCACATTTTGGTAGAAATATTTATCTTAAAGTGGATGACTATTTTGATATATAAAGGGAAAGGAGAGTTCTGATTTCATTTAGGAGACAGTGACCATTGTTTCTAGAGTAAGGCATATGTGGAATGACTCTTCGCACTTTAGTTTTTGGTCTGTAGTTCTAACATTTACTTTGATTTTTTTTTTTTTTTTAATTGAACAGTTGAAAAGAGATGCATATTCTGCACGAGCCTGGAGGTGATACTGTAACTTCAGAATTCTCATTTGATGTCTTACCTTGCTTTTTATAAATGGCCCATGCTTGGTGCTATTTTGTATACTCAACCACAAATTTTTAGACTTCCAGAGGAAAAATTCAAAAAATGGAGGACATAACTGTCAATGAAAACATCTCATTCCATTAATTATCTCTATTCCCTGAAGCTAGCACCATTGGAATCTGATTACATTATTTATTAAATGTTTCTATTAGAAACATTTGCTATAAAACTTGAAAATCTTGCACCATTTATTATTTGTATATAATATTTTAATATGAGTTCATTAGTCTTTATTATTTCTAATATTAAAATAATTGGGAAGGCTAATTTCATCATAAATCATTATTTACCTTGAATCTCCCAAAGTGAACATTATTTCAATATTCAATTCAAGTGGACCGCTTAATAACTACTATATAGGAATTGTTCTATTAAAATTCATGAACTTAATATTTCACAAAGGTTAAAATGGTTTTAACTATCATTAAACGGGACCTATTTTTGTGTGTCCTGTACCAGCCCAAAATGATCATTTTCATTGAATTGATCTTCAAAGGGGACAATCGAAGCAGTATTACTTAATTGAATTATCTAGAATTAAGCCAATATACCCATAAACTGTTATCTTTAGATATCCTTGGGGAGAGGAGGCAAATGTTTGTATTCATTGATGACTGAAAAATGATAAGAAAGAAAACCTTAGTATTTTTTTTTCCTGAGAATTGACAGAAACGGAAGTTTGGGTTGCTGTGTTGAATTGAAGTGATATTGTTCCCATCACGGCCCTTTTATAAGCCTGCTGAGTTCTCCCTTCCACTGCCATGCCTGTTCTAAAGTTTCCGAGTGCTTAGTGCTTAATGAAAGAGTTTTATCTGTATCCAGTGCTCTGTTCTCTTAGTATTGGTGTTCTCATGTGGTGGGAGGAGAATGTCTTATGATGCCTAAATAAAAGTTGACGTAATTGACCAGTTTTTATTTAGACTCTTCTTGTCAGTGAAACGATAACCTGTGAGGGCTTAGAACTTTCTAAGTGCCTTGGCTCACCACGTTCCCGTGGGGGAGAAATAGGAGACTATCCCTAGAGAAAAGGGAATTCTGCATATTCCCTGCCAAAAACAAACAAAAAAGGAGTCAGACCACAGAGTGAAGGCTAGAGCGTGCAAATTGTAAATGCAGAAACCCATATGATGCCATGTGACATGGAACCATCAGGTCCAGAAGGTCCTGAGTACATTTTCTTACTCAGAACTCTGAAGTAGACTCATCACTGAGACTCATGTCTGGCCCAGTGTAGGTCCAGGCCCACCTTGTTTTATTGTGCTTCACAGATGTTGCTTTTTTTTTCAGCAATTGAAGACAAGACCCTCCACCAGCAAAAAGATTATGACTTATTTTATTACGGTACTCTCTTTATTGCAGTGGTCTGGAACCAAGCGTGCAGTTAGCTCCAAGATATATGCCTGTACTCAAGTTTGTCAGGGTGACTGAACCGGTATAACTTTATATGGCATTTCACAGGCAGTTTTGTCAGTCAGTTTTATAGGACTGCATTCAAATATAGTTTGGCCCTATATCAAAAGAATTGAAGTCACCTTCGACTCAGAATCCATTTCCCTGTTGGAAATATTGTTTATTAAAGGTGTCACTGTGCCTTTTCTCACAGTATTATAGCCACCTTCCCTCTTAAACAGGCCTTCACTGAGGAGACAGCCCCAATCTGTGATCAGGGTGGAAATCAGCAGTTATAGATTGCGTGGGACTTTAAAAGACATGTGCAAGAAAAAAGAAGTTTAAACCTTAAAGGGAAATGGTGTTACATTAAAAAGCTAACAAGTCTCTGATAAGAGTGTATCAGTAGAGTTTGCCACCAGCAAGAGTATTGTCGACGCAATGCTCTAAGGTAAGAGGGTGAGCACTGCTAAAATGATCAAACACAAAGGAACCTACAGGAACAAAATGTCCAAACTGGCAGCAGTCATCTCAGGCGGATTGGACCTATAACTGCGTGCCCCAGGGGCTGGCATTGCTGGAATGCAAGTGTGGGTCACCCTGGGTATTTCTTAAGCCTCCTTAGTTGTCAGTGTAATAGGCACCCAGTGGTAAAAATCAATGTTCTTTGCAGCTTGAACACAGTACGTATTCCTCATGCCTGATTGTAAGCAGTTTGGTTAGACAGGTGGCCCTCACGTTCGTTTAGAAGAGATTGGAAGATATTCTGAGATAAATTCTGAGTATTCTGCCTTCCTAGAATGCCTTCCAAAATAGGAATATTGAGAGCCTCAATATTTTTCTTTGCAAGCATCTTCATATATGTTGTTTGTCGTTTTGTTCTAAAATCAACCTCATAGCTCCTTGTCCCCCACGTAGGTGCAGTGTCTGAGGCTCCCACCTTCAGGGATCTGTTTCCTTTTGTGTTTAGTCACTGCATCTGCAAGAAACCCCAGTGAAAATATGGCTAACCGTGGGAGGGATGATATCAAACTCATTCTCTGTAAGCCACGGCCAACCGAGATGATCAATAAATTAACAGAACAGTCTCCTAAAGCGGGGAGAGAACAGAAGCAGAGCTGTAGGTGTTTCACTGAGGGGTGTAAGTGGGAAGTGATGGAACTGGCAATGATATCTATGTGGTGGTGTTTTTAGGGACTCTAGCCATCCTGGAATTACCTGGAGGGTAGTAGGCGTGTGAATGCAGGGCTAGAGGGATAAGAGTCAGGCTGAGGGCATTAGATAAATTCTCATTGTTTGCTCTACCGTGTCACTTGAAAATTACTGTCGGCGGCCTTTAGTTGTTCATCGGATTACCCAGAGGTACAGTCATCCTGTCATCCTCGAAGTATTAAATCATGCTCAGGTAGGTTTGGTGTGATCAGGTAGAAGGGGGCATTCTACTCAGCTGTTACAAACAGCAGAACGTGTTATGTGACAGCATGTTGTACGGTTAGCTGGTTGTGAAAGTATAGCTTGAACAAATAATATTTTGGCATATTACCAGTATCATGGTTCATCTAGAATTTGACATTTGTGGGGTGAGTAGTAGGAGATATGAAAGACACATGTCACATATCACGGTCCTGACCGTGAACTCGGAGTGCCTGAATCATACACGGAAGCACGAAGCAGCGAGCACAGATGCTGGTGTCAGTGAGGCAGCCGCTGAACATGGCCGGTGCCAAATCCTGAGATGGGGGGCTGGGCTAGACGGTGACAGCCTGAGGGGTGTGACAGGAAGAGATCCCCCAGGGTTGGAGTTTTCCATGGAAGCTTCATGGGGGTTTTCTTGAGGGAAACATATTGGTAGAATTTGGATAGGCAGAAAGAGGAAAGCCAAGAATATATTGAATCCTAAGTATGAATGCATCTTTTTGACCTGATAAGTATGATTATTAAAATTTTTCGTAAAAGCTTCCAAAGTGTTATTCAGTTGAATGGAATCTAACTTAACTCTGTGCTTTAAAAAAAGAAATGAGACATAGGGGAGAGAACTGAAGAACTAGGCCATTGGTCCTTTTTCTTTTGTGAGGCCTTTCTTTGTCCTTTTTCTTGTCTTTTAAGGAAAGCAGTTCTGTAGAAAGAGCATTTCAGGTCGAGGTATATGAGCTTAGGCAAGTCAGTTAGCCTTTCTAAATTTGTTTTCTGGTCTATTAACAAAAAGTTTAAATCTTCTCAGCATTTGTGTGAATATCCACTGTGTTCATTTGACGCCCCTCTTTCTTTTCTTTGATCTGTATTCACTCAGTTTCGCCTTGCCATCCTTAGGTTTTCTAATTTTTCCCTATTTAAATGTGAAAAGGCTTGCCATCTTCTCCATTTTGTTTTTCTCTTCACCTTTCTCACTCCTCCAAACCTCTTGGCCATTGCAGTATCGCCTGTACTCTGCACATCTGAGATAAGAGTAGATGTTAGTCCCATGGGTGAGAATAGTTTATTAAATGAGTATGTCGCTGCATTTTTGGATTGGAGATCATCATTTAAAGTGCAATATGCCTTCCTGTGCCAAGATCCAAAATTCCATGTTAAAGTCCATCTGAAGACAGATCTTGTGCTGAGGTAACTGGCAGAGTGCCAACTCTGGGCCCCTTCCCTACTTTTCCTTTATTTTCTACTCAAAGAACAGGGGCTCTTATTGAGCACAATATTCAGTAAGTTTTCACTTTTGGACTGAGTTTCATTTCATACTTAAACTTCTGAGTCGTTCAGGTTTGAGTTTTGTTTCTTTTGGTGGTATGGTGTTAGTTTGAGAGTAGAGGGGAAGAACGTTTTGTGACTTTATAAAGAGCAGTGATTCCCTTTGAGCTAGTCTCTGGTCTCACTTCAGACTCCTTGGTAATTTTTAATGTTCACTGATCATTAACAGCAGAGAATGCCCATTTATATGTTCACTGTTCCTAATTTTATCTAACAGCTTACAACAACAAAATGATTCCCTAGCCACCCCCCAACTGTGGAAACCGTTTTTTACTAGCTACGATGCTCTATTTCTTAAATAATTTAAGTTACAAGAGTATTTTATCTTAATGGCTGATTCTTAAATTCCTTTCTGGACTTTCATCTGGAGGTGAATATGTTTCCAACACTATTTGTGTGACTCTGTTGAAAATGAGTGCATTTCAAAAATGGGTACAGCCTGTGAAATGACTTGGCATGATCAAATGTTCACTTCTGTAAAGCTCGTGTGCTGTTTGGATAGAAAGCAGAGACTGTTTCTGATCTATCCTGTAGCTGAAATTCAGCCTCATAGTATGACTCTTTGTTTTTCCATTTTTTTAAAGACTTAACTTAAATTAGTTGTAAATTTCACATTTCTGTTAAAACATTTAGCAGCGTGATAAGCATCTACAGTGAGATGTTGTTTTCCTTGCACCATACTTTTGGTTCCATTTGTCTTGTTTTATTTACTTTTTCTGTTTAAAAAAAAAAAAATACTACATGCTCATTGTAGAAAATTCAAATGTAGCAAGATCTAAAGGAGAATGCCAAAGTGCTCCCAGAATCAGAGACAGACACCAGCCCTCAGTAAGCATCATTCCGGTCCTCTCCTGCTGTGTACGTGAGATCGTGCCGTACTCATACATGCTACTTCACAAGAACTTCTCTTACTCTCTCAGCTTTTATGTTATGGAGGTTTCCTTTTGAAGGGCTATAGAGTCTTCCATCATAAGGATATACCATAACTTATTTAATGCTAAGGACGTACCATAATTTATTTAATGCCTGTCTTCTTCAAGCACATTTGGCCTATTTTCCATTTTTCCCTCCTAAAATAACACCTGCAGTGAAACATCTTTGTAAATGCCAACTTTGCACACTGTCCATTTTTTTTCTTTAGGGTAAATTCCTCAGAGAAGAATTGCTCTAGCAAAGGGTAAAAATGGAAACTATTTAGATTTACCCCAAAACGTAGAGGAACCCGGGTCCTTAACCCCAGTTACTACTTGTTGGTGGGTCACAGGTCTCCCCGTTCCCCAGTGGTGCAGATACCACAGGACCAGGAGCTGTAGCGACAAGATACACACCGGAATCTGTAATTTAAGGACCACAGGGAGAAGCTGGTCCACACTAGGAGCCAAGTGCAGTCTCTACAGCCTTTGACTTTTAGAAGGTCAAAACTGAAGGTGGCTCAGCTGGATGAGATAGATACCTTTTTCTACAAATGTGGCCTGTCACCCAATAAAAACATTCCCTTCAACATCGTAATAAGCCCTGGGCCAAACACCACACAAAGACATGGGGACTATCCCTGTTTTCAGAGAAGCTGTGGATTTAGTGGTTGAGTCTGGTGCTGATAAGTGGTAAGAGGTGGAAGCTGTACAGGACCTCAGCGGCCATCCTGCCTGCATTCTGCTTAGATAGACGAAGCTGCTGAGGTTTCTCAGTGTCAAGTCAAGTGTCACTCAGCTATAACCCCAACAAGAACAAGAAGAACCCAGATTACTTTCCTCCCAATCCAATATTCTTTCTAGGAGGCCACGTAAGAAGATTTTGAGAGAAGCAGGGCAGGGTAGGGGTTAAGAGCACAGCTTTGGAGTTTGGTAGATTTAGACTTAGATCTTGGATTTGCCACTTTCTGACTGTCACCTTTGACAAGATGCTTAACATCTCTCAGATTCAGTTTTCTCCACTGTAAAATGAACAGGTTGCCTCATAGGGTTATTGAGGAAATTAAATAAGAGACTGTTGCAAGATATTGCAACATAGTTCCTGGAAAGGGAAGTGCTCGATAACGAATTAATAGTCTAAATCATTTGGACTAGAAGATCATTGGATTTTAGGGCTGAAAGCGAGGAGCCCTAAGATCATCTGGTTCAGTCTTTCTGTTTTACAAATAAAGAGCGTAACCTGGAGAGGTTGAGTGACTCGTATGAGACCCATAGCCCCTCCCTCCAGAGCCTAGCTCAGTGCCCAGGCGTCCCAGCTCCGTGGAGCTATGTTCTTTGTGACCTGAAGTAAAGGAAGCCAAAAGTGGTGGTGTGTTTTTCATGAAACTACTTCTAAAAATGGTCTGGCAGCTGGCATAAACTTGCTTTCAGTATAGATTGTCGCCGTGGTTCAGTGATAGATAGACAGACAGACAGACAGACAGACAGATAGATAGATAGATAGAGATATATATATATATATATTTTTTTTTTTTTTTTTTAACAGCCCTTAGAAACTAAGATGAGTTGGATAATGGCTTAAGAGAAAGTGTTACGATTTGGTCATCTTAAACTCAGAGTAGAGGGCCGGCCTGGTGGCTCAGGCGATTAGAGCTCCATGCTCCGAAGGCTGCCGGTTCGATTCCCACATGGGCCAGTGGGCTCTCAACCACAAGGTTGCCGGTTCAATTTCTGGAGTCCCACAAGGGATGGTGGGCTGTGCCCCCTGCAACTAGAAAATGGCAACTGGACCTGGAGCTGAGCTGCACCCTCCACAACTAAGACCGAAAGGACAACAACTTGACTTGGAAAAAAGTCCTGGAAGTACACACTGTTTCCCAATAAAGTCCTGTTCCCCTTCCCCAGTAAAATCTTAAAAAAAAAAAAAAAAGTATAAACTCAGAGTAGATTGACTCCTCAAGGTTTCTGCAAGAAATCTTAAGGTTTTACCATTTTGTTAATTTTCCATTTTTTAATTTTACCATTTTGTTAATTTTCCTTTTTTCTAAGGCCCGGTCTTCCCTAATTTTGCTTGGCTTCCTCTCAGGATAATCCAAAATAAAGTTTTTAAGTCTTAAAAATAAAAAGTATTTCTTTCATTTTGGATTTTGGTTGTCTTGATTATTAAAATCTGTATCTATACTGTTTCTCTTATTTGAGGATTCACATGTGTTCAAAATACACATTATATAAAATCAGTTCCTACTCTCAAGGAAAATAGCAGGCTGGTATGTGTGCCTTGAGGTATTTAGAGAAAATGTTTCAGCCCCTCATCTCAAGAAGCGTTTTGCTCTCCTGTAGCATGGCGCTACAGCTGGAAAATTACACAGGACGAGATGTGATGGAGTTCTCAGTCATCAAGTCCAGACTTCAGTGGTGTGGTGGGGATGCAGAGAAAGGAAACAAGAGAAGCCTACAGAGGAAAGGCATCTTGAACTAAAAAAAAGCCTAGAATGTGGTGTAACACAGCAGAAGCAAGAAAGGCTGTGCCCAGGGAAATCAGGGCTTGATACATTGCAGTGTATGTGTGTGGACACAGATGCATGATGTGTGAAAACAGGCTTTCCAGTTTTCCCATTTTCATATCTTCTCAGCAACTAAATACAGATACCTTGTGTAGAATAGATAAACTCAAACTTGATAAAACTCAACTGACTTAAGCTATATTTTTAGTATGTCAGTTCCCTGCCTGCACACATCTACGCTGTGACTGGTGCTATTCATCCATCTTGTTGCTAACAAGAAAGCAGCATGTCCCTCCAGATGCCCTGTAGCCGGAGTACAGGGAACTGTAAGTAACCCTTCCTCCACCTGCAGGCTCCAGATGGGAAGTGGACCCATCACTAGGATAAGACCTGACACGCATACCCACTGAGCTGACAAGCCTGACTTCCCATCTATTTTTTTTCTCCCTCTATGCTTACTTCCTCAACTATCCACATTATCTCCTAGGCAGTATACCGAGTTACTAAAGGGCAAATATCAAATCACCTTCTTGGTACTTTATTTCAGATGAAGGGTATTAGGTAGATTGGGAAATTAGGTAGACTTCCCAGAGAGGTCTACCCATGCATACCTGGGGGGAAAAAAGATCAGAAGCTCCCCCCATACATAACATACATACAACCAAAGCCAGGTATGTTCAAACAGGTGTATTTAACACTTTTAAATATATTTAAATACACTTAAATATACTGACAGGTATATTTAATGAGCCCAAATGTAAAACATTAAGTTTTAGCTGAAATAAAGTCCACCTTGCATACTCTGTAGAAATTCTTGCAAAAATCATTTCCCTTATCTGCCTAGAAGATGAACTATTAGGCGGGATATTATATATAGTTAGTATTTACCAAGCTCAGTGTCTAACATGTACAGTGACCAATGACAGTATTTGGGAAGTTGGAAAAGATTTTAAAACTTGTGGATTTCTAGAGAGATCGTAGCCTAACTTGCAAGTAGATTGAAGCATGTTTCCTATTCCCGTGTTTCACACACACATACTGCACACACAAAGATTTATCATTTTTTCATTGGGCTTATAGTTCCAACAGAGCAATTTATTTTAACCAAGCCCTCTATGACAGGTACCTGTGAGCACCCATTTTGTTCCCTACTCAAATCCCTGAGGAGTAGTGGAAAGTTAGAACTATTCTGTTACCAAACTCTTTGGAAGTCATTCTTTGGAACCTTATTTCCTAGTGTCTAGCTCATCTAGCTAAAAGAAAAAGTATTTTGTTTGGTTTTTAATCCCAGCTTCTACCTGGGCAGTTATTTTTAATTTGAAGAGTAGCAGGTATTCAGGAGACCATTTAACAGACGATGACCAAGTTTCTCAGCCTGAAATTAATTAAGGAAGAACGTGGAAACATAATGTTGAGGATATCCTCAGAAATTAGAGAAAAGTTCCCACATTGCTTTCCAGTAATAAAAATAAATTGGGTGTAAGAGTGCAAGACTTGAGGTTTAGTGAATTAACAATGTGTCTTATTAATGAAATTGTATTTCTCAGCTAATGAACTCGGTGAGGTAGGAATTAGGCGTAGATTTGCAGAATATGTAAAAGAATCATTATTTTACTTTTGAGGGATTGCTTTTTGTAAAATACGGTCATTATTTCTTTCATTCTGTGATATGCAGTTTCTCTAAGACAAAAAACATTTTTAAAAATATTTCCCCCAGTTTTTCAGTGTCCATTAAATAAAACTGAAGCTTTGAGAAAATGTTATGTTTATCCTATAGTTTGGTGTGCCTACCAACAGGCATACCGCAGAGTAAGCCTGAGGGACACATAGATCCTAATTTAAGAATAAAAAATAGATTAAGGCTGTTTCTCTGGTCACCTAAAAAGCAGAATGGGTATCATGACTAGGAGTCAAGGTATGCGACATCAGGGGCTCTTCTTTTTACTAAGAGACCATTCCTTATTTTCTGTGATTCTTTGACCTAATCTGAGGAATGCCGGAAACATGGGACACTAGCATGATAGATACCAGTTAATATATTTTCCCAAAGGGAACTCAGTGTTAATAATCACACACTGCTTTGCTCTGTGAGATTGGGAATTGTCTGGATTTCTGACCTTAATCATTTTCAGCCATATTCAGAAAGCAGCAAGAACACTAGCTTCCTTGCTTTCAACCGGGAAGACCAAGACGCTGTAACTTGGGTGCATTCCCCCCATATATTTACGTGGAAGAAGGGCACAGGTGTCCTCGGATGTCATCAAACATAGTGAGAACACTGGTGCTGTGAACAGCCCTTATTGTGAAGGTGCTCATTTCTAATAATTGGGGAGAAAAAAGGGAGTTTCCAGACTACTCAGAACAGATTACAGTAGTACCCCTTATTTGCGGTTTCGCTTTCTGCAGTTTCAGTTACTCAACAGTCAACCACAGTCCAAAATGATGACATGGAAAAATCCAGAAATAAACAATTCATGCGTCCTGGCTCAATGATTCTCCTTTTGATGTATCGTCAGAAGGGCAGTAGTAGCCGAACACTACATCACAATGCCCGTGTTATTCATACTTAATCTCAGCACATAAACATTGTATCTCACAGCATCACAAGAAGAAGGGTGAGTACAGGACAAAAAGATACTTTGAGAGACCACATTCACATAACTTTTATGACAGCATATTGTTATAATTATTCTATTTTATTGTTAGTGATTGTTGTTCATCTCCAACTGTGCCTAATTTATAAATGAAACTTTATCATAGGTATGTATGTATAGGAAAAAACATAGCATATATAGGGTTCAGTACTATCCATGGTTTCAGGCATCCCCTGGGGGTCTTGGAAGGGAACCACCATGGAGAAGAGGGGACAACTGTACTCAGGTATTTCATAATAAATATCACAGCTTGAAGAGTCTGGCTGACTACCCTGGCTCAATGAAATATTTACAGAAAATCAATGTCACAAAAGTCCACAAATTACCATCTAACTTTAGACTTCAATAGGATACTGCAGGTTAAGCTTCATATTATCCATTGATTATAACACTGTGCACCTGGCAGGGAAGAGGAGGCTATTTATTTACATTTGAAAAAAAGGTTTTTCAAAATACCCGAACTATTTATTTTGTACTTCAGAGTTTTCTTGTGTTACCCTCAGTAACAGAAGGAACAGAACACCGGGTGATGGTGATATATCCAAATGTATTAAAGTTTACTGTAGAGCCAGAAAAGACCCAAAGCAGCCATCTGTACCACCTAACCAACGTTCTGAAGAAATCACACGGGTTACATAATAGTCTCAAGCCAAACATTTTTATATGTACCCTAGTGTAAATTAACATATTATTTTGTATTTTTTCAACTAGATCTTTGCTTCCCCCTTTTCAGTCGTATTTGATTCCATTATTGACAAGCTTCCTGTCCTTTTCTGTGATAGGATTACAGCTGGACAGACATCCGGTGCCCCTTCGAAAAACGAAGAGACGCAGCATGCGTGTTTTGGGACAATGTAGTATACATTTTGGGTGGCTCTCAGCTTTTCCCCATAAAACGAATGGACTGCTATAACGTCGTGAAGGACAGCTGGTATTCCAAACTGGGCCCTCCGACTCCTAGAGACAGCCTTGCTGCTTGCGCTGCGGAAGGCAAGATTTACACATCGGGAGGCTCCGAAGTGGGTAAGGACGGACTAGGTGTTGCTGTCGGGGGCTGCGCTCTAAAGCTGAGCCGTTCGGGTTTCATATTTAAATAAACCATTGGTGCTATTTGTCCGGATATGTTTTGACATAATTTAAATACGTATGTTACATGTGCGAGCCCCTTTCCCTGAACGTTTACCTTGCTCCTTTATAAATCATTAATTCACAAGAACTTCAACTTCCTAGATTATGCTCAGTGTCCATTTTTTTGTCATGTCAAAGCTTTTGTTGACGCCATCTGGATTTTAGTTCTCGATTCGTTGTTCTGGATACATAATATTGTTTGCTTTAAAGATTTCAGAGTTGGGGTTACTCGTAGACCCTGTAAGTCCTCTTTACTACATTCCAACTTTTAATATTTGTCTTATTTTTGTGTCCTTTGTATCAGAAGAAACTAAGAATGGTCTTTTTTTTGCTTTATTCTTTAACTTCATAATGTAATGACTGATAGTGGTATTTTATGCTTATAGATCGGGATGGGGTGTAGGTATGGGTGTATAAACCTTTCTCATTGATGGATAATAAGTTAGTGTCCAATACTGGACTTTTGCTAAATGAATAATTTTTCTAAATGAATATTCTAGGTGCAGACTACACACATAATTGCTTTTTACATGCTTTCATCTTTTTCAAGTAATTTCTTTAGCTGAATAGTGGGCTTATAAAGAAAACTAGGAAGACCAAATAAACCTAAGATACGGAATTTAAATGTTAATTAAGTCTCTTTATTTTTCTCTGATGAGTTTTATATTAGCCCAACGAATGTTTTATCCCGCATGTTTATATGTTTTCACGCCCCCCAGGATGTCAAATAAATAAAAGTAAAATTATGATTTCGTAAATGTGACTCAAGAGATGACCTTTTTCCTTCTTTAAAAGAATTCTTCACAGAATGTCCAATACAGCATATTTCAAATACAGAAAATCCTAAAAATAATAGAATAACTGTTCTAAGGATTTTTTTTGTAGAAAGTATAATAGATAATTTCATTTATTCGGCATTTACTCTGTCACTTTTTTACTTAAGTAGTTTTTTGTATCTGCTACATACTGTATATTTCCCCCTAATGTCAACCAACTAAATCTACAAAATTGGAAATGTTTAAAAGTTTTTAAAAAGTTGTTAGTCATGACCATTGCTGCTTCTGTGTGTTACTCTCTGATCTCTGCTTTTCATAGACCTTGGCTGCGATTGAGATTATAAGGGTGGTGGTGTTGTTATTGTTGTTTTTAAGCATTAGCAAAGTCCGGAAGAGTGAGAGAGGAGAAATAATTCAGTAAAGTTCTATTAGGCTGGTGCAAAAGAAATTGCAGTTTAAAAGATTAAAAATAATTGCAAAAACTACAATTACTTTTGTACCAACCTAATAACTTTTATCTTGGGAAGGAAAAAAAGCACTCGATCTTTAAATGTACCATTTCTAAAATTCTCTGTTGAGTTCCAATAATGTGCAGAAGTTGCAAAACAGAATGAATATATTTGTATGTTTTGCTGTGAAAACATATAATCAGACTATACCAGAAACGTACAACGATGTCTTGAGAGTATACTCAAGAATGGACCAGCATGGCTTCAGGTGCCCTCGCACATAGCCACCGAGAGGGGTCAGGAAGAGTAGTTTCATTAATGGTGCAGTGGCTGTTACAGAGTATTAAGTGATAAGCCTCAGAATATGATCAGATAGTAGTTTTCGTATTTTAAGGTACGGATTTACCATCTGTAAATAGCTATGCTTTTCCCCTTTATATAAACATTTTAAGTTTGGATCATTCCCATCATGCACAACTGGGGTTGAAGACATACATAAAGCCTCTTATTTTTCTTTTGAAATCAAACCCATGTTCCAAAGTTTAACTAACTAATAACTAAGGCTTTCCAACGGATCCTTTTTTGAATATTCTCTTGCGTCTATACAAACAGGGTTAGCTTTTCCTTAAACTATCCCTGCATTTTGCTGCTGTTGTTGGTTGAGTACAGAAAAGACTCGACCACCCTAAATTCTTCCCTGCCACGACTGACTCAGCTCTACGGTCAGCTCCTCCAAGCCCCCTTCCCACCCACCCCCACCCCCTCCCCCGCCGCACCCCACACCACATTAAGCATGATGGAACGCTCTTCTTTTACAGGAAACTCGGCCCTGTATTTATTCGAATGCTATGACACAAGAACAGAAAGCTGGCACACAAAGCCCAGCATGCTGACCCAGCGCTGCAGCCATGGGATGGTGGAAGCCAACGGCTTGATCTACGTTTGTGGTGGGAGTTTAGGGAACAATGTTTCCGGGAGAGTGTTGAATTCCTGTGAAGTTTATGATCCTGCCACAGAAACGTATGTATCAATATAAAACTCTTATCTCACAGTTAATTGTATTCTATAAGCTCAGTGGAAGAAGACTTCAAAAGGCAGAAGGAACCCAACAGAAGAATTTAGTTCATATAATAACAATGTACAGACACTTTGTAAAAATTTTGTTTTATTCTTCAATTACACTGACGTTCAATATTATATTAGTTTCAGGTGTACAGTACATCCACTTTTGAATGTGCTAGGGCAGGGGCGTGTTTACAGCCTGGACCCTTCCTGTACACCTTAAGAAATGGCTTTAGTTTATACCCATGAAGTCGCTCTCTGTTTCTGCTTGTGTGATACATACCTATGAATGAGACAAGTGTGTCTCAAACACATAAGGTGTGAGTCATCAAACTCATAAAATATTTTTGTTTGAGAGGCCAAGGAATGTAGGGGAGGAGGAGGAATAAATTTATGATGAATAGTAAATTTGCCTTTAATTAAAAATATTATATATCGTTAATAAATCATAACTCTAGGTATAATGTCTTTTTTTGAGTTTGTGCTTATTGAGAGTATGTTTGGATTTATACTTACTATGTTTGAGAGTATGTTTGGATTTATACTTATTAAACAAAATTATTCTTAAATCAACTGGAAGGTAAATAATTGCTTTTTTTTAAAGGCAAAATGCTAAAGAAATAACAGTTAACCGGTTTTTCTGACTTTGTAATTAATGATGGAACCCATTTAATGTAGCCAAAGAAAATGTACTAATCATTAAGTGGTAGTGGGGACAGAGGTAAGTACAGTGACATTAAACTAATGAGTAAATGAACACAAGTGATATTCTAGTCAGACGTTTTGTTAAAAAACATCCAAAGAACATAACTAAGAAAGGTCACTTGCTTTTTAAAAGGACTTTTCTTCCTTTACCAAAACAAGTTATTGGGTAAATATGTTCAAATTAAATGTAATGCCAAAGAGCTACACCAAAATTCGTGTGCTCAAATTTTATATTTAAGGAATATTGCCAGACTATAAAACATGAAAGTCTTCTACTACACCTACTACTTTTTTAAAATTAAGAGTAACAATTTAATTATAAAATATGATCAGTCATGTACATTTATTTATGCTTCCCACCTATTTTTAAAGGATTTAAGGAAGCATAGTCAGGAACTCTTTTCCCAGACAAAAATGCAATTAAATGGTTCTTTTCTCACATTTTGCTCAACTGGTTACCAGTGTTAGGATAGAATTGAAAGCAACTTATCTTGCAATTTGTTTTTTAATAAAAGTGTTGAGACTAGGAAATCTCTTGAAATCATCAAACTTACTACTCCTTTCAAAATGTACCTTTGTACTTGACAGGGCACCCTGGGGATGCCCCTTATCCTCATCAATTCAGCTAGTTTTCTACCCCATCTTGTCCCACAGCACAGGAGGGGGGTATATACCAACTGTCCTCCCTCCTATATGTCTCCACCTCCTGTAAATGCAAAACTCAAAAAGTATTACAGAATACTAGTTGGAAAACTGTAGTGTCAATCATCCTGCTGCCTGAATACTAGTTGGAAAACTGTAGTCTCAATCATCCTGCTGCCTAATTCTTTTTTCATTTCTAAAAAATCTCTTAAAGTAGAACCCATACCATATAAACTCCAGGCTTCCAATTTTTGAGATCTTCGTTCAGGCAGCATCAATGTAAATCAATATATTATTGTTCATAGTAGCAAAGAAAAAGTATTAAAGGAATTCATGAACCTCAATATTTTTTAAAAGTAGGTGACTAAATCATTTGGAGAATATTTTAAAATGTACACGATTTAACGTTTCTTTAGTTTTGTGTATATTGCGCTTATGTGTTAAATTTGAATTCTCTATATTCTCTTCAATGCCCTTAAATTTTCCTGAGTGAGAAAAGCTAGTATGAATATAATTATCCAAATCTCAAAATGAAAAATGTTACAATTACTGCGATTTCCTTTCTAATATGTTTATGAGAATGTTTCTTCCCAGTTTTGACCATTTTAAGTGTTTTGTAAGTAGAATGTGTTTAATTGGAAGCTAAGAAATGAAACTTGTGCAGTCAGAATTTTAAGTAAAGCTTTTAAACACTAAACTTCAGGTTGGGAAGGACAAGACCTACTACACACTCTACATGTGAGTTATAAAAAGAAGTATGGTTTACAAAATTTCTGTAATTCTGAGCCTTCAGGAGATTTATATATACATAAAACATGCTCTTTTGTATCATGGACATATTTGGAGAAGAAAGAGTTAGGTATATTAAATTTTTCCATGTCAAATACTATGTTGAATGCACTTGGACAGCTGAGTGTAAAGCCCATGCATGGAGAGGCACTGGCGCCCTCGTATATAGCTGTCCCACTCCCCGCTGTACGCTGGTCTCGTCACCTGGACGAGCACGTGTGTTCATCCTGAAAAGCAGGAGCAGTGTTGCCCACCTCACCTTACAGAGTGTTCTGGAAGTGAGAATGGCGACTGTCAAACCATTTTTTAAAAATACATGAATATAAGGCAACAAAAGAGTTGTTAATATTTCACAGTTAATCATTCTGTCCTAATTCCTAATTGTTTTTTGAAACTTAAATTTATTAAACTGTTTCAAAGAAAAGGTACACATAACCATATGGGAGAGTTACGCTTATGCCCCATTTTCCTTCTGTTACTGTTTGGGGTATTTTGGTTTATATTAGCTGTGACGAGCACGAGCCTGTGTGCCTGCACCACCTTCACAGTCACAGATGGCAGTTGTGTGTACGGGAGTGTATGCAAAAGAAGGAACTGAACCTCATAGGAAAAAAGCAGCGAAACACGGTTATGTGATGCTGTCCCCCGTAAAGGAGTGTCCTCCAGCACGTGTGTCCTCATTTATACTCAGTCTCAGCATTTGCAGTGGCGGCTGTGAACACAGCAACATGCTAATAAGCTAAGAAACTTGACAGAATGATAGTACTTTTGTTGCTGGAGCTGCTAAAGTTCTAAGTGTAGGTTTAAAGATAAACATGTGAACAGTAATGGATATTACTAATTTGCTGATTGCTAGAGGCCCATGGTAAATTTGTGTTTTACTGACTCAAGCGTAAATATTAATTAAAATCACATGTGACAGTGTTAGTGCTTTATATTCTCTTATATATCTTTCCTTTCTTTTTTGTTACCATTTTAACAAGTTACTGTAGACTGCAGGAAATGGGTTTCTTCCAAAGATGTGTTAATAGTCTCCAGATATCCTCTATATCTCATATCCTATTGGAGTTGAAGGGAATAAAATCTGTATTTACCCCACCTACAAATAAATTACTCAAAACCACGGTTAAGCTTTTATTTTCTAGCCTTCCAGATGTGTGTGTGTGTGTGTGTGTGTGTACATATATGCCAGTGGTAAGTGGGCACTTAATTAGGAAACACATCTTTCTTATAAATTAGTATGAGTCCTTTTACCACCTGTGAACAAGTACACCAAAAACTCTCTTTTATTTTTTCAGGTGGACTGAACTGTGTCCAATGATTGAGGCCAGGAAGAATCACGGACTGGTGTTTGTGAAAGACAAGATATTTGCTGTGGGTGGTCAGAATGGCTTAGGTATCTGATCTTAATTCACTGTTCAACGTTCCTAATAAGTGTGCTCATATTTCCTTGTCTTAAATTATTGAAACGTTTCTTAAAATCTAGATACAAGCATTTATCACATACATCATTATACTTATTTTTATAGTTTCTGGAATCTAACATATTTTATGAAACATTGGAGTATGTGTAACATCCCTGTCCGTGAAATGTGGGTTGTGGCCATCAGTCCTGTGACAATCTCAGACGGCTTCCACACATTTCAAAATACCTCCTGGGGACAGGTAGCTTAAGAACTATTAAGTGACAGAAACATTTGAACTTTAAAAAAACTTCTAAAACTTTTTAAATACTGGCTTTAGGACTTGTATCCAGGGTCTAAATGAGTTTCCTAAACATTTTTAAACATTGCATGAAAATATCAATATTACTATTTTTAAATGAATAAATTTGACCTTTTTATTTTCTTAATAATGTACTAAAATCTTAATTAATTGCTTTAAATAATGGAGAATCGGGACTGAATCCCTAGATAGAGCACAAACCTCATTTTAGTCAGTACCTGTAAGCCTTAGTTAAGTATAACAAAGAAACAGTTTCTTTCCTTTCTCCTGTCTCTACTCATTGTTGTTATCTATAAACTGCTGAAGGATAAAGAGCAGAAGGACATGTGAATAATTACAATCAAAGTTCATCAGAAGGAAAATCCACAGATTGGTTTATTTTTTTATTTTTCCAGCACAGACAGAAAATATTTAATTTTGTAGAATATAAATATTTATGATTCTAAAATGACAAATAAAAATTAAATTTCTGTTGTGTTGAGGGGACAGGAAGAATTTAAATATGTGGGTAGATATGTGGGCATCCATTGAACATGTCCTACAGCTTTCCTGCGTGCTTGAAAACTTTCATAATAGAATGTTGGAAAAATGCAAAGAATGATGAGGAGGTCTTAGAATGTTCATCTAGTTGTTCGTGTTGTTTTATTCTTTTGAAGGTGGTCTGGACAATGTGGAATACTATGATATTAAGTTAAACGAATGGAAGATGGTGTCACCTATGCCATGGAAGGGCGTGACCGTGAAGTGTGCAGCAGTTGGCTCTATAGTTTATGTCTTGGCTGGTTTTCAAGGTGTGGGTCGATTAGGACACATCCTTGAATATAATACTGAAACAGACAAATGGGTTGCCAACTCCAAAGTCCGAGCTTTTCCAGTAACAAGTTGTTTAATTTGTGTTGTCGATACTTGTGGAGCAAACGAAGAAACCCTTGAAACATGAAAAATGAGTGGACTTCGAGACTCATCGGAGACTCAAAAATATGGCCACTAGGGCTTTGTTCCAAGAGTTTTGTTACAAAGTTTTAGTGTGGCGATTTGCTTTGTTGAAGGAAGTTTCAAGTAAAGAAAGATCCCTATAAAATAGGTGTTGTTGTTTTTAAATATGGATTTCCTTACTTAATTCAAAGACCATATTTTAGCTGGCTGCATCACCAAGAACATATCTAGCAAGAAAACTTGAAAAATTATAAGCATTTGGTAAAAATATGAATTCTTAAGCGAATGTCACACTGATGACTATGATTATGACAGAGTGGGGGATTGGTGCATCAGTGAAGCAGTCTCATCTTAGCTCTAGAGTCTATTTTCATATCACAGAAGTGCTATGGTATTAGGTCTGGTTGTTTCGGTTCAGTAAAGAACTAAGAAATAGTACGAATTATAAGTCAAGATAGGCAACTCCGATGGAGCAGCTTCGTCTCACACAATTTTGCTTGTCTTCATGTGTCCCATTTAGTGCCAAACATATTCCATTTCAAAAACAAGGCAGAGTGAGTCAAGGCATATACGCACACTCACAAAACTTCATAAACATTTTGGTACTTAAAAATGTACCAAACTCATGAAATAGATTCAGTCCAATTAACTATATTCTACCTTTTAAACACAAAATACCAAGTTAGCACACATCATTAATTTATATCACTGTTTTACCCAGCACTGAAAAAATTATTAGGGCTCTTCAGTTCTCACTGTTACATAAAATCCAATAGTAAGAGTGATTGACTAGTAAAAAATAAAGCTATTTATAGCAAATTTATAGGTCACTAGAATAGCACTGATAGTTATTCAATATCAGTGTTGCCTTTGAACTTCTTATGAATTAAAATGGTACATGATTTCTTTTTCTTAGCAAGACACATCAAAGGTATTTGACCCCATTATATCTAAAAATTTTGTAATAATTTGAATGAAATATTTGTCACCTTGTATTAATTGCTTTTGTGTGGTCAATAAATCTTTTATAAACCCATCTGCTCATTTCTTTCCTAGTAATGTTTTGCCCTTTTACATGATGGAGTGTGGAGTGAGCCATATAAAGTTGTCACCATCAATGTTTTTATCTGGTGATATTAAATATTTTTAAACTAAAAATAGACTGCTAAGTTTTATTCGTTCTTTATTTTAAATGTGTTAGGTAATGATTGTTTTGAAAATTTATGAAGCAGTGTTTCATTTTAATTTTCATTGTTTTCTTTATATGGAAGTGTATAATCTCAAACCCTAAAAATGTTTATGTGAAAAAGGAATTATAAAAAGCATAATGATATACTTCTATTTATGTAGGGTTTTTTATGTACATAACAGCTATATTGAGATATAATTTGCTTATCAAACAATTCACCATTTAAAGTGTACCGTTCAATGGTCTTTAATATAGTCACAGAGTTGTACAACTGTCACCACAATTTTGGAACATTTTTGCCAGAAAAAGAAATGCCGTACCTATCAGCAGTGACCCCATTTCCCCCATATATTAGTTCCCTATGGCTCTTGTAACAAATTACCACAAACCTGGTGGCTTAAACGGTGCAGGAGACCTGAAATCCTACATCAAGATGTTAGCAGGGTTGGTTCCTTCTGGAGGCTCTGAGGCAGACACTGCCGGTGCCTTTCCCCAGGTTCTGGTCCTTGCTGATAATCACGGCCTTCCTTGGCTTGTAACGAACTGCCTCACTTCAATCACTGCCTCTGTCTTCACATGGCCTTCTCCCCTGGGTGTCTCTGGGGCTTTATGTGGTGTTACAAGGACAACTGTCATTGGATTTAGCCCACCCTCCCTCAATTCAGTATGACCTCATCTTAACTAATGACATCTGTAAACACCCTATTTGCAAATAAGATCACATTCTGAAGTTCTAGGTGAATTGGGGGTAGGGGGGATGTTATTCAATCTACCTAATTAGATCTCCCAAACACCCTAGCCCTAGGCAACCATTAATTTTTCTGCCTCTAGATTTGCCTATTCTGAACATTTTTATGTTTGGTTTTGAATTTTTCACTCCATTGAAAAAAAAGTGTGTCCAGTTTGATTTTTTTGAGAGCAGAATATCCATTTATCATACTACAATTTGGTTATATTTAATTTAATATAATAATCTACCATATGGAAGATGCAGCATTGTTTTAAGATATTTGAAATAGACTAGACGTTTCTTTAGGGTGTATAAACTCACTAGAACACAACTATAAAAAGTATGTAGACATGTTTGATGTAGGTTATAATGAAGTGGGGTTTTTTTCTTAGTAATCTTATTAATTCCTAATTGGTGTCTGTTTTCTGCCTTGAAAATATTTTACAAAATTGTTGATGCCAGGATAATGAGTAAAAGTACAATATATTGGCAAGTACATTTTCTATTATTCCCCCCACAAAAAATCCCCTATCCCATATTCTGTTATTTTTAGTAGATATGTTATAATGTTGTTATATTCTTTGCAGTGACACTATTTTGAAGACAGCAATTTATACTTTTGAAACTCACAACTTGAACATGAGAGTTTAATGTCTTGAAAAAAGTTGTTGCTATAAAAAACAGTAATTAATTTCTTTATTGCAGTTGTGACCTAGCTTGCCAAAACCTGACACATAGTCTCATGGAAAATTCTGAGTCATGAAAATGAACTATTTAATAAACAATTTTCAAGCAAGCAGTCTATATTCCTTTGGCGTTAACAGCAAAAGGTTTGGATTTGCTCCAGAGGCCGGGTAGACATTTTAAAGAAATTTTGATTTTTACAGGTGGTACTGTTAAAATACCAGCAGCCTCTGAAAATTCAGTTCACTCCAACATGGCACCAAACCAGCTCTCACCAAGTCCTAATAATTTGGTAATTAACAGGACATTTTACAGTTTGCATCATTCAACACAATAAATCCTTCCTTTAAATATCCCCCTTTCTCTTCACAATTGCTTCAAAAGACTTAAAAGCTTGGGTCGACTTTCCTCTTCCTAACTTTCCTCCTTCCCAAGGTGATTCAAACTACTTGGGGAGAAATAAATATAAAAATTCTGTGCTGGGAAATTGTCTGAAATGTTATTCTTACTAACTAGAAAGCTCTGCTTTCTAGAGCTTTAAGCGTCCTCTCATAACAAAGCTGTAAAACGGGGTCTTACAGCTGTAAGACCTGGTTTATTCAATTCTTGTAGGGAATTTCTCTGACTTCTTTACCTTCCAACCCGCTATTGAATTTGTTTCCACTATTCATGTTTCATTTCCAAGAGCATTTTTTTAATGATTGTTCGTTTATATAGCATGTTTGTGTTTCATGTTATGCTCTCAAGATATTTTAGTTTCTTTTAACATTTTGTATACTCAGTGTGTTTCTGTTTCCTCTAACTTTCATGTTTGCTTTGCTCCTTACTGTTAGAGTCTTTCCTCAAATATCTGATCCATGGCTATGTTATTTATATTTAAAATGAGACATTAAGAAGTTGATAGGGGGTTAGGAGGAGGCAAAGTGAGTAAAGGGAGTAAAATATATGGTAAGGAAGGCAGCTAGACTTTGTGTGGTAAGCACACAATAGAATATACAGATGTTGAATTATAATGTATACCTGAACATGATATAATTGTATTAACCAATGTTACCCCAATACATTTTTTAAAAGTTGATAAGTTTTGTGTACAAAGGTGGGCTTAATTATCAGTGAACTTCATCACATGATGAGGGAATGGCCACATACTTTTGTTGGGGATCATAGATATTTGGGGGCGGGTATTAGATTCTCCAGAAAATAATCTTACCAATTCCTGTCCCTTGGGTGGGGGTAGGCAAGTTGGAAAGAGAGGGACTAAGCTTGGCTGCAGGGTTTCTGGAGCTCAGGCAAAGGGAACTCTTAACTCACATCCAATAAGAATCACTTTGTCCCTCGTGTCAGGACCACAATTTGCCCCTCTGCACTTGCTATCCTGGGCTCAGAAGGCTTTCATTCCCTTTTCCAAGAAAAAAACCTGTCTCAATCAGGTCGGGATAGTACCCTCACTGGGTGGATTTATGGAGCTAGGTTCTAATTGCACTTTACACAGATGTTCAAACCATCCACGCTTCTGTGGTCAACTGTTGGCTCTTAATTCCTGAGACTTCTCAGCCTGCTCTGTGGATATCAGTGTCCACCTTAAAGGAATTGCACTTTCTTCCTCTTTTCTAAGTCATTTACTATTTAGTCTTCTTCCATATGCATTCAGCCTTCAAAAATTACATGTGAGATAATGGTTATCTCCTAATATAATCGAAGATGATGTTTTTGCTTGTTTTGCCTCTTATTTTGAGATGATTTTCAAGAGGAAAGGGAGGCAGAAGTATTTTTACTCCACTGTCTTGAAACTGGAACTTTCCTTCGTGTGACCCACTCCTGATTTTCACCTACCCCTCCCCTAACTGATCACTACCGAGCTCTGCATGCCTCAGCATCTTCTCAGACAGCACTCCACCTGGAGGATGTCAGTCACGATTCTGGCCTTGCCCACCTCTCCACGTTCACCAGGCACCCTGCTCACACTCCTTTAAGCTTCCGCCACCACTGGTATTTTAGGTCTGTGATCCCAGCAAAGTCCTTACACATGCTGGCATTTGCATGGACAAGAAGTTAATGGGCACAATGAGAGATTGGTTCACACGAGAGGATTGCTCAAAATAAACATGTTAAGAATAATGGGAGCCAAGTATCTCACTATCAAAGAAGCAAGTTTGAAATATAGGAGAAAAATAAAATGAATCCTGTGACCTTAGGTTGGAATCGAAGGTTATCAGTGTGAACTCACAGTTTTAAATATAAATAGATACAGAATTATGTATTGATGTACGTATTGATTGTGTGCCTGTCTATAGTATATTTTCCCTAACAATGCCCATAAAAGGGCTTGGGAGCAAAGACATCACAATAGCAATGAGCGAACTTGGAGCTCAGATCTTTCTTGGTACCACCAAGGTCTTTCTTGGTACCACCAAAAAAAAACCCAGAGCTCCTTGGAGAAAGGGCTGACTCCAGAACTGCAGCAGGAAAAGTGCAAAATGAGCCTGGAGCATGTTTGGGGCCAGCAAGTGAAGAACTGCTCAAAGAATCACGGGATATGTCAAAAGAACAAAGGAGCTTAAAGTGGCTCCCACTGGCCAAATTTGGGATGATTTGCGCATCAAAATAAATGATAGAAACAGATTATCACCCACTGAATAAAACTGAAAACCATGAATCCATACTGATAGGAAAAATGAATGAACAAAAAGTTTGGTGAGGAATGAGATTTTTATATACTTTTAAATGATCTCCCCACAAAAATCCTTATTGATAACATCACAGGTAATGGGACAAATTGTGCACAAGCTGATAGGTGCAATGTGAAGACATTATCATTTCTATGATAATCCTGCCAAAGATGCATAATCTGAATCCAATTATGAGAAAACAGATAAATCTGCATTGAGGAACTTCTACAAAATAACTTGCTGTAAACTTTAATAGTACCAGCGTCAAAGAAAGACGTATGAAATGTTCCAGAATAAAGAAGGCTAAAGAACTGTAAAGAAGCAGGAGTAAATCAATAATGATTCTGAACTGGATCATTTTCCTTTAAAGGACATTATTGGGACATTTGGCAAAACATGGATTTCCAGAACCTGAGAATTAGACGATAGCAATGCATCACTATTAATGTCCTGATTTTGGTGATTGTATTGTGCTTGTGTAGAATGCCCTTTTTTGTAGGAAGTACAGTTAGTATTTGGGTGATGGGGCATCGGGTCTGCGATATGGTCTCAAATGGCTCAGGAATTTTTTCTTTGCACTCTATTTGTAACTCTTCCATAAATTTGGGTCAAAACAAATGAATTAAATGGATTTTTAAAAATAAACTAAGTTGCACTAGTTATTCCCAGTGTTCCTGTCGATTCCACTGTCCTCAAAATCCAAAATAGGTGACCAAAACAACAATAGCCCATCATCCTAAACTACCAGGGACAAACCTGTAATCCAACAAAGTCAGATTTGATTCGCTGCGACCAAGGAGACTGGACACCATTGGAACTGCAGGGTGTCTCACCATACAAAGAAAGAGAGAGTTATTGTAGCATTTGTGAGGAAGGTGGACTTCAGGTAAAATTTAAAAACAGTACTGATAGGCTCAAAGCAAAGCAGAGCGATGTGTAAAGGCATCAACATCAGATCTGGACTAAGAAGTGGCTGTAAGGTCGTGTTTCCTTGGAAACTACGAAGTTAAGAAAATATGGAAAATGTTCTTTTTCAGGAATCCCTAACGTGAGCTCCGCTCTTGGGTAGAAATCAAGACTGCTTCCCCTTTCCAGAATCTAGTTCGATCCTCTAGCCAAGAATAGGATGTTTCATTCCTACTGATATAATTTCCAATGGCAACGTTTATGTGTAAGAACGTAGCACTCATCCAAAGATGGGGATTGTTACACTTTTCGGTTGCAGTCTGTCCCTAAAAGAAACACTGTTTTCCTGTTAACGCTGCAACTGGCTTTAACTGACACTGTTACCCATCCTGAGGAACGGCTGGGCAGACTTACTTTCTCAGCAGCTACAAACGAAAATACTTCTCGGTCTCTCAAACCAAAGCTAATCCTCTCGGGACTTTGCTGAAGCCCTGGGTTTGCTTGACTCGCTTTCTTCTCACTTCGATCTCGAGCCTCCTTTGCACCCAGAGGAACTGCACTAGTGTCAAGCGCGCTTCTTCACAGAACCGCTCAAACCTTCCGCCTTCCTAGGCCACACACTCAGTACGTGACGTGAGGGGGCGGGGCGGGACCTGCTCTTCTCAACTCCTACTGGGCAAAATTCACGCCTCTCATCGCACTGGGGGCGGAACAAGAGAGAAAGGGCCTTTCCTAGGCGCGATAAGATGACGTCACAGTAGCGGGGCCGGAACCTTCCGTTGCTTTGGGCCCTAGGTCCAAGAGTACCGGTTGAAGACCTCCGGGTGGGAGACACCGTCGTAATGACCATCTGTCAGTTCTTCCTTCAAGGCCGGTGCCGCTTTGGAGAGCGGTGTTGGAACGAACATCCTGGTGCCGGGGGTGCGGGCGGGGGACGGCAGCAACAGCCCTCAGGTGACGTTGTCCTCAGTCCTCCGCCGCCGCTAACCGAGCTAGGGAGGGCTTGGCGTGGGGTCCGGCCGGCAGGGAACGGGCGTCCCGCGTGGGGCTCGGCACAGCACGGCGGCGCACGGGTCAGGTGACGTGGACGTGCCGGCGTCGTCCCCCTCGCCGTCCCTGCCCACCCGGCCGGGCACACAGTTTCTTTCCGGCTTTATCACTCGGTCGATTTTTGTCGAGCGGATGAAGGCAGGGGTTTGGTTCTGGATGCTAATGCCAAACAATGTGTTTTAAGTCGGATGTACGTGTAAAAAGTACCCTCTCGGTGGGGGGCAGTGGTGCAGAGAATTGGCATAGGGGAACCCAGACGCCGCCTTGCTTTACTACTTGCTTTTCTGCAGCCTTTGTTTTTCCCGTGACTCCTTGAATAAAATTTTTACCCCAACTTTTTTTCCGAGGGAGAGGCTGGCAACTGGGGTCACTCAAGATCTTAACTTTGGGGGAGTCGTGAACTCCTTTGGAAATCTAGTAAAAACTATAAAGCCATTTCTCAGACAAATGCGCGTGCTCGACATTTGGGGTCACCTTGGGAGGAGGGGACGCCCAGTTAAGAACTCCGGGCTATGAGGGAACGGAGTGGGGGGTAGAGGGCCACGTTAATCTGCTTCCTGGGCCTAAGTCATTACGGAAGCTTTTGGAATGTTTAATTCAACCAGTTGTGGGTGATGCAAAAGGGCTGTCTTCAAGGAGAGGAGGGATCAGACATGAAACCATAATACAAGTTTTTAAAGGTCAGATGAAGAGGTTTTATTTTCTTAACGATGGAAACAGCCTAAGGTATCACAAAATGCTGACCCCTACACACAATCTCCTCTCCCTTTCCTCCTTTAGGGGTGGTCATCTGACCCTTAATTAAACCTTGTGTTACATTGTGGTGTCACACCTGATCCCTCATCTTGAAGACAGTCTTTGCATCACCCACAATTGGTCTAGTGAAATATACCAAACCAAAAATTAGGGCTTGGGATCTAATAAATGTGAGTGTATTTCCAGGAACAACAGAATATCATAGTTGACATTCTGTAGAAACTCACACATACAGCAATTAGAAAATGAATGCTGAGTGGATAGATTGATGAAAAAAGTATAACTAAAATTCATCAAGAAAACAGGGTATTTAGCTACCAGAAACGAATGAATACTAATGGGATTAATAATGAGTATGACGGCCAAAAGCTACATACAAAAGATGGATTGAATTCCTTCATTTGTGTCATCCCCCAAAGATTTGGAACTTTAGAAAAATAAAACACCATTAATCCCCTACTTGAGGGATCTGTCCCAGCAAATCTCTGGTTTTAATAAGTACTGTTAGGGTTGGGAGTTGAATTGTCATAAAGGAGTGTATCTCCTATCACTCCAGTTTTTAATATATTTAATGGAATATCTCCTAATTCAGTCAGAAACAAGATGAATTATCTTGGCCCCAAGTAAGAAGTGATGAGTAAATGAGATAGCTGAAGTGATAAGATTTTTTTCTGTTAGCTCATTTAGATAATTTTTTTGGATAATTATGAAATATTAGAAATTTCACAATAGAACTCAATGCACTTATTCATATGTAAATTTCTTTTATAATTTTCCTATGAAAGATAGATGTGTATGTGTTATTTTCTCAGAGGGAAGACTGAGTCAAAAAATGTTAAGCATCTATTCGAGGGCAGAGGGTAGAATCTAATTTTTTTTAAAAAACAGTGCAGTTTATTTAAACCTTTTTTTCTTTTTTAAGGAGAGCGCAGCTCACAGTGGCCCATGCGGCGATCAAACCAGCAATCTTGGTGTTTGTTATTAGCACCACGCTCTAACCAACTGAGCTAATTTGCCACCCTTGAATCTAATCTTTTATATTCAGTAAGCTTTAATACATTCCCCACTTTTCAGACTTTATCACTGTAAGGTCCCAGTGGGGTGGCAAAGAATGATAAAGACACAGCTTTTTATCCTGAAGGAGCTTATAATTTAGGATTGTCCCTCTGTCCATTCCACTATCTAGCAATTGTTTACTTAATAAGCTTATGTCAGCTGAACTTAGTAATATACAGAAGGTGCCAAAGAAATGTATACACATTTTGAGAAAAGAAAACTATTAAAATTGTAATAATATATACCAATAACAAAAGATGAATACTAGTCACGTGTGACTTCTGCAATTACAAGAGGTGCTCAAAGTGGTTACCATCAGCGTCCAGACACCGCTGTTTACGGTGAACTACTGCTTGAGCAACATTGACCAAAGTGTCCACTTATATACATTTTTTTGGCACCCCTGGTATCATTTTTCTATGGATTTACAGTCTTCTCAGTCTTGTTAAACAAAAATGCAATTAGACCATTGTGTTATTTGTTGATATTATGCTTAACTATGTAAGTCAAAAATGAAGAGTTTTTGTGATTTAAAGTGAGTGAAAATGTTGAATCTTTGCATAATGTCTGCATGTAGTAAGACAAAAATATAATGCAATTATTAGAGATTTAAAGAGGAGTTGCTGGTAAAATTGTTTTATTTTATTGTTTATTTCAGGTAGTAACAGACGTGGATGGAGTTCCACCAGCCAGAGATACTCCAGTGTTATCCAGCCACCCCGTTTCTCCAGATCCGCACCATGGGGGGGCAGCAGAGATCAAGAAACACCATCTTTTCGTTCTTTTGATTCTGGAGCTTCAACTAGCAGGAATAGGGAGTTTGGATTGTCTCAGAACTCATTTGCTTCTTCATGTAGCTCTGATGGGCAGAAAGATGAACAGAAGCTTTTGTAAGTGAAAGCCTTCAGAAAAATTGCTAACCATTTGCTTATTTTTTTCAAAATACCTACAATATATTTTGAAAAAAGAAGTAATACATTATTTTATAAATCAGAATAAGCAACAAGAAGAAAAAGCTCCCATGATTCTATCACTCAGAGATAACCACTATTTTCCATATATCTTACTAGACTTCATTTCACTTAAAAATGTGTCATCTTTCCATAGCAGTACAGTGCCTTTTTAGGGCTAATTATGCTTTTCCCACTTTTTTATTAATACCACTGTATTGTGAATATCTTTCTAAAATAGACCTGCTTAAGTTTGTTATAAATTATGGGACCTTTACAAAGTATGAAGTAATTTAACTTGTGATCTTGGAGGTCACTTACAGCATCTCGTATTTTTCTTTCTAAAATTTTTACTTCAATTACCCTATTCAAACTGGTTTCATTTGATTTCTTTCATTATTGTGAAGTAGATTCCTTATCATTTCTTGGGAACATTGGTGGTAGAATTTATGGCTGGTGCCAAAACAGCACCTGGCTGTCTGTAACTGTTCCCTCAGCTCCCAGCTCCCAGGACAGAACTTAAATATACTTGTAGGTCTTTTACTTCCCATGATGAAATTAGAACCAGTGGTAAACATTTTGAGCCATGTACCATATAAAACTGATTTTTTTTAAAAAATGAACCTCCTCCCTTCTAATATTTGATAATATTGTAAAAATCCAAAACTTTATATAGATTCTCTGTGGTATCTATCATTTTATTAATTGTAGCATTCTGGACTGGGGAGGGGGTGATAATTTAGAGCTGAATCTATCCACACTTTTGCCAACAAATTAATTGTATGGATGTAGGTCTGTTTCTCCTTTTGCAAAATATGAGGATTAGAAAAAATGATCTCCCAAAGTCCCACCCACTTTAAAAATGTTATGGGTCTATATTACGTTCTGTCTTTCCCAGTTAAATGATCATTCATGTTTATGATAATGAACAAAGAAAGATTAAAGTTAGTATATTTTATTGTATTTCATTTTTTAAAGATATGTATGGTACAATACTTCTCAATCAAATGTATTGGTTAATTGTTCAGTTTACTGGAAAATCAAGTAAAAAGTTTGAACTTTGATATTATAATATCTGTAATCGTGAAATATAGTTTATATTTATATAAGCTTCTGCTTTAAAGAACACTTCAGAAAATATAATTGAAAAAAATCTAAAATTATAATGTAATTAATATTTCAGTCATTGAAAATTATAAATAATAAATTTTGATAAGCAGATTAAAAAGGTTTTTATGCTTTTTTTTTTTTTTGAAAGGGAAGGAATCATAAAAGATATGGAGATCTGGGAATCATCAGGGCAGTGGATGTTTTCCGTTTATTCACCAGTGACTAAAGAGAAGAAATCTAATATTTCAGGTAACTGAGAAATTGTGTTTTTAAAATATATTTTATAACTACTATTTTATAAAACTAAGACCATGCCAAATTAAAGAAATTAACCACAAACGTAGGCTACAGTTAGACAAGTTTGGACACCGTTTAAAGTATCTGAGTATTCTAGCAGAACTTTGTAATTCAGAGATTGAGGTTAGAAAGTATAGTTCTTTTAAGATATGTAGTTCTCATGAGAAAATAGTAAAATCAGGACCCACCACAATTCCAATTCTATAGGCCTAGGAAGAGGCTCTGCTTTCTTGGTTCCCTGTAGGTACCACTTCAGAACCTCTTGACTGCCTGCTGTGAATAGAAGGGTCACATTCAGCCTGCCATTAAGGCCTTAACTGCCTGATTCTGTTTTCTCTTTTTTCCCTATCTTTCCTTCTAAGAATAGTTGTTTTTCATAAAGCATGTTGAGACCTATCCTGGAGATAATGTTTAAAAATAAGGAGCATTAGCTGGGCTACAGGGATAGCATTTCTTTAGAATACCCCTTTCTTTCCCATTTTCTCTTGTCCATCGTCCGTCCCTAAGCCGTTTCTGAGCTGAAACCTAGACCACCACACTTCTCTCAGCCCAATTCTGGGAGGTCCTGGGCCTCTGCCCTATGAGTAAATAGCAGGTACCTAGCAGATGAGATCCCTTGCAATCCCTCAGAACTCTGGGATCTCTACTCTACCTACTTGTTTTCTGTAAGCATTTGTGTCATACCACTCCTTAGTTATTTACTCAATCATCCATCATATTCGTCTTGAATTTCTTTTGTGCTTATTCTAAGTGCTAGGGATGTAGTGATGAGCAAGACAGACAAGATCCCTCCTTTGTGAAGTAGTTGAGGGCAGGAGACGATAAGTCTTAACAAATAAATAAGAGAATTTCAGATACTGATTTTTCTATAGAGAAAATGAAGTGTTAAACCTTTTTTAATCAATTCAGAATTGAACTTAATGCCTAAAGCCCTAAAGCAGAGGTTCTCAAAATGTGGAATATAGATCCCTAAGTAGGGTTGTCAGATAAAATATGGGATACCCAGTTAAATTTAAATTTCAGATAAACAAAGAATAATATTTTTAGCATATGAATACCCATGTAATATTTGAGACATACTTATACTAAAAAAGTATTTGTTGTATGTCTGAATTTCAAATTTAACTGTGCATCCTGTATTATCATTTGCTAAATTTGGCAACACTATTCCTGAGACCCTTGTAGGAGCTATACAAGTTCAAAAATATTTTCATAATAATGCTAACACATTAATTGCCATTTTCACTGTGTTAACATTTGCACTGTTGGTGCAAAATCATTGATGAGTAAAACTCCTTGTGTCTTAGTATGAGTCAAAACAGAGACAGCAAACTGTACTAGCAGACTACAGTAGTCAATTTAAAAACTTTTAATGCCATTTTTACTTCTGAGTGTCCTTGATGAAATGGTAAAAATTACTACTTTTATTAAATCTTGATCCTTGAGTGCAAATCTTTTTAATATTCTGTCTGACAAAATGGGAAGCACACACAAAGTGCTTCAGCCACGTACTCAAGTATGATGGTTATCTTGAGGGAAAGCGCTAGTGTTGATTGTTTGTCTTGTAAGCTGAACTAGCTGCTTGATCACGGACAAGTTTTACTTGAAAGATTGACTGAGCACTATGGGTATTTAGACTTAAGTATATGGTGACATTTTCTTAAAAAAATAAATGAAGTGAGCTTGTGACTTCAAAGGAAACAACTGACAGTGTTTATTGCCAATGACAAAATTCAAGCTTTCAAGTGAAAATTAGAATTATGGAAAACTGTTTTCTGCCACTGTGAGTTTGCTGACTTCGTATTACTTACAGTCTCTTCTGATGAGATGGATAGTAACATTCACAAACATGAATTTTTTGATATGGTAAAATGACGTGCCAACATTTGGAAGGTCTGGATAACTCAGTGAACCAATATTTTCCAAATGACAAATCTATGATGTTATAAAATTACACATGGCTGAAAAATCCTTTCTCAGTGCAAGATAAACCAGTGGATTTAGTATAACTGTACAAAAAGTTCATTCATATGTTTTGAGTCCATATTATAGCTAACCTTTTAGAAACTGCCACCTGTCAAGTTTTGGTGTAATATCAAAGAAGAATATTCACAATTATCTGAAAAGGCATCCTTTTCCCAACTACATACCTGTATAAGAACAGGTTTTCTTCATACACTGCAACTTAGCAATATATTGCAACAGATTGAATGCAGAAGCAGGTATAATAACCCAGCAGTCTTCTATTAAGCCAAACCTTAACGAGATACACAAACATAAAACAATGCCACTCATCTCACTAGATTTTTGTTTTTTGTTTTGGAAAACAGTTTTTCATTTATGTTGATAGGGAATTAGTTTTTTATTTTGAAATGAAATCAAGTATTTCCTACATTTCTCAGTTTTCGTTTCAAATATGGCAAATATTGGTATATGTAAGCCATGTAAGCAAAAGCTGGTTGGGATCCTTAATGATTTTTAAGAACATAAATGGGTCCTGAGACCAAATAAGTCAGAGAACCTCTGTCTTTAGGCATCCATTATGATGAATTAACCTTTCTTGTGCAACTAGAATAAATATGACTTTTGTAGCGCCCTTGAGAGAATGGGGAACATAGTCAACCAGATCATTTCTGTGTTCAGTGGTTCAAATGAGGAACAGCTGGAAGGGGGAGGAGTAACAAGAGGGACCGTGTTCCTTTCGATGGAGTGGTCATCCATGCTTAGGAGCTGCGTCTGAATGAAGGGAACGTGACCCTCGTAGGAAGATTTGTGGAAAACGTTCCTGCCAATAGGAACAGCTAGTGTGAAGGTGCTAATAGGAAGAACGTTGGCATGTTTGAGGATGAGTGAGTCCTGAATCTCTGGAGGAGAGTAAATCAGGGAAAGAGTAACATGACATAAGGCCAGAGTCAGCCATCGTGGTGGGCCTAACTGTGCTGGGCAACCATGAAGAGCTTTCAGCAGGATTGGGAAATGATCTGATTAGATAAAGCTCACTCAGACTGTTGTGTAAAAAGAAATGGTCTGTTGGAGGCAGGGGTAGGGGCAAAATAGAAGCAGGGAGATGAGTTAGGAGACAGTTACTGATGATTGGGTTGGATTACTAGCAGTGGAGACAGAATTGGTCTAATTCGGGTTTGGTTTGGAGCTAGAACTGGCAGGATGCTGGTTAATTAGATATGGGGAAAGAGAGAAATGCAAGGTGTAATTGCTAGGTTTTTAGGCCTGATAAAGATCAACAACTCAGGCTAAAAAACCTAGGAACTAACAAGTTGTTAGAGGGAATCCAGGGTTCTGATTTGAATGTTTAGTCTTTTCTTTATTCTTGGAGTCAGTTTCCTTGGAATTAATGATACCTGGGTTACAAGTAATTCTCTGTAGAAAATATCCTGAACATTTTTTTTTCTTTCTTAAAGTTTTTCTAATTATGAAATTACAGCTATTGCCCATAGAAAACTTGAAAAATACAGGAATATATAAATAAGGATCACATAATCTCACAGAGATAACAACTGTAACATTTTAGTATATTTCTTTCAAAATATGCACACACAAACTTATTTCTTGCATATATATATATATAATTAGGATCATAATCTAGTTTTGTATTCTACTTTGTTTTTTTCAGTTTATCTCTATTACTAAAAATACTAGGATGAACATCTTTATACATTAACACCCTTTGTTTACGCATCTAATTATTTCCTGAGGTTTAATCCTAGAAATTTTATAAAGGTCAGAAGGTGTGAACATTTCTAAGGCAATTTTCTTCCCAAAAAAGTACCTTTTTAATTCCATTAATGGCTATTCAGGGGAATGTCCACTTCACCACGTTCTGAGCAACAATAAAGAACGTTCATTTTTAAATGTTGCCAGTCCAATAAAGTAAAGCATTTTATCTCTGTTTTAAGTTATATTTTTAAATTGACCATTTTTATTTAATTTACTTACTGGCTATTTGAATTTTTTTTGTGAATTGCCTGTTTATTATCTTGCTCATATTAACTTATTTTTCTTATTGATTTGTAAGACCTATTTATACATTGGCAATAGCTCTTCTCCTGTCATATTGCAATTATGGTTTTCCCAGCTTATCATTTACCTTTTAATTTTGCTTACTGTAGTTTCTGACATACAGAATATTTTTTTAGACAGAAGTTTGATTGTATATGTAGTCAACTTTCTTTTTCTTCTCTTTATTATTCCCTCCACTCCATTTATCTTTAGAAAATTTTCCCCCTGCAAAGATCAAGTAGCCAACTATGTTTTACTGTGATTTAATACTTTGCTAAACATTAACAAGAGTGCACACTTTGAATTTTTTCCCTCATAATTATGAAAATTTTCTAATGATCACAACATTAGCATATGTTCTTGTCTAGCACCTGTAGCTTTACTATCAAAAGTATTGGCATTTATTTTAAAGATTCCAATTGATTCCTCACTTCAGGTTTCACAGACATTTCACCAGAGGAGTTGAGGCTTGAATACCATAACTTCTTAACAAGCAATAACTTACAGAGTTATGTAAGTTTATTTCCTTTTCATCTACCTCGATAACAGATGAGCTGTTAATTACTGTCTTCTCTATTCGTAGTGGCTTGCTTGTGTTGGCAAAGTGGCAAAGATCTCAATCTATAATATTTTTCAGGACAAGGCTATTTTTATTTTGTAAATTACTTTCTTTGAAATTGGTTGGTTATCTAAAATGGTGGTAATATATTTTGGCTGTGGTACCTAGCAGTGCCATTATTTTATTACAAATTACCCAGCAATCAGTCCCAGAAGTCAAACCCTTTCATCGTTTGACAAACATTTATGGCCCATCTCTTAGGTGCAGACCCTGTGCTGAATGCTAGAAAACAAAGTTAAACACAGCAGTCTGTCCCACAGATTAGCATTCTTACCATCAAACATCAAAAAGTAAACGCAGCTGGGCTTCGATAAGTTGGGCCCCTAAAGGAAATGACATACACTGCATTTTTTGGTTCTCTGAGTCATGATCATGCATTTTCACCAGCACACGTGTTCACCTCCCATCCACGTATCAGTCTGTGCTGCCAGGTGCTCGTGCTTTTTAACCAGGTGATACAGGAGTTGAGGAGCGGGGAGAGGGGACTACAGCTGGCACGTCTTTGGCAAATAGGGGCAGGTCAATGCAAGTTTTACAAGCTATGGCTCATAAAAATGTCTTATAAACTTTTTGGGATTTTGGCAAACATGTGAAGTGGTTTGAGAGATAAACACTCAGAATTGACTCGTTAGTTTTCTATTTTTTCAGCTAAATTCCATCCAGCAGTTAATAAATCAGTGGAGGAACAGGGTGAATGAACTGAAAAGTCTAAATGCATCAACTCAGACAGCGTTGGTGAGTATAGAAGAGTTTGCTTTACAGGGAAGTGTCTTCACTATTGCTTTTTTGCAGCAAAATTCACTTTCAATTTGAAAAGCAGAGGTAAAATTTTCTATCAAGAATTTGTGATACACACATTCTCAAGAACTATGTCAGCATTTAGAGGGCAGGTCCAGGAATTGCTTTCTCTCTGTTTCTCAGTTAGAAAAGCACAGATATGGAACCGGCCCGGTGGCCCAGGTGGTTGGAGCTCCGTGCTCCTAACTCCAAAGGCTGCTAGTTGGATTCCCACATGGGCCAGTGGGCTCTCAACCACAAGGTTGCTGGTTTGACTCCTCGAGTCCCGCAAGGGATGGTGGGCTCCGCCCCCTGCAACTAAGATTGAACATGGCACCTTGAGCTGAGCTGCCGCTGAGCTCCCAGATGGCTCAGTTGGTTGGAGTGCGTCTTCTCAACCACAAGGTTGCTGGTTCGACTCCCACAAGGGATGGTGGGCTGCGCCCCCTGCTACTAGCAACAGGACTTGGACCTGGAGCTGAGCTGCGCCCTCCACAACTAAGACTGAAAGGACAACAACTTGACTTGGAAAAAAGGCCTGGAAGTACACACTGTTCCCCAATGAAGTCCTGTTCTCCTTCCCCAATAAAATCTTTAAAAAAAAGAAGAAGAAGAAAAGCACAGATAATAATGCTTTTTTAAAGCTATTTTTAGGGCGAAGTTTTAAACTTTGGAAGTACTAATTTTGAAAATTGGAAAACACAACTTCAAGTATTCCAGGTTATGAGTGTTTAAAAAGAAATTGCTTTGAAAAATGTTACAAATGCACATTTAGACTAATGTGTACTTTTGTGGTTGAAGGATACTTCCTCCCACATGACTCTTGTCTTACACAGAAGTGCCTTTAGGAGATACATAACCACCTGTCTCCAAAGATGCATGATCCTGACTGGAGCATATTCATTATCTGTGAATAAAGTTAGGATTTTTCTACCCCCATAAAAAGTTCTTAAGAACCTTATTTTAAAATAAGATATTTACATTTAGAATTTACTATTTCCAATTTTCCTTTCTGAAAACGGTTATGAGAGTAGTTGCCGCCTAAACTTGGGAATGACTATACGACAGTCCCTACCCCCATCCCTTCTTACATATGTGCGTCCTGAATAACTAGACTCCTGTACAAGCTCATTTCTTCCATCTTTCAGTTGTTATAATGTCATTTGAATTTAGTAGGACTTCTGGGAAGTATTCCAGCTAGAGGTGGCCCATCACCATTGCTGAGAGCTGATGTAGAAGGCATAACTGAGTCTAGAGAACTGCAGACCCTCCCTCAGGGCTGGAGTTCCCTGCTCTTTGCCAGCTTCCTAGGGGCCCCTCTATAGGTGAGCATCCGGGAGAGCCCACCTACAGCTGCTTAGCATGTATCAATAATTCACTCTTACGCTGAATAAGTCATTCACTATTCTTTTAATCCATTGTGTGAATATAATACAATTTGTTTATCCATTTACATATTAATGAATATTACGCTGAGGCAGAGAAGCTAGACTGAAAAAAAGAGTACATACTAATGAATCCATTTATATGAAACTCTAGAAAAGACAAATCTCATCTATAGTGATAGAAAGCAGAAGAGGTGTTAGGAGAGGGTTGACTTTGGAAAAGGAACACGGGAACTTTCAGAGGTGACAAATGTTCTAAATCTTGATAGGGATGTGGGTGGGGCGGTGGGGGGTGTGTGTGTGTGTGTGTATGTGTGTGTGTGTTATGTAAAATGGATGTATTTTATTGTATGTAAACTATACCTCATAAAGTTTATTTTTAAAATAAGCTGTTGGGGCTTCCAAATGAGAGAAATCATACCTGCTTGGGTTGATTAGGAAAGGAAAGACTTCTGGGAGGTAAGGAGTAAGTGAAAAGTTCCTTGAAAGGGAGATTAAGATTTCAGTAAGCAGAGATGAAAGACATTTCTAGACCAGGAAATAGCAAGAGCATGAAGTATTTGTAGGGAATAGGAAATATTTTAATAGACTTTAGTGGTAGGTTTTTATAATATAATTGCAAATCAACTTCAGTTCAAGCATGAGAGTAAGTAGATGGGGTAGCCTCTAAATGTCCCTTACCTAATGTCTAGGTTTCTTGGTAAATGCAGATCAGCCTGTAGACACTGAAATGTATTATTAAACAGGTTTTTCTGATTTTAATGTGTTCATTGAAAAAAGTTAGAAAATATTTAAAAGCATAAATTGAAATCATGCATAATTCATCAGCCAATTACTTTTCTTTTCATTGGGGTTGGTCCATTTTTTTCTATGCGTATTCATTTTGTGGGCATTTTTCTGTGTTAAATATTTAACTTCACATTTTAAGTACACATTTTAAACATTGAAATCGGCTCTAAAGCTTACAGAAAACATACTTGAGAATTATTCATGAAGTATTTTATCATTTGCTGTTTTTTCTAGCTCTTTGAAGGGAAAGGTGGACTAAGTCAAACAGCACCTGCGTTTGGACTTGTCAGTAAACCAACAGCAGCATTTGGGTCCCCAGGTGAGTGAAAAGTAATACAGGACTTCACTGATTTAGAAAAAGGATTATGTAGGTTTCAAACCATAAAGCTTGAAGGTACGTTAAGTACCATTTTAAATCACCCTTGTAAATTCACCCTTGTAAAGCACCACCTTCCGTAATGGCGCTTCTAAGACTTTGGCCCATCAAGCATTTGTGCAGTGGGGGCCAGAATGGGCACGTCCTTTGAAAGACCCTGTGGCTCAGGCTTCAGAAGTTTGTTTCAGGAATGGGTTCCAAGAGCTTCGTAGCTCTGGTAGCAGCACCTGTGAGGACTTGCTTGTCACTGTGTACAGCAGCATAGCATTATCCCCACGTGACAGCTCTGAGGAGAGGGGGCTCCAGCCGAAAGTGAAAGTCCATTCCCTTATCCCTGAGGTTTCTCACAGCTGCCTCCTCCAGGGAAGGTAAATTATGGTGCTTGTGAGAGCAGTAGGCGGGACAACGGGATTTGGTGGGTTTGTTCTCTCTTCTCAGTTTCCCTTCTCCCTTCCAATGAGCTTCTCAGCATCCAAACATAGCAAGGATAAGGGGGAAATGGGTCTGTGAGGGGGGTTAATATGGCTACATTTTCTGGCTATAATAGTTTTTTTCTTTTTCTGTAGGCTTTCCAGTGAATAACAGCAGCAGTGATAATACTCCAAATTTTAGTTTTAAAATAACCTCTGGATTTGCCACTGCTCCTTCTGGAAGCCCTTCTGTGTTCGGGAATGTTCCAGCCTTTGGAGCTGTACCCTCTTCCAGTTCTGCCATCACGACTTCTACTCCATCTCTTGGATTTGGGAAACCGGAAGTCCCATCTGCTGCTTCATTTTCATTTAAAACCCCTGCAGCGTCTGGTTTTGGATCTCCTGGGGTTTCAGGATTTCCAACGGGTGCAGCAGGCCCCATTGCACCTCCTGTGGCCCCGGCCTTTGGAAACAGTAGTTCTGTGGCTGGTTTTGGTAGTCCAGGCTACCATTCTCACTCTCTTTTTTCCAAGTCACCCAGTGATACCTTTGGAAGTAACAGCATATCCACTGCTCTTCCCATCTCCAGTAGCAGCACAACAGGTAATATATTATTCACACCCAAGAATCAACTAACAGCAGGAGAACTGGAGCAATTTCAATCCATCAGATTTACTCTGGGAAAAATCCCATTGAAGCCACCACCTGTGGAACTTCTAAATATTTAAAAGGACAGTTTTAAATACAGAAAAGAACAACTTGTAAAATGACTTGTTTTGAGTGGTTCATATGAAAGAACAGATACACACACACATGCACATATGTGTATATATACATATATATTTATAAGGAATATAGCTTTCTTTTTTCCACCTCCCCCCCATTCAAGCTGTTGTTTCTCAGTCCAGTTGTATAGGACACAGCTCCCTGGCCCGTGCTGGTATTATGAGCCGTGCACTTTTCTTGAACCTAACTATTTAAAATAATACTCAGCAAGAGATTTTTTTTTACTATAATCATGAATGGAACTGAAAAACTTATCAGTGTACTGTTAATAAAGTACTTTTTTCTTTTTTCATTCTGTGTCACTTTGCTATCTTACCCTTTCAAGTTTTACTTTTAAACTTTTTTTTTTTTTTTTTTTTGGGGGGGAAGGAGATAATTTTTTAAACCATTAGGAGAAAAATGCTTAAATATTTAGCCTACTTACTGAATAAACATCAATAGCATAACTTTCCTTCATGTTAAAGAAGATTCTCTTAAAAACAACAGTTTATACGGGGTGAAAACTTGTTTTTAAGGCTAGGAGGCATTTTTCCCTGATAGTTTTGATCCCCCTTCAATTATGTCTGTCTCATGGACCACCATTTGAGTTTTCTTCAACAACTTTATGGTAATTTTTATCTTAGCTTAATTTTTACATAATTCTATTTATTCCTTACATTATCCCACCAAGTGGTTGGATTGTAAGGGGAATAAAAATTGTGATCTCGTGTGAATGAACAGTATACATAGGGGGTCAAGATTCACCAGCTCAGTGTGTGGAGCTTTTATTGGTATTCTCAGACATGCTTGAATCTCCCTGTGTCCTCAGATTGAGGGGTAAGATTTTGTGTATCTTATAATGGGTTGATCCAAGAAACCAAAGACCTGTCTTTAGTTGAAGCATATGTATCAGAGCTTCTGTGCTCCTTTCTCAAGCTTCAAAAATTACATAGCTAGCACTGCAAGAACAGTTACCTAACATCGATCTAGTATTGTGCTGATTTTTTTAAGTGAAAATAAAACCTTACCTAATAAAAATATGCTCTTTAAATGATTTTAGCATATATGCAAAGGATTCAGTCCTCAGAGGATACAGATTTTCTGTTACGCTTTGAAGAACTGTATCGCTCCTGCCGACAGTCTGGAACACCAGCATTTGGGCTAGAACCTATACCCAAGGGGTGTATGTTTGAAGCCAGTGTTGGTGTACAGATGATAAGCAGACCCAAAGTTCCTGCTTTGGTCTCAAGCTCGAGAGACTTTCCAATGTTTCTTTCAACTTGCAGTTGACTCCTAGAATTTTCCTGCCCTGATGAGGTGAAGCATATGCTACCAAAGATTGGTCACAGCCTTACTAGGTTCCCTTGGGTCCCAGTTGAACTTCCCATTGTCCTGGAAACTCGGAGGATTCAGGTAAGGGCCCCGGGTTTCTAAATTTGCCTGATTTTAAGAATCACGTGGGTACTTATTAATATATCCATTGCACTAGGCCTGGGAATGTGTTTTTTTACCAAGTGTTCTATGACATTCCTCAGGCGAGTTTGGGAAATGGGAACCTATCCGGCTGCACTTAGGCTACTCAGTAATAACCGATTTGGGAGTTTCGTTTGATTTAATTATTGAAGTCTGTTTTCTGTACATACACACACACACACACACAAAATGTGGTGAATTTAATGAGATCCAAAGTTATCAAATAGTGCAGCTGTCAAAAAGCACAGAGAAGTGCTATGAGTTACTTACAAGTGTGAGAAACTTAAGTGAAGAAGTCGACCAAGTGGAAGCCAGCAGTGCGTGTGCATACAGCTGTCGGGTCTGAGAAGGCCAGGAACTCCTAATCGTAGCTAAGGGGCAGTAGGGCTTCAACAAATCAGAAACAGGTAACCATGAGGTGGTGGCCAGGCACGAAGGTAGACTGAGTTAAGACCCCAAGAGGAAGAGGAAGGGAAGAGGCAACCAGAGACCATGGGCTGCCATCTGGATTTATTCAGGTAGGCAAGAACCAGTTCCAGCAGAGCTGGTCTACCTGAAAGGTACACCCCCAAATAAGCAGAAACAGCCTCCCTTCACACTGCTGCAACAGCTGTCCCTTTCACCTAAAACTTAGAGCAAGTGACAGCATTACAAATAAGGTTTTATTACAAGTCAACTGATTTCACCAGCTTGATTATCTGATCACAGATTAGAAGGGGAGAAGTGTAACAACTGAGAGCGGATTTGAAGGGGAGAGATAAAACAAGCTGATATTAAGACTAATTAAAAGGCGTAGCATGATTTAGATCCACAGTATCATTCCAAAGAGTAAAATAATTCAATCTCTTGTCCACCACCAACAGGAAATCGGTTAATTGTGGTAGATGCAGATACTGGAATACTAAACACCTTTTCTAAATGACCTAGAAGAATCAAGAGTAACTTGGAAAGGTTTTGATTCTGTAGTCAACGAGCAATAATAGCCAATTACAAAAGAGCATGTACAATGTGGTCCAATTTGGGGGAAAGTATATATTTACAGGCGGGCAAAACCTAAAAGTTAAAAATAGCTCAGAATTTTTAAAATTGTGGTTAAGATAAAAACACATAATGTTGAATCTGCCACCTTAACCATTTGTAAGTGTGTAGTTCAGTAGCGGTAAGTAGTGGACACAACATTCATATCGTGGGACAACAGATCCTCCAGAACTATTGCATCTTACCACTCTGAAACTCCACACCCACCAAACATTAACTATCTCTCCCTCCTCCCCCAACCCCTGGCCACCACATTTCTGCTTTGCGCTTCTAAGATTTTGACTCCTTTAGGTGCCACAGAAGGAGAATCATACAGTAACTGTCCTTTTCTGACCAGCATATTTCACTTACGTACTGTCCTTGGGGTTCCTCCCTGTGCTAGCATGTGATAAGAGTTCCTTGTTGAAGGTGGTATAATATTCCATTATATGCATGACCCACATTTTCTTCATCTGTCGATGGAATTTGGGCTACTGTACATAATGCTGCAACGAACATGGGTGTACAACTAGCTCTTTCGATTCCTGCTTTGAATTCTTTTGCACAGACACCGAGAAGTGAGATTGCTGGATTCTGTTTATCCCAGTTGGAGTTTTTTGCATTTCATGAATTTGTCTCAAATTTTAGGATGTTTTTAGCCGTTATTTTTTTCAAATAGGCTCTCTGCTCCTTTTCCCTCTTCTTCTGGGGCTTCATGATGTGTACGTTGTTCTGCATCATGGTGTCCTGTAAACCCCTTAGGCTCTCATCATTTTTCTTCAGTCGTTTTTCCTTTTGCTTCTGTGCCTCAGTCATTTTGAAAATCCTGTGTTTGAGTTCACCGAAATTTTTTTTTTTGGGGGGGGGGCGGGGGTTGAGGACCTGATCAAGTCTAATGTTGAGTTCTTCTAGTGAATTTTTTAGTTCAGTTATTGTTTTCATTTCCAGAATTTCTGTTTGGTGGTTCTTCATAGTTTCTATCTCTTTGTTGATATTCTCATTTTGGTTATGCATTGTTTTCCTGATTTTGTTCAGTTGTAAATCTGTGCTCTCTTTTAATTCATTGAGCATCTTTATGATGGTTATTTTGAATTCTTTGGTAACTTATGTCTCTGTTTTTTTAGGGTTGGTTTCAGGAGATTAAATTTGTTCTTTTAAATGGGCCATGTTTTCTTGTTTCTTTGTATGTCTTGTTACCTTATGGTGGGATTTCGGTATTTGAAGAATCAGCCATCTCTCCCAGTCTGGTTTCTCTTTGCAGTCTGGTTTCATGCAAGGAGGACATTCTCCATTGAGCCCTGGTAGAGATTCTGGAGATCTCTCAAACCTTTTTCTGGGGATGCATCCTCTCTGGGCTAGTAATGTTATCTCCTAATTTAAGAGGTTTGCCTATTTCTACCGAGGAGGTCCCGGGATGTTTCTGTGTCAAGGTGGCCTCGCTGGTGCCATGGTGCCGGAGCGCCACCTCGTGTCTATCTGTGGTACTGCAGGCTCTGGCGCCTGTTGATGACTTTTGTTCTCTAAGGCCAAGCTCCATCCTGGCTCCTGCTGCTTGTCAGCACTTGGATTCAGGCAAGATAGAAACCGGCAGGTAGGGCGGTCCACCTACAGGTCAGGCTGTTGGAAGTACATTCTACTCCTTTCTTTCCCAGGAACAAGATGGGGATTGGGTGTTTCCCCACAGTCGCACTACACGGTGCCAGGGAGAGGGGCTCTGGAGAGAGTGCCACACAGTTTCCCACCAGGCCTTGATGTGGTTGGTTTTGTACTTGCCTGAGTACAAGAACCTCTTAGTTGGGTTCCAGATTTATCCCAGAGGCAATTGGTCCCTGTATTGCTGTTAAATTCAAGTGTCCATGGGGAAGGAGCGTTGGGGGGGTCTTCTACCATCTTGCTTATGTCATCTGCAATCGCTCTAGTTTTAATGAGCTTTTGGTATGTGTCAGACAATGTCCTAAGTACTTTGCGTCTAGGAGCTAATTTAATCCTTACAACCCTGTGATGTAGGTGCTGCCATCATGATCCTCATTTTCTAAGTGAGAAAACCCAAATATGGAGATATTAAATGACCTAGCTAAGGTCACTCAACTAGCAAATGGTGACATTGGAAGTCACACACTTAGAAACCCATGTTTTAACCACCATGCTACACTAGATACTAGAGCATTGGATTTTGGGGGCAGAGGGGTTGCTTATTAGCATTTTCTATAATACATATGCATTACCTTTACAATACATGTATGTCCCATTTTCCCTTATAGACATAGTATAATTTGTAGGATGGAGCGTAACCATTCTAGATGGCAAAGGCTTACTTTTGGCAGGATTATTATTTTATTTATTTATTTTTTTATTGAGGAAGGGGAACTGGATTTTATTGGGGAACAGTGTGTACTTCCAGGATTTTTTCCAAGTCAAGTTGTTGTCCTTTCAATTGTAGTTGTGGAGGGCGCAGCTCAGCTCCAGTTCCAGTTGCCATTATTAGTTGCAGGGGGCAAAGCCCACCATCCCTTGCGGGACTCCAGGAATCGAACTGGCAACCTTGTGGTTGAGAGCCCGCTGGCCCATGTGGGAATCGAACCGGCAGCCTTCGGCATTAGGAGCACGGAGCTCCAACTGCCTGAGCCACTGGGCCAGCCCCTTGGCAGGATTATTAAGTGAAATTTATTACCCTAAGATTCGAGATAAATGAAGTACTCCGAACATACAGACCTCTAATCTCTCTCTCCCTAAACTTGCAATTCCTTCTCTTACTCAGCCAGGGAAAAGTGCAAAAACAAGACTAAGAATTCTTCCAGCTGGTTTGATTCTAGCTGCTTCTCTTTACTCCTTTCCAGTTCCGTTCTTTCAGTTCTGCCTTTCCACTTTTGTTTCCAGTACTTTTGAAAAGGAACAATTGAAAGCGTTGAAAATGGGAGGGAATCACTTAAGAAGGATGCTTTAAAAAATGAAACAGATGAATGAAGACATTTTCTCTGCCCAAAATGTTTGTTTATGTTGAGAATTATTATAGAAGAAACTCAAGAAGTCCAACCTCAATACTCATGAAAGGCAAATTAATATAACAAGATACCACTTCATGCCCATCAAATTGGCAGAAATTAAAATCTGACAATAACAGGCATTGAAGATGTAATGTTGTAGAGATTTGTGGGCTGTTGTGGATGGTGGATTGGTACAAGCACTTCAGAGAGCAATTTGGTAATATCTAGCAACGTTCAAGAAACAGATCATTACCACCTAGCAGTTCCACCTCTCTGCAAAACCCTTGCTCCTCAAAGTGTGGTCCTAGGCCGAGCAGCATCAACACCACTTGGGAACTCAATACAAAGGTAGGGTCTCAGGCTCCAGTTCAAACTTACTGCGTCAGAGTCTGCATTTTAACGAGATTCACCAGATGATTGTGTGCATGTGAATATATAAGAAACAACTGCATTTGGAAGAAGGAGACCTGGACAAAGCTATTACATAGTAGTAGCATTTCTCACAGCCTCTCACTGGCTATGATCAGGGCTCTGTGCCCTTCCTGGGTCAGTCATAAAATACACAAAGGCTCTTCTGATGTCCTGACCAAACTGTTACAAGGAGCTGCCTGCTTTTTAACAGCTGTATAATATTCCAGTGCACAAATGTGTAATTTATTTAAGCTCTCCTATGCTGATGGATATTTGGGTTTTCTAGAAATTTACTAACACAAATAATGCCAGGATGCACTTTCTTGGACCTTGCCTACCCAAACACATACACCCACGGTTCTTTCTTCACCAGTCTCAGGAAGCACATGACTGCTGTATTGTGCTTGTTTTGCTTTTAAGCAACTTTCCATCACACCATCAACATGTCACATTGTTTGTTCCTATGATTACTTTGAGGAAGAGGCATGGGGAGGGGACCGTGGAGGCTGCAACGTCTAGACTTTTTTTTTTTTTTCATGGTCTTCAGTTTACCAAATGTCCACCTGGCAATAGAGGGACTCTTGGAAACTTCCCCAAAGATTAGAAGGAAAAAAAACTTGAAGTTTCTAGGGAAGCCCCACTTGCCTTCTAATTCCTTTAGGTCACCTGGTTGGGGGTCCAGGGGTACCTTTCTCCTAATCTGTTCTGCCTCATAGCCTCTGCTTCCACCGTAACAGTTCTAAAGAAATGGTAAAAACCTTGAAATGTCCAATGTCCCTTCT